>NW_028126148.1:0-585863 GCF_965194825.1 Balaenoptera physalus
ACAAACAGTAAGCTTCTCCTTCCATTCAGGACCTCCTACCTGAAGTCACCCTGCCTCCTGAAGAAAGACGACCTCGTTTCTATTGCAACTAAAGCACAGTTGTTCCTGTAGCAGGGCAGGCTTTTGAAGAGGCACGGGCCCAGAGGCATAGCTAGGGCTTTCCTTGGTGAGGCCGTTCACTACATTCAGGACACCCTGCCTCGAGAAGTTGATTCAGGGAAACAACCAGTGTGTACTCTGTGTCTCTTTTGCCTTGTTAGAAACCACAGAGATGTATGCTGCCTGTGCCCATGGAAATTGGGGCATGATGGGACTAGCCTTGCTTTCCATTTGGAAAGCTCCATTCTTGCTTTCGTGAAGCTCCCTGAAACTCTCTGCTGTTGACAGGCCCCTGGCCACTGTAGGCTTGGGTCTGGGAAGAAAATGAGTTTTCTCTGTCTACACACGGAGCTTCATTGGCCGCGGTGGGGCGCACCTTGCCATGCTCTAGAGCTAAAGGGAATCTCAACGTGAGTCCTTGCCTCGAGGTAAGGCCCTGAGTAGCCCTACAGAAAAGGAGGCATGCAGCTCTTTCCATTAGCTCTTAGTCGCTGTTCTGGTTTACTTTAAAGGAAGTACCCTTTTCAGGACTCCTAGGCCCCTCGGTTGAGCATCAATTTTGTTCCAAGATCTCTGAGTACCTCCACACCCCTGTAGGCCTGCTGAGCAACAACGAGGCCCATTGGTCCCTCGGAGGTCCTCTGTGTCTGCTGAGTCATGGGCAACACACTGCACTCTTTCTTGTGATATCTTGATTCACAGCACTCGCACAGGTTCAAGAGCAACGTTCAAGCAAGTTCCAACATGCCGTGGAAATCGCACTCAATCCCTAGTCTGAGCTGCACAGAGAAAAACACTAGTCTTCTCCTTCCAATCAGGACCTCCTACCTGAAGTCACCCTGCTTCCAGGAGAAAGACGGCTTGCTTTCCTTTTGCAAGTAAAGCACAGTTTTTCCTGTAGCACTGCAGGCTTTCGAAAAGGCAGGGGCCCAGAGGCCTGCCTAGGGCGTTCCTTGGTGAGGCCTCGGGCCCAGTGGCCTGGCTAGGGCGTTCCTTGGTGAGGCCGTTCACTAGATGCAGAACACCCTGCCTCGAGAAGTTGATTCAGGGAAGCAACCAGTGTGTACTCGGTGTCTCTTTTGACTCGTTAAAAACCACAGAGATGTATGCTGCCTGTGTCCATGGAAATGGGGGCATGATGGGACTAGCCTTGCTTTCCGTTTGGAAACCTCCTTTCTTGCTGCCGTGAAGCTCCCTGAAATTCTCTGCTGTTGACAGGCCTCTGGCCACTGTAAGCATGGGTCTGGGAAGAAAATGAGTTTTCCCTGGGTACACACGGAGCTATATAGGCCAGGGTGGGGCTCACCTTGCCATGCTCTAGAGCTAAAGGGAATCTCCACGTGAGTCCTTGCCTCGAGGTAAGGCCCTGAGTAGCCCTGCAGAAAGGGAGGCATGCAGCTCTTTCCATGAGCTCTTAGTGGAGGTCTGTTTTATTTTAAAGGAAGTACCCTTTTCCGGACTCCTACGCCCTCTGGGTGAGCATCATTTTTATTCCAAGATCACTGACTCCCTCCGCACCCCTGTGGGCCTGCTGAGCAGCATTGAGTCCCATACGTCCCACGGAGGCCCTCTGTGTCTGCAGAGTCTCGGGCAACACACTGTACGTTACTTCAGGAGAGCTCCGTTTCCAGAGCACTCGAACAGCATCAGAACCACATTTCTAGGCAGTCCAACATGCCCTGGAAGTCTTCGACATTGCCCTCGTCTGAGCTGCCCTGAGAAAACAGTCTGCTTAGAATTTATCAAAGACCTCGTTCCTGAAGTCACTCTATTCAAGGAGAAATACAGCATCTTACCATGCTGTGTCGCTCACAGGGCAAGAAACGTGAGAACTTGCCTCGAGGTAAGGCCATGAAATGCTATGCAGAAGCAGAGGCGTGTAGCAGTTTCCATGAGGCCGTAGTCGCTTATCTTCAGCATTTTAAAGCCAGTACGCTTTTCAGGACACCTAGGTGCCTCGCCTGGAAACCCTATTCCCTGCAAAAACACTGAGTACCCTCAGGCTCCCCTGGCCCTTCTAAGCACTATCCAGGGAAGGAGCTTTCCGACTCACAGTGTGTATGCCGAGTGTAGGGCAACACAGTGCACTCTTATTGGAACATCTTGATTTAGCCAGCATCGCACAGGTTCACGAGCACCGTTAAGCAAGTTCCAACAGGCCGTGGAAGTCGCTCTCATTCCCTAGTTTGAGCTGTACAGAGACAAACAGTAAGCTTCTCCTTCCATTCAGGACCTCCTACCTGAAGTCACCCTGCCTCCTGAAGAAAGACGACCTCGTTTCTATTGCAACTAAAGCACAGTTGTTCCTGTAGCAGGGCAGGCTTTTGAAGAGGCACGGGCCCAGAGGCATAGCTAGGGCTTTCCTTGGTGAGGCCGTTCACTACATTCAGGACACCCTGCCTCGAGAAGTTGATTCAGGGAAACAACCAGTGTGTACTCTGTGTCTCTTTTGCCTTGTTAGAAACCACAGAGATGTATGCTGCCTGTGCCCATGGAAATTGGGGCATGATGGGACTAGCCTTGCTTTCCATTTGGAAAGCTCCATTCTTGCTTTCGTGAAGCTCCCTGAAATTCTCTGCTGTTGACAGGCCCCTGGCCACTGTAGGCTTGGGTCTGGGAAGAAAATGAGTTTTCTCTGTCTACACACGGAGCTTCATTGGCCGCGGTGGGGCGCACCTTGCCATGCTCTAGAGCTAAAGGGAATCTCAACGTGAGTCCTTGCCTCGAGGTAAGGCCCTGAGTAGCCCTACAGAAAAGGAGGCATGCAGCTCTTTCCATTAGCTCTTAGTCGCTGTTCTGGTTTACTTTAAAGGAAGTACCCTTTTCAGGACTCCTAGGCCCCTCGGTTGAGCATCAATTTTGTTCCAAGATCTCTGAGTACCTCCACACCCCTGTAGGCCTGCTGAGCAACAACGAGGCCCATTGGTCCCTCGGAGGTCCTCTGTGTCTGCTGAGTCATGGGCAACACACTGCACTCTTTCTTGTGATATCTTGATTCACAGCACTCGCACAGGTTCAAGAGCAACGTTCAAGCAAGTTCCAACATGCCGTGGAAATCGCACTCAATCCCTAGTCTGAGCTGCACAGAGAAAAACACTAGTCTTCTCCTTCCAATCAGGACCTCCTACCTGAAGTCACCCTGCTTCCAGGAGAAAGACGGCTTGCTTTCCTTTTGCAAGTAAAGCACAGTTTTTCCTGTAGCACTGCAGGCTTTCGAAAAGGCAGGGGCCCAGAGGCCTGCCTAGGGCGTTCCTTGGTGAGGCCTCGGGCCCAGTGGCCTGGCTAGGGCGTTCCTTGGTGAGGCCGTTCACTAGATGCAGAACACCCTGCCTCGAGAAGTTGATTCAGGGAAGCAACCAGTGTGTACTCGGTGTCTCTTTTGACTCGTTAAAAACCACAGAGATGTATGCTGCCTGTGTCCATGGAAATGGGGGCATGATGGGACTAGCCTTGCTTTCCGTTTGGAAACCTCCTTTCTTGCTGCCGTGAAGCTCCCTGAAATTCTCTGCTGTTGACAGGCCTCTGGCCACTGTAGGCATGGGTCTGGGAAGAAAATGAGTTTTCCCTGGGTACACACGGAGCTATATAGGCCAGGGTGGGGCTCACCTTGCCATGCTCTAGAGCTAAAGGGAATCTCCACGTGAGTCCTTGCCTCGAGGTAAGGCCCTGAGTAGCCCTGCAGAAAGGGAGGCATGCAGCTCTTTCCATGAGCTCTTAGTGGAGGTCTGTTTTATTTTAAAGGAAGTACCCTTTTCAGGACTCCTACGGTCTTCGGGTGAGCATCATTTTTATTCCAAGATCACTGACTCCCTCCGCACCCCTGTGGGCCTGCTGAGCAGCATTGAGTCCCATACGTCCCACGGAGGCCCTCTGTGTCTGCAGAGTCTCGGGCAACACACTGTACGTTACTTCAGGAGAGCTCCGTTTCCAGAGCACTCGAACAGCATCAGAACCACATTTCTAGGCAGTCCAACATGCCCTGGAAGTCTTCGACATTGCCCTCGTCTGAGCTGCCCTGAGAAAACAGTCTGCTTAGAATTTATCAAAGACCTCGTTCCTGAAGTCACTCTATTCAAGGAGAAATACAGCATCTTACCATGCTGTGTCGCTCACAGGGCAAGAAACGTGAGAACTTGCCTCGAGGTAAGGCCATGAAATGCTATGCAGAAGCAGAGGCGTGTAGCAGTTTCCATGAGGCCGTAGTCGCTTATCTTCAGCATTTTAAAGCCAGTACGCTTTTCAGGACACCTAGGTGCCTCGCCTGGAAACCCTATTCCCTGCAAAAACACTGAGTACCCTCAGGCTCCCCTGGCCCTTCTAAGCACTATCCAGGGAAGGAGCTTTCCGACTCACAGTGTGTATGCCGAGTGTAGGGCAACACAGTGCACTCTTATTGGAACATCTTGATTTAGCCAGCATCGCACAGGTTCACGAGCACCGTTAAGCAAGTTCCAACAGGCCGTGGAAGTCGCTCTCATTCCCTAGTTTGAGCTGTACAGAGACAAACAGTAAGCTTCTCCTTCCATTCAGGACCTCCTACCTGAAGTCACCCTGCCTCCTGAAGAAAGACGACCTCGTTTCTATTGCAACTAAAGCACAGTTGTTCCTGTAGCAGGGCAGGCTTTTGAAGAGGCACGGGCCCAGAGGCATAGCTAGGGCTTTCCTTGGTGAGGCCGTTCACTACATTCAGGACACCCTGCCTCGAGAAGTTGATTCAGGGAAACAACCAGTGTGTACTCTGTGTCTCTTTTGCCTTGTTAGAAACCACAGAGATGTATGCTGCCTGTGCCCATGGAAATTGGGGCATGATGGGACTAGCCTTGCTTTCCATTTGGAAAGCTCCATTCTTGCTTTCGTGAAGCTCCCTGAAATTCTCTGCTGTTGACAGGCCCCTGGCCACTGTAGGCTTGGGTCTGGGAAGAAAATGAGTTTTCTCTGTCTACACACGGAGCTTCATTGGCCGCGGTGGGGCGCACCTTGCCATGCTCTAGAGCTAAAGGGAATCTCAACGTGAGTCCTTGCCTCGAGGTAAGGCCCTGAGTAGCCCTACAGAAAAGGAGGCATGCAGCTCTTTCCATTAGCTCTTAGTCGCTGTTCTGGTTTACTTTAAAGGAAGTACCCTTTTCAGGACTCCTAGGCCCCTCGGTTGAGCATCAATTTTGTTCCAAGATCTCTGAGTACCTCCACACCCCTGTAGGCCTGCTGAGCAACAACGAGGCCCATTGGTCCCTCGGAGGTCCTCTGTGTCTGCTGAGTCATGGGCAACACACTGCACTCTTTCTTGTGATATCTTGATTCACAGCACTCGCACAGGTTCAAGAGCAACGTTCAAGCAAGTTCCAACATGCCGTGGAAATCGCACTCAATCCCTAGTCTGAGCTGCACAGAGAAAAACACTAGGCTTCTCCTTCCAATCAGGACCTCCTACCTGAAGTCACCCTGCTTCCAGGAGAAAGACGGCTTGCTTTCCTTTTGCAAGTAAAGCACAGTTTTTCCTGTAGCACTGCAGGCTTTTGAAAAGGCAGGGGCCCAGAGGCCTGCCTAGGGCGTTCCTTGGTGAGGCCTCGGGCCCAGTGGCCTGGCTAGGGCGTTCCTTGGTGAGGCCGTTCACTAGATGCAGAACACCCTGCCTCGAGAAGTTGATTCAGGGAAGCAACCAGTGTGTACTCGGTGTCTCTTTTGACTCGTTAAAAACCACAGAGATGTATGCTGCCTGTGTCCATGGAAATGGGGGCATGATGGGACTAGCCTTGCTTTCCGTTTGGAAACCTCCTTTCTTGCTGCCGTGAAGCTCCCTGAAATTCTCTGCTGTTGACAGGCCTCTGGCCACTGTAGGCATGGGTCTGGGAAGAAAATGAGTTTTCCCTGGGTACACACGGAGCTATATAGGCCAGGGTGGGTCTCACCTTGCCATGCTCTAGAGCTAAAGGGAATCTCAACGTGAGTCCTTGCCTCGAGGTAAGGCCCTGAGTAGCCCTGCAGAAAGGGAGGCATGCAGCTCTTTCCATGAGCTCTTAGTGGAGGTATGTTTTATTTTAAAGGAAGTACCCTTTTCCGGACTCCTACGCCCTCTGGGTGAGCATCATTTTTATTCCAAGATCACTGACTCCCTCCGCACCCCTGTGGGCCTGCTGAGCAGCATTGAGTCCCATACGTCCCACGGAGGCCCTCTGTGTCTGCAGAGTCTCGGGCAACACACTGTACGTTACTTCAGGAGAGCTCCGTTTCCAGAGCACTCGAACAGCATCAGAACCACATTTCTAGGCAGTCCAACATGCCCTGGAAGTCTTCGACATTGCCCTCGTCTGAGCTGCCCTGAGAAAACAGTCTGCTTAGAATTTATCAAAGACCTCGTTCCTGAAGTCACTCTATTCAAGGAGAAATACAGCATCTTACCATGCTGTGTCGCTCACAGGGCAAGAAACGTGAGAACTTGCCTCGAGGTAAGGCCATGAAATGCTATGCAGAAGCAGAGGCGTGTAGCAGTTTCCATGAGGCCGTAGTCGCTTATCTTCAGCATTTTAAAGCCAGTACGCTTTTCAGGACACCTAGGTGCCTCGCCTGGAAACCCTATTCCCTGCAAAAACACTGAGTACCCTCAGGCTCCCCTGGCCCTTCTAAGCACTATCCAGGGAAGGAGCTTTCCGACTCACAGTGTGTATGCCGAGTGTAGGGCAACACAGTGCACTCTTATTGGAACATCTTGATTTAGCCAGCATCGCACAGGTTCACGAGCACCGTTAAGCAAGTTCCAACAGGCCGTGGAAGTGGCTCTCATTCCCTAGTTTGAGCTGTACAGAGACAAACAGTAAGCTTCTCCTTCCATTCAGGACCTCCTACCTGAAGTCACCCTGCCTCCTGAAGAAAGACGACCTCGTTTCTATTGCAACTAAAGCACAGTTGTTCCTGTAGCAGGGCAGGCTTTTGAAGAGGCACGGGCCCAGAGGCATAGCTAGGGCTTTCCTTGGTGAGGCCGTTCACTACATTCAGGACACCCTGCCTCGAGAAGTTGATTCAGGGAAACAACCAGTGTGTACTCTGTGTCTCTTTTGCCTTGTTAGAAACCACAGAGATGTATGCTGCCTGTGCCCATGGAAATTGGGGCATGATGGGACTAGCCTTGCTTTCCATTTGGAAAGCTCCATTCTTGCTTTCGTGAAGCTCCCTGAAACTCTCTGCTGTTGACAGGCCCCTGGCCACTGTAGGCTTGGGTCTGGGAAGAAAATGAGTTTTCTCTGTCTACACACGGAGCTTCATTGGCCGCGGTGGGGCGCACCTTGCCATGCTCTAGAGCTAAAGGGAATCTCAACGTGAGTCCTTGCCTCGAGGTAAGGCCCTGAGTAGCCCTACAGAAAAGGAGGCATGCAGCTCTTTCCATTAGCTCTTAGTCGCTGTTCTGGTTTACTTTAAAGGAAGTACCCTTTTCAGGACTCCTAGGCCCCTCGGTTGAGCATCAATTTTGTTCCAAGATCTCTGAGTACCTCCACACCCCTGTAGGCCTGCTGAGCAACAACGAGGCCCATTGGTCCCTCGGAGGTCCTCTGTGTCTGCTGAGTCATGGGCAACACACTGCACTCTTTCTTGTGATATCTTGATTCACAGCACTCGCACAGGTTCAAGAGCAACGTTCAAGCAAGTTCCAACATGCCGTGGAAATCGCACTCAATCCCTAGTCTGAGCTGCACAGAGAAAAACACTAGTCTTCTCCTTCCAATCAGGACCTCCTACCTGAAGTCACCCTGCTTCCAGGAGAAAGACGGCTTGCTTTCCTTTTGCAAGTAAAGCACAGTTTTTCCTGTAGCACTGCAGGCTTTCGAAAAGGCAGGGGCCCAGAGGCCTGCCTAGGGCGTTCCTTGGTGAGGCCTCGGGCCCAGTGGCCTGGCTAGGGCGTTCCTTGGTGAGGCCGTTCACTAGATGCAGAACACCCTGCCTCGAGAAGTTGATTCAGGGAAGCAACCAGTGTGTACTCGGTGTCTCTTTTGACTCGTTAAAAACCACAGAGATGTATGCTGCCTGTGTCCATGGAAATGGGGGCATGATGGGACTAGCCTTGCTTTCCGTTTGGAAACCTCCTTTCTTGCTGCCGTGAAGCTCCCTGAAATTCTCTGCTGTTGACAGGCCTCTGGCCACTGTAAGCATGGGTCTGGGAAGAAAATGAGTTTTCCCTGGGTACACACGGAGCTATATAGGCCAGGGTGGGGCTCACCTTGCCATGCTCTAGAGCTAAAGGGAATCTCCACGTGAGTCCTTGCCTCGAGGTAAGGCCCTGAGTAGCCCTGCAGAAAGGGAGGCATGCAGCTCTTTCCATGAGCTCTTAGTGGAGGTCTGTTTTATTTTAAAGGAAGTACCCTTTTCCGGACTCCTACGCCCTCTGGGTGAGCATCATTTTTATTCCAAGATCACTGACTCCCTCCGCACCCCTGTGGGCCTGCTGAGCAGCATTGAGTCCCATACGTCCCACGGAGGCCCTCTGTGTCTGCAGAGTCTCGGGCAACACACTGTACGTTACTTCAGGAGAGCTCCGTTTCCAGAGCACTCGAACAGCATCAGAACCACATTTCTAGGCAGTCCAACATGCCCTGGAAGTCTTCGACATTGCCCTCGTCTGAGCTGCCCTGAGAAAACAGTCTGCTTAGAATTTATCAAAGACCTCGTTCCTGAAGTCACTCTATTCAAGGAGAAATACAGCATCTTACCATGCTGTGTCGCTCACAGGGCAAGAAACGTGAGAACTTGCCTCGAGGTAAGGCCATGAAATGCTATGCAGAAGCAGAGGCGTGTAGCAGTTTCCATGAGGCCGTAGTCGCTTATCTTCAGCATTTTAAAGCCAGTACGCTTTTCAGGACACCTAGGTGCCTCGCCTGGAAACCCTATTCCCTGCAAAAACACTGAGTACCCTCAGGCTCCCCTGGCCCTTCTAAGCACTATCCAGGGAAGGAGCTTTCCGACTCACAGTGTGTATGCCGAGTGTAGGGCAACACAGTGCACTCTTATTGGAACATCTTGATTTAGCCAGCATCGCACAGGTTCACGAGCACCGTTAAGCAAGTTCCAACAGGCCGTGGAAGTCGCTCTCATTCCCTAGTTTGAGCTGTACAGAGACAAACAGTAAGCTTCTCCTTCCATTCAGGACCTCCTACCTGAAGTCACCCTGCCTCCTGAAGAAAGACGACCTCGTTTCTATTGCAACTAAAGCACAGTTGTTCCTGTAGCAGGGCAGGCTTTTGAAGAGGCACGGGCCCAGAGGCATAGCTAGGGCTTTCCTTGGTGAGGCCGTTCACTACATTCAGGACACCCTGCCTCGAGAAGTTGATTCAGGGAAACAACCAGTGTGTACTCTGTGTCTCTTTTGCCTTGTTAGAAACCACAGAGATGTATGCTGCCTGTGCCCATGGAAATTGGGGCATGATGGGACTAGCCTTGCTTTCCATTTGGAAAGCTCCATTCTTGCTTTCGTGAAGCTCCCTGAAATTCTCTGCTGTTGACAGGCCCCTGGCCACTGTAGGCTTGGGTCTGGGAAGAAAATGAGTTTTCTCTGTCTACACACGGAGCTTCATTGGCCGCGGTGGGGCGCACCTTGCCATGCTCTAGAGCTAAAGGGAATCTCAACGTGAGTCCTTGCCTCGAGGTAAGGCCCTGAGTAGCCCTACAGAAAAGGAGGCATGCAGCTCTTTCCATTAGCTCTTAGTCGCTGTTCTGGTTTACTTTAAAGGAAGTACCCTTTTCAGGACTCCTAGGCCCCTCGGTTGAGCATCAATTTTGTTCCAAGATCTCTGAGTACCTCCACACCCCTGTAGGCCTGCTGAGCAACAACGAGGCCCATTGGTCCCTCGGAGGTCCTCTGTGTCTGCTGAGTCATGGGCAACACACTGCACTCTTTCTTGTGATATCTTGATTCACAGCACTCGCACAGGTTCAAGAGCAACGTTCAAGCAAGTTCCAACATGCCGTGGAAATCGCACTCAATCCCTAGTCTGAGCTGCACAGAGAAAAACACTAGTCTTCTCCTTCCAATCAGGACCTCCTACCTGAAGTCACCCTGCTTCCAGGAGAAAGACGGCTTGCTTTCCTTTTGCAAGTAAAGCACAGTTTTTCCTGTAGCACTGCAGGCTTTTGAAAAGGCAGGGGCCCAGAGGCCTGCCTAGGGCGTTCCTTGGTGAGGCCTCGGGCCCAGTGGCCTGGCTAGGGCGTTCCTTGGTGAGGCCGTTCACTAGATGCAGAACACCCTGCCTCGAGAAGTTGATTCAGGGAAGCAACCAGTGTGTACTCGGTGTCTCTTTTGACTCGTTAAAAACCACAGAGATGTATGCTGCCTGTGTCCATGGAAATGGGGGCATGATGGGACTAGCCTTGCTTTCCGTTTGGAAACCTCCTTTCTTGCTGCCGTGAAGCTCCCTGAAATTCTCTGCTGTTGACAGGCCTCTGGCCACTGTAGGCATGGGTCTGGGAAGAAAATGAGTTTTCCCTGGGTACACACGGAGCTATATAGGCCAGGGTGGGGCTCACCTTGCCATGCTCTAGAGCTAAAGGGAATCTCCACGTGAGTCCTTGCCTCGAGGTAAGGCCCTGAGTAGCCCTGCAGAAAGGGAGGCATGCAGCTCTTTCCATGAGCTCTTAGTGGAGGTCTGTTTTATTTTAAAGGAAGTACCCTTTTCAGGACTCCTACGGTCTTCGGGTGAGCATCATTTTTATTCCAAGATCACTGACTCCCTCCGCACCCCTGTGGGCCTGCTGAGCAGCATTGAGTCCCATACGTCCCACGGAGGCCCTCTGTGTCTGCAGAGTCTCGGGCAACACACTGTACGTTACTTCAGGAGAGCTCCGTTTCCAGAGCACTCGAACAGCATCAGAACCACATTTCTAGGCAGTCCAACATGCCCTGGAAGTCTTCGACATTGCCCTCGTCTGAGCTGCCCTGAGAAAACAGTCTGCTTAGAATTTATCAAAGACCTCGTTCCTGAAGTCACTCTATTCAAGGAGAAATACAGCATCTTACCATGCTGTGTCGCTCACAGGGCAAGAAACGTGAGAACTTGCCTCGAGGTAAGGCCATGAAATGCTATGCAGAAGCAGAGGCGTGTAGCAGTTTCCATGAGGCCGTAGTCGCTTATCTTCAGCATTTTAAAGCCAGTACGCTTTTCAGGACACCTAGGTGCCTCGCCTGGAAACCCTATTCCCTGCAAAAACACTGAGTACCCTCAGGCTCCCCTGGCCCTTCTAAGCACTATCCAGGGAAGGAGCTTTCCGACTCACAGTGTGTATGCCGAGTGTAGGGCAACACAGTGCACTCTTATTGGAACATCTTGATTTAGCCAGCATCGCACAGGTTCACGAGCACCGTTAAGCAAGTTCCAACAGGCCGTGGAAGTCGCTCTCATTCCCTAGTTTGAGCTGTACAGAGACAAACAGTAAGCTTCTCCTTCCATTCAGGACCTCCTACCTGAAGTCACCCTGCCTCCTGAAGAAAGACGACCTCGTTTCTATTGCAACTAAAGCACAGTTGTTCCTGTAGCAGGGCAGGCTTTTGAAGAGGCACGGGCCCAGAGGCATAGCTAGGGCTTTCCTTGGTGAGGCCGTTCACTACATTCAGGACACCCTGCCTCGAGAAGTTGATTCAGGGAAACAACCAGTGTGTACTCTGTGTCTCTTTTGCCTTGTTAGAAACCACAGAGATGTATGCTGCCTGTGCCCATGGAAATTGGGGCATGATGGGACTAGCCTTGCTTTCCATTTGGAAAGCTCCATTCTTGCTTTCGTGAAGCTCCCTGAAATTCTCTGCTGTTGACAGGCCCCTGGCCACTGTAGGCTTGGGTCTGGGAAGAAAATGAGTTTTCTCTGTCTACACACGGAGCTTCATTGGCCGCGGTGGGGCGCACCTTGCCATGCTCTAGAGCTAAAGGGAATCTCAACGTGAGTCCTTGCCTCGAGGTAAGGCCCTGAGTAGCCCTACAGAAAAGGAGGCATGCAGCTCTTTCCATTAGCTCTTAGTCGCTGTTCTGGTTTACTTTAAAGGAAGTACCCTTTTCAGGACTCCTAGGCCCCTCGGTTGAGCATCAATTTTGTTCCAAGATCTCTGAGTACCTCCACACCCCTGTAGGCCTGCTGAGCAACAACGAGGCCCATTGGTCCCTCGGAGGTCCTCTGTGTCTGCTGAGTCATGGGCAACACACTGCACTCTTTCTTGTGATATCTTGATTCACAGCACTCGCACAGGTTCAAGAGCAACGTTCAAGCAAGTTCCAACATGCCGTGGAAATCGCACTCAATCCCTAGTCTGAGCTGCACAGAGAAAAACACTAGTCTTCTCCTTCCAATCAGGACCTCCTACCTGAAGTCACCCTGCTTCCAGGAGAAAGACGGCTTGCTTTCCTTTTGCAAGTAAAGCACAGTTTTTCCTGTAGCACTGCAGGCTTTTGAAAAGGCAGGGGCCCAGAGGCCTGCCTAGGGCGTTCCTTGGTGAGGCCTCGGGCCCAGTGGCCTGGCTAGGGCGTTCCTTGGTGAGGCCGTTCACTAGATGCAGAACACCCTGCCTCGAGAAGTTGATTCAGGGAAGCAACCAGTGTGTACTCGGTGTCTCTTTTGACTCGTTAAAAACCACAGAGATGTATGCTGCCTGTGTCCATGGAAATGGGGGCATGATGGGACTAGCCTTGCTTTCCGTTTGGAAACCTCCTTTCTTGCTGCCGTGAAGCTCCCTGAAATTCTCTGCTGTTGACAGGCCTCTGGCCACTGTAGGCATGGGTCTGGGAAGAAAATGAGTTTTCCCTGGGTACACACGGAGCTATATAGGCCAGGGTGGGGCTCACCTTGCCATGCTCTAGAGCTAAAGGGAATCTCCACGTGAGTCCTTGCCTCGAGGTAAGGCCCTGAGTAGCCCTGCAGAAAGGGAGGCATGCAGCTCTTTCCATGAGCTCTTAGTGGAGGTCTGTTTTATTTTAAAGGAAGTACCCTTTTCAGGACTCCTACGGTCTTCGGGTGAGCATCATTTTTATTCCAAGATCACTGACTCCCTCCGCACCCCTGTGGGCCTGCTGAGCAGCATTGAGTCCCATACGTCCCACGGAGGCCCTCTGTGTCTGCAGAGTCTCGGGCAACACACTGTACGTTACTTCAGGAGAGCTCCGTTTCCAGAGCACTCGAACAGCATCAGAACCACATTTCTAGGCAGTCCAACATGCCCTGGAAGTCTTCGACATTGCCCTCGTCTGAGCTGCCCTGAGAAAACAGTCTGCTTAGAATTTATCAAAGACCTCGTTCCTGAAGTCACTCTATTCAAGGAGAAATACAGCATCTTACCATGCTGTGTCGCTCACAGGGCAAGAAACGTGAGAACTTGCCTCGAGGTAAGGCCATGAAATGCTATGCAGAAGCAGAGGCGTGTAGCAGTTTCCATGAGGCCGTAGTCGCTTATCTTCAGCATTTTAAAGCCAGTACGCTTTTCAGGACACCTAGGTGCCTCGCCTGGAAACCCTATTCCCTGCAAAAACACTGAGTACCCTCAGGCTCCCCTGGCCCTTCTAAGCACTATCCAGGGAAGGAGCTTTCCGACTCACAGTGTGTATGCCGAGTGTAGGGCAACACAGTGCACTCTTATTGGAACATCTTGATTTAGCCAGCATCGCACAGGTTCACGAGCACCGTTAAGCAAGTTCCAACAGGCCGTGGAAGTCGCTCTCATTCCCTAGTTTGAGCTGTACAGAGACAAACAGTAAGCTTCTCCTTCCATTCAGGACCTCCTACCTGAAGTCACCCTGCCTCCTGAAGAAAGACGACCTCGTTTCTATTGCAACTAAAGCACAGTTGTTCCTGTAGCAGGGCAGGCTTTTGAAGAGGCACGGGCCCAGAGGCATAGCTAGGGCTTTCCTTGGTGAGGCCGTTCACTACATTCAGGACACCCTGCCTCGAGAAGTTGATTCAGGGAAACAACCAGTGTGTACTCTGTGTCTCTTTTGCCTTGTTAGAAACCACAGAGATGTATGCTGCCTGTGCCCATGGAAATTGGGGCATGATGGGACTAGCCTTGCTTTCCATTTGGAAAGCTCCATTCTTGCTTTCGTGAAGCTCCCTGAAATTCTCTGCTGTTGACAGGCCCCTGGCCACTGTAGGCTTGGGTCTGGGAAGAAAATGAGTTTTCTCTGTCTACACACGGAGCTTCATTGGCCGCGGTGGGGCGCACCTTGCCATGCTCTAGAGCTAAAGGGAATCTCAACGTGAGTCCTTGCCTCGAGGTAAGGCCCTGAGTAGCCCTACAGAAAAGGAGGCATGCAGCTCTTTCCATTAGCTCTTAGTCGCTGTTCTGGTTTACTTTAAAGGAAGTACCCTTTTCAGGACTCCTAGGCCCCTCGGTTGAGCATCAATTTTGTTCCAAGATCTCTGAGTACCTCCACACCCCTGTAGGCCTGCTGAGCAACAACGAGGCCCATTGGTCCCTCGGAGGTCCTCTGTGTCTGCTGAGTCATGGGCAACACACTGCACTCTTTCTTGTGATATCTTGATTCACAGCACTCGCACAGGTTCAAGAGCAACGTTCAAGCAAGTTCCAACATGCCGTGGAAATCGCACTCAATCCCTAGTCTGAGCTGCACAGAGAAAAACACTAGTCTTCTCCTTCCAATCAGGACCTCCTACCTGAAGTCACCCTGCTTCCAGGAGAAAGACGGCTTGCTTTCCTTTTGCAAGTAAAGCACAGTTTTTCCTGTAGCACTGCAGGCTTTCGAAAAGGCAGGGGCCCAGAGGCCTGCCTAGGGCGTTCCTTGGTGAGGCCTCGGGCCCAGTGGCCTGGCTAGGGCGTTCCTTGGTGAGGCCGTTCACTAGATGCAGAACACCCTGCCTCGAGAAGTTGATTCAGGGAAGCAACCAGTGTGTACTCGGTGTCTCTTTTGACTCGTTAAAAACCACAGAGATGTATGCTGCCTGTGTCCATGGAAATGGGGGCATGATGGGACTAGCCTTGCTTTCCGTTTGGAAACCTCCTTTCTTGCTGCCGTGAAGCTCCCTGAAATTCTCTGCTGTTGACAGGCCTCTGGCCACTGTAGGCATGGGTCTGGGAAGAAAATGAGTTTTCCCTGGGTACACACGGAGCTATATAGGCCAGGGTGGGGCTCACCTTGCCATGCTCTAGAGCTAAAGGGAATCTCCACGTGAGTCCTTGCCTCGAGGTAAGGCCCTGAGTAGCCCTGCAGAAAGGGAGGCATGCAGCTCTTGCCATGAGCTCTTAGTGGAGGTCTGTTTTATTTTAAAGGAAGTACCCTTTTGAGGACTCCTACGGTCTTCGGGTGAGCATCATTTTTATTCCAAGATCACTGACTCCCTCCGCACCCCTGTGGGCCTGCTGAGCAGCATTGAGTCCCATACGTCCCACGGAGGCCCTCTGTGTCTGCAGTCTCGGGCAAAACACTGTACGTTACTTCAGGAGAGCTCCGTTTCCAGAGCACTCGAACAGCATCAGAACCACATTTCTAGGCAGTCCAACATGCCCTGGAAGTCTTCGACATTGCCCTCGTCTGAGCTGCCCTGAGAAAACAGTCTGCTTAGAATTTATCAAAGACCTCGTTCCTGAAGTCACTCTATTCAAGGAGAAATACAGCATCTTACCATGCTGTTTCGCTCACAGGGCAAGAAACGTGAGAACTTGCCTCGAGGTAAGGCCATGAAATGCTATGCAGAAGCAGAGGCGTGTAGCAGTTTCCATGAGGCCGTAGTCGCTTATCTTCAGCATTTTAAAGCCAGTACGCTTTTCAGGACACCTAGGTGCCTCGCCTGGAAACCCTATTCCCTGCAAAAACACTGAGTACCCTCAGGCTCCCCTGGCCCTTCTAAGCACTATCCAGGGAAGGAGCTTTCCGACTCAGTGTGTATGCCGAGTGTAGGGCAACACAGTGCACTCTTATTGGAACATCTTGATTTAGCCAGCATCGCACAGGTTCACGAGCACCGTTAAGCAAGTTCCAACAGGCCGTGGAAGTCGCTCTCATTCCCTAGTTTGAGCTGTACAGAGACAAACAGTAAGCTTCTCCTTCCATTCAGGACCTCCTACCTGAAGTCACCCTGCCTCCTGAAGAAAGACGACCTCGTTTCTATTGCAACTAAAGCACAGTTGTTCCTGTAGCAGGGCAGGCTTTTGAAGAGGCACGGGCCCAGAGGCATAGCTAGGGCTTTCCTTGGTGAGGCCGTTCACTACATTCAGGACACCCTGCCTCGAGAAGTTGATTCAGGGAAGCAACCAGTGTGTACTCGGTGTCTCTTTTGACTCGTTAAAAACCACAGAGATGTATGCTGCCTGTGTCCATGGAAATGGGGGCATGATGGGACTAGCCTTGCTTTCCGTTTGGAAACCTCCTTTCTTGCTGCCGTGAAGCTCCCTGAAATTCTCTGCTGTTGACAGGCCTCTGGCCACTGTAGGCATGGGTCTGGGAAGAAAATGAGTTTTCCCTGGGTACACACGGAGCTATATAGGCCAGGGTGGGGCTCACCTTGCCATGCTCTAGAGCTAAAGGGAATCTCCACGTGAGTCCTTGCCTCGAGGTAAGGCCCTGAGTAGCCCTGCAGAAAGGGAGGCATGCAGCTCTTTCCATGAGCTCTTAGTGGAGGTCTGTTTTATTTTAAAGGAAGTACCCTTTTCAGGACTCCTACGGTCTTCGGGTGAGCATCATTTTTATTCCAAGATCACTGACTCCCTCCGCACCCCTGTGGGCCTGCTGAGCAGCATTGAGTCCCATACGTCCCACGGAGGCCCTCTGTGTCTGCAGAGTCTCGGGCAACACACTGTACGTTACTTCAGGAGAGCTCCGTTTCCAGAGCACTCGAACAGCATCAGAACCACATTTCTAGGCAGTCCAACATGCCCTGGAAGTCTTCGACATTGCCCTCGTCTGAGCTGCCCTGAGAAAACAGTCTGCTTAGAATTTATCAAAGACCTCGTTCCTGAAGTCACTCTATTCAAGGAGAAATACAGCATCTTACCATGCTGTGTCGCTCACAGGGCAAGAAACGTGAGAACTTGCCTCGAGGTAAGGCCATGAAATGCTATGCAGAAGCAGAGGCGTGTAGCAGTTTCCATGAGGCCGTAGTCGCTTATCTTCAGCATTTTAAAGCCAGTACGCTTTTCAGGACACCTAGGTGCCTCGCCTGGAAACCCTATTCCCTGCAAAAACACTGAGTACCCTCAGGCTCCCCTGGCCCTTCTAAGCACTATCCAGGGAAGGAGCTTTCCGACTCACAGTGTGTATGCCGAGTGTAGGGCAACACAGTGCACTCTTATTGGAACATCTTGATTTAGCCAGCATCGCACAGGTTCACGAGCACCGTTAAGCAAGTTCCAACAGGCCGTGGAAGTCGCTCTCATTCCCTAGTTTGAGCTGTACAGAGACAAACAGTAAGCTTCTCCTTCCATTCAGGACCTCCTACCTGAAGTCACCCTGCCTCCTGAAGAAAGACGACCTCGTTTCTATTGCAACTAAAGCACAGTTGTTCCTGTAGCAGGGCAGGCTTTTGAAGAGGCACGGGCCCAGAGGCATAGCTAGGGCTTTCCTTGGTGAGGCCGTTCACTACATTCAGGACACCCTGCCTCGAGAAGTTGATTCAGGGAAACAACCAGTGTGTACTCTGTGTCTCTTTTGCCCTGTTAGAAACCACAGAGATGTATGCTGCCTGTGCCCATGGAAATTGGGGCATGATGGGACTAGCCTTGCTTTCCATTTGGAAAGCTCCATTCTTGCTTTCGTGAAGCTCCCTGAAATTCTCTGCTGTTGACAGGCCCCTGGCCACTGTAGGCTTGGGTCTGGGAAAAAAATGAGTTTTCTCTGTCTACACACGGAGCTTCATTGGCCGCGGTGGGGCGCACCTTGCCATGCTCTAGAGCTAAAGGGAATCTCAACGTGAGTCCTTGCCTCGAGGTAAGGCCCTGAGTAGCCCTACAGAAAAGGAGGCATGCAGCTCTTTCCATTAGCTCTTAGTCGCTGTTCTGGTTTACTTTAAAGGAAGTACCCTTTTCAGGACTCCTAGGCCCCTCGGTTGAGCATCAATTTTGTTCCAAGATCTCTGAGTACCTCCACACCCCTGTAGGCCTGCTGAGCAACAACGAGGCCCATTGGTCCCTCGGAGGTCCTCTGTGTCTGCTGAGTCATGGGCAACACACTGCACTCTTTCTTGTGATATCTTGATTCACAGCACTCGCACAGGTTCAAGAGCAACGTTCAAGCAAGTTCCAACATGCCGTGGAAATCGCACTCAATCCCTAGTCTGAGCTGCACAGAGAAAAACACTAGTCTTCTCCTTCCAATCAGGACCTCCTACCTGAAGTCACCCTGCTTCCAGGAGAAAGACGGCTTGCTTTCCTTTTGCAAGTAAAGCACAGTTTTTCCTGTAGCACTGCAGGCTTTTGAAAAGGCAGGGGCACAGAGGCCTGCCTAGGGCGTTCCTTGGTGAGGCCTCGGGCCCAGTGGCCTGGCTAGGGCGTTCCTTGGTGAGGCCGTTCACTAGATGCAGAACACCCTGCCTCGAGAAGTTGATTCAGGGAAGCAACCAGTGTGTACTCGGTGTCTCTTTTGACTCGTTAAAAACCACAGAGATGTATGCTGCCTGTGTCCATGGAAATGGGGGCATGATGGGACTAGCCTTGCTTTCCGTTTGGAAACCTCCTTTCTTGCTGCCGTGAAGCTCCCTGAAATTCTCTGCTGTTGACAGGCCTCTGGCCACTGTAGGCATGGGTCTGGGAAGAAAATGAGTTTTCCCTGGGTACACACGGAGCTATATAGGCCAGGGTGGGGCTCACCTTGCCATGCTCTAGAGCTAAAGGGAATCTCCACGTGAGTCCTTGCCTCGAGGTAAGGCCCTGAGTAGCCCTGCAGAAAGGGAGGCATGCAGCTCTTTCCATGAGCTCTTAGTGGAGGTCTGTTTTATTTTAAAGGAAGTACCCTTTTCAGGACTCCTACGGTCTTCGGGTGAGCATCATTTTTATTCCAAGATCACTGACTCCCTCCGCACCCCTGTGGGCCTGCTGAGCAGCATTGAGTCCCATACGTCCCACGGAGGCCCTCTGTGTCTGCAGAGTCTCGGGCAACACACTGTACGTTACTTCAGGAGAGCTCCGTTTCCAGAGCACTCGAACAGCATCAGAACCACATTTCTAGGCAGTCCAACATGCCCTGGAAGTCTTCGACATTGCCCTCGTCTGAGCTGCCCTGAGAAAATAGTCTGCTTAGAATTTATCAAAGACCTCGTTCCTGAAGTCACTCTATTCAAGGAGAAATACAGCATCTTACCATGCTGTGTCGCTCACAGGGCAAGAAACGTGAGAACTTGCCTCGAGGTAAGGCCATGAAATGCTATGCAGAAGCAGAGGCGTGTAGCAGTTTCCATGAGGCCGTAGTCGCTTATCTTCAGCATTTTAAAGCCAGTACGCTTTTCAGGACACCTAGGTGCCTCGCCTGGAAACCCTATTCCCTGCAAAAACACTGAGTACCCTCAGGCTCCCCTGGCCCTTCTAAGCACTATCCAGGGAAGGAGCTTTCCGACTCACAGTGTGTATGCCGAGTGTAGGGCAACACAGTGCACTCTTATTGGAACATCTTGATTTAGCCAGCATCGCACAGGTTCACGAGCACCGTTAAGCAAGTTCCAACAGGCCGTGGAAGTCGCTCTCATTCCCTAGTTTGAGCTGTACAGAGACAAACAGTAAGCTTCTCCTTCCATTCAGGACCTCCTACCTGAAGTCACCCTGCCTCCTGAAGAAAGACGACCTCGTTTCTATTGCAACTAAAGCACAGTTGTTCCTGTAGCAGGGCAGGCTTTTGAAGAGGCACGGGCCCAGAGGCATAGCTAGGGCTTTCCTTGGTGAGGCCGTTCACTACATTCAGGACACCCTGCCTCGAGAAGTTGATTCAGGGAAACAACCAGTGTGTACTCTGTGTCTCTTTTGCCTTGTTAGAAACCACAGAGATGTATGCTGCCTGTGCCCATGGAAATTGGGGCATGATGGGACTAGCCTTGCTTTCCATTTGGAAAGCTCCATTCTTGCTTTCGTGAAGCTCCCTGAAATTCTCTGCTGTTGACAGGCCCCTGGCCACTGTAGGCTTGGGTCTGGGAAGAAAATGAGTTTTCTCTGTCTACACACGGAGCTTCATTGGCCGCGGTGGGGCGCACCTTGCCATGCTCTAGAGCTAAAGGGAATCTCAACGTGAGTCCTTGCCTCGAGGTAAGGCCCTGAGTAGCCCTACAGAAAAGGAGGCATGCAGCTCTTTCCATTAGCTCTTAGTCGCTGTTCTGGTTTACTTTAAAGGAAGTACCCTTTTCAAGACTCCTAGGCCCCTCGGTTGAGCATCAATTTTGTTCCAAGATCTCTGAGTACCTCCACACCCCTGTAGGCCTGCTGAGCAACAACGAGGCCCATTGGTCCCTCGGAGGTCCTCTGTGTCTGCTGAGTCATGGGCAACACACTGCACTCTTTCTTGTGATATCTTGATTCACAGCACTCGCACAGGTTCAAGAGCAACGTTCAAGCAAGTTCCAACATGCCGTGGAAATCGCACTCAATCCCTAGTCTGAGCTGCACAGAGAAAAACACTAGTCTTCTCCTTCCAATCAGGACCTCCTACCTGAAGTCACCCTGCTTCCAGGAGAAAGACGGCTTGCTTTCCTTTTGCAAGTAAAGCACAGTTTTTCCTGTAGCACTGCAGGCTTTCGAAAAGGCAGGGGCCCAGAGGCCTGCCTAGGGCGTTCCTTGGTGAGGCCTCGGGCCCAGTGGCCTGGCTAGGGCGTTCCTTGGTGAGGCCGTTCACTAGATGCAGAACACCCTGCCTCGAGAAGTTGATTCAGGGAAGCAACCAGTGTGTACTCGGTGTCTCTTTTGACTCGTTAAAAACCACAGAGATGTATGCTGCCTGTGTCCATGGAAATGGGGGCATGATGGGACTAGCCTTGCTTTCCGTTTGGAAACCTCCTTTCTTGCTGCCGTGAAGCTCCCTGAAATTCTCTGCTGTTGACAGGCCTCTGGCCACTGTAGGCATGGGTCTGGGAAGAAAATGAGTTTTCCCTGGGTACACACGGAGCTATATAGGCCAGGGTGGGGCTCACCTTGCCATGCTCTAGAGCTAAAGGGAATCTCCACGTGAGTCCTTGCCTCGAGGTAAGGCCCTGAGTAGCCCTGCAGAAAGGGAGGCATGCAGCTCTTTCCATGAGCTCTTAGTGGAGGTCTGTTTTATTTTAAAGGAAGTACCCTTTTCAGGACTCCTACGGTCTTCGGGTGAGCATCATTTTTATTCCAAGATCACTGACTCCCTCCGCACCCCTGTGGGCCTGCTGAGCAGCATTGAGTCCCATACGTCCCACGGAGGCCCTCTGTGTCTGCAGAGTCTCGGGCAACACACTGTACGTTACTTCAGGAGAGCTCCGTTTCCAGAGCACTCGAACAGCATCAGAACCACATTTCTAGGCAGTCCAACATGCCCTGGAAGTCTTCGACATTGCCCTCGTCTGAGCTGCCCTGAGAAAACAGTCTGCTTAGAATTTATCAAAGACCTCGTTCCTGAAGTCACTCTATTCAAGGAGAAATACAGCATCTTACCATGCTGTGTCGCTCACAGGGCAAGAAACGTGAGAACTTGCCTCGAGGTAAGGCCATGAAATGCTATGCAGAAGCAGAGGCGTGTAGCAGTTTCCATGAGGCCGTAGTCGCTTATCTTCAGCATTTTAAAGCCAGTACGCTTTTCAGGACACCTAGGTGCCTCGCCTGGAAACCCTATTCCCTGCAAAAACACTGAGTACCCTCAGGCTCCCCTGGCCCTTCTAAGCACTATCCAGGGAAGGAGCTTTCCGACTCACAGTGTGTATGCCGAGTGTAGGGCAACACAGTGCACTCTTATTGGAACATCTTGATTTAGCCAGCATCGCACAGGTTCACGAGCACCGTTAAGCAAGTTCCAACAGGCCGTGGAAGTCGCTCTCATTCCCTAGTTTGAGCTGTACAGAGACAAACAGTAAGCTTCTCCTTCCATTCAGGACCTCCTACCTGAAGTCACCCTGCCTCCTGAAGAAAGACGACCTCGTTTCTATTGCAACTAAAGCACAGTTGTTCCTGTAGCAGGGCAGGCTTTTGAAGAGGCACGGGCCCAGAGGCATAGCTAGGGCTTTCCTTGGTGAGGCCGTTCACTACATTCAGGACACCCTGCCTCGAGAAGTTGATTCAGGGAAACAACCAGTGTGTACTCTGTGTCTCTTTTGCCTTGTTAGAAACCACAGAGATGTATGCTGCCTGTGCCCATGGAAATTGGGGCATGATGGGACTAGCCTTGCTTTCCATTTGGAAAGCTCCATTCTTGCTTTCGTGAAGCTCCCTGAAATTCTCTGCTGTTGACAGGCCCCTGGCCACTGTAGGCTTGGGTCTGGGAAGAAAATGAGTTTTCTCTGTCTACACACGGAGCTTCATTGGCCGCGGTGGGGCGCACCTTGCCATGCTCTAGAGCTAAAGGGAATCTCAACGTGAGTCCTTGCCTCGAGGTAAGGCCCTGAGTAGCCCTACAGAAAAGGAGGCATGCAGCTCTTTCCATTAGCTCTTAGTCGCTGTTCTGGTTTACTTTAAAGGAAGTACCCTTTTCAGGACTCCTAGGCCCCTCGGTTGAGCATCAATTTTGTTCCAAGATCTCTGAGTACCTCCACACCCCTGTAGGCCTGCTGAGCAACAACGAGGCCCATTGGTCCCTCGGAGGTCCTCTGTGTCTGCTGAGTCATGGGCAACACACTGCACTCTTTCTTGTGATATCTTGATTCACAGCACTCGCACAGGTTCAAGAGCAACGTTCAAGCAAGTTCCAACATGCCGTGGAAATCGCACTCAATCCCTAGTCTGAGCTGCACAGAGAAAAACACTAGGCTTCTCCTTCCAATCAGGACCTCCTACCTGAAGTCACCCTGCTTCCAGGAGAAAGACGGCTTGCTTTCCTTTTGCAAGTAAAGCACAGTTTTTCCTGTAGCACTGCAGGCTTTCGAAAAGGCAGGGGCCCAGAGGCCTGCCTAGGGCGTTCCTTGGTGAGGCCTCGGGCCCAGTGGCCTGGCTAGGGCGTTCCTTGGTGAGGCCGTTCACTAGATGCAGAACACCCTGCCTCGAGAAGTTGATTCAGGGAAGCAACCAGTGTGTACTCGGTGTCTCTTTTGACTCGTTAAAAACCACAGAGATGTATGCTGCCTGTGTCCATGGAAATGGGGGCATGATGGGACTAGCCTTGCTTTCCGTTTGGAAACCTCCTTTCTTGCTGCCGTGAAGCTCCCTGAAATTCTCTGCTGTTGACAGGCCTCTGGCCACTGTAGGCATGGGTCTGGGAAGAAAATGAGTTTTCCCTGGGTACACACGGAGCTATATAGGCCAGGGTGGGGCTCACCTTGCCATGCTCTAGAGCTAAAGGGAATCTCCACGTGAGTCCTTGCCTCGAGGTAAGGCCCTGAGTAGCCCTGCAGAAAGGGAGGCATGCAGCTCTTTCCATGAGCTCTTAGTGGAGGTCTGTTTTATTTTAAAGGAAGTACCCTTTTCCGGACTCCTACGCCCTCTGGGTGAGCATCATTTTTATTCCAAGATCACTGACTCCCTCCGCACCCCTGTGGGCCTGCTGAGCAGCATTGAGTCCCATACGTCCCACGGAGGCCCTCTGTGTCTGCAGAGTCTCGGGCAACACACTGTACGTTACTTCAGGAGAGCTCCGTTTCCAGAGCACTCGAACAGCATCAGAACCACATTTCTAGGCAGTCCAACATGCCCTGGAAGTCTTCGACATTGCCCTCGTCTGAGCTGCCCTGAGAAAACAGTCTGCTTAGAATTTATCAAAGACCTCGTTCCTGAAGTCACTCTATTCAAGGAGAAATACAGCATCTTACCATGCTGTGTCGCTCACAGGGCAAGAAACGTGAGAACTTGCCTCGAGGTAAGGCCATGAAATGCTATGCAGAAGCAGAGGCGTGTAGCAGTTTCCATGAGGCCGTAGTCGCTTATCTTCAGCATTTTAAAGCCAGTACGCTTTTCAGGACACCTAGGTGCCTCGCCTGGAAACCCTATTCCCTGCAAAAACACTGAGTACCCTCAGGCTCCCCTGGCCCTTCTAAGCACTATCCAGGGAAGGAGCTTTCCGACTCACAGTGTGTATGCCGAGTGTAGGGCAACACAGTGCACTCTTATTGGAACATCTTGATTTAGCCAGCATCGCACAGGTTCACGAGCACCGTTAAGCAAGTTCCAACAGGCCGTGGAAGTCGCTCTCATTCCCTAGTTTGAGCTGTACAGAGACAAACAGTAAGCTTCTCCTTCCATTCAGGACCTCCTACCTGAAGTCACCCTGCCTCCTGAAGAAAGACGACCTCGTTTCTATTGCAACTAAAGCACAGTTGTTCCTGTAGCAGGGCAGGCTTTTGAAGAGGCACGGGCCCAGAGGCATAGCTAGGGCTTTCCTTGGTGAGGCCGTTCACTACATTCAGGACACCCTGCCTCGAGAAGTTGATTCAGGGAAACAACCAGTGTGTACTCTGTGTCTCTTTTGCCTTGTTAGAAACCACAGAGATGTATGCTGCCTGTGCCCATGGAAATTGGGGCATGATGGGACTAGCCTTGCTTTCCATTTGGAAAGCTCCATTCTTGCTTTCGTGAAGCTCCCTGAAATTCTCTGCTGTTGACAGGCCCCTGGCCACTGTAGGCTTGGGTCTGGGAAGAAAATGAGTTTTCTCTGTCTACACACGGAGCTTCATTGGCCGCGGTGGGGCGCACCTTGCCATGCTCTAGAGCTAAAGGGAATCTCAACGTGAGTCCTTGCCTCGAGGTAAGGCCCTGAGTAGCCCTACAGAAAAGGAGGCATGCAGCTCTTTCCATTAGCTCTTAGTCGCTGTTCTGGTTTACTTTAAAGGAAGTACCCTTTTCAGGACTCCTAGGCCCCTCGGTTGAGCATCAATTTTGTTCCAAGATCTCTGAGTACCTCCACACCCCTGTAGGCCTGCTGAGCAACAACGAGGCCCATTGGTCCCTCGGAGGTCCTCTGTGTCTGCTGAGTCATGGGCAACACACTGCACTCTTTCTTGTGATATCTTGATTCACAGCACTCGCACAGGTTCAAGAGCAACGTTCAAGCAAGTTCCAACATGCCGTGGAAATCGCACTCAATCCCTAGTCTGAGCTGCACAGAGAAAAACACTAGGCTTCTCCTTCCAATCAGGACCTCCTACCTGAAGTCACCCTGCTTCCAGGAGAAAGACGGCTTGCTTTCCTTTTGCAAGTAAAGCACAGTTTTTCCTGTAGCACTGCAGGCTTTCGAAAAGGCAGGGGCCCAGAGGCCTGCCTAGGGCGTTCCTTGGTGAGGCCTCGGGCCCAGTGGCCTGGCTAGGGCGTTCCTTGGTGAGGCCGTTCACTAGATGCAGAACACCCTGCCTCGAGAAGTTGATTCAGGGAAGCAACCAGTGTGTACTCGGTGTCTCTTTTGACTCGTTAAAAACCACAGAGATGTATGCTGCCTGTGTCCATGGAAATGGGGGCATGATGGGACTAGCCTTGCTTTCCGTTTGGAAACCTCCTTTCTTGCTGCCGTGAAGCTCCCTGAAATTCTCTGCTGTTGACAGGCCTCTGGCCACTGTAGGCATGGGTCTGGGAAGAAAATGAGTTTTCCCTGGGTACACACGGAGCTATATAGGCCAGGGTGGGGCTCACCTTGCCATGCTCTAGAGCTAAAGGGAATCTCCACGTGAGTCCTTGCCTCGAGGTAAGGCCCTGAGTAGCCCTGCAGAAAGGGAGGCATGCAGCTCTTTCCATGAGCTCTTAGTGGAGGTCTGTTTTATTTTAAAGGAAGTACCCTTTTCCGGACTCCTACGCCCTCTGGGTGAGCATCATTTTTATTCCAAGATCACTGACTCCCTCCGCACCCCTGTGGGCCTGCTGAGCAGCATTGAGTCCCATACGTCCCACGGAGGCCCTCTGTGTCTGCAGAGTCTCGGGCAACACACTGTACGTTACTTCAGGAGAGCTCCGTTTCCAGAGCACTCGAACAGCATCAGAACCACATTTCTAGGCAGTCCAACATGCCCTGGAAGTCTTCGACATTGCCCTCGTCTGAGCTGCCCTGAGAAAACAGTCTGCTTAGAATTTATCAAAGACCTCGTTCCTGAAGTCACTCTATTCAAGGAGAAATACAGCATCTTACCATGCTGTGTCGCTCACAGGGCAAGAAACGTGAGAACTTGCCTCGAGGTAAGGCCATGAAATGCTATGCAGAAGCAGAGGCGTGTAGCAGTTTCCATGAGGCCGTAGTCGCTTATCTTCAGCATTTTAAAGCCAGTACGCTTTTCAGGACACCTAGGTGCCTCGCCTGGAAACCCTATTCCCTGCAAAAACACTGAGTACCCTCAGGCTCCCCTGGCCCTTCTAAGCACTATCCAGGGAAGGAGCTTTCCGACTCACAGTGTGTATGCCGAGTGTAGGGCAACACAGTGCACTCTTATTGGAACATCTTGATTTAGCCAGCATCGCACAGGTTCACGAGCACCGTTAAGCAAGTTCCAACAGGCCGTGGAAGTCGCTCTCATTCCCTAGTTTGAGCTGTACAGAGACAAACAGTAAGCTTCTCCTTCCATTCAGGACCTCCTACCTGAAGTCACCCTGCCTCCTGAAGAAAGACGACCTCGTTTCTATTGCAACTAAAGCACAGTTGTTCCTGTAGCAGGGCAGGCTTTTGAAGAGGCACGGGCCCAGAGGCATAGCTAGGGCTTTATTTGGTGAGGCCGTTCACTACATTCAGGACACCCTGCCTCGAGAAGTTGATTCAGGGAAACAACCAGTGTGTACTCTGTGTCTCTTTTGCCTTGTTAGAAACCACAGAGATGTATGCTGCCTGTGCCCATGGAAATTGGGGCATGATGGGACTAGCCTTGCTTTCCATTTGGAAAGCTCCATTCTTGCTTTCGTGAAGCTCCCTGAAATTCTCTGCTGTTGACAGGCCCCTGGCCACTGTAGGCTTGGGTCTGGGAAGAAAATGAGTTTTCTCTGTCTACACACGGAGCTTCATTGGCCGCGGTGGGGCGCACCTTGCCATGCTCTAGAGCTAAAGGGAATCTCAACGTGAGTCCTTGCCTCGAGGTAAGGCCCTGAGTAGCCCTACAGAAAAGGAGGCATGCAGCTCTTTCCATTAGCTCTTAGTCGCTGTTCTGGTTTACTTTAAAAGAAGTACCCTTTTCAGGACTCCTAGGCCCCTCGGTTGAGCATCAATTTTGTTCCAAGATCTCTGAGTACCTCCACACCCCTGTAGGCCTGCTGAGCAACAACGAGGCCCATTGGTCCCTCGGAGGTCCTCTGTGTCTGCTGAGTCATGGGCAACACACTGCACTCTTTCTTGTGATATCTTGATTCACAGCACTCGCACAGGTTCAAGAGCAACGTTCAAGCAAGTTCCAACATGCCGTGGAAATCGCACTCAATCCCTAGTCTGAGCTGCACAGAGAAAAACACTAGTCTTCTCCTTCCAATCAGGACCTCCTACCTGAAGTCACCCTGCTTCCAGGAGAAAGACGGCTTGCTTTCCTTTTGCAAGTAAAGCACAGTTTTTCCTGTAGCACTGCAGGCTTTCGAAAAGGCAGGGGCCCAGAGGCCTGCCTAGGGCGTTCCTTGGTGAGGCCTCGGGCCCAGTGGCCTGGCTAGGGCTTTCCTTGGTGAGGCCGTTCACTAGATGCAGAACACCCTGCCTCGAGAAGTTGATTCAGGGAAGCAACCAGTGTGTACTCGGTGTCTCTTTTGACTCGTTAAAAACCACAGAGATGTATGCTGCCTGTGTCCATGGAAATGGGGGCATGATGGGACTAGCCTTGCTTTCCGTTTGGAAACCTCCTTTCTTGCTGCCGTGAAGCTCCCTGAAATTCTCTGCTGTTGACAGGCCTCTGGCCACTGTAGGCATGGGTCTGGGAAGAAAATGAGTTTTCCCTGGGTACACACGGAGCTATATAGGCCAGGGTGGGGCTCACCTTGCCATGCTCTAGAGCTAAAGGGAATCTCCACGTGAGTCCTTGC
This sequence comes from Balaenoptera physalus, assembly GCF_965194825.1. Taxonomy (NCBI): domain Eukaryota; kingdom Metazoa; phylum Chordata; class Mammalia; order Artiodactyla; family Balaenopteridae; genus Balaenoptera; species Balaenoptera physalus. The sequence goes on from NW_028126148.1 coordinate 28,118, forward strand.
CTCGAGGTAAGGCCCTGAGTAGCCCTGCAGAAAGGGAGGCATGCAGCTCTTTCCATGAGCTCTTAGTGGAGGTCTGTTTTATTTTAAAGGAAGTACCCTTTTCCGGACTCCTACGCCCTCTGGGTGAGCATCATTTTTATTCCAAGATCACTGACTCCCTCCGCACCCCTGTGGGCCTGCTGAGCAGCATTGAGTCCCATACGTCCCACGGAGGCCCTCTGTGTCTGCAGAGTCTCGGGCAACACACTGTACGTTACTTCAGGAGAGCTCCGTTTCCAGAGCACTCGAACAGCATCAGAACCACATTTCTAGGCAGTCCAACATGCCCTGGAAGTCTTCGACATTGCCCTCGTCTGAGCTGCCCTGAGAAAACAGTCTGCTTAGAATTTATCAAAGACCTCGTTCCTGAAGTCACTCTATTCAAGGAGAAATACAGCATCTTACCATGCTGTGTCGCTCACAGGGCAAGAAACGTGAGAACTTGCCTCGAGGTAAGGCCATGAAATGCTATGCAGAAGCAGAGGCGTGTAGCAGTTTCCATGAGGCCGTAGTCGCTTATCTTCAGCATTTTAAAGCCAGTACGCTTTTCAGGACACCTAGGTGCCTCGCCTGGAAACCCTATTCCCTGCAAAAACACTGAGTACCCTCAGGCTCCCCTGGCCCTTCTAAGCACTATCCAGGGAAGGAGCTTTCCGACTCACAGTGTGTATGCCGAGTGTAGGGCAACACAGTGCACTCTTATTGGAACATCTTGATTTAGCCAGCATCGCACAGGTTCACGAGCACCGTTAAGCAAGTTCCAACAGGCCGTGGAAGTCGCTCTCATTCCCTAGTTTGAGCTGTACAGAGACAAACAGTAAGCTTCTCCTTCCATTCAGGACCTCCTACCTGAAGTCACCCTGCCTCCTGAAGAAAGACGACCTCGTTTCTATTGCAACTAAAGCACAGTTGTTCCTGTAGCAGGGCAGGCTTTTGAAGAGGCACGGGCCCAGAGGCATAGCTAGGGCTTTCCTTGGTGAGGCCGTTCACTACATTCAGGACACCCTGCCTCGAGAAGTTGATTCAGGGAAACAACCAGTGTGTACTCTGTGTCTCTTTTGCCTTGTTAGAAACCACAGAGATGTATGCTGCCTGTGCCCATGGAAATTGGGGCATGATGGGACTAGCCTTGCTTTCCATTTGGAAAGCTCCATTCTTGCTTTCGTGAAGCTCCCTGAAATTCTCTGCTGTTGACAGGCCCCTGGCCACTGTAGGCTTGGGTCTGGGAAAAAAATGAGTTTTCTCTGTCTACACACGGAGCTTCATTGGCCGCGGTGGGGCGCACCTTGCCATGCTCTAGAGCTAAAGGGAATCTCAACGTGAGTCCTTGCCTCGAGGTAAGGCCCTGAGTAGCCCTACAGAAAAGGAGGCATGCAGCTCTTTCCATTAGCTCTTAGTCGCTGTTCTGGTTTACTTTAAAGGAAGTACCCTTTTCAGGACTCCTAGGCCCCTCGGTTGAGCATCAATTTTGTTCCAAGATCTCTGAGTACCTCCACACCCCTGTAGGCCTGCTGAGCAACAACGAGGCCCATTGGTCCCTCGGAGGTCCTCTGTGTCTGCTGAGTCATGGGCAACACACTGCACTCTTTCTTGTGATATCTTGATTCACAGCACTCGCACAGGTTCAAGAGCAACGTTCAAGCAAGTTCCAACATGCCGTGGAAATCGCACTCAATCCCTAGTCTGAGCTGCACAGAGAAAAACACTAGTCTTCTCCTTCCAATCAGGACCTCCTACCTGAAGTCACCCTGCTTCCAGGAGAAAGACGGCTTGCTTTCCTTTTGCAAGTAAAGCACAGTTTTTCCTGTAGCACTGCAGGCTTTCGAAAAGGCAGGGGCCCAGAGGCCTGCCTAGGGCGTTCCTTGGTGAGGCCTCGGGCCCAGTGGCCTGGCTAGGGCTTTCCTTGGTGAGGCCGTTCACTACATTCAGGACACCCTGCCTCGAGAAGTTGATTCAGGGAAGCAACCAGTGTGTACTCGGTGTCTCTTTTGACTCGTTAAAAACCACAGAGATGTATGCTGCCTGTGTCCATGGAAATGGGGGCATGATGGGACTAGCCTTGCTTTCCGTTTGGAAACCTCCTTTCTTGCTGCCGTGAAGCTCCCTGAAATTCTCTGCTGTTGACAGGCCTCTGGCCACTGTAGGCATGGGTCTGGGAAGAAAATGAGTTTTCCCTGGGTACACACGGAGCTATATAGGCCAGGGTGGGGCTCACCTTGCCATGCTCTAGAGCTAAAGGGAATCTCCACGTGAGTCCTTGCCTCGAGGTAAGGCCCTGAGTAGCCCTGCAGAAAGGGAGGCATGCAGCTCTTTCCATGAGCTCTTAGTGGAGGTCTGTTTTATTTTAAAGGAAGTACCCTTTTCAGGACTCCTACGGTCTTCGGGTGAGCATCATTTTTATTCCAAGATCACTGACTCCCTCCGCACCCCTGTGGGCCTGCTGAGCAGCATTGAGTCCCATACGTCCCACGGAGGCCCTCTGTGTCTGCAGAGTCTCGGGCAACACACTGTACGTTACTTCAGGAGAGCTCCGTTTCCAGAGCACTCGAACAGCATCAGAACCACATTTCTAGGCAGTCCAACATGCCCTGGAAGTCTTCGACATTGCCCTCGTCTGAGCTGCCCTGAGAAAACAGTCTGCTTAGAATTTATCAAAGACCTCGTTCCTGAAGTCACTCTATTCAAGGAGAAATACAGCATCTTACCATGCTGTGTCGCTCACAGGGCAAGAAACGTGAGAACTTGCCTCGAGGTAAGGCCATGAAATGCTATGCAGAAGCAGAGGCGTGTAGCAGTTTCCATGAGGCCGTAGTCGCTTATCTTCAGCATTTTAAAGCCAGTACGCTTTTCAGGACACCTAGGTGCCTCGCCTGGAAACCCTATTCCCTGCAAAAACACTGAGTACCCTCAGGCTCCCCTGGCCCTTCTAAGCACTATCCAGGGAAGGAGCTTTCCGACTCACAGTGTGTATGCCGAGTGTAGGGCAACACAGTGCACTCTTATTGGAACATCTTGATTTAGCCAGCATCGCACAGGTTCACGAGCACCGTTAAGCAAGTTCCAACAGGCCGTGGAAGTCGCTCTCATTCCCTAGTTTGAGCTGTACAGAGACAAACAGTAAGCTTCTCCTTCCATTCAGGACCTCCTACCTGAAGTCACCCTGCCTCCTGAAGAAAGACGACCTCGTTTCTATTGCAACTAAAGCACAGTTGTTCCTGTAGCAGGGCAGGCTTTTGAAGAGGCACGGGCCCAGAGGCATAGCTAGGGCTTTCCTTGGTGAGGCCGTTCACTACATTCAGGACACCCTGCCTCGAGAAGTTGATTCAGGGAAACAACCAGTGTGTACTCTGTGTCTCTTTTGCCTTGTTAGAAACCACAGAGATGTATGCTGCCTGTGCCCATGGAAATTGGGGCATGATGGGACTAGCCTTGCTTTCCATTTGGAAAGCTCCATTCTTGCTTTCGTGAAGCTCCCTGAAATTCTCTGCTGTTGACAGGCCCCTGGCCACTGTAGGCTTGGGTCTGGGAAGAAAATGAGTTTTCTCTGTCTACACACGGAGCTTCATTGGCCGCGGTGGGGCGCACCTTGCCATGCTCTAGAGCTAAAGGGAATCTCAACGTGAGTCCTTGCCTCGAGGTAAGGCCCTGAGTAGCCCTACAGAAAAGGAGGCATGCAGCTCTTTCCATTAGCTCTTAGTCGCTGTTCTGGTTTACTTTAAAGGAAGTACCCTTTTCAGGACTCCTAGGCCCCTCGGTTGAGCATCAATTTTGTTCCAAGATCTCTGAGTACCTCCACACCCCTGTAGGCCTGCTGAGCAACAACGAGGCCCATTGGTCCCTCGGAGGTCCTCTGTGTCTGCTGAGTCATGGGCAACACACTGCACTCTTTCTTGTGATATCTTGATTCACAGCACTCGCACAGGTTCAAGAGCAACGTTCAAGCAAGTTCCAACATGCCGTGGAAATCGCACTCAATCCCTAGTCTGAGCTGCACAGAGAAAAACACTAGTCTTCTCCTTCCAATCAGGACCTCCTACCTGAAGTCACCCTGCTTCCAGGAGAAAGACGGCTTGCTTTCCTTTTGCAAGTAAAGCACAGTTTTTCCTGTAGCACTGCAGGCTTTCGAAAAGGCAGGGGCCCAGAGGCCTGCCTAGGGCGTTCCTTGGTGAGGCCTCGGGCCCAGTGGCCTGGCTAGGGCGTTCCTTGGTGAGGCCGTTCACTAGATGCAGAACACCCTGCCTCGAGAAGTTGATTCAGGGAAGCAACCAGTGTGTACTCGGTGTCTCTTTTGACTCGTTAAAAACCACAGAGATGTATGCTGCCTGTGTCCATGGAAATGGGGGCATGATGGGACTAGCCTTGCTTTCCGTTTGGAAACCTCCTTTCTTGCTGCCGTGAAGCTCCCTGAAATTCTCTGCTGTTGACAGGCCTCTGGCCACTGTAGGCATGGGTCTGGGAAGAAAATGAGTTTTCCCTGGGTACACACGGAGCTATATAGGCCAGGGTGGGGCTCACCTTGCCATGCTCTAGAGCTAAAGGGAATCTCCACGTGAGTCCTTGCCTCGAGGTAAGGCCCTGAGTAGCCCTGCAGAAAGGGAGGCATGCAGCTCTTTCCATGAGCTCTTAGTGGAGGTCTGTTTTATTTTAAAGGAAGTACCCTTTTCAGGACTCCTACGGTCTTCGGGTGAGCATCATTTTTATTCCAAGATCACTGACTCCCTCCGCACCCCTGTGGGCCTGCTGAGCAGCATTGAGTCCCATACGTCCCACGGAGGCCCTCTGTGTCTGCAGAGTCTCGGGCAACACACTGTACGTTACTTCAGGAGAGCTCCGTTTCCAGAGCACTCGAACAGCATCAGAACCACATTTCTAGGCAGTCCAACATGCCCTGGAAGTCTTCGACATTGCCCTCGTCTGAGCTGCCCTGAGAAAACAGTCTGCTTAGAATTTATCAAAGACCTCGTTCCTGAAGTCACTCTATTCAAGGAGAAATACAGCATCTTACCATGCTGTGTCGCTCACAGGGCAAGAAACGTGAGAACTTGCCTCGAGGTAAGGCCATGAAATGCTATGCAGAAGCAGAGGCGTGTAGCAGTTTCCATGAGGCCGTAGTCGCTTATCTTCAGCATTTTAAAGCCAGTACGCTTTTCAGGACACCTAGGTGCCTCGCCTGGAAACCCTATTCCCTGCAAAAACACTGAGTACCCTCAGGCTCCCCTGGCCCTTCTAAGCACTATCCAGGGAAGGAGCTTTCCGACTCACAGTGTGTATGCCGAGTGTAGGGCAACACAGTGCACTCTTATTGGAACATCTTGATTTAGCCAGCATCGCACAGGTTCACGAGCACCGTTAAGCAAGTTCCAACAGGCCGTGGAAGTCGCTCTCATTCCCTAGTTTGAGCTGTACAGAGACAAACAGTAAGCTTCTCCTTCCATTCAGGACCTCCTACCTGAAGTCACCCTGCCTCCTGAAGAAAGACGACCTCGTTTCTATTGCAACTAAAGCACAGTTGTTCCTGTAGCAGGGCAGGCTTTTGAAGAGGCACGGGCCCAGAGGCATAGCTAGGGCTTTCCTTGGTGAGGCCGTTCACTACATTCAGGACACCCTGCCTCGAGAAGTTGATTCAGGGAAACAACCAGTGTGTACTCTGTGTCTCTTTTGCCTTGTTAGAAACCACAGAGATGTATGCTGCCTGTGCCCATGGAAATTGGGGCATGATGGGACTAGCCTTGCTTTCCATTTGGAAAGCTCCATTCTTGCTTTCGTGAAGCTCCCTGAAATTCTCTGCTGTTGACAGGCCCCTGGCCACTGTAGGCTTGGGTCTGGGAAGAAAATGAGTTTTCTCTGTCTACACACGGAGCTTCATTGGCCGCGGTGGGGCGCACCTTGCCATGCTCTAGAGCTAAAGGGAATCTCAACGTGAGTCCTTGCCTCGAGGTAAGGCCCTGAGTAGCCCTACAGAAAAGGAGGCATGCAGCTCTTTCCATTAGCTCTTAGTCGCTGTTCTGGTTTACTTTAAAGGAAGTACCCTTTTCAGGACTCCTAGGCCCCTCGGTTGAGCATCAATTTTGTTCCAAGATCTCTGAGTACCTCCACACCCCTGTAGGCCTGCTGAGCAACAACGAGGCCCATTGGTCCCTCGGAGGTCCTCTGTGTCTGCTGAGTCATGGGCAACACACTGCACTCTTTCTTGTGATATCTTGATTCACAGCACTCGCACAGGTTCAAGAGCAACGTTCAAGCAAGTTCCAACATGCCGTGGAAATCGCACTCAATCCCTAGTCTGAGCTGCACAGAGAAAAACACTAGTCTTCTCCTTCCAATCAGGACCTCCTACCTGAAGTCACCCTGCTTCCAGGAGAAAGACGGCTTGCTTTCCTTTTGCAAGTAAAGCACAGTTTTTCCTGTAGCACTGCAGGCTTTCGAAAAGGCAGGGGCCCAGAGGCCTGCCTAGGGCGTTCCTTGGTGAGGCCTCGGGCCCAGTGGCCTGGCTAGGGCGTTCCTTGGTGAGGCCGTTCACTAGATGCAGAACACCCTGCCTCGAGAAGTTGATTCAGGGAAGCAACCAGTGTGTACTCGGTGTCTCTTTTGACTCGTTAAAAACCACAGAGATGTATGCTGCCTGTGTCCATGGAAATGGGGGCATGATGGGACTAGCCTTGCTTTCCGTTTGGAAACCTCCTTTCTTGCTGCCGTGAAGCTCCCTGAAATTCTCTGCTGTTGACAGGCCTCTGGCCACTGTAGGCATGGGTCTGGGAAGAAAATGAGTTTTCCCTGGGTACACACGGAGCTATATAGGCCAGGGTGGGGCTCACCTTGCCATGCTCTAGAGCTAAAGGGAATCTCCACGTGAGTCCTTGCCTCGAGGTAAGGCCCTGAGTAGCCCTGCAGAAAGGGAGGCATGCAGCTCTTTCCATGAGCTCTTAGTGGAGGTCTGTTTTATTTTAAAGGAAGTACCCTTTTCAGGACTCCTACGGTCTTCGGGTGAGCATCATTTTTATTCCAAGATCACTGACTCCCTCCGCACCCCTGTGGGCCTGCTGAGCAGCATTGAGTCCCATACGTCCCACGGAGGCCCTCTGTGTCTGCAGAGTCTCGGGCAACACACTGTACGTTACTTCAGGAGAGCTCCGTTTCCAGAGCACTCGAACAGCATCAGAACCACATTTCTAGGCAGTCCAACATGCCCTGGAAGTCTTCGACATTGCCCTCGTCTGAGCTGCCCTGAGAAAACAGTCTGCTTAGAATTTATCAAAGACCTCGTTCCTGAAGTCACTCTATTCAAGGAGAAATACAGCATCTTACCATGCTGTGTCGCTCACAGGGCAAGAAACGTGAGAACTTGCCTCGAGGTAAGGCCATGAAATGCTATGCAGAAGCAGAGGCGTGTAGCAGTTTCCATGAGGCCGTAGTCGCTTATCTTCAGCATTTTAAAGCCAGTACGCTTTTCAGGACACCTAGGTGCCTCGCCTGGAAACCCTATTCCCTGCAAAAACACTGAGTACCCTCAGGCTCCCCTGGCCCTTCTAAGCACTATCCAGGGAAGGAGCTTTCCGACTCACAGTGTGTATGCCGAGTGTAGGGCAACACAGTGCACTCTTATTGGAACATCTTGATTTAGCCAGCATCGCACAGGTTCACGAGCACCGTTAAGCAAGTTCCAACAGGCCGTGGAAGTCGCTCTCATTCCCTAGTTTGAGCTGTACAGAGACAAACAGTAAGCTTCTCCTTCCATTCAGGACCTCCTACCTGAAGTCACCCTGCCTCCTGAAGAAAGACGACCTCGTTTCTATTGCAACTAAAGCACAGTTGTTCCTGTAGCAGGGCAGGCTTTTGAAGAGGCACGGGCCCAGAGGCATAGCTAGGGCTTTCCTTGGTGAGGCCGTTCACTACATTCAGGACACCCTGCCTCGAGAAGTTGATTCAGGGAAACAACCAGTGTGTACTCTGTGTCTCTTTTGCCTTGTTAGAAACCACAGAGATGTATGCTGCCTGTGCCCATGGAAATTGGGGCATGATGGGACTAGCCTTGCTTTCCATTTGGAAAGCTCCATTCTTGCTTTCGTGAAGCTCCCTGAAATTCTCTGCTGTTGACAGGCCCCTGGCCACTGTAGGCTTGGGTCTGGGAAGAAAATGAGTTTTCTCTGTCTACACACGGAGCTTCATTGGCCGCGGTGGGGCGCACCTTGCCATGCTCTAGAGCTAAAGGGAATCTCAACGTGAGTCCTTGCCTCGAGGTAAGGCCCTGAGTAGCCCTACAGAAAAGGAGGCATGCAGCTCTTTCCATTAGCTCTTAGTCGCTGTTCTGGTTTACTTTAAAGGAAGTACCCTTTTCAGGACTCCTAGGCCCCTCGGTTGAGCATCAATTTTGTTCCAAGATCTCTGAGTACCTCCACACCCCTGTAGGCCTGCTGAGCAACAACGAGGCCCATTGGTCCCTCGGAGGTCCTCTGTGTCTGCTGAGTCATGGGCAACACACTGCACTCTTTCTTGTGATATCTTGATTCACAGCACTCGCACAGGTTCAAGAGCAACGTTCAAGCAAGTTCCAACATGCCGTGGAAATCGCACTCAATCCCTAGTCTGAGCTGCACAGAGAAAAACACTAGGCTTCTCCTTCCAATCAGGACCTCCTACCTGAAGTCACCCTGCTTCCAGGAGAAAGACGGCTTGCTTTCCTTTTGCAAGTAAAGCACAGTTTTTCCTGTAGCACTGCAGGCTTTCGAAAAGGCAGGGGCCCAGAGGCCTGCCTAGGGCGTTCCTTGGTGAGGCCTCGGGCCCAGTGGCCTGGCTAGGGCGTTCCTTGGTGAGGCCGTTCACTAGATGCAGAACACCCTGCCTCGAGAAGTTGATTCAGGGAAGCAACCAGTGTGTACTCGGTGTCTCTTTTGACTCGTTAAAAACCACAGAGATGTATGCTGCCTGTGTCCATGGAAATGGGGGCATGATGGGACTAGCCTTGCTTTCCGTTTGGAAACCTCCTTTCTTGCTGCCGTGAAGCTCCCTGAAATTCTCTGCTGTTGACAGGCCTCTGGCCACTGTAGGCATGGGTCTGGGAAGAAAATGAGTTTTCCCTGGGTACACACGGAGCTATATAGGCCAGGGTGGGGCTCACCTTGCCATGCTCTAGAGCTAAAGGGAATCTCCACGTGAGTCCTTGCCTCGAGGTAAGGCCCTGAGTAGCCCTGCAGAAAGGGAGGCATGCAGCTCTTTCCATGAGCTCTTAGTGGAGGTCTGTTTTATTTTAAAGGAAGTACCCTTTTCAGGACTCCTACGGTCTTCGGGTGAGCATCATTTTTATTCCAAGATCACTGACTCCCTCCGCACCCCTGTGGGCCTGCTGAGCAGCATTGAGTCCCATACGTCCCACGGAGGCCCTCTGTGTCTGCAGAGTCTCGGGCAACACACTGTACGTTACTTCAGGAGAGCTCCGTTTCCAGAGCACTCGAACAGCATCAGAACCACATTTCTAGGCAGTCCAACATGCCCTGGAAGTCTTCGACATTGCCCTCGTCTGAGCTGCCCTGAGAAAACAGTCTGCTTAGAATTTATCAAAGACCTCGTTCCTGAAGTCACTCTATTCAAGGAGAAATACAGCATCTTACCATGCTGTGTCGCTCACAGGGCAAGAAACGTGAGAACTTGCCTCGAGGTAAGGCCATGAAATGCTATGCAGAAGCAGAGGCGTGTAGCAGTTTCCATGAGGCCGTAGTCGCTTATCTTCAGCATTTTAAAGCCAGTACGCTTTTCAGGACACCTAGGTGCCTCGCCTGGAAACCCTATTCCCTGCAAAAACACTGAGTACCCTCAGGCTCCCCTGGCCCTTCTAAGCACTATCCAGGGAAGGAGCTTTCCGACTCACAGTGTGTATGCCGAGTGTAGGGCAACACAGTGCACTCTTATTGGAACATCTTGATTTAGCCAGCATCGCACAGGTTCACGAGCACCGTTAAGCAAGTTCCAACAGGCCGTGGAAGTCGCTCTCATTCCCTAGTTTGAGCTGTACAGAGACAAACAGTAAGCTTCTCCTTCCATTCAGGACCTCCTACCTGAAGTCACCCTGCCTCCTGAAGAAAGACGACCTCGTTTCTATTGCAACTAAAGCACAGTTGTTCCTGTAGCAGGGCAGGCTTTTGAAGAGGCACGGGCCCAGAGGCATAGCTAGGGCTTTCCTTGGTGAGGCCGTTCACTACATTCAGGACACCCTGCCTCGAGAAGTTGATTCAGGGAAACAACCAGTGTGTACTCTGTGTCTCTTTTGCCTTGTTAGAAACCACAGAGATGTATGCTGCCTGTGCCCATGGAAATTGGGGCATGATGGGACTAGCCTTGCTTTCCATTTGGAAAGCTCCATTCTTGCTTTCGTGAAGCTCCCTGAAATTCTCTGCTGTTGACAGGCCCCTGGCCACTGTAGGCTTGGGTCTGGGAAGAAAATGAGTTTTCTCTGTCTACACACGGAGCTTCATTGGCCGCGGTGGGGCGCACCTTGCCATGCTCTAGAGCTAAAGGGAATCTCAACGTGAGTCCTTGCCTCGAGGTAAGGCCCTGAGTAGCCCTACAGAAAAGGAGGCATGCAGCTCTTTCCATTAGCTCTTAGTCGCTGTTCTGGTTTACTTTAAAGGAAGTACCCTTTTCAGGACTCCTAGGCCCCTCGGTTGAGCATCAATTTTGTTCCAAGATCTCTGAGTACCTCCACACCCCTGTAGGCCTGCTGAGCAACAACGAGGCCCATTGGTCCCTCGGAGGTCCTCTGTGTCTGCTGAGTCATGGGCAACACACTGCACTCTTTCTTGTGATATCTTGATTCACAGCACTCGCACAGGTTCAAGAGCAACGTTCAAGCAAGTTCCAACATGCCGTGGAAATCGCACTCAATCCCTAGTCTGAGCTGCACAGAGAAAAACACTAGTCTTCTCCTTCCAATCAGGACCTCCTACCTGAAGTCACCCTGCTTCCAGGAGAAAGACGGCTTGCTTTCCTTTTGCAAGTAAAGCACAGTTTTTCCTGTAGCACTGCAGGCTTTCGAAAAGGCAGGGGCCCAGAGGCCTGCCTAGGGCGTTCCTTGGTGAGGCCTCGGGCCCAGTGGCCTGGCTAGGGCGTTCCTTGGTGAGGCCGTTCACTAGATGCAGAACACCCTGCCTCGAGAAGTTGATTCAGGGAAGCAACCAGTGTGTACTCGGTGTCTCTTTTGACTCGTTAAAAACCACAGAGATGTATGCTGCCTGTGTCCATGGAAATGGGGGCATGATGGGACTAGCCTTGCTTTCCGTTTGGAAACCTCCTTTCTTGCTGCCGTGAAGCTCCCTGAAATTCTCTGCTGTTGACAGGCCTCTGGCCACTGTAGGCATGGGTCTGGGAAGAAAATGAGTTTTCCCTGGGTACACACGGAGCTATATAGGCCAGGGTGGGGCTCACCTTGCCATGCTCTAGAGCTAAAGGGAATCTCCACGTGAGTCCTTGCCTCGAGGTAAGGCCCTGAGTAGCCCTGCAGAAAGGGAGGCATGCAGCTCTTTCCATGAGCTCTTAGTGGAGGTCTGTTTTATTTTAAAGGAAGTACCCTTTTCCGGACTCCTACGCCCTCTGGGTGAGCATCATTTTTATTCCAAGATCACTGACTCCCTCCGCACCCCTGTGGGCCTGCTGAGCAGCATTGAGTCCCATACGTCCCACGGAGGCCCTCTGTGTCTGCAGAGTCTCGGGCAACACACTGTACGTTACTTCAGGAGAGCTCCGTTTCCAGAGCACTCGAACAGCATCAGAACCACATTTCTAGGCAGTCCAACATGCCCTGGAAGTCTTCGACATTGCCCTCGTCTGAGCTGCCCTGAGAAAACAGTCTGCTTAGAATTTATCAAAGACCTCGTTCCTGAAGTCACTCTATTCAAGGAGAAATACAGCATCTTACCATGCTGTGTCGCTCACAGGGCAAGAAACGTGAGAACTTGCCTCGAGGTAAGGCCATGAAATGCTATGCAGAAGCAGAGGCGTGTAGCAGTTTCCATGAGGCCGTAGTCGCTTATCTTCAGCATTTTAAAGCCAGTACGCTTTTCAGGACACCTAGGTGCCTCGCCTGGAAACCCTATTCCCTGCAAAAACACTGAGTACCCTCAGGCTCCCCTGGCCCTTCTAAGCACTATCCAGGGAAGGAGCTTTCCGACTCACAGTGTGTATGCCGAGTGTAGGGCAACACAGTGCACTCTTATTGGAACATCTTGATTTAGCCAGCATCGCACAGGTTCACGAGCACCGTTAAGCAAGTTCCAACAGGCCGTGGAAGTCGCTCTCATTCCCTAGTTTGAGCTGTACAGAGACAAACAGTAAGCTTCTCCTTCCATTCAGGACCTCCTACCTGAAGTCACCCTGCCTCCTGAAGAAAGACGACCTCGTTTCTATTGCAACTAAAGCACAGTTGTTCCTGTAGCAGGGCAGGCTTTTGAAGAGGCACGGGCCCAGAGGCATAGCTAGGGCTTTCCTTGGTGAGGCCGTTCACTACATTCAGGACACCCTGCCTCGAGAAGTTGATTCAGGGAAACAACCAGTGTGTACTCTGTGTCTCTTTTGCCTTGTTAGAAACCACAGAGATGTATGCTGCCTGTGCCCATGGAAATTGGGGCATGATGGGACTAGCCTTGCTTTCCATTTGGAAAGCTCCATTCTTGCTTTCGTGAAGCTCCCTGAAATTCTCTGCTGTTGACAGGCCCCTGGCCACTGTAGGCTTGGGTCTGGGAAGAAAATGAGTTTTCTCTGTCTACACACGGAGCTTCATTGGCCGCGGTGGGGCGCACCTTGCCATGCTCTAGAGCTAAAGGGAATCTCAACGTGAGTCCTTGCCTCGAGGTAAGGCCCTGAGTAGCCCTACAGAAAAGGAGGCATGCAGCTCTTTCCATTAGCTCTTAGTCGCTGTTCTGGTTTACTTTAAAGGAAGTACCCTTTTCAGGACTCCTAGGCCCCTCGGTTGAGCATCAATTTTGTTCCAAGATCTCTGAGTACCTCCACACCCCTGTAGGCCTGCTGAGCAACAACGAGGCCCATTGGTCCCTCGGAGGTCCTCTGTGTCTGCTGAGTCATGGGCAACACACTGCACTCTTTCTTGTGATATCTTGATTCACAGCACTCGCACAGGTTCAAGAGCAACGTTCAAGCAAGTTCCAACATGCCGTGGAAATCGCACTCAATCCCTAGTGTGAGCTGCACAGAGAAAAACACTAGTCTTCTCCTTCCAATCAGGACCTCCTACCTGAAGTCACCCTGCTTCCAGGAGAAAGACGGCTTGCTTTCCTTTTGCAAGTAAAGCACAGTTTTTCCTGTAGCACTGCAGGCTTTCGAAAAGGCAGGGGCCCAGAGGCCTGCCTAGGGCGTTCCTTGGTGAGGCCTCGGGCCCAGTGGCCTGGCTAGGGCGTTCCTTGGTGAGGCCGTTCACTAGATGCAGAACACCCTGCCTCGAGAAGTTGATTCAGGGAAGCAACCAGTGTGTACTCGGTGTCTCTTTTGACTCGTTAAAAACCACAGAGATGTATGCTGCCTGTGTCCATGGAAATGGGGGCATGATGGGACTAGCCTTGCTTTCCGTTTGGAAACCTCCTTTCTTGCTGCCGTGAAGCTCCCTGAAATTCTCTGCTGTTGACAGGCCTCTGGCAACTGTAGGCATGGGTCTGGGAAGAAAATGAGTTTTCCCTGGGTACACACGGAGCTATATAGGCCAGGGTGGGGCTCACCTTGCCATGCTCTAGAGCTAAAGGGAATCTCCACGTGAGTCCTTGCCTCGAGGTAAGGCCCTGAGTAGCCCTGCAGAAAGGGAGGCATGCAGCTCTTTCCATGAGCTCTTAGTGGAGGTCTGTTTTATTTTAAAGGAAGTACCCTTTTCAGGACTCCTACGGTCTTCGGGTGAGCATCATTTTTATTCCAAGATCACTGACTCCCTCCGCACCCCTGTGGGCCTGCTGAGCAGCATTGAGTCCCATACGTCCCACGGAGGCCCTCTGTGTCTGCAGAGTCTCGGGCAACACACTGTACGTTACTTCAGGAGAGCTCCGTTTCCAGAGCACTCGAACAGCATCAGAACCACATTTCTAGGCAGTCCAACATGCCCTGGAAGTCTTCGACATTGCCCTCGTCTGAGCTGCCCTGAGAAAACAGTCTGCTTAGAATTTATCAAAGACCTCGTTCCTGAAGTCACTCTATTCAAGGAGAAATACAGCATCTTAACATGCTGTGTCGCTCACAGGGCAAGAAACGTGAGAACTTGCCTCGAGGTAAGGCCATGAAATGCTATGCAGAAGCAGAGGCGTGTAGCAGTTTCCATGAGGCCGTAGTCGCTTATCTTCAGCATTTTAAAGCCAGTACGCTTTTCAGGACACCTAGGTGCCTCGCCTGGAAACCCTATTCCCTGCAAAAACACTGAGTACCCTCAGGCTCCCCTGGCCCTTCTAAGCACTATCCAGGGAAGGAGCTTTCCGACTCACAGTGTGTATGCCGAGTGTAGGGCAACACAGTGCACTCTTATTGGAACATCTTGATTTAGCCAGCATCGCACAGGTTCACGAGCACCGTTAAGCAAGTTCCAACAGGCCGTGGAAGTCGCTCTCATTCCCTAGTTTGAGCTGTACAGAGACAAACAGTAAGCTTCTCCTTCCATTCAGGACCTCCTACCTGAAGTCACCCTGCCTCCTGAAGAAAGACGACCTCGTTTCTATTGCAACTAAAGCACAGTTGTTCCTGTAGCAGGGCAGGCTTTTGAAGAGGCACGGGCCCAGAGGCATAGCTAGGGCTTTCCTTGGTGAGGCCGTTCACTACATTCAGGACACCCTGCCTCGAGAAGTTGATTCAGGGAAACAACCAGTGTGTACTCTGTGTCTCTTTTGCCTTGTTAGAAACCACAGAGATGTATGCTGCCTGTGCCCATGGAAATTGGGGCATGATGGGACTAGCCTTGCTTTCCATTTGGAAAGCTCCATTCTTGCTTTCGTGAAGCTCCCTGAAATTCTCTGCTGTTGACAGGCCCCTGGCCACTGTAGGCTTGGGTCTGGGAAGAAAATGAGTTTTCTCTGTCTACACACGGAGCTTCATTGGCCGCGGTGGGGCGCACCTTGCCATGCTCTAGAGCTAAAGGGAATCTCAACGTGAGTCCTTGCCTCGAGGTAAGGCCCTGAGTAGCCCTACAGAAAAGGAGGCATGCAGCTCTTTCCATTAGCTCTTAGTCGCTGTTCTGGTTTACTTTAAAGGAAGTACCCTTTTCAGGACTCCTAGGCCCCTCGGTTGAGCATCAATTTTGTTCCAAGATCTCTGAGTACCTCCACACCCCTGTAGGCCTGCTGAGCAACAACGAGGCCCATTGGTCCCTCGGAGGTCCTCTGTGTCTGCTGAGTCATGGGCAACACACTGCACTCTTTCTTGTGATATCTTGATTCACAGCACTCGCACAGGTTCAAGAGCAACGTTCAAGCAAGTTCCAACATGCCGTGGAAATCGCACTCAATCCCTAGTCTGAGCTGCACAGAGAAAAACACTAGTCTTCTCCTTCCAATCAGGACCTCCTACCTGAAGTCACCCTGCTTCCAGGAGAAAGACGGCTTGCTTTCCTTTTGCAAGTAAAGCACAGTTTTTCCTGTAGCACTGCAGGCTTTTGAAAAGGCAGGGGCCCAGAGGCCTGCCTAGGGCGTTCCTTGGTGAGGCCTCGGGCCCAGTGGCCTGGCTAGGGCGTTCCTGGGTGAGGCTGTTCACTAGATGCAGAACACCCTGCCTCGAGAAGTTGATTCAGGGAAGCAACCAGTGTGTACTCGGTGTCTCTTTTGACTCGTTGAAAACCACAGAGATGTATTCTGCCTGTGTCATCAGAACCACATTTCTAGGCAGTCCAACATGCCCTGGAAGTCTTCGACATTGCCCTCGTCTGAGCTGCCCTGAGAAAACAGTCTGCTTAGAATTTATCAAAGACCTCGTTCCTGAAGTCACTCTATTCAAGGAGAAATACAGCATCTTAACATGCTGTGTCGCTCACAGGGCAAGAAACGTGAGAACTTGCCTCGAGGTAAGGCCATGAAATGCTATGCAGAAGCAGAGGCGTGTAGCAGTTTCCATGAGGCCGTAGTCGCTTATCTTCAGCATTTTAAAGCCAGTACGCTTTTCAGGACACCTAGGTGCCTCGCCTGGAAACCCTATTCCCTGCAAAAACACTGAGTACCCTCAGGCTCCCCTGGCCCTTCTAAGCACTATCCAGGGAAGGAGCTTTCCGACTCACAGTGTGTATGCCGAGTGTAGGGCAACACAGTGCACTCTTATTGGAACATCCTGATTTAGCCAGCATCGCACAGGTTCACGAGCACCGTTAAGCAAGTTCCAACAGGCCGTGGAAGTCGCTCTCATTCCCTAGTTTGAGCTGTACAGAGACAAACAGTAAGCTTCTCCTTCCATTCAGGACCTCCTACCTGAAGTCACCCTGCCTCCTGAAGAAAGACGACCTCGTTTCTATTGCAACTAAAGCACAGTTGTTCCTGTAGCAGGGCAGGCTTTTGAAGAGGCACGGGCCCAGAGGCATAGCTAGGGCTTTCCTTGGTGAGGCCGTTCACTACATTCAGGACACCCTGCCTCGAGAAGTTGATTCAGGGAAACAACCAGTGTGTACTCTGTGTCTCTTTTGCCTTGTTAGAAACCACAGAGATGTATGCTGCCTGTGCCCATGGAAATTGGGGCATGATGGGACTAGCCTTGCTTTCCATTTGGAAAGCTCCATTCTTGCTTTCGTGAAGCTCCCTGAAATTCTCTGCTGTTGACAGGCCCCTGGCCACTGTAGGCTTGGGTCTGGGAAGAAAATGAGTTTTCTCTGTCTACACACGGAGCTTCATTGGCCGCGGTGGGGCGCACCTTGCCATGCTCTAGAGCTAAAGGGAATCTCAACGTGAGTCCTTGCCTCGAGGTAAGGCCCTGAGTAGCCCTACAGAAAAGGAGGCATGCAGCTCTTTCCATTAGCTCTTAGTCGCTGTTCTGGTTTACTTTAAAGGAAGTACCCTTTTCAGGACTCCTAGGCCCCTCGGTTGAGCATCAATTTTGTTCCAAGATCTCTGAGTACCTCCACACCCCTGTAGGCCTGCTGAGCAACAACGAGGCCCATTGGTCCCTCGGAGGTCCTCTGTGTCTGCTGAGTCATGGGCAACACACTGCACTCTTTCTTGTGATATCTTGATTCACAGCACTCGCACAGGTTCAAGAGCAACGTTCAAGCAAGTTCCAACATGCCGTGGAAATCGCACTCAATCCCTAGTCTGAGCTGCACAGAGAAAAACACTAGTCTTCTCCTTCCAATCAGGACCTCCTACCTGAAGTCACCCTGCTTCCAGGAGAAAGACGGCTTGCTTTCCTTTTGCAAGTAAAGCACAGTTTTTCCTGTAGCACTGCAGGCTTTCGAAAAGGCAGGGGCCCAGAGGCCTGCCTAGGGCGTTCCTTGGTGAGGCCTCGGGCCCAGTGGCCTGGCTAGGGCGTTCCTTGGTGAGGCCGTTCACTAGATGCAGAACACCCTGCCTCGAGAAGTTGATTCAGGGAAGCAACCAGTGTGTACTCGGTGTCTCTTTTGACTCGTTAAAAACCACAGAGATGTATGCTGCCTGTGTCCATGGAAATGGGGGCATGATGGGACTAGCCTTGCTTTCCGTTTGGAAACCTCCTTTCTTGCTGCCGTGAAGCTCCCTGAAATTCTCTGCTGTTGACAGGCCTCTGGCCACTGTAGGCATGGGTCTGGGAAGAAAATGAGTTTTCCCTGGGTACACACGGAGCTATATAGGCCAGGGTGGGGCTCACCTTGCCATGCTCTAGAGCTAAAGGGAATCTCCACGTGAGTCCTTGCCTCGAGGTAAGGCCCTGAGTAGCCCTGCAGAAAGGGAGGCATGCAGCTCTTTCCATGAGCTCTTAGTGGAGGTCTGTTTTATTTTAAAGGAAGTACCCTTTTCAGGACTCCTACGGTCTTCGGGTGAGCATCATTTTTATTCCAAGATCACTGACTCCCTCCGCACCCCTGTGGGCCTGCTGAGCAGCATTGAGTCCCATACGTCCCACGGAGGCCCTCTGTGTCTGCAGAGTCTCGGGCAACACACTGTACGTTACTTCAGGAGAGCTCCGTTTCCAGAGCACTCGAACAGCATCAGAACCACATTTCTAGGCAGTCCAACATGCCCTGGAAGTCTTCGACATTGCCCTCGTCTGAGCTGCCCTGAGAAAACAGTCTGCTTAGAATTTATCAAAGACCTCGTTCCTGAAGTCACTCTATTCAAGGAGAAATACAGCATCTTACCATGCTGTGTCGCTCACAGGGCAAGAAACGTGAGAACTTGCCTCGAGGTAAGGCCATGAAATGCTATGCAGAAGCAGAGGCGTGTAGCAGTTTCCATGAGGCCGTAGTCGCTTATCTTCAGCATTTTAAAGCCAGTACGCTTTTCAGGACACCTAGGTGCCTCGCCTGGAAACCCTATTCCCTGCAAAAACACTGAGTACCCTCAGGCTCCCCTGGCCCTTCTAAGCACTATCCAGGGAAGGAGCTTTCCGACTCACAGTGTGTATGCCGAGTGTAGGGCAACACAGTGCACTCTTATTGGAACATCTTGATTTAGCCAGCATCGCACAGGTTCACGAGCACCGTTAAGCAAGTTCCAACAGGCCGTGGAAGTCGCTCTCATTCCCTAGTTTGAGCTGTACAGAGACAAACAGTAAGCTTCTCCTTCCATTCAGGACCTCCTACCTGAAGTCACCCTGCCTCCTGAAGAAAGACGACCTCGTTTCTATTGCAACTAAAGCACAGTTGTTCCTGTAGCAGGGCAGGCTTTTGAAGAGGCACGGGCCCAGAGGCATAGCTAGGGCTTTCCTTGGTGAGGCCGTTCACTACATTCAGGACACCCTGCCTCGAGAAGTTGATTCAGGGAAACAACCAGTGTGTACTCTGTGTCTCTTTTGCCTTGTTAGAAACCACAGAGATGTATGCTGCCTGTGCCCATGGAAATTGGGGCATGATGGGACTAGCCTTGCTTTCCATTTGGAAAGCTCCATTCTTGCTTTCGTGAAGCTCCCTGAAATTCTCTGCTGTTGACAGGCCCCTGGCCACTGTAGGCTTGGGTCTGGGAAGAAAATGAGTTTTCTCTGTCTACACACGGAGCTTCATTGGCCGCGGTGGGGCGCACCTTGCCATGCTCTAGAGCTAAAGGGAATCTCAACGTGAGTCCTTGCCTCGAGGTAAGGCCCTGAGTAGCCCTACAGAAAAGGAGGCATGCAGCTCTTTCCATTAGCTCTTAGTCGCTGTTCTGGTTTACTTTAAAGGAAGTACCCTTTTCAGGACTCCTAGGCCCCTCGGTTGAGCATCAATTTTGTTCCAAGATCTCTGAGTACCTCCACACCCCTGTAGGCCTGCTGAGCAACAACGAGGCCCATTGGTCCCTCGGAGGTCCTCTGTGTCTGCTGAGTCATGGGCAACACACTGCACTCTTTCTTGTGATATCTTGATTCACAGCACTCGCACAGGTTCAAGAGCAACGTTCAAGCAAGTTCCAACATGCCGTGGAAATCGCACTCAATCCCTAGTCTGAGCTGCACAGAGAAAAACACTAGTCTTCTCCTTCCAATCAGGACCTCCTACCTGAAGTCACCCTGCTTCCAGGAGAAAGACGGCTTGCTTTCCTTTTGCAAGTAAAGCACAGTTTTTCCTGTAGCACTGCAGGCTTTCGAAAAGGCAGGGGCCCAGAGGCCTGCCTAGGGCGTTCCTTGGTGAGGCCTCGGGCCCAGTGGCCTGGCTAGGGCGTTCCTTGGTGAGGCCGTTCACTAGATGCAGAACACCCTGCCTCGAGAAGTTGATTCAGGGAAGCAACCAGTGTGTACTCGGTGTCTCTTTTGACTCGTTAAAAACCACAGAGATGTATGCTGCCTGTGTCCATGGAAATGGGGGCATGATGGGACTAGCCTTGCTTTCCGTTTGGAAACCTCCTTTCTTGCTGCCGTGAAGCTCCCTGAAATTCTCTGCTGTTGACAGGCCTCTGGCCACTGTAGGCATGGGTCTGGGAAGAAAATGAGTTTTCCCTGGGTACACACGGAGCTATATAGGCCAGGGTGGGGCTCACCTTGCCATGCTCTAGAGATAAAGGGAATCTCCACGTGAGTCCTTGCCTCGAGGTAAGGCCCTGAGTAGCCCTGCAGAAAGGGAGGCATGCAGCTCTTTCCATGAGCTCTTAGTGGAGGTCTGTTTTATTTTAAAGGAAGTACCCTTTTCAGGACTCCTACGGTCTTCGGGTGAGCATCATTTTTATTCCAAGATCACTGACTCCCTCCGCACCCCTGTGGGCCTGCTGAGCAGCATTGAGTCCCATACGTCCCACGGAGGCCCTCTGTGTCTGCAGAGTCTCGGGCAACACACTGTACGTTACTTCAGGAGAGCTCCGTTTCCAGAGCACTCGAACAGCATCAGAACCACATTTCTAGGCAGTCCAACATGCCCTGGAAGTCTTCGACATTGCCCTCGTCTGAGCTGCCCTGAGAAAACAGTCTGCTTAGAATTTATCAAAGACCTCGTTCCTGAAGTCACTCTATTCAAGGAGAAATACAGCATCTTAACATGCTGTGTCGCTCACAGGGCAAGAAACGTGAGAACTTGCCTCGAGGTAAGGCCATGAAATGCTATGCAGAAGCAGAGGCGTGTAGCAGTTTCCATGAGGCCGTAGTCGCTTATCTTCAGCATTTTAAAGCCAGTACGCTTTTCAGGACACCTAGGTGCCTCGCCTGGAAACCCTATTCCCTGCAAAAACACTGAGTACCCTCAGGCTCCCCTGGCCCTTCTAAGCACTATCCAGGGAAGGAGCTTTCCGACTCACAGTGTGTATGCCGAGTGTAGGGCAACACAGTGCACTCTTATTGGAACATCTTGATTTAGCCAGCATCGCACAGGTTCACGAGCACCGTTAAGCAAGTTCCAACAGGCCGTGGAAGTCGCTCTCATTCCCTAGTTTGAGCTGTACAGAGACAAACAGTAAGCTTCTCCTTCCATTCAGGACCTCCTACCTGAAGTCACCCTGCCTCCTGAAGAAAGACGACCTCGTTTCTATTGCAACTAAAGCACAGTTGTTCCTGTAGCAGGGCAGGCTTTTGAAGAGGCACGGGCCCAGAGGCATAGCTAGGGCTTTCCTTGGTGAGGCCGTTCACTACATTCAGGACACCCTGCCTCGAGAAGTTGATTCAGGGAAACAACCAGTGTGTACTCTGTGTCTCTTTTGCCTTGTTAGAAACCACAGAGATGTATGCTGCCTGTGCCCATGGAAATTGGGGCATGATGGGACTAGCCTTGCTTTCCATTTGGAAAGCTCCATTCTTGCTTTCGTGAAGCTCCCTGAAATTCTCTGCTGTTGACAGGCCCCTGGCCACTGTAGGCTTGGGTCTGGGAAGAAAATGAGTTTTCTCTGTCTACACACGGAGCTTCATTGGCCGCGGTGGGGCGCACCTTGCCATGCTCTAGAGCTAAAGGGAATCTCAACGTGAGTCCTTGCCTCGAGGTAAGGCCCTGAGTAGCCCTACAGAAAAGGAGGCATGCAGCTCTTTCCATTAGCTCTTAGTCGCTGTTCTGGTTTACTTTAAAGGAAGTACCCTTTTCAGGACTCCTAGGCCCCTCGGTTGAGCATCAATTTTGTTCCAAGATCTCTGAGTACCTCCACACCCCTGTAGGCCTGCTGAGCAACAACGAGGCCCATTGGTCCCTCGGAGGTCCTCTGTGTCTGCTGAGTCATGGGCAACACACTGCACTCTTTCTTGTGATATCTTGATTCACAGCACTCGCACAGGTTCAAGAGCAACGTTCAAGCAAGTTCCAACATGCCGTGGAAATCGCACTCAATCCCTAGTCTGAGCTGCACAGAGAAAAACACTAGTCTTCTCCTTCCAATCAGGACCTCCTACCTGAAGTCACCCTGCTTCCAGGAGAAAGACGGCTTGCTTTCCTTTTGCAAGTAAAGCACAGTTTTTCCTGTAGCACTGCAGGCTTTCGAAAAGGCAGGGGCCCAGAGGCCTGCCTAGGGCGTTCCTTGGTGAGGCCTCGGGCCCAGTGGCCTGGCTAGGGCGTTCCTTGGTGAGGCCGTTCACTAGATGCAGAACACCCTGCCTCGAGAAGTTGATTCAGGGAAGCAACCAGTGTGTACTCGGTGTCTCTTTTGACTCGTTAAAAACCACAGAGATGTATGCTGCCTGTGTCCATGGAAATGGGGGCATGATGGGACTAGCCTTGCTTTCCGTTTGGAAACCTCCTTTCTTGCTGCCGTGAAGCTCCCTGAAATTCTCTGCTGTTGACAGGCCTCTGGCCACTGTAGGCATGGGTCTGGGAAGAAAATGAGTTTTCCCTGGGTACACACGGAGCTATATAGGCCAGGGTGGGGCTCACCTTGCCATGCTCTAGAGCTAAAGGGAATCTCCACGTGAGTCCTTGCCTCGAGGTAAGGCCCTGAGTAGCCCTGCAGAAAGGGAGGCATGCAGCTCTTTCCATGAGCTCTTAGTGGAGGTCTGTTTTATTTTAAAGGAAGTACCCTTTTCAGGACTCCTACGGTCTTCGGGTGAGCATCATTTTTATTCCAAGATCACTGACTCCCTCCGCACCCCTGTGGGCCTGCTGAGCAGCATTGAGTCCCATACGTCCCACGGAGGCCCTCTGTGTCTGCAGAGTCTCGGGCAACACACTGTACGTTACTTCAGGAGAGCTCCGTTTCCAGAGCACTCGAACAGCATCAGAACCACATTTCTAGGCAGTCCAACATGCCCTGGAAGTCTTCGACATTGCCCTCGTCTGAGCTGCCCTGAGAAAACAGTCTGCTTAGAATTTATCAAAGACCTCGTTCCTGAAGTCACTCTATTCAAGGAGAAATACAGCATCTTACCATGCTGTGTCGCTCACAGGGCAAGAAACGTGAGAACTTGCCTCGAGGTAAGGCCATGAAATGCTATGCAGAAGCAGAGGCGTGTAGCAGTTTCCATGAGGCCGTAGTCGCTTATCTTCAGCATTTTAAAGCCAGTACGCTTTTCAGGACACCTAGGTGCCTCGCCTGGAAACCCTATTCCCTGCAAAAACACTGAGTACCCTCAGGCTCCCCTGGCCCTTCTAAGCACTATCCAGGGAAGGAGCTTTCCGACTCACAGTGTGTATGCCGAGTGTAGGGCAACACAGTGCACTCTTATTGGAACATCTTGATTTAGCCAGCATCGCACAGGTTCACGAGCACCGTTAAGCAAGTTCCAACAGGCCGTGGAAGTCGCTCTCATTCCCTAGTTTGAGCTGTACAGAGACAAACAGTAAGCTTCTCCTTCCATTCAGGACCTCCTACCTGAAGTCACCCTGCCTCCTGAAGAAAGACGACCTCGTTTCTATTGCAACTAAAGCACAGTTGTTCCTGTAGCAGGGCAGGCTTTTGAAGAGGCACGGGCCCAGAGGCATAGCTAGGGCTTTCCTTGGTGAGGCCGTTCACTACATTCAGGACACCCTGCCTCGAGAAGTTGATTCAGGGAAACAACCAGTGTGTACTCTGTGTCTCTTTTGCCTTGTTAGAAACCACAGAGATGTATGCTGCCTGTGCCCATGGAAATTGGGGCATGATGGGACTAGCCTTGCTTTCCATTTGGAAAGCTCCATTCTTGCTTTCGTGAAGCTCCCTGAAATTCTCTGCTGTTGACAGGCCCCTGGCCACTGTAGGCTTGGGTCTGGGAAGAAAATGAGTTTTCTCTGTCTACACACGGAGCTTCATTGGCCGCGGTGGGGCGCACCTTGCCATGCTCTAGAGCTAAAGGGAATCTCAACGTGAGTCCTTGCCTCGAGGTAAGGCCCTGAGTAGCCCTACAGAAAAGGAGGCATGCAGCTCTTTCCATTAGCTCTTAGTCGCTGTTCTGGTTTACTTTAAAGGAAGTACCCTTTTCAGGACTCCTAGGCCCCTCGGTTGAGCATCAATTTTGTTCCAAGATCTCTGAGTACCTCCACACCCCTGTAGGCCTGCTGAGCAACAACGAGGCCCATTGGTCCCTCGGAGGTCCTCTGTGTCTGCTGAGTCATGGGCAACACACTGCACTCTTTCTTGTGATATCTTGATTCACAGCACTCGCACAGGTTCAAGAGCAACGTTCAAGCAAGTTCCAACATGCCGTGGAAATCGCACTCAATCCCTAGTCTGAGCTGCACAGAGAAAAACACTAGTCTTCTCCTTCCAATCAGGACCTCCTACCTGAAGTCACCCTGCTTCCAGGAGAAAGACGGCTTGCTTTCCTTTTGCAAGTAAAGCACAGTTTTTCCTGTAGCACTGCAGGCTTTCGAAAAGGCAGGGGCCCAGAGGCCTGCCTAGGGCGTTCCTTGGTGAGGCCTCGGGCCCAGTGGCCTGGCTAGGGCGTTCCTTGGTGAGGCCGTTCACTAGATGCAGAACACCCTGCCTCGAGAAGTTGATTCAGGGAAGCAACCAGTGTGTACTCGGTGTCTCTTTTGACTCGTTAAAAACCACAGAGATGTATGCTGCCTGTGTCCATGGAAATGGGGGCATGATGGGACTAGCCTTGCTTTCCGTTTGGAAACCTCCTTTCTTGCTGCCGTGAAGCTCCCTGAAATTCTCTGCTGTTGACAGGCCTCTGGCCACTGTAGGCATGGGTCTGGGAAGAAAATGAGTTTTCCCTGGGTACACACGGAGCTATATAGGCCAGGGTGGGGCTCACCTTGCCATGCTCTAGAGCTAAAGGGAATCTCCACGTGAGTCCTTGCCTCGAGGTAAGGCCCTGAGTAGCCCTGCAGAAAGGGAGGCATGCAGCTCTTTCCATGAGCTCTTAGTGGAGGTCTGTTTTATTTTAAAGGAAGTACCCTTTTCAGGACTCCTACGGTCTTCGGGTGAGCATCATTTTTATTCCAAGATCACTGACTCCCTCCGCACCCCTGTGGGCCTGCTGAGCAGCATTGAGTCCCATACGTCCCACGGAGGCCCTCTGTGTCTGCAGAGTCTCGGGCAACACACTGTACGTTACTTCAGGAGAGCTCCGTTTCCAGAGCACTCGAACAGCATCAGAACCACATTTCTAGGCAGTCCAACATGCCCTGGAAGTCTTCGACATTGCCCTCGTCTGAGCTGCCCTGAGAAAACAGTCTGCTTAGAATTTATCAAAGACCTCGTTCCTGAAGTCACTCTATTCAAGGAGAAATACAGCATCTTACCATGCTGTGTCGCTCACAGGGCAAGAAACGTGAGAACTTGCCTCGAGGTAAGGCCATGAAATGCTATGCAGAAGCAGAGGCGTGTAGCAGTTTCCATGAGGCCGTAGTCGCTTATCTTCAGCATTTTAAAGCCAGTACGCTTTTCAGGACACCTAGGTGCCTCGCCTGGAAACCCTATTCCCTGCAAAAACACTGAGTACCCTCAGGCTCCCCTGGCCCTTCTAAGCACTATCCAGGGAAGGAGCTTTCCGACTCACAGTGTGTATGCCGAGTGTAGGGCAACACAGTGCACTCTTATTGGAACATCTTGATTTAGCCAGCATCGCACAGGTTCACGAGCACCGTTAAGCAAGTTCCAACAGGCCGTGGAAGTCGCTCTCATTCCCTA
The DNA here is from genome assembly GCF_965194825.1 of Balaenoptera physalus. Taxonomy (NCBI): domain Eukaryota; kingdom Metazoa; phylum Chordata; class Mammalia; order Artiodactyla; family Balaenopteridae; genus Balaenoptera; species Balaenoptera physalus. The sequence continues at coordinate 53,725 of NW_028126148.1, forward strand.
GTTTGAGCTGTACAGAGACAAACAGTAAGCTTCTCCTTCCATTCAGGACCTCCTACCTGAAGTCACCCTGCCTCCTGAAGAAAGACGACCTCGTTTCTATTGCAACTAAAGCACAGTTGTTCCTGTAGCAGGGCAGGCTTTTGAAGAGGCACGGGCCCAGAGGCATAGCTAGGGCTTTCCTTGGTGAGGCCGTTCACTACATTCAGGACACCCTGCCTCGAGAAGTTGATTCAGGGAAACAACCAGTGTGTACTCTGTGTCTCTTTTGCCTTGTTAGAAACCACAGAGATGTATGCTGCCTGTGCCCATGGAAATTGGGGCATGATGGGACTAGCCTTGCTTTCCATTTGGAAAGCTCCATTCTTGCTTTCGTGAAGCTCCCTGAAATTCTCTGCTGTTGACAGGCCCCTGGCCACTGTAGGCTTGGGTCTGGGAAGAAAATGAGTTTTCTCTGTCTACACACGGAGCTTCATTGGCCGCGGTGGGGCGCACCTTGCCATGCTCTAGAGCTAAAGGGAATCTCAACGTGAGTCCTTGCCTCGAGGTAAGGCCCTGAGTAGCCCTACAGAAAAGGAGGCATGCAGCTCTTTCCATTAGCTCTTAGTCGCTGTTCTGGTTTACTTTAAAGGAAGTACCCTTTTCAGGACTCCTAGGCCCCTCGGTTGAGCATCAATTTTGTTCCAAGATCTCTGAGTACCTCCACACCCCTGTAGGCCTGCTGAGCAACAACGAGGCCCATTGGTCCCTCGGAGGTCCTCTGTGTCTGCTGAGTCATGGGCAACACACTGCACTCTTTCTTGTGATATCTTGATTCACAGCACTCGCACAGGTTCAAGAGCAACGTTCAAGCAAGTTCCAACATGCCGTGGAAATCGCACTCAATCCCTAGTCTGAGCTGCACAGAGAAAAACACTAGTCTTCTCCTTCCAATCAGGACCTCCTACCTGAAGTCACCCTGCTTCCAGGAGAAAGACGGCTTGCTTTCCTTTTGCAAGTAAAGCACAGTTTTTCCTGTAGCACTGCAGGCTTTCGAAAAGGCAGGGGCCCAGAGGCCTGCCTAGGGCGTTCCTTGGTGAGGCCTCGGGCCCAGTGGCCTGGCTAGGGCGTTCCTTGGTGAGGCCGTTCACTAGATGCAGAACACCCTGCCTCGAGAAGTTGATTCAGGGAAGCAACCAGTGTGTACTCGGTGTCTCTTTTGACTCGTTAAAAACCACAGAGATGTATGCTGCCTGTGTCCATGGAAATGGGGGCATGATGGGACTAGCCTTGCTTTCCGTTTGGAAACCTCCTTTCTTGCTGCCGTGAAGCTCCCTGAAATTCTCTGCTGTTGACAGGCCTCTGGCCACTGTAGGCATGGGTCTGGGAAGAAAATGAGTTTTCCCTGGGTACACACGGAGCTATATAGGCCAGGGTGGGGCTCACCTTGCCATGCTCTAGAGCTAAAGGGAATCTCCACGTGAGTCCTTGCCTCGAGGTAAGGCCCTGAGTAGCCCTGCAGAAAGGGAGGCATGCAGCTCTTTCCATGAGCTCTTAGTGGAGGTCTGTTTTATTTTAAAGGAAGTACCCTTTTCAGGACTCCTACGGTCTTCGGGTGAGCATCATTTTTATTCCAAGATCACTGACTCCCTCCGCACCCCTGTGGGCCTGCTGAGCAGCATTGAGTCCCATACGTCCCACGGAGGCCCTCTGTGTCTGCAGAGTCTCGGGCAACACACTGTACGTTACTTCAGGAGAGCTCCGTTTCCAGAGCACTCGAACAGCATCAGAACCACATTTCTAGGCAGTCCAACATGCCCTGGAAGTCTTCGACATTGCCCTCGTCTGAGCTGCCCTGAGAAAACAGTCTGCTTAGAATTTATCAAAGACCTCGTTCCTGAAGTCACTCTATTCAAGGAGAAATACAGCATCTTAACATGCTGTGTCGCTCACAGGGCAAGAAACGTGAGAACTTGCCTCGAGGTAAGGCCATGAAATGCTATGCAGAAGCAGAGGCGTGTAGCAGTTTCCATGAGGCCGTAGTCGCTTATCTTCAGCATTTTAAAGCCAGTACGCTTTTCAGGACACCTAGGTGCCTCGCCTGGAAACCCTATTCCCTGCAAAAACACTGAGTACCCTCAGGCTCCCCTGGCCCTTCTAAGCACTATCCAGGGAAGGAGCTTTCCGACTCACAGTGTGTATGCCGAGTGTAGGGCAACACAGTGCACTCTTATTGGAACATCTTGATTTAGCCAGCATCGCACAGGTTCACGAGCACCGTTAAGCAAGTTCCAACAGGCCGTGGAAGTCGCTCTCATTCCCTAGTTTGAGCTGTACAGAGACAAACAGTAAGCTTCTCCTTCCATTCAGGACCTCCTACCTGAAGTCACCCTGCCTCCTGAAGAAAGACGACCTCGTTTCTATTGCAACTAAAGCACAGTTGTTCCTGTAGCAGGGCAGGCTTTTGAAGAGGCACGGGCCCAGAGGCATAGCTAGGGCTTTCCTTGGTGAGGCCGTTCACTACATTCAGGACACCCTGCCTCGAGAAGTTGATTCAGGGAAACAACCAGTGTGTACTCTGTGTCTCTTTTGCCTTGTTAGAAACCACAGAGATGTATGCTGCCTGTGCCCATGGAAATTGGGGCATGATGGGACTAGCCTTGCTTTCCATTTGGAAAGCTCCATTCTTGCTTTCGTGAAGCTCCCTGAAATTCTCTGCTGTTGACAGGCCCCTGGCCACTGTAGGCTTGGGTCTGGGAAGAAAATGAGTTTTCTCTGTCTACACACGGAGCTTCATTGGCCGCGGTGGGGCGCACCTTGCCATGCTCTAGAGCTAAAGGGAATCTCAACGTGAGTCCTTGCCTCGAGGTAAGGCCCTGAGTAGCCCTACAGAAAAGGAGGCATGCAGCTCTTTCCATTAGCTCTTAGTCGCTGTTCTGGTTTACTTTAAAGGAAGTACCCTTTTCAGGACTCCTAGGCCCCTCGGTTGAGCATCAATTTTGTTCCAAGATCTCTGAGTACCTCCACACCCCTGTAGGCCTGCTGAGCAACAACGAGGCCCATTGGTCCCTCGGAGGTCCTCTGTGTCTGCTGAGTCATGGGCAACACACTGCACTCTTTCTTGTGATATCTTGATTCACAGCACTCGCACAGGTTCAAGAGCAACGTTCAAGCAAGTTCCAACATGCCGTGGAAATCGCACTCAATCCCTAGTCTGAGCTGCACAGAGAAAAACACTAGTCTTCTCCTTCCAATCAGGACCTCCTACCTGAAGTCACCCTGCTTCCAGGAGAAAGACGGCTTGCTTTCCTTTTGCAAGTAAAGCACAGTTTTTCCTGTAGCACTGCAGGCTTTTGAAAAGGCAGGGGCCCAGAGGCCTGCCTAGGGCGTTCCTTGGTGAGGCCTCGGGCCCAGTGGCCTGGCTAGGGCGTTCCTGGGTGAGGCTGTTCACTAGATGCAGAACACCCTGCCTCGAGAAGTTGATTCAGGGAAGCAACCAGTGTGTACTCGGTGTCTCTTTTGACTCGTTGAAAACCACAGAGATGTATTCTGCCTGTGTCATCAGAACCACATTTCTAGGCAGTCCAACATGCCCTGGAAGTCTTCGACATTGCCCTCGTCTGAGCTGCCCTGAGAAAACAGTCTGCTTAGAATTTATCAAAGACCTCGTTCCTGAAGTCACTCTATTCAAGGAGAAATACAGCATCTTAACATGCTGTGTCGCTCACAGGGCAAGAAACGTGAGAACTTGCCTCGAGGTAAGGCCATGAAATGCTATGCAGAAGCAGAGGCGTGTAGCAGTTTCCATGAGGCCGTAGTCGCTTATCTTCAGCATTTTAAAGCCAGTACGCTTTTCAGGACACCTAGGTGCCTCGCCTGGAAACCCTATTCCCTGCAAAAACACTGAGTACCCTCAGGCTCCCCTGGCCCTTCTAAGCACTATCCAGGGAAGGAGCTTTCCGACTCACAGTGTGTATGCCGAGTGTAGGGCAACACAGTGCACTCTTATTGGAACATCTTGATTTAGCCAGCATCGCACAGGTTCACGAGCACCGTTAAGCAAGTTCCAACAGGCCGTGGAAGTCGCTCTCATTCCCTAGTTTGAGCTGTACAGAGACAAACAGTAAGCTTCTCCTTCCATTCAGGACCTCCTACCTGAAGTCACCCTGCCTCCTGAAGAAAGACGACCTCGTTTCTATTGCAACTAAAGCACAGTTGTTCCTGTAGCAGGGCAGGCTTTTGAAGAGGCACGGGCCCAGAGGCATAGCTAGGGCTTTCCTTGGTGAGGCCGTTCACTACATTCAGGACACCCTGCCTCGAGAAGTTGATTCAGGGAAACAACCAGTGTGTACTCTGTGTCTCTTTTGCCTTGTTAGAAACCACAGAGATGTATGCTGCCTGTGCCCATGGAAATTGGGGCATGATGGGACTAGCCTTGCTTTCCATTTGGAAAGCTCCATTCTTGCTTTCGTGAAGCTCCCTGAAATTCTCTGCTGTTGACAGGCCCCTGGCCACTGTAGGCTTGGGTCTGGGAAGAAAATGAGTTTTCTCTGTCTACACACGGAGCTTCATTGGCCGCGGTGGGGCGCACCTTGCCATGCTCTAGAGCTAAAGGGAATCTCAACGTGAGTCCTTGCCTCGAGGTAAGGCCCTGAGTAGCCCTACAGAAAAGGAGGCATGCAGCTCTTTCCATTAGCTCTTAGTCGCTGTTCTGGTTTACTTTAAAGGAAGTACCCTTTTCAGGACTCCTAGGCCCCTCGGTTGAGCATCAATTTTGTTCCAAGATCTCTGAGTACCTCCACACCCCTGTAGGCCTGCTGAGCAACAACGAGGCCCATTGGTCCCTCGGAGGTCCTCTGTGTCTGCTGAGTCATGGGCAACACACTGCACTCTTTCTTGTGATATCTTGATTCACAGCACTCGCACAGGTTCAAGAGCAACGTTCAAGCAAGTTCCAACATGCCGTGGAAATCGCACTCAATCCCTAGTCTGAGCTGCACAGAGAAAAACACTAGTCTTCTCCTTCCAATCAGGACCTCCTACCTGAAGTCACCCTGCTTCCAGGAGAAAGACGGCTTGCTTTCCTTTTGCAAGTAAAGCACAGTTTTTCCTGTAGCACTGCAGGCTTTCGAAAAGGCAGGGGCCCAGAGGCCTGCCTAGGGCGTTCCTTGGTGAGGCCTCGGGCCCAGTGGCCTGGCTAGGGCGTTCCTTGGTGAGGCCGTTCACTAGATGCAGAACACCCTGCCTCGAGAAGTTGATTCAGGGAAGCAACCAGTGTGTACTCGGTGTCTCTTTTGACTCGTTAAAAACCACAGAGATGTATGCTGCCTGTGTCCATGGAAATGGGGGCATGATGGGACTAGCCTTGCTTTCCGTTTGGAAACCTCCTTTCTTGCTGCCGTGAAGCTCCCTGAAATTCTCTGCTGTTGACAGGCCTCTGGCCACTGTAGGCATGGGTCTGGGAAGAAAATGAGTTTTCCCTGGGTACACACGGAGCTATATAGGCCAGGGTGGGGCTCACCTTGCCATGCTCTAGAGCTAAAGGGAATCTCCACGTGAGTCCTTGCCTCGAGGTAAGGCCCTGAGTAGCCCTGCAGAAAGGGAGGCATGCAGCTCTTTCCATGAGCTCTTAGTGGAGGTCTGTTTTATTTTAAAGGAAGTACCCTTTTCAGGACTCCTACGGTCTTCGGGTGAGCATCATTTTTATTCCAAGATCACTGACTCCCTCCGCACCCCTGTGGGCCTGCTGAGCAGCATTGAGTCCCATACGTCCCACGGAGGCCCTCTGTGTCTGCAGAGTCTCGGGCAACACACTGTACGTTACTTCAGGAGAGCTCCGTTTCCAGAGCACTCGAACAGCATCAGAACCACATTTCTAGGCAGTCCAACATGCCCTGGAAGTCTTCGACATTGCCCTCGTCTGAGCTGCCCTGAGAAAACAGTCTGCTTAGAATTTATCAAAGACCTCGTTCCTGAAGTCACTCTATTCAAGGAGAAATACAGCATCTTAACATGCTGTGTCGCTCACAGGGCAAGAAACGTGAGAACTTGCCTCGAGGTAAGGCCATGAAATGCTATGCAGAAGCAGAGGCGTGTAGCAGTTTCCATGAGGCCGTAGTCGCTTATCTTCAGCATTTTAAAGCCAGTACGCTTTTCAGGACACCTAGGTGCCTCGCCTGGAAACCCTATTCCCTGCAAAAACACTGAGTACCCTCAGGCTCCCCTGGCCCTTCTAAGCACTATCCAGGGAAGGAGCTTTCCGACTCACAGTGTGTATGCCGAGTGTAGGGCAACACAGTGCACTCTTATTGGAACATCTTGATTTAGCCAGCATCGCACAGGTTCACGAGCACCGTTAAGCAAGTTCCAACAGGCCGTGGAAGTCGCTCTCATTCCCTAGTTTGAGCTGTACAGAGACAAACAGTAAGCTTCTCCTTCCATTCAGGACCTCCTACCTGAAGTCACCCTGCCTCCTGAAGAAAGACGACCTCGTTTCTATTGCAACTAAAGCACAGTTGTTCCTGTAGCAGGGCAGGCTTTTGAAGAGGCACGGGCCCAGAGGCATAGCTAGGGCTTTCCTTGGTGAGGCCGTTCACTACATTCAGGACACCCTGCCTCGAGAAGTTGATTCAGGGAAACAACCAGTGTGTACTCTGTGTCTCTTTTGCCTTGTTAGAAACCACAGAGATGTATGCTGCCTGTGCCCATGGAAATTGGGGCATGATGGGACTAGCCTTGCTTTCCATTTGGAAAGCTCCATTCTTGCTTTCGTGAAGCTCCCTGAAATTCTCTGCTGTTGACAGGCCCCTGGCCACTGTAGGCTTGGGTCTGGGAAGAAAATGAGTTTTCTCTGTCTACACACGGAGCTTCATTGGCCGCGGTGGGGCGCACCTTGCCATGCTCTAGAGCTAAAGGGAATCTCAACGTGAGTCCTTGCCTCGAGGTAAGGCCCTGAGTAGCCCTACAGAAAAGGAGGCATGCAGCTCTTTCCATTAGCTCTTAGTCGCTGTTCTGGTTTACTTTAAAGGAAGTACCCTTTTCAGGACTCCTAGGCCCCTCGGTTGAGCATCAATTTTGTTCCAAGATCTCTGAGTACCTCCACACCCCTGTAGGCCTGCTGAGCAACAACGAGGCCCATTGGTCCCTCGGAGGTCCTCTGTGTCTGCTGAGTCATGGGCAACACACTGCACTCTTTCTTGTGATATCTTGATTCACAGCACTCGCACAGGTTCAAGAGCAACGTTCAAGCAAGTTCCAACATGCCGTGGAAATCGCACTCAATCCCTAGTCTGAGCTGCACAGAGAAAAACACTAGTCTTCTCCTTCCAATCAGGACCTCCTACCTGAAGTCACCCTGCTTCCAGGAGAAAGACGGCTTGCTTTCCTTTTGCAAGTAAAGCACAGTTTTTCCTGTAGCACTGCAGGCTTTCGAAAAGGCAGGGGCCCAGAGGCCTGCCTAGGGCGTTCCTTGGTGAGGCCTCGGGCCCAGTGGCCTGGCTAGGGCGTTCCTTGGTGAGGCCGTTCACTAGATGCAGAACACCCTGCCTCGAGAAGTTGATTCAGGGAAGCAACCAGTGTGTACTCGGTGTCTCTTTTGACTCGTTAAAAACCACAGAGATGTATGCTGCCTGTGTCCATGGAAATGGGGGCATGATGGGACTAGCCTTGCTTTCCGTTTGGAAACCTCCTTTCTTGCTGCCGTGAAGCTCCCTGAAATTCTCTGCTGTTGACAGGCCTCTGGCCACTGTAGGCATGGGTCTGGGAAGAAAATGAGTTTTCCCTGGGTACACACGGAGCTATATAGGCCAGGGTGGGGCTCACCTTGCCATGCTCTAGAGCTAAAGGGAATCTCCACGTGAGTCCTTGCCTCGAGGTAAGGCCCTGAGTAGCCCTGCAGAAAGGGAGGCATGCAGCTCTTTCCATGAGCTCTTAGTGGAGGTCTGTTTTATTTTAAAGGAAGTACCCTTTTCAGGACTCCTACGGTCTTCGGGTGAGCATCATTTTTATTCCAAGATCACTGACTCCCTCCGCACCCCTGTGGGCCTGCTGAGCAGCATTGAGTCCCATACGTCCCACGGAGGCCCTCTGTGTCTGCAGAGTCTCGGGCAACACACTGTACGTTACTTCAGGAGAGCTCCGTTTCCAGAGCACTCGAACAGCATCAGAACCACATTTCTAGGCAGTCCAACATGCCCTGGAAGTCTTCGACATTGCCCTCGTCTGAGCTGCCCTGAGAAAACAGTCTGCTTAGAATTTATCAAAGACCTCGTTCCTGAAGTCACTCTATTCAAGGAGAAATACAGCATCTTAACATGCTGTGTCGCTCACAGGGCAAGAAACGTGAGAACTTGCCTCGAGGTAAGGCCATGAAATGCTATGCAGAAGCAGAGGCGTGTAGCAGTTTCCATGAGGCCGTAGTCGCTTATCTTCAGCATTTTAAAGCCAGTACGCTTTTCAGGACACCTAGGTGCCTCGCCTGGAAACCCTATTCCCTGCAAAAACACTGAGTACCCTCAGGCTCCCCTGGCCCTTCTAAGCACTATCCAGGGAAGGAGCTTTCCGACTCACAGTGTGTATGCCGAGTGTAGGGCAACACAGTGCACTCTTATTGGAACATCTTGATTTAGCCAGCATCGCACAGGTTCACGAGCACCGTTAAGCAAGTTCCAACAGGCCGTGGAAGTCGCTCTCATTCCCTAGTTTGAGCTGTACAGAGACAAACAGTAAGCTTCTCCTTCCATTCAGGACCTCCTACCTGAAGTCACCCTGCCTCCTGAAGAAAGACGACCTCGTTTCTATTGCAACTAAAGCACAGTTGTTCCTGTAGCAGGGCAGGCTTTTGAAGAGGCACGGGCCCAGAGGCATAGCTAGGGCTTTCCTTGGTGAGGCCGTTCACTACATTCAGGACACCCTGCCTCGAGAAGTTGATTCAGGGAAACAACCAGTGTGTACTCTGTGTCTCTTTTGCCTTGTTAGAAACCACAGAGATGTATGCTGCCTGTGCCCATGGAAATTGGGGCATGATGGGACTAGCCTTGCTTTCCATTTGGAAAGCTCCATTCTTGCTTTCGTGAAGCTCCCTGAAATTCTCTGCTGTTGACAGGCCCCTGGCCACTGTAGGCTTGGGTCTGGGAAGAAAATGAGTTTTCTCTGTCTACACACGGAGCTTCATTGGCCGCGGTGGGGCGCACCTTGCCATGCTCTAGAGCTAAAGGGAATCTCAACGTGAGTCCTTGCCTCGAGGTAAGGCCCTGAGTAGCCCTACAGAAAAGGAGGCATGCAGCTCTTTCCATTAGCTCTTAGTCGCTGTTCTGGTTTACTTTAAAGGAAGTACCCTTTTCAGGACTCCTAGGCCCCTCGGTTGAGCATCAATTTTGTTCCAAGATCTCTGAGTACCTCCACACCCCTGTAGGCCTGCTGAGCAACAACGAGGCCCATTGGTCCCTCGGAGGTCCTCTGTGTCTGCTGAGTCATGGGCAACACACTGCACTCTTTCTTGTGATATCTTGATTCACAGCACTCGCACAGGTTCAAGAGCAACGTTCAAGCAAGTTCCAACATGCCGTGGAAATCGCACTCAATCCCTAGTCTGAGCTGCACAGAGAAAAACACTAGTCTTCTCCTTCCAATCAGGACCTCCTACCTGAAGTCACCCTGCTTCCAGGAGAAAGACGGCTTGCTTTCCTTTTGCAAGTAAAGCACAGTTTTTCCTGTAGCACTGCAGGCTTTCGAAAAGGCAGGGGCCCAGAGGCCTGCCTAGGGCGTTCCTTGGTGAGGCCTCGGGCCCAGTGGCCTGGCTAGGGCGTTCCTTGGTGAGGCCGTTCACTAGATGCAGAACACCCTGCCTCGAGAAGTTGATTCAGGGAAGCAACCAGTGTGTACTCGGTGTCTCTTTTGACTCGTTAAAAACCACAGAGATGTATGCTGCCTGTGTCCATGGAAATGGGGGCATGATGGGACTAGCCTTGCTTTCCGTTTGGAAACCTCCTTTCTTGCTGCCGTGAAGCTCCCTGAAATTCTCTGCTGTTGACAGGCCTCTGGCCACTGTAGGCATGGGTCTGGGAAGAAAATGAGTTTTCCCTGGGTACACACGGAGCTATATAGGCCAGGGTGGGGCTCACCTTGCCATGCTCTAGAGCTAAAGGGAATCTCCACGTGAGTCCTTGCCTCGAGGTAAGGCCCTGAGTAGCCCTGCAGAAAGGGAGGCATGCAGCTCTTTCCATGAGCTCTTAGTGGAGGTCTGTTTTATTTTAAAGGAAGTACCCTTTTCAGGACTCCTACGGTCTTCGGGTGAGCATCATTTTTATTCCAAGATCACTGACTCCCTCCGCACCCCTGTGGGCCTGCTGAGCAGCATTGAGTCCCATACGTCCCACGGAGGCCCTCTGTGTCTGCAGAGTCTCGGGCAACACACTGTACGTTACTTCAGGAGAGCTCCGTTTCCAGAGCACTCGAACAGCATCAGAACCACATTTCTAGGCAGTCCAACATGCCCTGGAAGTCTTCGACATTGCCCTCGTCTGAGCTGCCCTGAGAAAACAGTCTGCTTAGAATTTATCAAAGACCTCGTTCCTGAAGTCACTCTATTCAAGGAGAAATACAGCATCTTAACATGCTGTGTCGCTCACAGGGCAAGAAACGTGAGAACTTGCCTCGAGGTAAGGCCATGAAATGCTATGCAGAAGCAGAGGCGTGTAGCAGTTTCCATGAGGCCGTAGTCGCTTATCTTCAGCATTTTAAAGCCAGTACGCTTTTCAGGACACCTAGGTGCCTCGCCTGGAAACCCTATTCCCTGCAAAAACACTGAGTACCCTCAGGCTCCCCTGGCCCTTCTAAGCACTATCCAGGGAAGGAGCTTTCCGACTCACAGTGTGTATGCCGAGTGTAGGGCAACACAGTGCACTCTTATTGGAACATCTTGATTTAGCCAGCATCGCACAGGTTCACGAGCACCGTTAAGCAAGTTCCAACAGGCCGTGGAAGTCGCTCTCATTCCCTAGTTTGAGCTGTACAGAGACAAACAGTAAGCTTCTCCTTCCATTCAGGACCTCCTACCTGAAGTCACCCTGCCTCCTGAAGAAAGACGACCTCGTTTCTATTGCAACTAAAGCACAGTTGTTCCTGTAGCAGGGCAGGCTTTTGAAGAGGCACGGGCCCAGAGGCATAGCTAGGGCTTTCCTTGGTGAGGCCGTTCACTACATTCAGGACACCCTGCCTCGAGAAGTTGATTCAGGGAAACAACCAGTGTGTACTCTGTGTCTCTTTTGCCTTGTTAGAAACCACAGAGATGTATGCTGCCTGTGCCCATGGAAATTGGGGCATGATGGGACTAGCCTTGCTTTCCATTTGGAAAGCTCCATTCTTGCTTTCGTGAAGCTCCCTGAAATTCTCTGCTGTTGACAGGCCCCTGGCCACTGTAGGCTTGGGTCTGGGAAGAAAATGAGTTTTCTCTGTCTACACACGGAGCTTCATTGGCCGCGGTGGGGCGCACCTTGCCATCCTCTAGAGCTAAAGGGAATCTCAACGTGAGTCCTTGCCTCGAGGTAAGGCCCTGAGTAGCCCTACAGAAAAGGAGGCATGCAGCTCTTTCCATTAGCTCTTAGTCGCTGTTCTGGTTTACTTTAAAGGAAGTACCCTTTTCAGGACTCCTAGGCCCCTCGGTTGAGCATCAATTTTGTTCCAAGATCTCTGAGTACCTCCACACCCCTGTAGGCCTGCTGAGCAACAACGAGGCCCATTGGTCCCTCGGAGGTCCTCTGTGTCTGCTGAGTCATGGGCAACACACTGCACTCTTTCTTGTGATATCTTGATTCACAGCACTCGCACAGGTTCAAGAGCAACGTTCAAGCAAGTTCCAACATGCCGTGGAAATCGCACTCAATCCCTAGTGTGAGCTGCACAGAGAAAAACACTAGTCTTCTCCTTCCAATCAGGACCTCCTACCTGAAGTCACCCTGCTTCCAGGAGAAAGACGGCTTGCTTTCCTTTTGCAAGTAAAGCACAGTTTTTCCTGTAGCACTGCAGGCTTTTGAAAAGGCAGGGGCCCAGAGGCCTGCCTAGGGCGTTCCTTGGTGAGGCCTCGGGCCCAGTGGCCTGGCTAGGGCGTTCCTGGGTGAGGCCGTTCACTAGATGCAGAACACCCTGCCTCGAGAAGTTGATTCAGGGAAGCAACCAGTGTGTACTCGGTGTCTCTTTTGACTCGTTGAAAACCACAGAGATGTATTCTGCCTGTGTCATCAGAACCACATTTCTAGGCAGTCCAACATGCCCTGGAAGTCTTCGACATTGCCCTCGTCTGAGCTGCCCTGAGAAAACAGTCTGCTTAGAATTTATCAAAGACCTCGTTCCTGAAGTCACTCTATTCAAGGAGAAATACAGCATCTTAACATGCTGTGTCGCTCACAGGGCAAGAAACGTGAGAACTTGCCTCGAGGTAAGGCCATGAAATGCTATGCAGAAGCAGAGGCGTGTAGCAGTTTCCATGAGGCCGTAGTCGCTTATCTTCAGCATTTTAAAGCCAGTACGCTTTTCAGGACACCTAGGTGCCTCGCCTGGAAACCCTATTCCCTGCAAAAACACTGAGTACCCTCAGGCTCCCCTGGCCCTTCTAAGCACTATCCAGGGAAGGAGCTTTCCGACTCACAGTGTGTATGCCGAGTGTAGGGCAACACAGTGCACTCTTATTGGAACATCTTGATTTAGCCAGCATCGCACAGGTTCACGAGCACCGTTAAGCAAGTTCCAACAGGCCGTGGAAGTCGCTCTCATTCCCTAGTTTGAGCTGTACAGAGACAAACAGTAAGCTTCTCCTTCCATTCAGGACCTCCTACCTGAAGTCACCCTGCCTCCTGAAGAAAGACGACCTCGTTTCTATTGCAACTAAAGCACAGTTGTTCCTGTAGCAGGGCAGGCTTTTGAAGAGGCACGGGCCCAGAGGCATAGCTAGGGCTTTCCTTGGTGAGGCCGTTCACTACATTCAGGACACCCTGCCTCGAGAAGTTGATTCAGGGAAACAACCAGTGTGTACTCTGTGTCTCTTTTGCCTTGTTAGAAACCACAGAGATGTATGCTGCCTGTGCCCATGGAAATTGGGGCATGATGGGACTAGCCTTGCTTTCCATTTGGAAAGCTCCATTCTTGCTTTCGTGAAGCTCCCTGAAATTCTCTGCTGTTGACAGGCCCCTGGCCACTGTAGGCTTGGGTCTGGGAAGAAAATGAGTTTTCTCTGTCTACACACGGAGCTTCATTGGCCGCGGTGGGGCGCACCTTGCCATGCTCTAGAGCTAAAGGGAATCTCAACGTGAGTCCTTGCCTCGAGGTAAGGCCCTGAGTAGCCCTACAGAAAAGGAGGCATGCAGCTCTTTCCATTAGCTCTTAGTCGCTGTTCTGGTTTACTTTAAAGGAAGTACCCTTTTCAGGACTCCTAGGCCCCTCGGTTGAGCATCAATTTTATTCCAAGATCTCTGAGTACCTCCACACCCCTGTAGGCCTGCTGAGCAACAACGAGGCCCATTGGTCCCTCGGAGGTCCTCTGTGTCTGCTGAGTCATGGGCAACACACTGCACTCTTTCTTGTGATATCTTGATTCACAGCACTCGCACAGGTTCAAGAGCAACGTTCAAGCAAGTTCCAACATGCCGTGGAAATCGCACTCAATCCCTAGTCTGAGCTGCACAGAGAAAAACACTAGTCTTCTCCTTCCAATCAGGACCTCCTACCTGAAGTCACCCTGCTTCCAGGAGAAAGACGGCTTGCTTTCCTTTTGCAAGTAAAGCACAGTTTTTCCTGTAGCACTGCAGGCTTTCGAAAAGGCAGGGGCCCAGAGGCCTGCCTAGGGCGTTCCTTGGTGAGGCCTCGGGCCCAGTGGCCTGGCTAGGGCGTTCCTTGGTGAGGCCGTTCACTAGATGCAGAACACCCTGCCTCGAGAAGTTGATTCAGGGAAGCAACCAGTGTGTACTCGGTGTCTCTTTTGACTCGTTAAAAACCACAGAGATGTATGCTGCCTGTGTCCATGGAAATGGGGGCATGATAGGACTAGCCTTGCTTTCCGTTTGGAAACCTCCTTTCTTGCTGCCGTGAAGCTCCCTGAAATTCTCTGCTGTTGACAGGCCTCTGGCCACTGTAGGCATGGGTCTGGGAAGAAAATGAGTTTTCCCTGGGTACACACGGAGCTATATAGGCCAGGGTGGGGCTCACCTTGCCATGCTCTAGAGCTAAAGGGAATCTCCACGTGAGTCCTTGCCTCGAGGTAAGGCCCTGAGTAGCCCTGCAGAAAGGGAGGCATGCAGCTCTTTCCATGAGCTCTTAGTGGAGGTCTGTTTTATTTTAAAGGAAGTACCCTTTTCCGGACTCCTACGCCCTCTGGGTGAGCATCATTTTTATTCCAAGATCACTGACTCCCTCCGCACCCCTGTGGGCCTGCTGAGCAGCATTGAGTCCCATACGTCCCACGGAGGCCCTCTGTGTCTGCAGAGTCTCGGGCAACACACTGTACGTTACTTCAGGAGAGCTCCGTTTCCAGAGCACTCGAACAGCATCAGAACCACATTTCTAGGCAGTCCAACATGCCCTGGAAGTCTTCGACATTGCCCTCGTCTGAGCTGCCCTGAGAAAACAGTCTGCTTAGAATTTATCAAAGACCTCCTTCCTGAAGTCACTCTATTCAAGGAGAAATACAGCATCTTAACATGCTGTGTCGCTCACAGGGCAAGAAACGTGAGAACTTGCCTCGAGGTAAGGCCATGAAATGCTATGCAGAAGCAGAGGCGTGTAGCAGTTTCCATGAGGCCGTAGTCGCTTATCTTCAGCATTTTAAAGCCAGTACGCTTTTCAGGACACCTAGGTGCCTCGCCTGGAAACCCTATTCCCTGCAAAAACACTGAGTACCCTCAGGCTCCCCTGGCCCTTCTAAGCACTATCCAGGGAAGGAGCTTTCCGACTCACAGTGTGTATGCCGAGTGTAGGGCAACACAGTGCACTCTTATTGGAACATCTTGATTTAGCCAGCATCGCACAGGTTCACGAGCACCGTTAAGCAAGTTCCAACAGGCCGTGGAAGTCGCTCTCATTCCCTAGTTTGAGCTGTACAGAGACAAACAGTAAGCTTCTCCTTCCATTCAGGACCTCCTACCTGAAGTCACCCTGCCTCCTGAAGAAAGACGACCTCGTTTCTATTGCAACTAAAGCACAGTTGTTCCTGTAGCAGGGCAGGCTTTTGAAGAGGCACGGGCCCAGAGGCATAGCTAGGGCTTTCCTTGGTGAGGCCGTTCACTACATTCAGGACACCCTGCCTCGAGAAGTTGATTCGGGGAAACAACCAGTGTGTACTCTGTGTCTCTTTTGCCTTGTTAGAAACCACAGAGATGTATGCTGCCTGTGCCCATGGAAATTGGGGCATGATGGGACTAGCCTTGCTTTCCATTTGGAAAGCTCCATTCTTGCTTTCGTGAAGCTCCCTGAAATTCTCTGCTGTTGACAGGCCCCTGGCCACTGTAGGCTTGGGTCTGGGAAGAAAATGAGTTTTCTCTGTCTACACACGGAGCTTCATTGGCCGCGGTGGGGCGCACCTTGCCATGCTCTAGAGCTAAAGGGAATCTCAACGTGAGTCCTTGCCTCGAGGTAAGGCCCTGAGTAGCCCTACAGAAAAGGAGGCATGCAGCTCTTTCCATTAGCTCTTAGTCGCTGTTCTGGTTTACTTTAAAGGAAGTACCCTTTTCAGGACTCCTAGGCCCCTCGGTTGAGCATCAATTTTGTTCCAAGATCTCTGAGTACCTCCACACCCCTGTAGGCCTGCTGAGCAACAACGAGGCCCATTGGTCCCTCGGAGGTCCTCTGTGTCTGCTGAGTCATGGGCAACACACTGCACTCTTTCTTGTGATATCTTGATTCACAGCACTCGCACAGGTTCAAGAGCAACGTTCAAGCAAGTTCCAACATGCCGTGGAAATCGCACTCAATCCCTAGTCTGAGCTGCACAGAGAAAAACACTAGTCTTCTCCTTCCAATCAGGACCTCCTACCTGAAGTCACCCTGCTTCCAGGAGAAAGACGGCTTGCTTTCCTTTTGCAAGTAAAGCACAGTTTTTCCTGTAGCACTGCAGGCTTTTGAAAAGGCAGGGGCCCAGAGGCCTGCCTAGGGCGTTCCTTGGTGAGGCCTCGGGCCCAGTGGCCTGGCTAGGGCGTTCCTTGGTGAGGCCGTTCACTAGATGCAGAACACCCTGCCTCGAGAAGTTGATTCAGGGAAGCAACCAGTGTGTACTCGGTGTCTCTTTTGACTCGTTAAAAACCACAGAGATGTATGCTGCCTGTGTCCATGGAAATGGGGGCATGATGGGACTAGCCTTGCTTTCCGTTTGGAAACCTCCTTTCTTGCTGCCGTGAAGCTCCCTGAAATTCTCTGCTGTTGACAGGCCTCTGGCCACTGTAGGCATGGGTCTGGGAAGAAAATGAGTTTTCCCTGGGTACACACGGAGCTATATAGGCCAGGGTGGGGCTCACCTTGCCATGCTCTAGAGCTAAAGGGAATCTCCACGTGAGTCCTTGCCTCGAGGTAAGGCCCTGAGTAGCCCTGCAGAAAGGGAGGCATGCAGCTCTTTCCATGAGCTCTTAGTGGAGGTCTGTTTTATTTTAAAGGAAGTACCCTTTTCAGGACTCCTACGGTCTTCGGGTGAGCATCATTTTTATTCCAAGATCACTGACTCCCTCCGCACCCCTGTGGGCCTGCTGAGCAGCATTGAGTCCCATACGTCCCACGGAGGCCCTCTGTGTCTGCAGAGTCTCGGGCAACACACTGTACGTTACTTCAGGAGAGCTCCGTTTCCAGAGCACTCGAACAGCATCAGAACCACATTTCTAGGCAGTCCAACATGCCCTGGAAGTCTTCGACATTGCCCTCGTCTGAGCTGCCCTGAGAAAACAGTCTGCTTAGAATTTATCAAAGACCTCGTTCCTGAAGTCACTCTATTCAAGGAGAAATACAGCATCTTACCATGCTGTGTCGCTCACAGGGCAAGAAACGTGAGAACTTGCCTCGAGGTAAGGCCATGAAATGCTATGCAGAAGCAGAGGCGTGTAGCAGTTTCCATGAGGCCGTAGTCGCTTATCTTCAGCATTTTAAAGCCAGTACGCTTTTCAGGACACCTAGGTGCCTCGCCTGGAAACCCTATTCCCTGCAAAAACACTGAGTACCCTCAGGCTCCCCTGGCCCTTCTAAGCACTATCCAGGGAAGGAGCTTTCCGACTCACAGTGTGTATGCCGAGTGTAGGGCAACACAGTGCACTCTTATTGGAACATCTTGATTTAGCCAGCATCGCACAGGTTCACGAGCACCGTTAAGCAAGTTCCAACAGGCCGTGGAAGTCGCTCTCATTCCCTAGTTTGAGCTGTACAGAGACAAACAGTAAGCTTCTCCTTCCATTCAGGACCTCCTACCTGAAGTCACCCTGCCTCCTGAAGAAAGACGACCTCGTTTCTATTGCAACTAAAGCACAGTTGTTCCTGTAGCAGGGCAGGCTTTTGAAGAGGCACGGGCCCAGAGGCATAGCTAGGGCTTTCCTTGGTGAGGCCGTTCACTACATTCAGGACACCCTGCCTCGAGAAGTTGATTCAGGGAAACAACCAGTGTGTACTCTGTGTCTCTTTTGCCTTGTTAGAAACCACAGAGATGTATGCTGCCTGTGCCCATGGAAATTGGGGCATGATGGGACTAGCCTTGCTTTCCATTTGGAAAGCTCCATTCTTGCTTTTGTGAAGCTCCCTGAAATTCTCTGCTGTTGACAGGCCCCTGGCCACTGTAGGCTTGGGTCTGGGAAGAAAATGAGTTTTCTCTGTCTACACACGGAGCTTCATTGGCCGCGGTGGGGCGCACCTTGCCATGCTCTAGAGCTAAAGGGAATCTCAACGTGAGTCCTTGCCTCGAGGTAAGGCCCTGAGTAGCCCTACAGAAAAGGAGGCATGCAGCTCTTTCCATTAGCTCTTAGTCGCTGTTCTGGTTTACTTTAAAGGAAGTACCCTTTTCAGGACTCCTAGGCCCCTCGGTTGAGCATCAATTTTGTTCCAAGATCTCTGAGTACCTCCACACCCCTGTAGGCCTGCTGAGCAACAACGAGGCCCATTGGTCCCTCGGAGGTCCTCTGTGTCTGCTGAGTCATGGGCAACACACTGCACTCTTTCTTGTGATATCTTGATTCACAGCACTCGCACAGGTTCAAGAGCAACGTTCAAGCAAGTTCCAACATGCCGTGGAAATCGCACTCAATCCCTAGTCTGAGCTGCACAGAGAAAAACACTAGTCTTCTCCTTCCAATCAGGACCTCCTACCTGAAGTCACCCTGCTTCCAGGAGAAAGACGGCTTGCTTTCCTTTTGCAAGTAAAGCACAGTTTTTCCTGTAGCACTGCAGGCTTTTGAAAAGGCAGGGGCCCAGAGGCCTGCCTAGGGCGTTCCTTGGTGAGGCCTCGGGCCCAGTGGCCTGGCTAGGGCGTTCCTTGGTGAGGCCGTTCACTAGATGCAGAACACCCTGCCTCGAGAAGTTGATTCAGGGAAGCAACCAGTGTGTACTCGGTGTCTCTTTTGACTCGTTAAAAACCACAGAGATGTATGCTGCCTGTGTCCATGGAAATGGGGGCATGATGGGACTAGCCTTGCTTTCCGTTTGGAAACCTCCTTTCTTGCTGCCGTGAAGCTCCCTGAAATTCTCTGCTGTTGACAGGCCTCTGGCCACTGTAGGCATGGGTCTGGGAAGAAAATGAGTTTTCCCTGGGTACACACGGAGCTATATAGGCCAGGGTGGGGCTCACCTTGCCATGCTCTAGAGCTAAAGGGAATCTCCACGTGAGTCCTTGCCTCGAGGTAAGGCCCTGAGTAGCCCTGCAGAAAGGGAGGCATGCAGCTCTTTCCATGAGCTCTTAGTGGAGGTCTGTTTTATTTTAAAGGAAGTACCCTTTTCAGGACTCCTACGGTCTTCGGGTGAGCATCATTTTTATTCCAAGATCACTGACTCCCTCCGCACCCCTGTGGGCCTGCTGAGCAGCATTGAGTCCCATACGTCCCACGGAGGCCCTCTGTGTCTGCAGAGTCTCGGGCAACACACTGTACGTTACTTCAGGAGAGCTCCGTTTCCAGAGCACTCGAACAGCATCAGAACCACATTTCTAGGCAGTCCAACATGCCCTGGAAGTCTTCGACATTGCCCTCGTCTGAGCTGCCCTGAGAAAACAGTCTGCTTAGAATTTATCAAAGACCTCGTTCCTGAAGTCACTCTATTCAAGGAGAAATACAGCATCTTACCATGCTGTGTCGCTCACAGGGCAAGAAACGTGAGAACTTGCCTCGAGGTAAGGCCATGAAATGCTATGCAGAAGCAGAGGCGTGTAGCAGTTTCCATGAGGCCGTAGTCGCTTATCTTCAGCATTTTAAAGCCAGTACGCTTTTCAGGACACCTAGGTGCCTCGCCTGGAAACCCTATTCCCTGCAAAAACACTGAGTACCCTCAGGCTCCCCTGGCCCTTCTAAGCACTATCCAGGGAAGGAGCTTTCCGACTCACAGTGTGTATGCCGAGTGTAGGGCAACACAGTGCACTCTTATTGGAACATCTTGATTTAGCCAGCATCGCACAGGTTCACGAGCACCGTTAAGCAAGTTCCAACAGGCCGTGGAAGTCGCTCTCATTCCCTAGTTTGAGCTGTACAGAGACAAACAGTAAGCTTCTCCTTCCATTCAGGACCTCCTACCTGAAGTCACCCTGCCTCCTGAAGAAAGACGACCTCGTTTCTATTGCAACTAAAGCACAGTTGTTCCTGTAGCAGGGCAGGCTTTTGAAGAGGCACGGGCCCAGAGGCATAGCTAGGGCTTTCCTTGGTGAGGCCGTTCACTACATTCAGGACACCCTGCCTCGAGAAGTTGATTCAGGGAAACAACCAGTGTGTACTCTGTGTCTCTTTTGCCTTGTTAGAAACCACAGAGATGTATGCTGCCTGTGCCCATGGAAATTGGGGCATGATGGGACTAGCCTTGCTTTCCATTTGGAAAGCTCCATTCTTGCTTTCGTGAAGCTCCCTGAAATTCTCTGCTGTTGACAGGCCCCTGGCCACTGTAGGCTTGGGTCTGGGAAGAAAATGAGTTTTCTCTGTCTACACACGGAGCTTCATTGGCCGCGGTGGGGCGCACCTTGCCATGCTCTAGAGCTAAAGGGAATCTCAACGTGAGTCCTTGCCTCGAGGTAAGGCCCTGAGTAGCCCTACAGAAAAGGAGGCATGCAGCTCTTTCCATTAGCTCTTAGTCGCTGTTCTGGTTTACTTTAAAGGAAGTACCCTTTTCAGGACTCCTAGGCCCCTCGGTTGAGCATCAATTTTGTTCCAAGATCTCTGAATACCTCCACACCCCTGTAGGCCTGCTGAGCAACAACGAGGCCCATTGGTCCCTCGGAGGTCCTCTGTGTCTGCTGAGTCATGGGCAACACACTGCACTCTTTTTTGTGATATCTTGATTCACAGCACTCGCACAGGTTCAAGAGCAACGTTCAAGCAAGTTCCAACATGCCGTGGAAATCGCACTCAATCCCTAGTCTGAGCTGCACAGAGAAAAACACTAGTCTTCTCCTTCCAATCAGGACCTCCTACCTGAAGTCACCCTGCTTCCAGGAGAAAGACGGCTTGCTTTCCTTTTGCAAGTAAAGCACAGTTTTTCCTGTAGCACTGCAGGCTTTTGAAAAGGCAGGGGCCCAGAGGCCTGCCTAGGGCGTTCCTTGGTGAGGCCTCGGGCCCAGTGGCCTGGCTAGGGCGTTCCTTGGTGAGGCCGTTCACTACATTCAGGACACCCTGCCTCGAGAAGTTGATTCAGGGAAGCAACCAGTGTGTACTCGGTGTCTCTTTTGACTCGTTAAAAACCACAGAGATGTATGCTGCCTGTGTCCATGGAAATGGGGGCATGATGGGACTAGCCTTGCTTTCCGTTTGGAAACCTCCTTTCTTGCTGCCGTGAAGCTCCCTGAAATTCTCTGCTGTTGACAGGCCTCTGGCCACTGTAGGCATGGGTCTGGGAAGAAAATGAGTTTTCCCTGGGTACACACGGAGCTATATAGGCCAGGGTGGGGCTCATCTTGCCATGCTCTAGAGCTAAAGGGAATCTCCACGTGAGTCCTTGCCTCGAGGTAAGGCCCTGAGTAGCCCTGCAGAAAGGGAGGCATGCAGCTCTTTCCATGAGCTCTTAGTGGAGGTCTGTTTTATTTTAAAGGAAGTACCCTTTTCAGGACTCCTACGGTCTTCGGGTGAGCATCATTTTTATTCCAAGATCACTGACTCCCTCCGCACCCCTGTGGGCCTGCTGAGCAGCATTGAGTCCCATACGTCCCACGGAGGCCCTCTGTGTCTGCAGAGTCTCGGGCAACACACTGTACGTTACTTCAGGAGAGCTCCGTTTCCAGAGCACTCGAACAGCATCAGAACCACATTTCTAGGCAGTCCAACATGCCCTGGAAGTCTTCGACATTGCCCTCGTCTGAGCTGCCCTGAGAAAACAGTCTGCTTAGAATTTATCAAAGACCTCGTTCCTGAAGTCACTCTATTCAAGGAGAAATACAGCATCTTACCATGCTGTGTCGCTCACAGGGCAAGAAACGTGAGAACTTGCCTCGAGGTAAGGCCATGAAATGCTATGCAGAAGCAGAGGCGTGTAGCAGTTTCCATGAGGCCGTAGTCGCTTATCTTCAGCATTTTAAAGCCAGTACGCTTTTCAGGACACCTAGGTGCCTCGCCTGGAAACCCTATTCCCTGCAAAAACACTGAGTACCCTCAGGCTCCCCTGGCCCTTCTAAGCACTATCCAGGGAAGGAGCTTTCCGACTCACAGTGTGTATGCCGAGTGTAGGGCAACACAGTGCACTCTTATTGGAACATCTTGATTTAGCCAGCATCGCACAGGTTCACGAGCACCGTTAAGCAAGTTCCAACAGGCCGTGGAAGTCGCTCTCATTCCCTAGTTTGAGCTGTACAGAGACAAACAGTAAGCTTCTCCTTCCATTCAGGACCTCCTACCTGAAGTCACCCTGCCTCCTGAAGAAAGACGACCTCGTTTCTATTGCAACTAAAGCACAGTTGTTCCTGTAGCAGGGCAGGCTTTTGAAGAGGCACGGGCCCAGAGGCATAGCTAGGGCTTTCCTTGGTGAGGCCGTTCACTACATTCAGGACACCCTGCCTCGAGAAGTTGATTCAGGGAAGCAACCAGTGTGTACTCGGTGTCTCTTTTGACTCGTTAAAAACCACAGAGATGTATGCTGCCTGTGTCCATGGAAATGGGGGCATGATGGGACTAGCCTTGCTTTCCGTTTGGAAACCTCCTTTCTTGCTGCCGTGAAGCTCCCTGAAATTCTCTGCTGTTGACAGGCCTCTGGCCACTGTAGGCATGGGTCTGGGAAGAAAATGAGTTTTCCCTGGGTACACACGGAGCTATATAGGCCAGGGTGGGGCTCACCTTGCCATGCTCTAGAGCTAAAGGGAATCTCCACGTGAGTCCTTGCCTCGAGGTAAGGCCCTGAGTAGCCCTGCAGAAAGGGAGGCATGCAGCTCTTTCCATGAGCTCTTAGTGGAGGTCTGTTTTATTTTAAAGGAAGTACCCTTTTCAGGACTCCTACGGTCTTCGGGTGAGCATCATTTTTATTCCAAGATCACTGACTCCCTCCGCACCGCTGTGGGCCTGCTGAGCAGCATTGAGTCCCATACGTCCCACGGAGGCCCTCTGTGTCTGCAGAGTCTCGGGCAACACACTGTACGTTACTTCAGGAGAGCTCCGTTTCCAGAGCACTCGAACAGCATCAGAACCACATTTCTAGGCAGTCCAACATGCCCTGGAAGTCTTCGACATTGCCCTCGTCTGAGCTGCCCTGAGAAAACAGTCTGCTTAGAATTTATCAAAGACCTCGTTCCTGAAGTCACTCTATTCAAGGAGAAATACAGCATCTTAACATGCTGTGTCGCTCACAGGGCAAGAAACGTGAGAACTTGCCTCGAGGTAAGGCCATGAAATGCTATGCAGAAGCAGAGGCGTGTAGCAGTTTCCATGAGGCCGTAGTCGCTTATCTTCAGCATTTTAAAGCCAGTACGCTTTTCAGGACACCTAGGTGCCTCGCCTGGAAACCCTATTCCCTGCAAAAACACTGAGTACCCTCAGGCTCCCCTGGCCCTTCTAAGCACTATCCAGGGAAGGAGCTTTCCGACTCACAGTGTGTATGCCGAGTGTAGGGCAACACAGTGCACTCTTATTGGAACATCTTGATTTAGCCAGCATCGCACAGGTTCACGAGCACCGTTAAGCAAGTTCCAACAGGCCGTGGAAGTCGCTCTCATTCCCTAGTTTGAGCTGTACAGAGACAAACAGTAAGCTTCTCCTTCCATTCAGGACCTCCTACCTGAAGTCACCCTGCCTCCTGAAGAAAGACGACCTCGTTTCTATTGCAACTAAAGCACAGTTGTTCCTGTAGCAGGGCAGGCTTTTGAAGAGGCACGGGCCCAGAGGCATAGCTAGGGCTTTCCTTGGTGAGGCCGTTCACTACATTCAGGACACCCTGCCTCGAGAAGTTGATTCAGGGAAACAACCAGTGTGTACTCTGTGTCTCTTTTGCCTTGTTAGAAACCACAGAGATGTATGCTGCCTGTGCCCATGGAAATTGGGGCATGATGGGACTAGCCTTGCTTTCCATTTGGAAAGCTCCATTCTTGCTTTCGTGAAGCTCCCTGAAATTCTCTGCTGTTGACAGGCCCCTGGCCACTGTAGGCTTGGGTCTGGGAAGAAAATGAGTTTTCTCTGTCTACACACGGAGCTTCATTGGCCGCGGTGGGGCGCACCTTGCCATCCTCTAGAGCTAAAGGGAATCTCAACGTGAGTCCTTGCCTCGAGGTAAGGCCCTGAGTAGCCCTACAGAAAAGGAGGCATGCAGCTCTTTCCATTAGCTCTTAGTCGCTGTTCTGGTTTACTTTAAAGGAAGTACCCTTTTCAGGACTCCTAGGCCCCTCGGTTGAGCATCAATTTTGTTCCAAGATCTCTGAGTACCTCCACACCCCTGTAGGCCTGCTGAGCAACAACGAGGCCCATTGGTCCCTCGGAGGTCCTCTGTGTCTGCTGAGTCATGGGCAACACACTGCACTCTTTCTTGTGATATCTTGATTCACAGCACTCGCACAGGTTCAAGAGCAACGTTCAAGCAAGTTCCAACATGCCGTGGAAATCGCACTCAATCCCTAGTCTGAGCTGCACAGAGAAAAACACTAGTCTTCTCCTTCCAATCAGGACCTCCTACCTGAAGTCACCCTGCTTCCAGGAGAAAGACGGCTTGCTTTCCTTTTGCAAGTAAAGCACAGTTTTTCCTGTAGCACTGCAGGCTTTTGAAAAGGCAGGGGCCCAGAGGCCTGCCTAGGGCGTTCCTTGGTGAGGCCTCGGGCCCAGTGGCCTGGCTAGGGCGTTCCTGGGTGAGGCCGTTCACTAGATGCAGAACACCCTGCCTCGAGAAGTTGATTCAGGGAAGCAACCAGTGTGTACTCGGTGTCTCTTTTGACTCGTTGAAAACCACAGAGATGTATTCTGCCTGTGTCATCAGAACCACATTTCTAGGCAGTCCAACATGCCCTGGAAGTCTTCGACATTGCCCTCGTCTGAGCTGCCCTGAGAAAACAGTCTGCTTAGAATTTATCAAAGACCTCGTTCCTGAAGTCACTCTATTCAAGGAGAAATACAGCATCTTACCATGCTGTGTCGCTCACAGGGCAAGAAACGTGAGAACTTGCCTCGAGGTAAGGCCATGAAATGCTATGCAGAAGCAGAGGCGTGTAGCAGTTTCCATGAGGCCGTAGTCGCTTATCTTCAGCATTTTAAAGCCAGTACGCTTTTCAGGACACCTAGGTGCCTCGCCTGGAAACCCTATTCCCTGCAAAAACACTGAGTACCCTCAGGCTCCCCTGGCCCTTCTAAGCACTATCCAGGGAAGGAGCTTTCCGACTCACAGTGTGTATGCCGAGTGTAGGGCAACACAGTGCACTCTTATTGGAACATCTTGATTTAGCCAGCATCGCACAGGTTCACGAGCACCGTTAAGCAAGTTCCAACAGGCCGTGGAAGTCGCTCTCATTCCCTAGTTTGAGCTGTACAGAGACAAACAGTAAGCTTCTCCTTCCATTCAGGACCTCCTACCTGAAGTCACCCTGCCTCCTGAAGAAAGACGACCTCGTTTCTATTGCAACTAAAGCACAGTTGTTCCTGTAGCAGGGCAGGCTTTTGAAGAGGCACGGGCCCAGAGGCATAGCTAGGGCTTTCCTTGGTGAGGCCGTTCACTACATTCAGGACACCCTGCCTCGAGAAGTTGATTCAGGGAAACAACCAGTGTGTACTCTGTGTCTCTTTTGCCTTGTTAGAAACCACAGAGATGTATGCTGCCTGTGCCCATGGAAATTGGGGCATGATGGGACTAGCCTTGCTTTCCATTTGGAAAGCTCCATTCTTGCTTTCGTGAAGCTCCCTGAAATTCTCTGCTGTTGACAGGCCCCTGGCCACTGTAGGCTTGGGTCTGGGAAGAAAATGAGTTTTCTCTGTCTACACACGGAGCTTCATTGGCCGCGGTGGGGCGCACCTTGCCATGCTCTAGAGCTAAAGGGAATCTCAACGTGAGTCCTTGCCTCGAGGTAAGGCCCTGAGTAGCCCTACAGAAAAGGAGGCATGCAGCTCTTTCCATTAGCTCTTAGTCGCTGTTCTGGTTTACTTTAAAGGAAGTACCCTTTTCAGGACTCCTAGGCCCCTCGGTTGAGCATCAATTTTGTTCCAAGATCTCTGAGTACCTCCACACCCCTGTAGGCCTGCTGAGCAACAACGAGGCCCATTGGTCCCTCGGAGGTCCTCTGTGTCTGCTGAGTCATGGGCAACACACTGCACTCTTTCTTGTGATATCTTGATTCACAGCACTCGCACAGGTTCAAGAGCAACGTTCAAGCAAGTTCCAACATGCCGTGGAAATCGCACTCAATCCCTAGTCTGAGCTGCACAGAGAAAAACACTAGTCTTCTCCTTCCAATCAGGACCTCCTACCTGAAGTCACCCTGCTTCCAGGAGAAAGACGGCTTGCTTTCCTTTTGCAAGTAAAGCACAGTTTTTCCTGTAGCACTGCAGGCTTTCGAAAAGGCAGGGGCCCAGAGGCCTGCCTAGGGCGTTCCTTGGTGAGGCCTCGGGCCCAGTGGCCTGGCTAGGGCGTTCCTTGGTGAGGCCGTTCACTAGATGCAGAACCCCCTGCCTCGAGAAGTTGATTCAGGGAAGCAACCAGTGTGTACTCGGTGTCTCTTTTGACTCGTTAAAAACCACAGAGATGTATGCTGCCTGTGTCCATGGAAATGGGGGCATGATGGGACTAGCCTTGCTTTCCGTTTGGAAACCTCCTTTCTTGCTGCCGTGAAGCTCCCTGAAATTCTCTGCTGTTGACAGGCCTCTGGCCACTGTAGGCATGGGTCTGGGAAGAAAATGAGTTTTCCCTGGGTACACACGGAGCTATATAGGCCAGGGTGGGGCTCACCTTGCCATGCTCTAGAGCTAAAGGGAATCTCCACGTGAGTCCTTGCCTCGAGGTAAGGCCCTGAGTAGCCCTGCAGAAAGGGAGGCATGCAGCTCTTTCCATGAGCTCTTAGTGGAGGTCTGTTTTATTTTAAAGGAAGTACCCTTTTCCGGACTCCTACGCCCTCTGGGTGAGCATCATTTTTATTCCAAGATCACTGACTCCCTCCGCACCCCTGTGGGCCTGCTGAGCAGCATTGAGTCCCATACGTCCCACGGAGGCCCTCTGTGTCTGCAGAGTCTCGGGCAACACACTGTACGTTACTTCAGGAGAGCTCCGTTTCCAGAGCACTCGAACAGCATCAGAACCACATTTCTAGGCAGTCCAACATGCCCTGGAAGTCTTCGACATTGCCCTCGTCTGAGCTGCCCTGAGAAAACAGTCTGCTTAGAATTTATCAAAGACCTCGTTCCTGAAGTCACTCTATTCAAGGAGAAATACAGCATCTTAACATGCTGTGTCGCTCACAGGGCAAGAAACGTGAGAACTTGCCTCGAGGTAAGACCATGAAATGCTATGCAGAAGCAGAGGCGTGTAGCAGTTTCCATGAGGCCGTAGTCGCTTATCTTCAGCATTTTAAAGCCAGTACGCTTTTCAGGACACCTAGGTGCCTCGCCTGGAAACCCTATTCCCTGCAAAAACACTGAGTACCCTCAGGCTCCCCTGGCCCTTCTAAGCACTATCCAGGGAAGGAGCTTTCCGACTCACAGTGTGTATGCCGAGTGTAGGGCAACACAGTGCACTCTTATTGGAACATCTTGATTTAGCCAGCATCGCACAGGTTCACGAGCACCGTTAAGCAAGTTCCAACAGGCCGTGGAAGTCGCTCTCATTCCCTAGTTTGAGCTGTACAGAGACAAACAGTAAGCTTCTCCTTCCATTCAGGACCTCCTACCTGAAGTCACCCTGCCTCCTGAAGAAAGACGACCTCGTTTCTATTGCAACTAAAGCACAGTTGTTCCTGTAGCAGGGCAGGCTTTTGAAGAGGCACGGGCCCAGAGGCATAGCTAGGGCTTTCCTTGGTGAGGCCGTTCACTACACTCAGGACACCCTGCCTCGAGAAGTTGATTCAGGGAAACAACCAGTGTGTACTCTGTGTCTCTTTTGCCTTGTTAGAAACCACAGAGATGTATGCTGCCTGTGCCCATGGAAATTGGGGCATGATGGGACTAGCCTTGCTTTCCATTTGGAAAGCTCCATTCTTGCTTTCGTGAAGCTCCCTGAAATTCTCTGCTGTTGACAGGCCCCTGGCCACTGTAGGCTTGGGTCTGGGAAGAAAATGAGTTTTCTCTGTCTACACACGGAGCTTCATTGGCCGCGGTGGGGCGCACCTTGCCATGCTCTAGAGCTAAAGGGAATCTCAACGTGAGTCCTTGCCTCGAGGTAAGGCCCTGAGTAGCCCTACAGAAAAGGAGGCATGCAGCTCTTTCCATTAGCTCTTAGTCGCTGTTCTGGTTTACTTTAAAGGAAGTACCCTTTTCAGGACTCCTAGGCCCCTCGGTTGAGCATCAATTTTGTTCCAAGATCTCTGAGTACCTCCACACCCCTGTAGGCCTGCTGAGCAACAACGAGGCCCATTGGTCCCTCGGAGGTCCTCTGTGTCTGCTGAGTCATGGGCAACACACTGCACTCTTTCTTGTGATATCTTGATTCACAGCACTCGCACAGGTTCAAGAGCAACGTTCAAGCAAGTTCCAACATGCCGTGGAAATCGCACTCAATCCCTAGTCTGAGCTGCACAGAGAAAAACACTAGGCTTCTCCTTCCAATCAGGACCTCCTACCTGAAGTCACCCTGCTTCCAGGAGAAAGACGGCTTGCTTTCCTTTTGCAAGTAAAGCACAGTTTTTCCTGTAGCACTGCAGGCTTTTGAAAAGGCAGGGGCCCAGAGGCATGCCTAGGGCGTTCCTTGGTGAGGCCTCGGGCCCAGTGGCCTGGCTAGGGCGTTCCTTGGTGAGGCCGTTCACTAGATGCAGAACACCCTGCCTCGAGAAGTTGATTCAGGGAAGCAACCAGTGTGTACTCGGTGTCTCTTTTGACTCGTTAAAAACCACAGAGATGTATGCTGCCTGTGTCCATGGAAATGGGGGCATGATGGGACTAGCCTTGCTTTCCGTTTGGAAACCTCCTTTCTTGCTGCCGTGAAGCTCCCTGAAATTCTCTGCTGTTGACAGGCCTCTGGCCACTGTAGGCATGGGTCTGGGAAGAAAATGAGTTTTCCCTGGGTACACACGGAGCTATATAGGCCAGGGTGGGGCTCACCTTGCCATGCTCTAGGCCTAAAGGGAATCTCCACGTGAGTCCTTGCCTCGAGGTAAGGCCCTGAGTAGCCCTGCAGAAAGGGAGGCATGCAGCTCTTTCCATGAGCTCTTAGTGGAGGTCTGTTTTATTTTAAAGGAAGTACCCTTTTCAGGACTCCTACGGTCTTCGGGTGAGCATCATTTTTATTCCAAGATCACTGACTCCCTCCGCACCCCTGTGGGCCTGCTGAGCAGCATTGAGTCCCATACGTCCCACGGAGGCCCTCTGTGTCTGCAGAGTCTCGGGCAACACACTGTACGTTACTTCAGGAGAGCTCCGTTTCCAGAGCACTCGAACAGCATCAGAACCACATTTCTAGGCAGTCCAACATGCCCTGGAAGTCTTCGACATTGCCCTCGTCTGAGCTGCCCTGAGAAAACAGTCTGCTTAGAATTTATCAAAGACCTCGTTCCTGAAGTCACTCTATTCAAGGAGAAATACAGCATCTTACCATGCTGTGTCGCTCACAGGGCAAGAAACGTGAGAACTTGCCTCGAGGTAAGGCCATGAAATGCTATGCAGAAGCAGAGGCGTGTAGCAGTTTCCATGAGGCCGTAGTCGCTTATCTTCAGCATTTTAAAGCCAGTACGCTTTTCAGGACACCTAGGTGCCTCGCCTGGAAACCCTATTCCCTGCAAAAACACTGAGTACCCTCAGGCTCCCCTGGCCCTTCTAAGCACTATCCAGGGAAGGAGCTTTCCGACTCACAGTGTGTATGCCGAGTGTAGGGCAACACAGTGCACTCTTATTGGAACATCTTGATTTAGCCAGCATCGCACAGGTTCACGAGCACCGTTAAGCAAGTTCCAACAGGCCGTGGAAGTCGCTCTCATTCCCTAGTTTGAGCTGTACAGAGACAAACAGTAAGCTTCTCCTTCCATTCAGGACCTCCTACCTGAAGTCACCCTGCCTCCTGAAGAAAGACGACCTCGTTTCTATTGCAACTAAAGCACAGTTGTTCCTGTAGCAGGGCAGGCTTTTGAAGAGGCACGGGCCCAGAGGCATAGCTAGGGCTTTCCTTGGTGAGGCCGTTCACTACATTCAGGACACCCTGCCTCGAGAAGTTGATTCAGGGAAGCAACCAGTGTGTACTCGGTGTCTCTTTTGACTCGTTAAAAACCACAGAGATGTATGCTGCCTGTGTCCATGGAAATGGGGGCATGATGGGACTAGCCTTGCTTTCCGTTTGGAAACCTCCTTTCTTGCTGCCGTGAAGCTCCCTGAAATTCTCTGCTGTTGACAGGCCTCTGGCCACTGTAGGCATGGGTCTGGGAAGAAAATGAGTTTTCCCTGGGTACACACGGAGCTATATAGGCCAGGGTGGGGCTCACCTTGCCATGCTCTAGAGCTAAAGGGAATCTCCACGTGAGTCCTTGCCTCGAGGTAAGGCCCTGAGTAGCCCTGCAGAAAGGGAGGCATGCAGCTCTTTCCATGAGCTCTTAGTGGAGGTCTGTTTTATTTTAAAGGAAGTACCCTTTTCAGGACTCCTACGGTCTTCGGGTGAGCATCATTTTTATTCCAAGATCACTGACTCCCTCCGCACCGCTGTGGGCCTGCTGAGCAGCATTGAGTCCCATACGTCCCACGGAGGCCCTCTGTGTCTGCAGAGTCTCGGGCAACACACTGTACGTTACTTCAGGAGAGCTCCGTTTCCAGAGCACTCGAACAGCATCAGAACCACATTTCTAGGCAGTCCAACATGCCCTGGAAGTCTTCGACATTGCCCTCGTCTGAGCTGCCCTGAGAAAACAGTCTGCTTAGAATTTATCAAAGACCTCGTTCCTGAAGTCACTCTATTCAAGGAGAAATACAGCATCTTAACATGCTGTGTCGCTCACAGGGCAAGAAACGTGAGAACTTGCCTCGAGGTAAGGCCATGAAATGCTATGCAGAAGCAGAGGCGTGTAGCAGTTTCCATGAGGCCGTAGTCGCTTATCTTCAGCATTTTAAAGCCAGTACGCTTTTCAGGACACCTAGGTGCCTCGCCTGGAAACCCTATTCCCTGCAAAAACACTGAGTACCCTCAGGCTCCCCTGGCCCTTCTAAGCACTATCCAGGGAAGGAGCTTTCCGACTCACAGTGTGTATGCCGAGTGTAGGGCAACACAGTGCACTCTTATTGGAACATCTTGATTTAGCCAGCATCGCACAGGTTCACGAGCACCGTTAAGCAAGTTCCAACAGGCCGTGGAAGTCGCTCTCATTCCCTAGTTTGAGCTGTACAGAGACAAACAGTAAGCTTCTCCTTCCATTCAGGACCTCCTACCTGAAGTCACCCTGCCTCCTGAAGAAAGACGACCTCGTTTCTATTGCAACTAAAGCACAGTTGTTCCTGTAGCAGGGCAGGCTTTTGAAGAGGCACGGGCCCAGAGGCATAGCTAGGGCTTTCCTTGGTGAGGCCGTTCACTACATTCAGGACACCCTGCCTCGAGAAGTTGATTCAGGGAAACAACCAGTGTGTACTCTGTGTCTCTTTTGCCTTGTTAGAAACCACAGAGATGTATGCTGCCTGTGCCCATGGAAATTGGGGCATGATGGGACTAGCCTTGCTTTCCATTTGGAAAGCTCCATTCTTGCTTTCGTGAAGCTCCCTGAAATTCTCTGCTGTTGACAGGCCCCTGGCCACTGTAGGCTTGGGTCTGGGAAGAAAATGAGTTTTCTCTGTCTACACACGGAGCTTCATTGGCCGCGGTGGGGCGCACCTTGCCATCCTCTAGAGCTAAAGGGAATCTCAACGTGAGTCCTTGCCTCGAGGTAAGGCCCTGAGTAGCCCTACAGAAAAGGAGGCATGCAGCTCTTTCCATTAGCTCTTAGTCGCTGTTCTGGTTTACTTTAAAGGAAGTACCCTTTTCAGGACTCCTAGGCCCCTCGGTTGAGCATCAATTTTGTTCCAAGATCTCTGAGTACCTCCACACCCCTGTAGGCCTGCTGAGCAACAACGAGGCCCATTGGTCCCTCGGAGGTCCTCTGTGTCTGCTGAGTCATGGGCAACACACTGCACTCTTTCTTGTGATATCTTGATTCACAGCACTCGCACAGGTTCAAGAGCAACGTTCAAGCAAGTTCCAACATGCCGTGGAAATCGCACTCAATCCCTAGTCTGAGCTGCACAGAGAAAAACACTAGTCTTCTCCTTCCAATCAGGACCTCCTACCTGAAGTCACCCTGCTTCCAGGAGAAAGACGGCTTGCTTTCCTTTTGCAAGTAAAGCACAGTTTTTCCTGTAGCACTGCAGGCTTTTGAAAAGGCAGGGGCCCAGAGGCCTGCCTAGGGCGTTCCTTGGTGAGGCCTCGGGCCCAGTGGCCTGGCTAGGGCGTTCCTGGGTGAGGCCGTTCACTAGATGCAGAACACCCTGCCTCGAGAAGTTGATTCAGGGAAGCAACCAGTGTGTACTCGGTGTCTCTTTTGACTCGTTGAAAACCACAGAGATGTATTCTGCCTGTGTCATCAGAACCACATTTCTAGGCAGTCCAACATGCCCTGGAAGTCTTCGACATTGCCCTCGTCTGAGCTGCCCTGAGAAAACAGTCTGCTTAGAATTTATCAAAGACCTCGTTCCTGAAGTCACTCTATTCAAGGAGAAATACAGCATCTTACCATGCTGTGTCGCTCAAAGGGCAAGAAACGTGAGAACTTGCCTCGAGGTAAGGCCATGAAATGCTATGCAGAAGCAGAGGCGTGTAGCAGTTTCCATGAGGCCGTAGTCGCTTATCTTCAGCATTTTAAAGCCAGTACGCTTTTCAGGACACCTAGGTGCCTCGCCTGGAAACCCTATTCCCTGCAAAAACACTGAGTACCCTCAGGCTCCCCTGGCCCTTCTAAGCACTATCCAGGGAAGGAGCTTTCCGACTCACAGTGTGTATGCCGAGTGTAGGGCAACACAGTGCACTCTTATTGGAACATCTTGATTTAGCCAGCATCGCACAGGTTCACGAGCACCGTTAAGCAAGTTCCAACAGGCCGTGGAAGTCGCTCTCATTCCCTAGTTTGAGCTGTACAGAGACAAACAGTAAGCTTCTCCTTCCATTCAGGACCTCCTACCTGAAGTCACCCTGCCTCCTGAAGAAAGACGACCTCGTTTCTATTGCAACTAAAGCACAGTTGTTCCTGTAGCAGGGCAGGCTTTTGAAGAGGCACGGGCCCAGAGGCATAGCTAGGGCTTTCCTTGGTGAGGCCGTTCACTACATTCAGGACACCCTGCCTCGAGAAGTTGATTCAGGGAAACAACCAGTGTGTACTCTGTGTCTCTTTTGCCTTGTTAGAAACCACAGAGATGTATGCTGCCTGTGCCCATGGAAATTGGGGCATGATGGGACTAGCCTTGCTTTCCATTTGGAAAGCTCCATTCTTGCTTTCGTGAAGCTCCCTGAAATTCTCTGCTGTTGACAGGCCCCTGGCCACTGTAGGCTTGGGTCTGGGAAGAAAATGAGTTTTCTCTGTCTACACACGGAGCTTCATTGGCCGCGGTGGGGCGCACCTTGCCATGCTCTAGAGCTAAAGGGAATCTCAACGTGAGTCCTTGCCTCGAGGTAAGGCCCTGAGTAGCCCTACAGAAAAGGAGGCATGCAGCTCTTTCCATTAGCTCTTAGTCGCTGTTCTGGTTTACTTTAAAGGAAGTACCCTTTTCAGGACTCCTAGGCCCCTCGGTTGAGCATCAATTTTGTTCCAAGATCTCTGAGTACCTCCACACCCCTGTAGGCCTGCTGAGCAACAACGAGGCCCATTGGTCCCTCGGAGGTCCTCTGTGTCTGCTGAGTCATGGGCAACACACTGCACTCTTTCTTGTGATATCTTGATTCACAGCACTCGCACAGGTTCAAGAGCAACGTTCAAGCAAGTTCCAACATGCCGTGGAAATCGCACTCAATCCCTAGTCTGAGCTGCACAGAGAAAAACACTAGTCTTCTCCTTCCAATCAGGACCTCCTACCTGAAGTCACCCTGCTTCCAGGAGAAAGACGGCTTGCTTTCCTTTTGCAAGTAAAGCACAGTTTTTCCTGTAGCACTGCAGGCTTTCGAAAAGGCAGGGGCCCAGAGGCCTGCCTAGGGCGTTCCTTGGTGAGGCCTCGGGCCCAGTGGCCTGGCTAGGGCGTTCCTTGGTGAGGCCGTTCACTAGATGCAGAACCCCCTGCCTCGAGAAGTTGATTCAGGGAAGCAACCAGTGTGTACTCGGTGTCTCTTTTGACTCGTTAAAAACCACAGAGATGTATGCTGCCTGTGTCCATGGAAATGGGGGCATGATGGGACTAGCCTTGCTTTCCGTTTGGAAACCTCCTTTCTTGCTGCCGTGAAGCTCCCTGAAATTCTCTGCTGTTGACAGGCCTCTGGCCACTGTAGGCATGGGTCTGGGAAGAAAATGAGTTTTCCCTGGGTACACACGGAGCTATATAGGCCAGGGTGGGGCTCACCTTGCCATGCTCTAGAGCTAAAGGGAATCTCCACGTGAGTCCTTGCCTCGAGGTAAGGCCCTGAGTAGCCCTGCAGAAAGGGAGGCATGCAGCTCTTTCCATGAGCTCTTAGTGGAGGTCTGTTTTATTTTAAAGGAAGTACCCTTTTCCGGACTCCTACGCCCTCTGGGTGAGCATCATTTTTATTCCAAGATCACTGACTCCCTCCGCACCCCTGTGGGCCTGCTGAGCAGCATTGAGTCCCATACGTCCCACGGAGGCCCTCTGTGTCTGCAGAGTCTCGGGCAACACACTGTACGTTACTTCAGGAGAGCTCCGTTTCCAGAGCACTCGAACAGCATCAGAACCACATTTCTAGGCAGTCCAACATGCCCTGGAAGTCTTCGACATTGCCCTCGTCTGAGCTGCCCTGAGAAAACAGTCTGCTTAGAATTTATCAAAGACCTCGTTCCTGAAGTCACTCTATTCAAGGAGAAATACAGCATCTTAACATGCTGTGTCGCTCACAGGGCAAGAAACGTGAGAACTTGCCTCGAGGTAAGGCCATGAAATGCTATGCAGAAGCAGAGGCGTGTAGCAGTTTCCATGAGGCCGTAGTCGCTTATCTTCAGCATTTTAAAGCCAGTACGCTTTTCAGGACACCTAGGTGCCTCGCCTGGAAACCCTATTCCCTGCAAAAACACTGAGTACCCTCAGGCTCCCCTGGCCCTTCTAAGCACTATCCAGGGAAGGAGCTTTCCGACTCACAGTGTGTATGCCGAGTGTAGGGCAACACAGTGCACTCTTATTGGAACATCTTGATTTAGCCAGCATCGCACAGGTTCACGAGCACCGTTAAGCAAGTTCCAACAGGCCGTGGAAGTCGCTCTCATTCCCTAGTTTGAGCTGTACAGAGACAAACAGTAAGCTTCTCCTTCCATTCAGGACCTCCTACCTGAAGTCACCCTGCCTCCTGAAGAAAGACGACCTCGTTTCTATTGCAACTAAAGCACAGTTGTTCCTGTAGCAGGGCAGGCTTTTGAAGAGGCACGGGCCCAGAGGCATAGCTAGGGCTTTCCTTGGTGAGGCCGTTCACTACACTCAGGACACCCTGCCTCGAGAAGTTGATTCGGGGAAACAACCAGTGTGTACTCTGTGTCTCTTTTGCCTTGTTAGAAACCACAGAGATGTATGCTGCCTGTGCCCATGGAAATTGGGGCATGATGGGACTAGCCTTGCTTTCCATTTGGAAAGCTCCATTCTTGCTTTCGTGAAGCTCCCTGAAATTCTCTGCTGTTGACAGGCCCCTGGCCACTGTAGGCTTGGGTCTGGGAAGAAAATGAGTTTTCTCTGTCTACACACGGAGCTTCATTGGCCGCGGTGGGGCGCACCTTGCCATGCTCTAGAGCTAAAGGGAATCTCAACGTGAGTCCTTGCCTCGAGGTAAGGCCCTGAGTAGCCCTACAGAAAAGGAGGCATGCAGCTCTTTCCATTAGCTCTTAGTCGCTGTTCTGGTTTACTTTAAAGGAAGTACCCTTTTCAGGACTCCTAGGCCCCTCGGTTGAGCATCAATTTTGTTCCAAGATCTCTGAGTACCTCCACACCCCTGTAGGCCTGCTGAGCAACAACGAGGCCCATTGGTCCCTCGGAGGTCCTCTGTGTCTGCTGAGTCATGGGCAACACACTGCACTCTTTCTTGTGATATCTTGATTCACAGCACTCGCACAGGTTCAAGAGCAACGTTCAAGCAAGTTCCAACATGCCGTGGAAATCGCACTCAATCCCTAGTCTGAGCTGCACAGAGAAAAACACTAGTCTTCTCCTTCCAATCAGGACCTCCTACCTGAAGTCACCCTGCTTCCAGGAGAAAGACGGCTTGCTTTCCTTTTGCAAGTAAAGCACAGTTTTTCCTGTAGCACTGCAGGCTTTTGAAAAGGCAGGGGCCCAGAGGCCTGCCTAGGGCGTTCCTTGGTGAGGCCTCGGGCCCAGTGGCCTGGCTAGGGCGTTCCTTGGTGAGGCCGTTCACTAGATGCAGAACACCCGGCCTCGAGAAGTTGATTCAGGGAAGCAACCAGTGTGTACTCGGTGTCTCTTTTGACTCGTTAAAAACCACAGAGATGTATGCTGCCTGTGTCCATGGAAATGGGGGCATGATGGGACTAGCCTTGCTTTCCGTTTGGAAACCTCCTTTCTTGCTGCCGTGAAGCTCCCTGAAATTCTCTGCTGTTGACAGGCCTCTGGCCACTGTAGGCATGGGTCTGGGAAGAAAATGAGTTTTCCCTGGGTACACACGGAGCTATATAGGCCAGGGTGGGGCTCACCTTGCCATGCTCTAGAGCTAAAGGGAATCTCCACGTGAGTCCTTGCCTCGAGGTAAGGCCCTGAGTAGCCCTGCAGAAAGGGAGGCATGCAGCTCTTTCCATGAGCTCTTAGTGGAGGTCTGTTTTATTTTAAAGGAAGTACCCTTTTCAGGACTCCTACGGTCTTCGGGTGAGCATCATTTTTATTCCAAGATCACTGACTCCCTCCGCACCCCTGTGGGCCTGCTGAGCAGCATTGAGTCCCATACGTCCCACGGAGGCCCTCTGTGTCTGCAGTCTCGGGCAACACACTGTACGTTACTTCAGGAGAGCTCCGTTTCCAGAGCACTCGAACAGCATCAGAACCACATTTCTAGGCAGTCCAACATGCCCTGGAAGTCTTCGACATTGCCCTCGTCTGAGCTGCCCTGAGAAAACAGTCTGCTTAGAATTTATCAAAGACCTCGTTCCTGAAGTCACTCTATTCAAGGAGAAATACAGCATCTTACCATGCTGTGTCGCTCACAGGGCAAGAAACGTGAGAACTTGCCTCGAGGTAAGGCCATGAAATGCTATGCAGAAGCAGAGGCGTGTAGCAGTTTCCATGAGGCCGTAGTCGCTTATCTTCAGCATTTTAAAGCCAGTACGCTTTTCAGGACACCTAGGTGCCTCGCCTGGAAACCCTATTCCCTGCAAAAACACTGAGTACCCTCAGGCTCCCCTGGCCCTTCTAAGCACTATCCAGGGAAGGAGCTTTCCGACTCACAGTGTGTATGCCGAGTGTAGGGCAACACAGTGCACTCTTATTGGAACATCTTGATTTAGCCAGCATCGCACAGGTTCACGAGCACCGTTAAGCAAGTTCCAACAGGCCGTGGAAGTCGCTCTCATTCCCTAGTTTGAGCTGTACAGAGACAAACAGTAAGCTTCTCCTTCCATTCAGGACCTCCTACCTGAAGTCACCCTGCCTCCTGAAGAAAGACGACCTCGTTTCTATTGCAACTAAAGCACAGTTGTTCCTGTAGCAGGGCAGGCTTTTGAAGAGGCACGGGCCCAGAGGCATAGCTAGGGCTTTCCTTGGTGAGGCCGTTCACTACATTCAGGACACCTTGCCTCGAGAAGTTGATTCAGGGAAGCAACCAGTGTGTACTCGGTGTCTCTTTTGACTCGTTAAAAACCACAGAGATGTATGCTGCCTGTGTCCATGGAAATGGGGGCATGATGGGACTAGCCTTGCTTTCCGTTTGGAAACCTCCTTTCTTGCTGCCGTGAAGCTCCCTGAAATTCTCTGCTGTTGACAGGCCTCTGGCCACTGTAGGCATGGGTCTGGGAAGAAAATGAGTTTTCCCTGGGTACACACGGAGCTATATAGGCCAGGGTGGGGCTCACCTTGCCATGCTCTAGAGCTAAAGGGAATCTCCACGTGAGTCCTTGCCTCGAGGTAAGGCCCTGAGTAGCCCTGCAGAAAGGGAGGCATGCAGCTCTTTCCATGAGCTCTTAGTGGAGGTCTGTTTTATTTTAAAGGAAGTACCCTTTTCCGGACTCCTACGCCCTCTGGGTGAGCATCATTTTTATTCCAAGATCACTGACTCCCTCCGCACCCCTGTGGGCCTGCTGAGCAGCATTGAGTCCCATACGTCCCACGGAGGCCCTCTGTGTCTGCAGAGTCTCGGGCAACACACTGTACGTTACTTCAGGAGAGCTCCGTTTCCAGAGCACTCGAACAGCATCAGAACCACATTTCTAGGCAGTCCAACATGCCCTGGAAGTCTTCGACATTGCCCTCGTCTGAGCTGCCCTGAGAAAACAGTCTGCTTAGAATTTATCAAAGACCTCGTTCCTGAAGTCACTCTATTCAAGGAGAAATACAGCATCTTACCATGCTGTGTCGCTCACAGGGCAAGAAACGTGAGAACTTGCCTCGAGGTAAGGCCATGAAATGCTATGCAGAAGCAGAGGCGTGTAGCAGTTTCCATGAGGCCGTAGTCGCTTATCTTCAGCATTTTAAAGCCAGTACGCTTTTCAGGACACCTAGGTGCCTCGCCTGGAAACCCTATTCCCTGCAAAAACACTGAGTACCCTCAGGCTCCCCTGGCCCTTCTAAGCACTATCCAGGGAAGGAGCTTTCCGACTCACAGTGTGTATGCCGAGTGTAGGGCAACACAGTGCACTCTTATTGGAACATCTTGATTTAGCCAGCATCGCACAGGTTCACGAGCACCGTTAAGCAAGTTCCAACAGGCCGTGGAAGTCGCTCTCATTCCCTAGTTTGAGCTGTACAGAGACAAACAGTAAGCTTCTCCTTCCATTCAGGACCTCCTACCTGAAGTCACCCTGCCTCCTGAAGAAAGACGACCTCGTTTCTATTGCAACTAAAGCACAGTTGTTCCTGTAGCAGGGCAGGCTTTTGAAGAGGCACGGGCCCAGAGGCATAGCTAGGGCTTTCCTTGGTGAGGCCGTTCACTACATTCAGGACACCCTGCCTCGAGAAGTTGATTCAGGGAAACAACCAGTGTGTACTCTGTGTCTCTTTTGCCTTGTTAGAAACCACAGAGATGTATGCTGCCTGTGCCCATGGAAATTGGGGCATGATGGGACTAGCCTTGCTTTCCATTTGGAAAGCTCCATTCTTGCTTTCGTGAAGCTCCCTGAAATTCTCTGCTGTTGACAGGCCCCTGGCCACTGTAGGCTTGGGTCTGGGAAGAAAATGAGTTTTCTCTGTCTACACACGGAGCTTCATTGGCCGCGGTGGGGCGCACCTTGCCATGCTCTAGAGCTAAAGGGAATCTCAACGTGAGTCCTTGCCTCGAGGTAAGGCCCTGAGTAGCCCTACAGAAAAGGAGGCATGCAGCTCTTTCCATTAGCTCTTAGTCGCTGTTCTGGTTTACTTTAAAGGAAGTACCCTTTTCAGGACTCCTAGGCCCCTCGGTTGAGCATCAATTTTGTTCCAAGATCTCTGAATACCTCCACACCCCTGTAGGCCTGCTGAGCAACAACGAGGCCCATTGGTCCCTCGGAGGTCCTCTGTGTCTGCTGAGTCATGGGCAACACACTGCACTCTTTCTTGTGATATCTTGATTCACAGCACTCGCACAGGTTCAAGAGCAACGTTCAAGCAAGTTCCAACATGCCGTGGAAATCGCACTCAATCCCTAGTCTGAGCTGCACAGAGAAAAACACTAGGCTTCTCCTTCCAATCAGGACCTCCTACCTGAAGTCACCCTGCTTCCAGGAGAAAGACGGCTTGCTTTCCTTTTGCAAGTAAAGCACAGTTTTTCCTGTAGCACTGCAGGCTTTTGAAAAGGCAGGGGCCCAGAGGCCTGCCTAGGGCGTTCCTTGGTGAGGCCTCGGGCCCAGTGGCCTGGCTAGGGCGTTCCTGGGTGAGGCCGTTCACTAGATGCAGAACACCCTGCCTCGAGAAGTTGATTCAGGGAAGCAACCAGTGTGTACTCGGTGTCTCTTTTGACTCGTTGAAAACCACAGAGATGTATTCTGCCTGTGTCATCAGAACCACATTTCTAGGCAGTCCAACATGCCCTGGAAGTCTTCGACATTGCCCTCGTCTGAGCTGCCCTGAGAAAACAGTCTGCTTAGAATTTATCAAAGACCTCGTTCCTGAAGTCACTCTATTCAAGGAGAAATACAGCATCTTACCATGCTGTGTCGCTCACAGGGCAAGAAACGTGAGAACTTGCCTCGAGGTAAGGCCGTGAAATGCTATGCAGAAGCAGAGGCGTGTAGCAGTTTCCATGAGGCCGTAGTCGCTTATCTTCAGCATTTTAAAGCCAGTACGCTTTTCAGGACACCTAGGTGCCTCGCCTGGAAACCCTATTCCCTGCAAAAACACTGAGTACCCTCAGGCTCCCCTGGCCCTTCTAAGCACTATCCAGGGAAGGAGCTTTCCGACTCACAGTGTGTATGCCGAGTGTAGGGCAACACAGTGCACTCTTATTGGAACATCTTGATTTAGCCAGCATCGCACAGGTTCACGAGCACCGTTAAGCAAGTTCCAACAGGCCGTGGAAGTCGCTCTCATTCCCTAGTTTGAGCTGTACAGAGACCAACAGTAAGCTTCTCCTTCCATTCAGGACCTCCTACCTGAAGTCACCCTGCCTCCTGAAGAAAGACGACCTCGTTTCTATTGCAACTAAAGCACAGTTGTTCCTGTAGCAGGGCAGGCTTTTGAAGAGGCACGGGCCCAGAGGCATAGCTAGGGCTTTCCTTGGTGAGGCCGTTCACTACATTCAGGACACCCTGCCTCGAGAAGTTGATTCAGGGAAACAACCAGTGTGTACTCGGTGTCTCTTTTGACTCGTTAAAAACCACAGAGATGTATGCTGCCTGTGCCCATGGAAATTGGGGCATGATGGGACTAGCCTTGCTTTCCGTTTGGAAACCTCCTTTCTTGCTGCCGTGAAGCTCCCTGAAATTCTCTGCTGTTGACAGGCCTCTGGCCACTGTAGGCATGGGTCTGGGAAGAAAATGAGTTTTCCCTGGGTACACACGGAGCTATATAGGCCAGGGTGGGGCTCACCTTGCCATGCTCTAGAGCTAAAGGGAATCTCCACGTGAGTCCTTGCCTCGAGGTAAGGCCCTGAGTAGCCCTGCAGAAAGGGAGGCATGCAGCTCTTTCCATGAGCTCTTAGTGGAGGTCTGTTTTATTTTAAAGGAAGGACCCTTTTCAGGACTCCTACGGTCTTCGGGTGAGCATCATTTTTATTCCAAGATCACTGACTCCCTCCGCACCCCTGTGGGCCTGCTGAGCAGCATTGAGTCCCATACGTCCCACGGAGGCCCTCTGTGTCTGCAGTCTCGGGCAACACACTGTACGTTACTTCAGGAGAGCTCCGTTTCCAGAGCACTCGAACAGCATCAGAACCACATTTCTAGGCAGTCCAACATGCCCTGGAAGTCTTCGACATTGCCCTCGTCTGAGCTGCCCTGAGAAAACAGTCTGCTTAGAATTTATCAAAGACCTCGTTCCTGAAGTCACTCTATTCAAGGAGAAATACAGCATCTTACCATGCTGTGTCGCTCACAGGGCAAGAAACGTGAGAACTTGCCTCGAGGTAAGGCCATGAAATGCTATGCAGAAGCAGAGGCGTGTAGCAGTTTCCATGAGGCCGTAGTCGCTTATCTTCAGCATTTTAAAGCCAGTACGCTTTTCAGGACACCTAGGTGCCTCGCCTGGAAACCCTATTCCCTGCAAAAACACTGAGTACCCTCAGGCTCCCCTGGCCCTTCTAAGCACTATCCAGGGAAGGAGCTTTCCGACTCACAGTGTGTATGCCGAGTGTAGGGCAACACAGTGCACTCTTATTGGAACATCTTGATTTAGCCAGCATCGCACAGGTTCACGAGCACCGTTAAGCAAGTTCCAACAGGCCGTGGAAGTCGCTCTCATTCCCTAGTTTGAGCTGTACAGAGACAAACAGTAAGCTTCTCCTTCCATTCAGGACCTCCTACCTGAAGTCACCCTGCCTCCTGAAGAAAGACGACCTCGTTTCTATTGCAACTAAAGCACAGTTGTTCCTGTAGCAGGGCAGGCTTTTGAAGAGGCACGGGCCCAGAGGCATAGCTAGGGCTTTCCTTGGTGAGGCCGTTCACTACATTCAGGACACCCTGCCTCGAGAAGTTGATTCAGGGAAGCAACCAGTGTGTACTCGGTGTCTCTTTTGACTCGTTAAAAACCACAGAGATGTATGCTGCCTGTGTCCATGGAAATGGGGGCATGATGGGACTAGCCTTGCTTTCCGTTTGGAAACCTCCTTTCTTGCTGCCGTGAAGCTCCCTGAAATTCTCTGCTGTTGACAGGCCTCTGGCCACTGTAGGCATGGGTCTGGGAAGAAAATGAGTTTTCCCTGGGTACACACGGAGCTATATAGGCCAGGGTGGGGCTCACCTTGCCATGCTCTAGAGCTAAAGGGAATCTCCACGTGAGTCCTTGCCTCGAGGTAAGGCCCTGAGTAGCCCTGCAGAAAGGGAGGCATGCAGCTCTTTCCATGAGCTCTTAGTGGAGGTCTGTTTTATTTTAAAGGAAGTACCCTTTTCCGGACTCCTACGCCCTCTGGGTGAGCATCATTTTTATTCCAAGATCACTGACTCCCTCCGCACCCCTGTGGGCCTGCTGAGCAGCATTGAGTCCCATACGTCCCACGGAGGCCCTCTGTGTCTGCAGAGTCTCGGGCAACACACTGTACGTTACTTCAGGAGAGCTCCGTTTCCAGAGCACTCGAACAGCATCAGAACCACATTTCTAGGCAGTCCAACATGCCCTGGAAGTCTTCGACATTGCCCTCGTCTGAGCTGCCCTGAGAAAACAGTCTGCTTAGAATTTATCAAAGACCTCGTTCCTGAAGTCACTCTATTCAAGGAGAAATACAGCATCTTAACATGCTGTGTCGCTCACAGGGCAAGAAACGTGAGAACTTGCCTCGAGGTAAGGCCATGAAATGCTATGCAGAAGCAGAGGCGTGTAGCAGTTTCCATGAGGCCGTAGTCGCTTATCTTCAGCATTTTAAAGCCAGTACGCTTTTCAGGACACCTAGGTGCCTCGCCTGGAAACCCTATTCCCTGCAAAAACACTGAGTACCCTCAGGCTCCCCTGGCCCTTCTAAGCACTATCCAGGGAAGGAGCTTTCCGACTCACAGTGTGTATGCCGAGTGTAGGGCAACACAGTGCACTCTTATTGGAACATCTTGATTTAGCCAGCATCGCACAGGTTCACGAGCACCGTTAAGCAAGTTCCAACAGGCCGTGGAAGTCGCTCTCATTCCCTAGTTTGAGCTGTACAGAGACAAACAGTAAGCTTCTCCTTCCATTCAGGACCTCCTACCTGAAGTCACCCTGCCTCCTGAAGAAAGACGACCTCGTTTCTATTGCAACTAAAGCACAGTTGTTCCTGTAGCAGGGCAGGCTTTTGAAGAGGCACGGGCCCAGAGGCATAGCTAGGGCTTTCCTTGGTGAGGCCGTTCACTACATTCAGGACACCCTGCCTCGAGAAGTTGATTCAGGGAAACAACCAGTGTGTACTCTGTGTCTCTTTTGCCTTGTTAGAAACCACAGAGATGTATGCTGCCTGTGCCCATGGAAATTGGGGCATGATGGGACTAGCCTTGCTTTCCATTTGGAAAGCTCCATTCTTGCTTTCGTGAAGCTCCCTGAAATTCTCTGCTGTTGACAGGCCCCTGGCCACTGTAGGCTTGGGTCTGGGAAGAAAATGAGTTTTCTCTGTCTACACACGGAGCTTCATTGGCCGCGGTGGGGCGCACCTTGCCATGCTCTAGAGCTAAAGGGAATCTCAACGTGAGTCCTTGCCTCGAGGTAAGGCC
Organism: Balaenoptera physalus; assembly: GCF_965194825.1. NCBI lineage: Eukaryota > Metazoa > Chordata > Mammalia > Artiodactyla > Balaenopteridae > Balaenoptera > Balaenoptera physalus. Next base: position 97,598 of record NW_028126148.1, read on the forward strand.
CTGAGTAGCCCTACAGAAAAGGAGGCATGCAGCTCTTTCCATTAGCTCTTAGTCGCTGTTCTGGTTTACTTTAAAGGAAGTACCCTTTTCAGGACTCCTAGGCCCCTCGGTTGAGTATCAATTTTGTTCCAAGATCTCTGAATACCTCCACACCCCTGTAGGCCTGCTGAGCAACAACGAGGCCCATTGGTCCCTCGGAGGTCCTCTGTGTCTGCTGAGTCATGGGCAACACACTGCACTCTTTCTTGTGATATCTTGATTCACAGCACTCGCACAGGTTCAAGAGCAACGTTCAAGCAAGTTCCAACATGCCGTGGAAATCGCACTCAATCCCTAGTCTGAGCTGCACAGAGAAAAACACTAGGCTTCTCCTTCCAATCAGGACCTCCTACCTGAAGTCACCCTGCTTCCAGGAGAAAGACGGCTTGCTTTCCTTTTGCAAGTAAAGCACAGTTTTTCCTGTAGCACTGCAGGCTTTTGAAAAGGCAGGGGCCCAGAGGCCTGCCTAGGGCGTTCCTTGGTGAGGCCTCGGGCCCAGTGGCCTGGCTAGGGCGTTCCTGGGTGAGGCCGTTCACTAGATGCAGAACACCCTGCCTCGAGAAGTTGATTCAGGGAAGCAACCAGTGTGTACTCGGTGTCTCTTTTGACTCGTTGAAAACCACAGAGATGTATTCTGCCTGTGTCATCAGAACCACATTTCTAGGCAGTCCAACATGCCCTGGAAGTCTTCGACATTGCCCTCGTCTGAGCTGCCCTGAGAAAACAGTCTGCTTAGAATTTATCAAAGACCTCGTTCCTGAAGTCACTCTATTCAAGGAGAAATACAGCATCTTACCATGCTGTGTCGCTCACAGGGCAAGAAACGTGAGAACTTGCCTCGAGGTAAGGCCGTGAAATGCTATGCAGAAGCAGAGGCGTGTAGCAGTTTCCATGAGGCCGTAGTCGCTTATCTTCAGCATTTTAAAGCCAGTACGCTTTTCAGGACACCTAGGTGCCTCGCCTGGAAACCCTATTCCCTGCAAAAACACTGAGTACCCTCAGGCTCCCCTGGCCCTTCTAAGCACTATCCAGGGAAGGAGCTTTCCGACTCACAGTGTGTATGCCGAGTGTAGGGCAACACAGTGCACTCTTATTGGAACATCTTGATTTAGCCAGCATCGCACAGGTTCACGAGCACCGTTAAGCAAGTTCCAACAGGCCGTGGAAGTCGCTCTCATTCCCTAGTTTGAGCTGTACAGAGACCAACAGTAAGCTTCTCCTTCCATTCAGGACCTCCTACCTGAAGTCACCCTGCCTCCTGAAGAAAGACGACCTCGTTTCTATTGCAACTAAAGCACAGTTGTTCCTGTAGCAGGGCAGGCTTTTGAAGAGGCACGGGCCCAGAGGCATAGCTAGGGCTTTCCTTGGTGAGGCCGTTCACTACATTCAGGACACCCTGCCTCGAGAAGTTGATTCAGGGAAACAACCAGTGTGTACTCGGTGTCTCTTTTGACTCGTTAAAAACCACAGAGATGTATGCTGCCTGTGCCCATGGAAATTGGGGCATGATGGGACTAGCCTTGCTTTCCGTTTGGAAACCTCCTTTCTTGCTGCCGTGAAGCTCCCTGAAATTCTCTGCTGTTGACAGGCCTCTGGCCACTGTAGGCATGGGTCTGGGAAGAAAATGAGTTTTCCCTGGGTACACACGGAGCTATATAGGCCAGGGTGGGGCTCACCTTGCCATGCTCTAGAGCTAAAGGGAATCTCCACGTGAGTCCTTGCCTCGAGGTAAGGCCCTGAGTAGCCCTGCAGAAAGGGAGGCATGCAGCTCTTTCCATGAGCTCTTAGTGGAGGTCTGTTTTATTTTAAAGGAAGGACCCTTTTCAGGACTCCTACGGTCTTCGGGTGAGCATCATTTTTATTCCAAGATCACTGACTCCCTCCGCACCCCTGTGGGCCTGCTGAGCAGCATTGAGTCCCATACGTCCCACGGAGGCCCTCTGTGTCTGCAGTCTCGGGCAACACACTGTACGTTACTTCAGGAGAGCTCCGTTTCCAGAGCACTCGAACAGCATCAGAACCACATTTCTAGGCAGTCCAACATGCCCTGGAAGTCTTCGACATTGCCCTCGTCTGAGCTGCCCTGAGAAAACAGTCTGCTTAGAATTTATCAAAGACCTCGTTCCTGAAGTCACTCTATTCAAGGAGAAATACAGCATCTTACCATGCTGTGTCGCTCACAGGGCAAGAAACGTGAGAACTTGCCTCGAGGTAAGGCCGTGAAATGCTATGCAGAAGCAGAGGCGTGTAGCAGTTTCCATGAGGCCGTAGTCGCTTATCTTCAGCATTTTAAAGCCAGTACGCTTTTCAGGACACCTAGGTGCCTCGCCTGGAAACCCTATTCCCTGCAAAAACACTGAGTACCCTCAGGCTCCCCTGGCCCTTCTAAGCACTATCCAGGGAAGGAGCTTTCCGACTCACAGTGTGTATGCCGAGTGTAGGGCAACACAGTGCACTCTTATTGGAACATCTTGATTTAGCCAGCATCGCACAGGTTCACGAGCACCGTTAAGCAAGTTCCAACAGGCCGTGGAAGTCGCTCTCATTCCCTAGTTTGAGCTGTACAGAGACCAACAGTAAGCTTCTCCTTCCATTCAGGACCTCCTACCTGAAGTCACCCTGCCTCCTGAAGAAAGACGACCTCGTTTCTATTGCAACTAAAGCACAGTTGTTCCTGTAGCAGGGCAGGCTTTTGAAGAGGCACGGGCCCAGAGGCATAGCTAGGGCTTTCCTTGGTGAGGCCGTTCACTGCATTCAGGACACCCTGCCTCGAGAAGTTGATTCAGGGAAACAACCAGTGTGTACTCGGTGTCTCTTTTGACTCGTTAAAAACCACAGAGATGTATGCTGCCTGTGCCCATGGAAATTGGGGCATGATGGGACTAGCCTTGCTTTCCGTTTGGAAACCTCCTTTCTTGCTGCCGTGAAGCTCCCTGAAATTCTCTGCTGTTGACAGGCCTCTGGCCACTGTAGGCATGGGTCTGGGAAGAAAATGAGTTTTCCCTGGGTACACACGGAGCTATATAGGCCAGGGTGGGGCTCACCTTGCCATGCTCTAGAGCTAAAGGGAATCTCCACGTGAGTCCTTGCCTCGAGGTAAGGCCCTGAGTAGCCCTGCAGAAAGGGAGGCATGCAGCTCTTTCCATGAGCTCTTAGTGGAGGTCTGTTTTATTTTAAAGGAAGTACCCTTTTCCGGACTCCTACGCCCTCTGGGTGAGCATCATTTTTATTCCAAGATCACTGACTCCCTCCGCACCCCTGTGGGCCTGCTGAGCAGCATTGAGTCCCATACGTCCCACGGAGGCCCTCTGTGTCTGCAGAGTCTCGGGCAACACACTGTACGTTACTTCAGGAGAGCTCCGTTTCCAGAGCACTCGAACAGCATCAGAACCACATTTCTAGGCAGTCCAACATGCCCTGGAAGTCTTCGACATTGCCCTCGTCTGAGCTGCCCTGAGAAAACAGTCTGCTTAGAATTTATCAAAGACCTCGTTCCTGAAGTCACTCTATTCAAGGAGAAATACAGCATCTTAACATGCTGTGTCGCTCACAGGGCAAGAAACGTGAGAACTTGCCTCGAGGTAAGGCCATGAAATGCTATGCAGAAGCAGAGGCGTGTAGCAGTTTCCATGAGGCCGTAGTCGCTTATCTTCAGCATTTTAAAGCCAGTACGCTTTTCAGGACACCTAGGTGCCTCGCCTGGAAACCCTATTCCCTGCAAAAACACTGAGTACCCTCAGGCTCCCCTGGCCCTTCTAAGCACTATCCAGGGAAGGAGCTTTCCGACTCACAGTGTGTATGCCGAGTGTAGGGCAACACAGTGCACTCTTATTGGAACATCTTGATTTAGCCAGCATCGCACAGGTTCACGAGCACCGTTAAGCAAGTTCCAACAGGCCGTGGAAGTCGCTCTCATTCCCTAGTTTGAGCTGTACAGAGACAAACAGTAAGCTTCTCCTTCCTTTCAGGACCTCCTACCTGAAGTCACCCTGCCTCCTGAAGAAAGACGACCTCGTTTCTATTGCAACTAAAGCACAGTTGTTCCTGTAGCAGGGCAGGCTTTTGAAGAGGCACGGGCCCAGAGGCATAGCTAGGGCTTTCCTTGGTGAGGCCGTTCACTACATTCAGGACACCCTGCCTCGAGAAGTTGATTCAGGGAAACAACCAGTGTGTACTCTGTGTCTCTTTTGCCTTGTTAGAAACCACAGAGATGTATGCTGCCTGTGCCCATGGAAATTGGGGCATGATGGGACTAGCCTTGCTTTCCATTTGGAAAGCTCCATTCTTGCTTTCGTGAAGCTCCCTGAAATTCTCTGCTGTTGACAGGCCCCTGGCCACTGTAGGCTTGGGTCTGGGAAGAAAATGAGTTTTCTCTGTCTACACACGGAGCTTCATTGGCCGCGGTGGGGCGCACCTTGCCATGCTCTAGAGCTAAAGGGAATCTCAACGTGAGTCCTTGCCTCGAGGTAAGGCCCTGAGTAGCCCTACAGAAAAGGAGGCATGCAGCTCTTTCCATTAGCTCTTAGTCGCTGTTCTGGTTTACTTTAAAGGAAGTACCCTTTTCAGGACTCCTAGGCCCCTCGGTTGAGCATCAATTTTGTTCCAAGATCTCTGAATACCTCCACACCCCTGTAGGCCTGCTGAGCAACAACGAGGCCCATTGGTCCCTCGGAGGTCCTCTGTGTCTGCTGAGTCATGGGCAACACACTGCACTCTTTCTTGTGATATCTTGATTCACAGCACTCGCACAGGTTCAAGAGCAACGTTCAAGCAAGTTCCAACATGCCGTGGAAATCGCACTCAATCCCTAGTCTGAGCTGCACAGAGAAAAACACTAGGCTTCTCCTTCCAATCAGGACCTCCTACCTGAAGTCACCCTGCTTCCAGGAGAAAGACGGCTTGCTTTCCTTTTGCAAGTAAAGCACAGTTTTTCCTGTAGCACTGCAGGCTTTTGAAAAGGCAGGGGCCCAGAGGCCTGCCTAGGGCGTTCCTTGGTGAGGCCTCGGGCCCAGTGGCCTGGCTAGGGCGTTCCTGGGTGAGGCCGTTCACTAGATGCAGAACACCCTGCCTCGAGAAGTTGATTCAGGGAAGCAACCAGTGTGTACTCGGTGTCTCTTTTGACTCGTTGAAAACCACAGAGATGTATTCTGCCTGTGTCATCAGAACCACATTTCTAGGCAGTCCAACATGCCCTGGAAGTCTTCGACATTGCCCTCGTCTGAGCTGCCCTGAGAAAACAGTCTGCTTAGAATTTATCAAAGACCTCGTTCCTGAAGTCACTCTATTCAAGGAGAAATACAGCATCTTACCATGCTGTGTCGCTCACAGGGCAAGAAACGTGAGAACTTGCCTCGAGGTAAGGCCGTGAAATGCTATGCAGAAGCAGAGGCGTGTAGCAGTTTCCATGAGGCCGTAGTCGCTTATCTTCAGCATTTTAAAGCCAGTACGCTTTTCAGGACACCTAGGTGCCTCGCCTGGAAACCCTATTCCCTGCAAAAACACTGAGTACCCTCAGGCTCCCCTGGCCCTTCTAAGCACTATCCAGGGAAGGAGCTTTCCGACTCACAGTGTGTATGCCGAGTGTAGGGCAACACAGTGCACTCTTATTGGAACATCTTGATTTAGCCAGCATCGCACAGGTTCACGAGCACCGTTAAGCAAGTTCCAACAGGCCGTGGAAGTCGCTCTCATTCCCTAGTTTGAGCTGTACAGAGACCAACAGTAAGCTTCTCCTTCCATTCAGGACCTCCTACCTGAAGTCACCCTGCCTCCTGAAGAAAGACGACCTCGTTTCTATTGCAACTAAAGCACAGTTGTTCCTGTAGCAGGGCAGGCTTTTGAAGAGGCACGGGCCCAGAGGCATAGCTAGGGCTTTCCTTGGTGAGGCCGTTCACTACATTCAGGACACCCTGCCTCGAGAAGTTGATTCAGGGAAACAACCAGTGTGTACTCGGTGTCTCTTTTGACTCGTTAAAAACCACAGAGATGTATGCTGCCTGTGCCCATGGAAATTGGGGCATGATGGGACTAGCCTTGCTTTCCGTTTGGAAACCTCCTTTCTTGCTGCCGTGAAGCTCCCTGAAATTCTCTGCTGTTGACAGGCCTCTGGCCACTGTAGGCATGGGTCTGGGAAGAAAATGAGTTTTCCCTGGGTACACACGGAGCTATATAGGCCAGGGTGGGGCTCACCTTGCCATGCTCTAGAGCTAAAGGGAATCTCCACGTGAGTCCTTGCCTCGAGGTAAGGCCCTGAGTAGCCCTGCAGAAAGGGAGGCATGCAGCTCTTTCCATGAGCTCTTAGTGGAGGTCTGTTTTATTTTAAAGGAAGGACCCTTTTCAGGACTCCTACGGTCTTCGGGTGAGCATCATTTTTATTCCAAGATCACTGACTCCCTCCGCACCCCTGTGGGCCTGCTGAGCAGCATTGAGTCCCATACGTCCCACGGAGGCCCTCTGTGTCTGCAGTCTCGGGCAACACACTGTACGTTACTTCAGGAGAGCTCCGTTTCCAGAGCACTCGAACAGCATCAGAACCACATTTCTAGGCAGTCCAACATGCCCTGGAAGTCTTCGACATTGCCCTCGTCTGAGCTGCCCTGAGAAAACAGTCTGCTTAGAATTTATCAAAGACCTCGTTCCTGAAGTCACTCTATTCAAGGAGAAATACAGCATCTTACCATGCTGTGTCGCTCACAGGGCAAGAAACGTGAGAACTTGCCTCGAGGTAAGGCCGTGAAATGCTATGCAGAAGCAGAGGCGTGTAGCAGTTTCCATGAGGCCGTAGTCGCTTATCTTCAGCATTTTAAAGCCAGTACGCTTTTCAGGACACCTAGGTGCCTCGCCTGGAAACCCTATTCCCTGCAAAAACACTGAGTACCCTCAGGCTCCCCTGGCCCTTCTAAGCACTATCCAGGGAAGGAGCTTTCCGACTCACAGTGTGTATGCCGAGTGTAGGGCAACACAGTGCACTCTTATTGGAACATCTTGATTTAGCCAGCATCGCACAGGTTCACGAGCACCGTTAAGCAAGTTCCAACAGGCCGTGGAAGTCGCTCTCATTCCCTAGTTTGAGCTGTACAGAGACCAACAGTAAGCTTCTCCTTCCATTCAGGACCTCCTACCTGAAGTCACCCTGCCTCCTGAAGAAAGACGACCTCGTTTCTATTGCAACTAAAGCACAGTTGTTCCTGTAGCAGGGCAGGCTTTTGAAGAGGCACGGGCCCAGAGGCATAGCTAGGGCTTTCCTTGGTGAGGCCGTTCACTACATTCAGGACACCCTGCCTCGAGAAGTTGATTCAGGGAAACAACCAGTGTGTACTCGGTGTCTCTTTTGACTCGTTAAAAACCACAGAGATGTATGCTGCCTGTGCCCATGGAAATTGGGGCATGATGGGACTAGCCTTGCTTTCCGTTTGGAAACCTCCTTTCTTGCTGCCGTGAAGCTCCCTGAAATTCTCTGCTGTTGACAGGCCTCTGGCCACTGTAGGCATGGGTCTGGGAAGAAAATGAGTTTTCCCTGGGTACACACGGAGCTATATAGGCCAGGGTGGGGCTCACCTTGCCATGCTCTAGAGCTAAAGGGAATCTCCACGTGAGTCCTTGCCTCGAGGTAAGGCCCTGAGTAGCCCTGCAGAAAGGGAGGCATGCAGCTCTTTCCATGAGCTCTTAGTGGAGGTCTGTTTTATTTTAAAGGAAGGACCCTTTTCAGGACTCCTACGGTCTTCGGGTGAGCATCATTTTTATTCCAAGATCACTGACTCCCTCCGCACCCCTGTGGGCCTGCTGAGCAGCATTGAGTCCCATACGTCCCACGGAGGCCCTCTGTGTCTGCAGAGTCTCGGGCAACACACTGTACGTTACTTCAGGAGAGCTCCGTTTCCAGAGCACTCGAACAGCATCAGAACCACATTTCTAGGCAGTCCAACATGCCCTGGAAGTCTTCGACATTGCCCTCGTCTGAGCTGCCCTGAGAAAACAGTCTGCTTAGAATTTATCAAAGACCTCGTTCCTGAAGTCACTCTATTCAAGGAGAAATACAGCATCTTACCATGCTGTGTCGCTCACAGGGCAAGAAACGTGAGAACTTGCCTCGAGGTAAGGCCATGAAATGCTATGCAGAAGCAGAGGCGTGTAGCAGTTTCCATGAGGCCGTAGTCGCTTATCTTCAGCATTTTAAAGCCAGTACGCTTTTCAGGACACCTAGGTGCCTCGCCTGGAAACCCTATTCCCTGCAAAAACACTGAGTACCCTCAGGCTCCCCTGGCCCTTCTAAGCACTATCCAGGGAAGGAGCTTTCCGACTCACAGTGTGTATGCCGAGTGTAGGGCAACACAGTGCACTCTTATTGGAACATCTTGATTTAGCCAGCATCGCACAGGTTCACGAGCACCGTTAAGCAAGTTCCAACAGGCCGTGGAAGTCGCTCTCATTCCCTAGTTTGAGCTGTACAGAGACAAACAGTAAGCTTCTCCTTCCATTCAGGACCTCCTACCTGAAGTCACCCTGCCTCCTGAAGAAAGACGACCTCGTTTCTATTGCAACTAAAGCACAGTTGTTCCTGTAGCAGGGCAGGCTTTTGAAGAGGCACGGGCCCAGAGGCATAGCTAGGGCTTTCCTTGGTGAGGCCGTTCACTACATTCAGGACACCCTGCCTCGAGAAGTTGATTCAGGGAAACAACCAGTGTGTACTCTGTGTCTCTTTTGCCTTGTTAGAAACCACAGAGATGTATGCTGCCTGTGCCCATGGAAATTGGGGCATGATGGGACTAGCCTTGCTTTCCATTTGGAAAGCTCCATTCTTGCTTTCGTGAAGCTCCCTGAAATTCTCTGCTGTTGACAGGCCCCTGGCCACTGTAGGCTTGGGTCTGGGAAGAAAATGAGTTTTCTCTGTCTACACACGGAGCTTCATTGGCCGCGGTGGGGCGCACCTTGCCATGCTCTAGAGCTAAAGGGAATCTCAACGTGAGTCCTTGCCTCGAGGTAAGGCCCTGAGTAGCCCTACAGAAAAGGAGGCATGCAGCTCTTTCCATTAGCTCTTAGTCGCTGTTCTGGTTTACTTTAAAGGAAGTACCCTTTTCAGGACTCCTAGGCCCCTCGGTTGAGCATCAATTTTGTTCCAAGATCTCTGAATACCTCCACACCCCTGTAGGCCTGCTGAGCAACAACGAGGCCCATTGGTCCCTCGGAGGTCCTCTGTGTCTGCTGAGTCATGGGCAACACACTGCACTCTTTCTTGTGATATCTTGATTCACAGCACTCGCACAGGTTCAAGAGCAACGTTCAAGCAAGTTCCAACATGCCGTGGAAATCGCACTCAATCCCTAGTCTGAGCTGCACAGAGAAAAACACTAGGCTTCTCCTTCCAATCAGGACCTCCTACCTGAAGTCACCCTGCTTCCAGGAGAAAGACGGCTTGCTTTCCTTTTGCAAGTAAAGCACAGTTTTTCCTGTAGCACTGCAGGCTTTTGAAAAGGCAGGGGCCCAGAGGCCTGCCTAGGGCGTTCCTTGGTGAGGCCTCGGGCCCAGTGGCCTGGCTAGGGCGTTCCTTGGTGAGGCCGTTCACTAGATGCAGAACACCCTGCCTCGAGAAGTTGATTCAGGGAAGCAACCAGTGTGTACTCGGTGTCTCTTTTGACTCGTTAAAAACCACAGAGATGTATGCTGCCTGTGTCCATGGAAATGGGGGCATGATGGGACTAGCCTTGCTTTCCGTTTGGAAACCTCCTTTCTTGCTGCCGTGAAGCTCCCTGAAATTCTCTGCTGTTGACAGGCCTCTGGCCACTGTAGGCATGGGTCTGGGAAGAAAATGAGTTTTCCCTGGGTACACACGGAGCTATATAGGCCAGGGTGGGGCTCACCTTGCCATGCTCTAGAGCTAAAGGGAATCTCCACGTGAGTCCTTGCCTCGAGGTAAGGCCCTGAGTAGCCCTGCAGAAAGGGAGGCATGCAGCTCTTTCCATGAGCTCTTAGTGGAGGTCTGTTTTATTTTAAAGGAAGTACCCTTTTCAGGACTCCTACGGTCTTCGGGTGAGCATCATTTTTATTCCAAGATCACTGACTCCCTCCGCACCCCTGTGGGCCTGCTGAGCAGCATTGAGTCCCATACGTCCCACGGAGGCCCTCTGTGTCTGCAGAGTCTCGGGCAACACACTGTACGTTACTTCAGGAGAGCTCCGTTTCCAGAGCACTCGAACAGCATCAGAACCACATTTCTAGGCAGTCCAACATGCCCTGGAAGTCTTCGACATTGCCCTCGTCTGAGCTGCCCTGAGAAAACAGTCTGCTTAGAATTTATCAAAGACCTCGTTCCTGAAGTCACTCTATTCAAGGAGAAATACAGCATCTTACCATGCTGTGTCGCTCACAGGGCAAGAAACGTGAGAACTTGCCTCGAGGTAAGGCCATGAAATGCTATGCAGAAGCAGAGGCGTGTAGCAGTTTCCATGAGGCCGTAGTCGCTTATCTTCAGCATTTTAAAGCCAGTACGCTTTTCAGGACACCTAGGTGCCTCGCCTGGAAACCCTATTCCCTGCAAAAACACTGAGTACCCTCAGGCTCCCCTGGCCCTTCTAAGCACTATCCAGGGAAGGAGCTTTCCGACTCACAGTGTGTATGCCGAGTGTAGGGCAACACAGTGCACTCTTATTGGAACATCTTGATTTAGCCAGCATCGCACAGGTTCACGAGCACCGTTAAGCAAGTTCCAACAGGCCGTGGAAGTCGCTCTCATTCCCTAGTTTGAGCTGTACAGAGACAAACAGTAAGCTTCTCCTTCCATTCAGGACCTCCTACCTGAAGTCACCCTGCCTCCTGAAGAAAGACGACCTCGTTTCTATTGCAACTAAAGCACAGTTGTTCCTGTAGCAGGGCAGGCTTTTGAAGAGGCACGGGCCCAGAGGCATAGCTAGGGCTTTCCTTGGTGAGGCCGTTCACTACATTCAGGACACCCTGCCTCGAGAAGTTGATTCAGGGAAACAACCAGTGTGTACTCTGTGTCTCTTTTGCCTTGTTAGAAACCACAGAGATGTATGCTGCCTGTGCCCATGGAAATTGGGGCATGATGGGACTAGCCTTGCTTTCCATTTGGAAAGCTCCATTCTTGCTTTCGTGAAGCTCCCTGAAATTCTCTGCTGTTGACAGGCCCCTGGCCACTGTAGGCTTGGGTCTGGGAAGAAAATGAGTTTTCTCTGTCTACACACGGAGCTTCATTGGCCGCGGTGGGGCGCACCTTGCCATGCTCTAGAGCTAAAGGGAATCTCAACGTGAGTCCTTGCCTCGAGGTAAGGCCCTGAGTAGCCCTACAGAAAAGGAGGCATGCAGCTCTTTCCATTAGCTCTTAGTCGCTGTTCTGGTTTACTTTAAAGGAAGTACCCTTTTCAGGACTCCTAGGCCCCTCGGTTGAGCATCAATTTTGTTCCAAGATCTCTGAATACCTCCACACCCCTGTAGGCCTGCTGAGCAACAACGAGGCCCATTGGTCCCTCGGAGGTCCTCTGTGTCTGCTGAGTCATGGGCAACACACTGCACTCTTTCTTGTGATATCTTGATTCACAGCACTCGCACAGGTTCAAGAGCAACGTTCAAGCAAGTTCCAACATGCCGTGGAAATCGCACTCAATCCCTAGTCTGAGCTGCACAGAGAAAAACACTAGGCTTCTCCTTCCAATCAGGACCTCCTACCTGAAGTCACCCTGCTTCCAGGAGAAAGACGGCTTGCTTTCCTTTTGCAAGTAAAGCACAGTTTTTCCTGTAGCACTGCAGGCTTTTGAAAAGGCAGGGGCCCAGAGGCCTGCCTAGGGCGTTCCTTGGTGAGGCCTCGGGCCCAGTGGCCTGGCTAGGGCGTTCCTTGGTGAGGCCGTTCACTAGATGCAGAACACCCTGCCTCGAGAAGTTGATTCAGGGAAGCAACCAGTGTGTACTCGGTGTCTCTTTTGACTCGTTAAAAACCACAGAGATGTATGCTGCCTGTGTCCATGGAAATGGGGGCATGATGGGACTAGCCTTGCTTTCCGTTTGGAAACCTCCTTTCTTGCTGCCGTGAAGCTCCCTGAAATTCTCTGCTGTTGACAGGCCTCTGGCCACTGTAGGCATGGGTCTGGGAAGAAAATGAGTTTTCCCTGGGTACACACGGAGCTATATAGGCCAGGGTGGGGCTCACCTTGCCATGCTCTAGAGCTAAAGGGAATCTCCACGTGAGTCCTTGCCTCGAGGTAAGGCCCTGAGTAGCCCTGCAGAAAGGGAGGCATGCAGCTCTTTCCATGAGCTCTTAGTGGAGGTCTGTTTTATTTTAAAGGAAGTACCCTTTTCAGGACTCCTACGGTCTTCGGGTGAGCATCATTTTTATTCCAAGATCACTGACTCCCTCCGCACCCCTGTGGGCCTGCTGAGCAGCATTGAGTCCCATACATCCCACGGAGGCCCTCTGTGTCTGCAGAGTCTCGGGCAACACACTGTACGTTACTTCAGGAGAGCTCCGTTTCCAGAGCACTCGAACAGCATCAGAACCACATTTCTAGGCAGTCCAACATGCCCTGGAAGTCTTCGACATTGCCCTCGTCTGAGCTGCCCTGAGAAAACAGTCTGCTTAGAATTTATCAAAGACCTCGTTCCTGAAGTCACTCTATTCAAGGAGAAATACAGCATCTTAACATGCTGTGTCGCTCACAGGGCAAGAAACGTGAGAACTTGCCTCGAGGTAAGGCCATGAAATGCTATGCAGAAGCAGAGGCATGTAGCAGTTTCCATGAGGCCTTAGTCGCTTATCTTCAGCATTTTAAAGCCAGTACGCTTTTCAGGACACCTAGGTGCCTCGCCTGGAAACCCTATTCCCTGCAAAAACACTGAGTACCCTCAGGCTCCCCTGGCCCTTCTAAGCACTATCCAGGGAAGGAGCTTTCCGACTCACAGTGTGTATGCCGAGTGTAGGGCAACACAGTGCACTCTTATTGGAACATCTTGATTTAGCCAGCATCGCACAGGTTCACGAGCACCGTTAAGCAAGTTCCAACAGGCCGTGGAAGTCGCTCTCATTCCCTAGTTTGAGCTGTACAGAGACAAACAGTAAGCTTCTCCTTCCATTCAGGACCTCCTACCTGAAGTCACCCTGCCTCCTGAAGAAAGACGACCTCGTTTCTATTGCAACTAAAGCACAGTTGTTCCTGTAGCAGGGCAGGCTTTTGAAGAGGCACGGGCCCAGAGGCATAGCTAGGGCTTTCCTTGGTGAGGCCGTTCACTACATTCAGGACACCCTGCCTCGAGAAGTTGATTCAGGGAAGCAACCAGTGTGTACTCGGTGTCTCTTTTGACTCGTTAAAAACCACAGAGATGTATGCTGCCTGTGTCCATGGAAATGGGGGCATGATGGGACTAGCCTTGCTTTCCGTTTGGAAACCTCCTTTCTTGCTGCCGTGAAGCTCCCTGAAATTCTCTGCTGTTGACAGGCCTCTGGCCACTGTAGGCATGGGTCTGGGAAGAAAATGAGTTTTCCCTGGGTACACACGGAGCTATATAGGCCAGGGTGGGGCTCATCTTGCCATGCTCTAGAGCTAAAGGGAATCTCCACGTGAGTCCTTGCCTCGAGGTAAGGCCCTGAGTAGCCCTGCAGAAAGGGAGGCATGCAGCTCTTTCCATGAGCTCTTAGTGGAGGTCTGTTTTATTTTAAAGGAAGTACCCTTTTCCGGACTCCTACGCCCTCTGGGTGAGCATCATTTTTATTCCAAGATCACTGACTCCCTCCGCACCCCTGTGGGCCTGCTGAGCAGCATTGAGTCCCATACGTCCCACGGAGGCCCTCTGTGTCTGCAGAGTCTCGGGCAACACACTGTACGTTACTTCAGGAGAGCTCCGTTTCCAGAGCACTCGAACAGCATCAGAACCACATTTCTAGGCAGTCCAACATGCCCTGGAAGTCTTCGACATTGCCCTCGTCTGAGCTGCCCTGAGAAAACAGTCTGCTTAGAATTTATCAAAGACCTCGTTCCTGAAGTCACTCTATTCAAGGAGAAATACAGCATCTTACCATGCTGTGTCGCTCACAGGGCAAGAAACGTGAGAACTTGCCTCGAGGTAAGGCCATGAAATGCTATGCAGAAGCAGAGGCGTGTAGCAGTTTCCATGAGGCCGTAGTCGCTTATCTTCAGCATTTTAAAGCCAGTACGCTTTTCAGGACACCTAGGTGCCTCGCCTGGAAACCCTATTCCCTGCAAAAACACTGAGTACCCTCAGGCTCCCCTGGCCCTTCTAAGCACTATCCAGGGAAGGAGCTTTCCGACTCACAGTGTGTATGCCGAGTGTAGGGCAACACAGTGCACTCTTATTGGAACATCTTGATTTAGCCAGCATCGCACAGGTTCACGAGCACCGTTAAGCAAGTTCCAACAGGCCGTGGAAGTCGCTCTCATTCCCTAGTTTGAGCTGTACAGAGACAAACAGTAAGCTTCTCCTTCCATTCAGGACCTCCTACCTGAAGTCACCCTGCCTCCTGAAGAAAGACGACCTCGTTTCTATTGCAACTAAAGCACAGTTGTTCCTGTAGCAGGGCAGGCTTTTGAAGAGGCACGGGCCCAGAGGCATAGCTAGGGCTTTCCTTGGTGAGGCCGTTCACTACATTCAGGACACCCTGCCTCGAGAAGTTGATTCAGGGAAACAACCAGTGTGTACTCTGTGTCTCTTTTGCCTTGTTAGAAACCACAGAGATGTATGCTGCCTGTGCCCATGGAAATTGGGGCATGATGGGACTAGCCTTGCTTTCCATTTGGAAAGCTCCATTCTTGCTTTCGTGAAGCTCCCTGAAATTCTCTGCTGTTGACAGGCCCCTGGCCACTGTAGGCTTGGGTCTGGGAAGAAAATGAGTTTTCTCTGTCTACACACGGAGCTTCATTGGCCGCGGTGGGGCGCACCTTGCCATGCTCTAGAGCTAAAGGGAATCTCAACGTGAGTCCTTGCCTCGAGGTAAGGCCCTGAGTAGCCCTACAGAAAAGGAGGCATGCAGCTCTTTCCATTAGCTCTTAGTCGCTGTTCTGGTTTACTTTAAAGGAAGTACCCTTTTCAGGACTCCTAGGCCCCTCGGTTGAGCATCAATTTTGTTCCAAGATCTCTGAATACCTCCACACCCCTGTAGGCCTGCTGAGCAACAACGAGGCCCATTGGTCCCTCGGAGGTCCTCTGTGTCTGCTGAGTCATGGGCAACACACTGCACTCTTTCTTGTGATATCTTGATTCACAGCACTCGCACAGGTTCAAGAGCAACGTTCAAGCAAGTTCCAACATGCCGTGGAAATCGCACTCAATCCCTAGTCTGAGCTGCACAGAGAAAAACACTAGGCTTCTCCTTCCAATCAGGACCTCCTACCTGAAGTCACCCTGCTTCCAGGAGAAAGACGGCTTGCTTTCCTTTTGCAAGTAAAGCACAGTTTTTCCTGTAGCACTGCAGGCTTTTGAAAAGGCAGGGGCCCAGAGGCCTGCCTAGGGCGTTCCTTGGTGAGGCCTCGGGCCCAGTGGCCTGGCTAGGGCGTTCCTTGGTGAGGCCGTTCACTAGATGCAGAACACCCTGCCTCGAGAAGTTGATTCAGGGAAGCAACCAGTGTGTACTCGGTGTCTCTTTTGACTCGTTAAAAACCACAGAGATGTATGCTGCCTGTGTCCATGGAAATGGGGGCATGATGGGACTAGCCTTGCTTTCCGTTTGGAAACCTCCTTTCTTGCTGCCGTGAAGCTCCCTGAAATTCTCTGCTGTTGACAGGCCTCTGGCCACTGTAGGCATGGGTCTGGGAAGAAAATGAGTTTTCCCTGGGTACACACGGAGCTATATAGGCCAGGGTGGGGCTCACCTTGCCATGCTCTAGAGCTAAAGGGAATCTCCACGTGAGTCCTTGCCTCGAGGTAAGGCCCTGAGTAGCCCTGCAGAAAGGGAGGCATGCAGCTCTTTCCATGAGCTCTTAGTGGAGGTCTGTTTTATTTTAAAGGAAGTACCCTTTTCAGGACTCCTACGGTCTTCGGGTGAGCATCATTTTTATTCCAAGATCACTGACTCCCTCCGCACCCCTGTGGGCCTGCTGAGCAGCATTGAGTCCCATACGTCCCACGGAGGCCCTCTGTGTCTGCAGAGTCTCGGGCAACACACTGTACGTTACTTCAGGAGAGCTCCGTTTCCAGAGCACTCGAACAGCATCAGAACCACATTTCTAGGCAGTCCAACATGCCCTGGAAGTCTTCGACATTGCCCTCGTCTGAGCTGCCCTGAGAAAACAGTCTGCTTAGAATTTATCAAAGACCTCGTTCCTGAAGTCACTCTATTCAAGGAGAAATACAGCATCTTACCATGCTGTGTCGCTCACAGGGCAAGAAACGTGAGAACTTGCCTCGAGGTAAGGCCATGAAATGCTATGCAGAAGCAGAGGCGTGTAGCAGTTTCCATGAGGCCGTAGTCGCTTATCTTCAGCATTTTAAAGCCAGTACGCTTTTCAGGACACCTAGGTGCCTCGCCTGGAAACCCTATTCCCTGCAAAAACACTGAGTACCCTCAGGCTCCCCTGGCCCTTCTAAGCACTATCCAGGGAAGGAGCTTTCCGACTCACAGTGTGTATGCCGAGTGTAGGGCAACACAGTGCACTCTTATTGGAACATCTTGATTTAGCCAGCATCGCACAGGTTCACGAGCACCGTTAAGCAAGTTCCAACAGGCCGTGGAAGTCGCTCTCATTCCCTAGTTTGAGCTGTACAGAGACAAACAGTAAGCTTCTCCTTCCATTCAGGACCTCCTACCTGAAGTCACCCTGCCTCCTGAAGAAAGACGACCTCGTTTCTATTGCAACTAAAGCACAGTTGTTCCTGTAGCAGGGCAGGCTTTTGAAGAGGCACGGGCCCAGAGGCATAGCTAGGGCTTTCCTTGGTGAGGCCGTTCACTACATTCAGGACACCCTGCCTCGAGAAGTTGATTCAGGGAAACAACCAGTGTGTACTCTGTGTCTCTTTTGCCTTGTTAGAAACCACAGAGATGTATGCTGCCTGTGCCCATGGAAATTGGGGCATGATGGGACTAGCCTTGCTTTCCATTTGGAAAGCTCCATTCTTGCTTTCGTGAAGCTCCCTGAAATTCTCTGCTGTTGACAGGCCCCTGGCCACTGTAGGCTTGGGTCTGGGAAGAAAATGAGTTTTCTCTGTCTACACACGGAGCTTCATTGGCCGCGGTGGGGCGCACCTTGCCATGCTCTAGAGCTAAAGGGAATCTCAACGTGAGTCCTTGCCTCGAGGTAAGGCCCTGAGTAGCCCTACAGAAAAGGAGGCATGCAGCTCTTTCCATTAGCTCTTAGTCGCTGTTCTGGTTTACTTTAAAGGAAGTACCCTTTTCAGGACTCCTAGGCCCCTCGGTTGAGCATCAATTTTGTTCCAAGATCTCTGAATACCTCCACACCCCTGTAGGCCTGCTGAGCAACAACGAGGCCCATTGGTCCCTCGGAGGTCCTCTGTGTCTGCTGAGTCATGGGCAACACACTGCACTCTTTCTTGTGATATCTTGATTCACAGCACTCGCACAGGTTCAAGAGCAACGTTCAAGCAAGTTCCAACATGCCGTGGAAATCGCACTCAATCCCTAGTCTGAGCTGCACAGAGAAAAACACTAGGCTTCTCCTTCCAATCAGGACCTCCTACCTGAAGTCACCCTGCTTCCAGGAGAAAGACGGCTTGCTTTCCTTTTGCAAGTAAAGCACAGTTTTTCCTGTAGCACTGCAGGCTTTTGAAAAGGCAGGGGCCCAGAGGCCTGCCTAGGGCGTTCCTTGGTGAGGCCTCGGGCCCAGTGGCCTGGCTAGGGCGTTCCTTGGTGAGGCCGTTCACTAGATGCAGAACACCCTGCCTCGAGAAGTTGATTCAGGGAAGCAACCAGTGTGTACTCGGTGTCTCTTTTGACTCGTTAAAAACCACAGAGATGTATGCTGCCTGTGTCCATGGAAATGGGGGCATGATGGGACTAGCCTTGCTTTCCGTTTGGAAACCTCCTTTCTTGCTGCCGTGAAGCTCCCTGAAATTCTCTGCTGTTGACAGGCCTCTGGCCACTGTAGGCATGGGTCTGGGAAGAAAATGAGTTTTCCCTGGGTACACACGGAGCTATATAGGCCAGGGTGGGGCTCACCTTGCCATGCTCTAGAGCTAAAGGGAATCTCCACGTGAGTCCTTGCCTCGAGGTAAGGCCCTGAGTAGCCCTGCAGAAAGGGAGGCATGCAGCTCTTTCCATGAGCTCTTAGTGGAGGTCTGTTTTATTTTAAAGGAAGTACCCTTTTCAGGACTCCTACGGTCTTCGGGTGAGCATCATTTTTATTCCAAGATCACTGACTCCCTCCGCACCCCTGTGGGCCTGCTGAGCAGCATTGAGTCCCATACGTCCCACGGAGGCCCTCTGTGTCTGCAGAGTCTCGGGCAACACACTGTACGTTACGTCAGGAGAGCTCCGTTTCCAGAGCACTCGAACAGCATCAGAACCACATTTCTAGGCAGTCCAACATGCCCTGGAAGTCTTCGACATTGCCCTCGTCTGAGCTGCCCTGAGAAAACAGTCTGCTTAGAATTTATCAAAGACCTCGTTCCTGAAGTCACTCTATTCAAGGAGAAATACAGCATCTTACCATGCTGTGTCGCTCACAGGGCAAGAAACGTGAGAACTTGCCTCGAGGTAAGGCCATGAAATGCTATGCAGAAGCAGAGGCGTGTAGCAGTTTCCATGAGGCCGTAGTCGCTTATCTTCAGCATTTTAAAGCCAGTACGCTTTTCAGGACACCTAGGTGCCTCGCCTGGAAACCCTATTCCCTGCAAAAACACTGAGTACCCTCAGGCTCCCCTGGCCCTTCTAAGCACTATCCAGGGAAGGAGCTTTCCGACTCACAGTGTGTATGCCGAGTGTAGGGCAACACAGTGCACTCTTATTGGAACATCTTGATTTAGCCAGCATCGCACAGGTTCACGAGCACCGTTAAGCAAGTTCCAACAGGCCGTGGAAGTCGCTCTCATTCCCTAGTTTGAGCTGTACAGAGACAAACAGTAAGCTTCTCCTTCCATTCAGGACCTCCTACCTGAAGTCACCCTGCCTCCTGAAGAAAGACGACCTCGTTTCTATTGCAACTAAAGCACAGTTGTTCCTGTAGCAGGGCAGGCTTTTGAAGAGGCACGGGCCCAGAGGCATAGCTAGGGCTTTCCTTGGTGAGGCCGTTCACTACATTCAGGACACCCTGCCTCGAGAAGTTGATTCAGGGAAACAACCAGTGTGTACTCTGTGTCTCTTTTGCCTTGTTAGAAACCACAGAGATGTATGCTGCCTGTGCCCATGGAAATTGGGGCATGATGGGACTAGCCTTGCTTTCCATTTGGAAAGCTCCATTCTTGCTTTCGTGAAGCTCCCTGAAATTCTCTGCTGTTGACAGGCCCCTGGCCACTGTAGGCTTGGGTCTGGGAAGAAAATGAGTTTTCTCTGTCTACACACGGAGCTTCATTGGCCGCGGTGGGGCGCACCTTGCCATGCTCTAGAGCTAAAGGGAATCTCAACGTGAGTCCTTGCCTCGAGGTAAGGCCCTGAGTAGCCCTACAGAAAAGGAGGCATGCAGCTCTTTCCATTAGCTCTTAGTCGCTGTTCTGGTTTACTTTAAAGGAAGTACCCTTTTCAGGACTCCTAGGCCCCTCGGTTGAGCATCAATTTTGTTCCAAGATCTCTGAATACCTCCACACCCCTGTAGGCCTGCTGAGCAACAACGAGGCCCATTGGTCCCTCGGAGGTCCTCTGTGTCTGCTGAGTCATGGGCAACACACTGCACTCTTTCTTGTGATATCTTGATTCACAGCACTCGCACAGGTTCAAGAGCAACGTTCAAGCAAGTTCCAACATGCCGTGGAAATCGCACTCAATCCCTAGTCTGAGCTGCACAGAGAAAAACACTAGGCTTCTCCTTCCAATCAGGACCTCCTACCTGAAGTCACCCTGCTTCCAGGAGAAAGACGGCTTGCTTTCCTTTTGCAAGTAAAGCACAGTTTTTCCTGTAGCACTGCAGGCTTTTGAAAAGGCAGGGGCCCAGAGGCCTGCCTAGGGCGTTCCTTGGTGAGGCCTCGGGCCCAGTGGCCTGGCTAGGGCGTTCCTTGGTGAGGCCGTTCACTAGATGCAGAACACCCTGCCTCGAGAAGTTGATTCAGGGAAGCAACCAGTGTGTACTCGGTGTCTCTTTTGACTCGTTAAAAACCACAGAGATGTATGCTGCCTGTGTCCATGGAAATGGGGGCATGATGGGACTAGCCTTGCTTTCCGTTTGGAAACCTCCTTTCTTGCTGCCGTGAAGCTCCCTGAAATTCTCTGCTGTTGACAGGCCTCTGGCCACTGTAGGCATGGGTCTGGGAAGAAAATGAGTTTTCCCTGGGTACACACGGAGCTATATAGGCCAGGGTGGGGCTCACCTTGCCATGCTCTAGAGCTAAAGGGAATCTCCACGTGAGTCCTTGCCTCGAGGTAAGGCCCTGAGTAGCCCTGCAGAAAGGGAGGCATGCAGCTCTTTCCATGAGCTCTTAGTGGAGGTCTGTTTTATTTTAAAGGAAGTACCCTTTTCAGGACTCCTACGGTCTTCGGGTGAGCATCATTTTTATTCCAAGATCACTGACTCCCTCCGCACCCCTGTGGGCCTGCTGAGCAGCATTGAGTCCCATACATCCCACGGAGGCCCTCTGTGTCTGCAGAGTCTCGGGCAACACACTGTACGTTACTTCAGGAGAGCTCCGTTTCCAGAGCACTCGAACAGCATCAGAACCACATTTCTAGGCAGTCCAACATGCCCTGGAAGTCTTCGACATTGCCCTCGTCTGAGCTGCCCTGAGAAAACAGTCTGCTTAGAATTTATCAAAGACCTCGTTCCTGAAGTCACTCTATTCAAGGAGAAATACAGCATCTTAACATGCTGTGTCGCTCACAGGGCAAGAAACGTGAGAACTTGCCTCGAGGTAAGGCCATGAAATGCTATGCAGAAGCAGAGGCATGTAGCAGTTTCCATGAGGCCTTAGTCGCTTATCTTCAGCATTTTAAAGCCAGTACGCTTTTCAGGACACCTAGGTGCCTCGCCTGGAAACCCTATTCCCTGCAAAAACACTGAGTACCCTCAGGCTCCCCTGGCCCTTCTAAGCACTATCCAGGGAAGGAGCTTTCCGACTCACAGTGTGTATGCCGAGTGTAGGGCAACACAGTGCACTCTTATTGGAACATCTTGATTTAGCCAGCATCGCACAGGTTCACGAGCACCGTTAAGCAAGTTCCAACAGGCCGTGGAAGTCGCTCTCATTCCCTAGTTTGAGCTGTACAGAGACAAACAGTAAGCTTCTCCTTCCATTCAGGACCTCCTACCTGAAGTCACCCTGCCTCCTGAAGAAAGACGACCTCGTTTCTATTGCAACTAAAGCACAGTTGTTCCTGTAGCAGGGCAGGCTTTTGAAGAGGCACGGGCCCAGAGGCATAGCTAGGGCTTTCCTTGGTGAGGCCGTTCACTACATTCAGGACACCCTGCCTCGAGAAGTTGATTCAGGGAAACAACCAGTGTGTACTCTGTGTCTCTTTTGCCTTGTTAGAAACCACAGAGATGTATGCTGCCTGTGCCCATGGAAATTGGGGCATGATGGGACTAGCCTTGCTTTCCATTTGGAAAGCTCCATTCTTGCTTTCGTGAAGCTCCCTGAAATTCTCTGCTGTTGACAGGCCCCTGGCCACTGTAGGCTTGGGTCTGGGAAGAAAATGAGTTTTCTCTGTCTACACACGGAGCTTCATTGGCCGCGGTGGGGCGCACCTTGCCATGCTCTAGAGCTAAAGGGAATCTCAACGTGAGTCCTTGCCTCGAGGTAAGGCCCTGAGTAGCCCTACAGAAAAGGAGGCATGCAGCTCTTTCCATTAGCTCTTAGTCGCTGTTCTGGTTTACTTTAAAGGAAGTACCCTTTTCAGGACTCCTAGGCCCCTCGGTTGAGCATCAATTTTGTTCCAAGATCTCTGAGTACCTCCACACCCCTGTAGGCCTGCTGAGCAACAACGAGGCCCATTGGTCCCTCGGAGGTCCTCTGTGTCTGCTGAGTCATGGGCAACACACTGCACTCTTTCTTGTGATATCTTGATTCACAGCACTCGCACAGGTTCAAGAGCAACGTTCAAGCAAGTTCCAACATGCCGTGGAAATCGCACTCAATCCCTAGTCTGAGCTGCACAGAGAAAAACACTAGGCTTCTCCTTCCAATCAGGACCTCCTACCTGAAGTCACCCTGCTTCCAGGAGAAAGACGGCTTGCTTTCCTTTTGCAAGTAAAGCACAGTTTTTCCTGTAGCACTGCAGGCTTTTGAAAAGGCAGGGGCCCAGAGGCCTGCCTAGGGCGTTCCTTGGTGAGGCCTCGGGCCCAGTGGCCTGGCTAGGGCGTTCCTTGGTGAGGCCGTTCACTAGATGCAGAACACCCTGCCTCGAGAAGTTGATTCAGGGAAGCAACCAGTGTGTACTCGGTGTCTCTTTTGACTCGTTAAAAACCACAGAGATGTATGCTGCCTGTGTCCATGGAAATGGGGGCATGATGGGACTAGCCTTGCTTTCCGTTTGGAAACCTCCTTTCTTGCTGCCGTGAAGCTCCCTGAAATTCTCTGCTGTTGACAGGCCTCTGGCCACTGTAGGCATGGGTCTGGGAAGAAAATGAGTTTTCCCTGGGTACACACGGAGCTATATAGGCCAGGGTGGGGCTCACCTTGCCATGCTCTAGAGCTAAAGGGAATCTCCACGTGAGTCCTTGCCTCGAGGTAAGGCCCTGAGTAGCCCTGCAGAAAGGGAGGCATGCAGCTCTTTCCATGAGCTCTTAGTGGAGGTCTGTTTTATTTTAAAGGAAGTACCCTTTTCAGGACTCCTACGGTCTTCGGGTGAGCATCATTTTTATTCCAAGATCACTGACTCCCTCCGCACCCCTGTGGGCCTGCTGAGCAGCATTGAGTCCCATACGTCCCACGGAGGCCCTCTGTGTCTGCAGTCTCGGGCAACACACTGTACGTTACTTCAGGAGAGCTCCGTTTCCAGAGCACTCGAACAGCATCAGAACCACATTTCTAGGCAGTCCAACATGCCCTGGAAGTCTTCGACATTGCCCTCGTCTGAGCTGCCCTGAGAAAACAGTCTGCTTAGAATTTATCAAAGACCTCGTTCCTGAAGTCACTCTAT
Source organism: Balaenoptera physalus (assembly GCF_965194825.1). NCBI lineage: Eukaryota > Metazoa > Chordata > Mammalia > Artiodactyla > Balaenopteridae > Balaenoptera > Balaenoptera physalus. The sequence goes on from NW_028126148.1 coordinate 120,828, forward strand.
TCAAGGAGAAATACAGCATCTTAACATGCTGTGTCGCTCACAGGGCAAGAAACGTGAGAACTTGCCTCGAGGTAAGGCCATGAAATGCTATGCAGAAGCAGAGGCGTGTAGCAGTTTCCATGAGGCCGTAGTCGCTTATCTTCAGCATTTTAAAGCCAGTACGCTTTTCAGGACACCTAGGTGCCTCGCCTGGAAACCCTATTCCCTGCAAAAACACTGAGTACCCTCAGGCTCCCCTGGCCCTTCTAAGCACTATCCAGGGAAGGAGCTTTCCGACTCACAGTGTGTATGCCGAGTGTAGGGCAACACAGTGCACTCTTATTGGAACATCTTGATTTAGCCAGCATCGCACAGGTTCACGAGCACCGTTAAGCAAGTTCCAACAGGCCGTGGAAGTCGCTCTCATTCCCTAGTTTGAGCTGTACAGAGACAAACAGTAAGCTTCTCCTTCCATTCAGGACCTCCTACCTGAAGTCACCCTGCCTCCTGAAGAAAGACGACCTCGTTTCTATTGCAACTAAAGCACAGTTGTTCCTGTAGCAGGGCAGGCTTTTGAAGAGGCACGGGCCCAGAGGCATAGCTAGGGCTTTCCTTGGTGAGGCCGTTCACTACATTCAGGACACCCTGCCTCGAGAAGTTGATTCAGGGAAGCAACCAGTGTGTACTCGGTGTCTCTTTTGACTCGTTAAAAACCACAGAGATGTATGCTGCCTGTGTCCATGGAAATGGGGGCATGATGGGACTAGCCTTGCTTTCCGTTTGGAAACCTCCTTTCTTGCTGCCGTGAAGCTCCCTGAAATTCTCTGCTGTTGACAGGCCTCTGGCCACTGTAGGCATGGGTCTGGGAAGAAAATGAGTTTTCCCTGGGTACACACGGAGCTATATAGGCCAGGGTGGGGCTCATCTTGCCATGCTCTAGAGCTAAAGGGAATCTCCACGTGAGTCCTTGCCTCGAGGTAAGGCCCTGAGTAGCCCTGCAGAAAGGGAGGCATGCAGCTCTTTCCATGAGCTCTTAGTGGAGGTCTGTTTTATTTTAAAGGAAGTACCCTTTTCAGGACTCCTACGGTCTTCGGGTGAGCATCATTTTTATTCCAAGATCACTGACTCCCTCCGCACCCCTGTGGGCCTGCTGAGCAGCATTGAGTCCCATACGTCCCACGGAGGCCCTCTGTGTCTGCAGAGTCTCGGGCAACACACTGTACGTTACTTCAGGAGAGCTCCGTTTCCAGAGCACTCGAACAGCATCAGAACCACATTTCTAGGCAGTCCAACATGCCCTGGAAGTCTTCGACATTGCCCTCGTCTGAGCTGCCCTGAGAAAACAGTCTGCTTAGAATTTATCAAAGACCTCGTTCCTGAAGTCACTCTATTCAAGGAGAAATACAGCATCTTACCATGCTGTGTCGCTCACAGGGCAAGAAACGTGAGAACTTGCCTCGAGGTAAGGCCATGAAATGCTATGCAGAAGCAGAGGCGTGTAGCAGTTTCCATGAGGCCGTAGTCGCTTATCTTCAGCATTTTAAAGCCAGTACGCTTTTCAGGACACCTAGGTGCCTCGCCTGGAAACCCTATTCCCTGCAAAAACACTGAGTACCCTCAGGCTCCCCTGGCCCTTCTAAGCACTATCCAGGGAAGGAGCTTTCCGACTCACAGTGTGTATGCCGAGTGTAGGGCAACACAGTGCACTCTTATTGGAACATCTTGATTTAGCCAGCATCGCACAGGTTCACGAGCACCGTTAAGCAAGTTCCAACAGGCCGTGGAAGTCGCTCTCATTCCCTAGTTTGAGCTGTACAGAGACAAACAGTAAGCTTCTCCTTCCATTCAGGACCTCCTACCTGAAGTCACCCTGCCTCCTGAAGAAAGACGACCTCGTTTCTATTGCAACTAAAGCACAGTTGTTCCTGTAGCAGGGCAGGCTTTTGAAGAGGCACGGGCCCAGAGGCATAGCTAGGGCTTTCCTTGGTGAGGCCGTTCACTACATTCAGGACACCCTGCCTCGAGAAGTTGATTCAGGGAAGCAACCAGTGTGTACTCGGTGTCTCTTTTGACTCGTTAAAAACCACAGAGATGTATGCTGCCTGTGTCCATGGAAATGGGGGCATGATGGGACTAGCCTTGCTTTCCGTTTGGAAACCTCCTTTCTTGCTGCCGTGAAGCTCCCTGAAATTCTCTGCTGTTGACAGGCCTCTGGCCACTGTAGGCATGGGTCTGGGAAGAAAATGAGTTTTCCCTGGGTACACACGGAGCTATATAGGCCAGGGTGGGGCTCACCTTGCCATGCTCTAGAGCTAAAGGGAATCTCCACGTGAGTCCTTGCCTCGAGGTAAGGCCCTGAGTAGCCCTGCAGAAAGGGAGGCATGCAGCTCTTTCCATGAGCTCTTAGTGGAGGTCTGTTTTATTTTAAAGGAAGTACCCTTTTCAGGACTCCTACGGTCTTCGGGTGAGCATCATTTTTATTCCAAGATCACTGACTCCCTCCGCACCGCTGTGGGCCTGCTGAGCAGCATTGAGTCCCATACGTCCCACGGAGGCCCTCTGTGTCTGCAGAGTCTCGGGCAACACACTGTACGTTACTTCAGGAGAGCTCCGTTTCCAGAGCACTCGAACAGCATCAGAACCACATTTCTAGGCAGTCCAACATGCCCTGGAAGTCTTCGACATTGCCCTCGTCTGAGCTGCCCTGAGAAAACAGTCTGCTTAGAATTTATCAAAGACCTCGTTCCTGAAGTCACTCTATTCAAGGAGAAATACAGCATCTTAACATGCTGTGTCGCTCACAGGGCAAGAAACGTGAGAACTTGCCTCGAGGTAAGGCCATGAAATGCTATGCAGAAGCAGAGGCGTGTAGCAGTTTCCATGAGGCCGTAGTCGCTTATCTTCAGCATTTTAAAGCCAGTACGCTTTTCAGGACACCTAGGTGCCTCGCCTGGAAACCCTATTCCCTGCAAAAACACTGAGTACCCTCAGGCTCCCCTGGCCCTTCTAAGCACTATCCAGGGAAGGAGCTTTCCGACTCACAGTGTGTATGCCGAGTGTAGGGCAACACAGTGCACTCTTATTGGAACATCTTGATTTAGCCAGCATCGCACAGGTTCACGAGCACCGTTAAGCAAGTTCCAACAGGCCGTGGAAGTCGCTCTCATTCCCTAGTTTGAGCTGTACAGAGACAAACAGTAAGCTTCTCCTTCCATTCAGGACCTCCTACCTGAAGTCACCCTGCCTCCTGAAGAAAGACGACCTTGTTTCTATTGCAACTAAAGCACAGTTGTTCCTGTAGCAGGGCAGGCTTTTGAAGAGGCACGGGCCCAGAGGCATAGCTAGGGCTTTCCTTGGTGAGGCCGTTCACTACATTCAGGACACCCTGCCTCGAGAAGTTGATTCAGGGAAACAACCAGTGTGTACTCTGTGTCTCTTTTGCCTTGTTAGAAACCACAGAGATGTATGCTGCCTGTGCCCATGGAAATTGGGGCATGATGGGACTAGCCTTGCTTTCCATTTGGAAAGCTCCATTCTTGCTTTCGTGAAGCTCCCTGAAATTCTCTGCTGTTGACAGGCCCCTGGCCACTGTAGGCTTGGGTCTGGGAAGAAAATGAGTTTTCTCTGTCTACACACGGAGCTTCATTGGCCGCGGTGGGGCGCACCTTGCCATCCTCTAGAGCTAAAGGGAATCTCAACGTGAGTCCTTGCCTCGAGGTAAGGCCCTGAGTAGCCCTACAGAAAAGGAGGCATGCAGCTCTTTCCATTAGCTCTTAGTCGCTGTTCTGGTTTACTTTAAAGGAAGTACCCTTTTCAGGACTCCTAGGCCCCTCGGTTGAGCATCAATTTTGTTCCAAGATCTCTGAGTACCTCCACACCCTTGTAGGCCTGCTGAGCAACAACGAGGCCCATTGGTCCCTCGGAGGTCCTCTGTGTCTGCTGAGTCATGGGCAACACACTGCACTCTTTCTTGTGATATCTTGATTCACAGCACTCGCACAGGTTCAAGAGCAACGTTCAAGCAAGTTCCAACATGCCGTGGAAATCGCACTCAATCCCTAGTCTGAGCTGCACAGAGAAAAACACTAGGCTTCTCCTTCCAATCAGGACCTCCTACCTGAAGTCACCCTGCTTCCAGGAGAAAGACGGCTTGCTTTCCTTTTGCAAGTAAAGCACAGTTTTTCCTGTAGCACTGCAGGCTTTTGAAAAGGCAGGGGCCCAGAGGCCTGCCTAGGGCGTTCCTTGGTGAGGCCTCGGGCCCAGTGGCCTGGCTAGGGCGTTCCTGGGTGAGGCCGTTCACTAGATGCAGAACACCCTGCCTCGAGAAGTTGATTCAGGGAAGCAACCAGTGTGTACTCGGTGTCTCTTTTGACTCGTTGAAAACCACAGAGATGTATTCTGCCTGTGTCATCAGAACCACATTTCTAGGCAGTCCAACATGCCCTGGAAGTCTTCGACATTGCCCTCGTCTGAGCTGCCCTGAGAAAACAGTCTGCTTAGAATTTATCAAAGACCTCGTTCCTGAAGTCACTCTATTCAAGGAGAAATACAGCATCTTACCATGCTGTGTCGCTCACAGGGCAAGAAACGTGAGAACTTGCCTCGAGGTAAGGCCATGAAATGCTATGCAGAAGCAGAGGCGTGTAGCAGTTTCCATGAGGCCGTAGTCGCTTATCTTCAGCATTTTAAAGCCAGTACGCTTTTCAGGACACCTAGGTGCCTCGCCTGGAAACCCTATTCCCTGCAAAAACACTGAGTACCCTCAGGCTCCCCTGGCCCTTCTAAGCACTATCCAGGGAAGGAGCTTTCCGACTCACAGTGTGTATGCCGAGTGTAGGGCAACACAGTGCACTCTTATTGGAACATCTTGATTTAGCCAGCATCGCACAGGTTCACGAGCACCGTTAAGCAAGTTCCAACAGGCCGTGGAAGTCGCTCTCATTCCCTAGTTTGAGCTGTACAGAGACAAACAGTAAGCTTCTCCTTCCATTCAGGACCTCCTACCTGAAGTCACCCTGCCTCCTGAAGAAAGACGACCTCGTTTCTATTGCAACTAAAGCACAGTTGTTCCTGTAGCAGGGCAGGCTTTTGAAGAGGCACGGGCCCAGAGGCATAGCTAGGGCTTTCCTTGGTGAGGCCGTTCACTACATTCAGGACACCCTGCCTCGAGAAGTTGATTCAGGGAAACAACCAGTGTGTACTCTGTGTCTCTTTTGCCTTGTTAGAAACCACAGAGATGTATGCTGCCTGTGCCCATGGAAATTGGGGCATGATGGGACTAGCCTTGCTTTCCATTTGGAAAGCTCCATTCTTGCTTTCGTGAAGCTCCCTGAAATTCTCTGCTGTTGACAGGCCCCTGGCCACTGTAGGCTTGGGTCTGGGAAGAAAATGAGTTTTCTCTGTCTACACACGGAGCTTCATTGGCCGCGGTGGGGCGCACCTTGCCATGCTCTAGAGCTAAAGGGAATCTCAACGTGAGTCCTTGCCTCGAGGTAAGGCCCTGAGTAGCCCTACAGAAAAGGAGGCATGCAGCTCTTTCCATTAGCTCTTAGTCGCTGTTCTGGTTTACTTTAAAGGAAGTACCCTTTTCAGGACTCCTAGGCCCCTCGGTTGAGCATCAATTTTGTTCCAAGATCTCTGAGTACCTCCACACCCCTGTAGGCCTGCTGAGCAACAACGAGGCCCATTGGTCCCTCGGAGGTCCTCTGTGTCTGCTGAGTCATGGGCAACACACTGCACTCTTTCTTGTGATATCTTGATTCACAGCACTCGCACAGGTTCAAGAGCAACGTTCAAGCAAGTTCCAACATGCCGTGGAAATCGCACTCAATCCCTAGTCTGAGCTGCACAGAGAAAAACACTAGTCTTCTCCTTCCAATCAGGACCTCCTACCTGAAGTCACCCTGCTTCCAGGAGAAAGACGGCTTGCTTTCCTTTTGCAAGTAAAGCACAGTTTTTCCTGTAGCACTGCAGGCTTTCGAAAAGGCAGGGGCCCAGAGGCCTGCCTAGGGCGTTCCTTGGTGAGGCCTCGGGCCCAGTGGCCTGGCTAGGGCGTTCCTTGGTGAGGCCGTTCACTAGATGCAGAACCCCCTGCCTCGAGAAGTTGATTCAGGGAAGCAACCAGTGTGTACTCGGTGTCTCTTTTGACTCGTTAAAAACCACAGAGATGTATGCTGCCTGTGTCCATGGAAATGGGGGCATGATGGGACTAGCCTTGCTTTCCGTTTGGAAACCTCCTTTCTTGCTGCCGTGAAGCTCCCTGAAATTCTCTGCTGTTGACAGGCCTCTGGCCACTGTAGGCATGGGTCTGGGAAGAAAATGAGTTTTCCCTGGGTACACACGGAGCTATATAGGCCAGGGTGGGGCTCACCTTGCCATGCTCTAGAGCTAAAGGGAATCTCCACGTGAGTCCTTGCCTCGAGGTAAGGCCCTGAGTAGCCCTGCAGAAAGGGAGGCATGCAGCTCTTTCCATGAGCTCTTAGTGGAGGTCTGTTTTATTTTAAAGGAAGTACCCTTTTCCGGACTCCTACGCCCTCTGGGTGAGCATCATTTTTATTCCAAGATCACTGACTCCCTCCGCACCCCTGTGGGCCTGCTGAGCAGCATTGAGTCCCATACGTCCCACGGAGGCCCTCTGTGTCTGCAGAGTCTCGGGCAACACACTGTACGTTACTTCAGGAGAGCTCCGTTTCCAGAGCACTCGAACAGCATCAGAACCACATTTCTAGGCAGTCCAACATGCCCTGGAAGTCTTCGACATTGCCCTCGTCTGAGCTGCCCTGAGAAAACAGTCTGCTTAGAATTTATCAAAGACCTCGTTCCTGAAGTCACTCTATTCAAGGAGAAATACAGCATCTTAACATGCTGTGTCGCTCACAGGGCAAGAAACGTGAGAACTTGCCTCGAGGTAAGACCATGAAATGCTATGCAGAAGCAGAGGCGTGTAGCAGTTTCCATGAGGCCGTAGTCGCTTATCTTCAGCATTTTAAAGCCAGTACGCTTTTCAGGACACCTAGGTGCCTCGCCTGGAAACCCTATTCCCTGCAAAAACACTGAGTACCCTCAGGCTCCCCTGGCCCTTCTAAGCACTATCCAGGGAAGGAGCTTTCCGACTCACAGTGTGTATGCCGAGTGTAGGGCAACACAGTGCACTCTTATTGGAACATCTTGATTTAGCCAGCATCGCACAGGTTCACGAGCACCGTTAAGCAAGTTCCAACAGGCCGTGGAAGTCGCTCTCATTCCCTAGTTTGAGCTGTACAGAGACAAACAGTAAGCTTCTCCTTCCATTCAGGACCTCCTACCTGAAGTCACCCTGCCTCCTGAAGAAAGACGACCTCGTTTCTATTGCAACTAAAGCACAGTTGTTCCTGTAGCAGGGCAGGCTTTTGAAGAGGCACGGGCCCAGAGGCATAGCTAGGGCTTTCCTTGGTGAGGCCGTTCACTACATTCAGGACACCCTGCCTCGAGAAGTTGATTCAGGGAAACAACCAGTGTGTACTCTGTGTCTCTTTTGCCTTGTTAGAAACCACAGAGATGTATGCTGCCTGTGCCCATGGAAATTGGGGCATGATGGGACTAGCCTTGCTTTCCATTTGGAAAGCTCCATTCTTGCTTTCGTGAAGCTCCCTGAAATTCTCTGCTGTTGACAGGCCCCTGGCCACTGTAGGCTTGGGTCTGGGAAGAAAATGAGTTTTCTCTGTCTACACACGGAGCTTCATTGGCCGCGGTGGGGCGCACCTTGCCATGCTCTAGAGCTAAAGGGAATCTCAACGTGAGTCCTTGCCTCGAGGTAAGGCCCTGAGTAGCCCTACAGAAAAGGAGGCATGCAGCTCTTTCCATTAGCTCTTAGTCGCTGTTCTGGTTTACTTTAAAGGAAGTACCCTTTTCAGGACTCCTAGGCCCCTCGGTTGAGCATCAATTTTGTTCCAAGATCTCTGAGTACCTCCACACCCCTGTAGGCCTGCTGAGCAACAACGAGGCCCATTGGTCCCTCGGAGGTCCTCTGTGTCTGCTGAGTCATGGGCAACACACTGCACTCTTTCTTGTGATATCTTGATTCACAGCACTCGCACAGGTTCAAGAGCAACGTTCAAGCAAGTTCCAACATGCCGTGGAAATCGCACTCAATCCCTAGTCTGAGCTGCACAGAGAAAAACACTAGTCTTCTCCTTCCAATCAGGACCTCCTACCTGAAGTCACCCTGCTTCCAGGAGAAAGACGGCTTGCTTTCCTTTTGCAAGTAAAGCACAGTTTTTCCTGTAGCACTGCAGGCTTTTGAAAAGGCAGGGGCCCAGAGGCCTGCCTAGGGCGTTCCTTGGTGAGGCCTCGGGCCCAGTGGCCTGGCTAGGGCGTTCCTTGGTGAGGCCGTTCACTAGATGCAGAACACCCTGCCTCGAGAAGTTGATTCAGGGAAGCAACCAGTGTGTACTCGGTGTCTCTTTTGACTCGTTAAAAACCACAGAGATGTATGCTGCCTGTGTCCATGGAAATGGGGGCATGATGGGACTAGCCTTGCTTTCCGTTTGGAAACCTCCTTTCTTGCTGCCGTGAAGCTCCCTGAAATTCTCTGCTGTTGACAGGCCTCTGGCCACTGTAGGCATGGGTCTGGGAAGAAAATGAGTTTTCCCTGGGTACACACGGAGCTATATAGGCCAGGGTGGGGCTCACCTTGCCATGCTCTAGAGCTAAAGGGAATCTCCACGTGAGTCCTTGCCTCGAGGTAAGGCCCTGAGTAGCCCTGCAGAAAGGGAGGCATGCAGCTCTTTCCATGAGCTCTTAGTGGAGGTCTGTTTTATTTTAAAGGAAGGACCCTTTTCAGGACTCCTACGGTCTTCGGGTGAGCATCATTTTTATTCCAAGATCACTGACTCCCTCCGCACCCCTGTGGGCCTGCTGAGCAGCATTGAGTCCCATACGTCCCACGGAGGCCCTCTGTGTCTGCAGTCTCGGGCAACACACTGTACGTTACTTCAGGAGAGCTCCGTTTCCAGAGCACTCGAACAGCATCAGAACCACATTTCTAGGCAGTCCAACATGCCCTGGAAGTCTTCGACATTGCCCTCGTCTGAGCTGCCCTGAGAAAACAGTCTGCTTAGAATTTATCAAAGACCTCGTTCCTGAAGTCACTCTATTCAAGGAGAAATACAGTATCTTACCATGCTGTGTCGCTCACAGGGCAAGAAACGTGAGAACTTGCCTCGAGGTAAGGCCATGAAATGCTATGCAGAAGCAGAGGCGTGTAGCAGTTTCCATGAGGCCGTAGTCGCTTATCTTCAGCATTTTAAAGCCAGTACGCTTTTCAGGACACCTAGGTGCCTCGCCTGGAAACCCTATTCCCTGCAAAAACACTGAGTACCCTCAGGCTCCCCTGGCCCTTCTAAGCACTATCCAGGGAAGGAGCTTTCCGACTCACAGTGTGTATGCCGAGTGTAGGGCAACACAGTGCACTCTTATTGGAACATCTTGATTTAGCCAGCATCGCACAGGTTCACGAGCACCGTTAAGCAAGTTCCAACAGGCCGTGGAAGTCGCTCTCATTCCCTAGTTTGAGCTGTACAGAGACAAACAGTAAGCTTCTCCTTCCATTCAGGACCTCCTACCTGAAGTCACCCTGCCTCCTGAAGAAAGACGACCTCGTTTCTATTGCAACTAAAGCACAGTTGTTCCTGTAGCAGGGCAGGCTTTTGAAGAGGCACGGGCCCAGAGGCATAGCTAGGGCTTTCCTTGGTGAGGCCGTTCACTACATTCAGGACACCCTGCCTCGAGAAGTTGATTCAGGGAAGCAACCAGTGTGTACTCGGTGTCTCTTTTGACTCGTTAAAAACCACAGAGATGTATGCTGCCTGTGTCCATGGAAATGGGGGCATGATGGGACTAGCCTTGCTTTCCGTTTGGAAACCTCCTTTCTTGCTGCCGTGAAGCTCCCTGAAATTCTCTGCTGTTGACAGGCCTCTGGCCACTGTAGGCATGGGTCTGGGAAGAAAATGAGTTTTCCCTGGGTACACACGGAGCTATATAGGCCAGGGTGGGGCTCACCTTGCCATGCTCTAGAGCTAAAGGGAATCTCCACGTGAGTCCTTGCCTCGAGGTAAGGCCCTGAGTAGCCCTGCAGAAAGGGAGGCATGCAGCTCTTTCCATGAGCTCTTAGTGGAGGTCTGTTTTATTTTAAAGGAAGTACCCTTTTCCGGACTCCTACGCCCTCTGGGTGAGCATCATTTTTATTCCAAGATCACTGACTCCCTCCGCACCCCTGTGGGCCTGCTGAGCAGCATTGAGTCCCATACGTCCCACGGAGGCCCTCTGTGTCTGCAGAGTCTCGGGCAACACACTGTACGTTACTTCAGGAGAGCTCCGTTTCCAGAGCACTCGAACAGCATCAGAACCACATTTCTAGGCAGTCCAACATGCCCTGGAAGTCTTCGACATTGCCCTCGTCTGAGCTGCCCTGAGAAAACAGTCTGCTTAGAATTTATCAAAGACCTCGTTCCTGAAGTCACTCTATTCAAGGAGAAATACAGCATCTTAACATGCTGTGTCGCTCACAGGGCAAGAAACGTGAGAACTTGCCTCGAGGTAAGGCCATGAAATGCTATGCAGAAGCAGAGGCGTGTAGCAGTTTCCATGAGGCCGTAGTCGCTTATCTTCAGCATTTTAAAGCCAGTACGCTTTTCAGGACACCTAGGTGCCTCGCCTGGAAACCCTATTCCCTGCAAAAACACTGAGTACCCTCAGGCTCCCCTGGCCCTTCTAAGCACTATCCAGGGAAGGAGCTTTCCGACTCACAGTGTGTATGCCGAGTGTAGGGCAACACAGTGCACTCTTATTGGAACATCTTGATTTAGCCAGCATCGCACAGGTTCACGAGCACCGTTAAGCAAGTTCCAACAGGCCGTGGAAGTCGCTCTCATTCCCTAGTTTGAGCTGTACAGAGACAAACAGTAAGCTTCTCCTTCCATTCAGGACCTCCTACCTGAAGTCACCCTGCCTCCTGAAGAAAGACGACCTCGTTTCTATTGCAACTAAAGCACAGTTGTTCCTGTAGCAGGGCAGGCTTTTGAAGAGGCACGGGCCCAGAGGCATAGCTAGGGCTTTCCTTGGTGAGGCCGTTCACTACATTCAGGACACCCTGCCTCGAGAAGTTGATTCAGGGAAACAACCAGTGTGTACTCTGTGTCTCTTTTGCCTTGTTAGAAACCACAGAGATGTATGCTGCCTGTGCCCATGGAAATTGGGGCATGATGGGACTAGCCTTGCTTTCCATTTGGAAAGCTCCATTCTTGCTTTCGTGAAGCTCCCTGAAATTCTCTGCTGTTGACAGGCCCCTGGCCACTGTAGGCTTGGGTCTGGGAAGAAAATGAGTTTTCTCTGTCTACACACGGAGCTTCATTGGCCGCGGTGGGGCGCACCTTGCCATGCTCTAGAGCTAAAGGGAATCTCAACGTGAGTCCTTGCCTCGAGGTAAGGCCCTGAGTAGCCCTACAGAAAAGGAGGCATGCAGCTCTTTCCATTAGCTCTTAGTCGCTGTTCTGGTTTACTTTAAAGGAAGTACCCTTTTCAGGACTCCTAGGCCCCTCGGTTGAGCATCAATTTTGTTCCAAGATCTCTGAATACCTCCACACCCCTGTAGGCCTGCTGAGCAACAACGAGGCCCATTGGTCCCTCGGAGGTCCTCTGTGTCTGCTGAGTCATGGGCAACACACTGCACTCTTTCTTGTGATATCTTGATTCACAGCACTCGCACAGGTTCAAGAGCAACGTTCAAGCAAGTTCCAACATGCCGTGGAAATCGCACTCAATCCCTAGTCTGAGCTGCACAGAGAAAAACACTAGGCTTCTCCTTCCAATCAGGACCTCCTACCTGAAGTCACCCTGCTTCCAGGAGAAAGACGGCTTGCTTTCCTTTTGCAAGTAAAGCACAGTTTTTCCTGTAGCACTGCAGGCTTTTGAAAAGGCAGGGGCCCAGAGGCCTGCCTAGGGCGTTCCTTGGTGAGGCCTCGGGCCCAGTGGCCTGGCTAGGGCGTTCCTGGGTGAGGCCGTTCACTAGATGCAGAACACCCTGCCTCGAGAAGTTGATTCAGGGAAGCAACCAGTGTGTACTCGGTGTCTCTTTTGACTCGTTGAAAACCACAGAGATGTATTCTGCCTGTGTCATCAGAACCACATTTCTAGGCAGTCCAACATGCCCTGGAAGTCTTCGACATTGCCCTCGTCTGAGCTGCCCTGAGAAAACAGTCTGCTTAGAATTTATCAAAGACCTCGTTCCTGAAGTCACTCTATTCAAGGAGAAATACAGCATCTTACCATGCTGTGTCGCTCACAGGGCAAGAAACGTGAGAACTTGCCTCGAGGTAAGGCCGTGAAATGCTATGCAGAAGCAGAGGCGTGTAGCAGTTTCCATGAGGCCGTAGTCGCTTATCTTCAGCATTTTAAAGCCAGTACGCTTTTCAGGACACCTAGGTGCCTCGCCTGGAAACCCTATTCCCTGCAAAAACACTGAGTACCCTCAGGCTCCCCTGGCCCTTCTAAGCACTATCCAGGGAAGGAGCTTTCCGACTCACAGTGTGTATGCCGAGTGTAGGGCAACACAGTGCACTCTTATTGGAACATCTTGATTTAGCCAGCATCGCACAGGTTCACGAGCACCGTTAAGCAAGTTCCAACAGGCCGTGGAAGTCGCTCTCATTCCCTAGTTTGAGCTGTACAGAGACCAACAGTAAGCTTCTCCTTCCATTCAGGACCTCCTACCTGAAGTCACCCTGCCTCCTGAAGAAAGACGACCTCGTTTCTATTGCAACTAAAGCACAGTTGTTCCTGTAGCAGGGCAGGCTTTTGAAGAGGCACGGGCCCAGAGGCATAGCTAGGGCTTTCCTTGGTGAGGCCGTTCACTACATTCAGGACACCCTGCCTCGAGAAGTTGATTCAGGGAAACAACCAGTGTGTACTCGGTGTCTCTTTTGACTCGTTAAAAACCACAGAGATGTATGCTGCCTGTGCCCATGGAAATTGGGGCATGATGGGACTAGCCTTGCTTTCCGTTTGGAAACCTCCTTTCTTGCTGCCGTGAAGCTCCCTGAAATTCTCTGCTGTTGACAGGCCTCTGGCCACTGTAGGCATGGGTCTGGGAAGAAAATGAGTTTTCCCTGGGTACACACGGAGCTATATAGGCCAGGGTGGGGCTCACCTTGCCATGCTCTAGAGCTAAAGGGAATCTCCACGTGAGTCCTTGCCTCGAGGTAAGGCCCTGAGTAGCCCTGCAGAAAGGGAGGCATGCAGCTCTTTCCATGAGCTCTTAGTGGAGGTCTGTTTTATTTTAAAGGAAGGACCCTTTTCAGGACTCCTACGGTCTTCGGGTGAGCATCATTTTTATTCCAAGATCACTGACTCCCTCCGCACCCCTGTGGGCCTGCTGAGCAGCATTGAGTCCCATACGTCCCACGGAGGCCCTCTGTGTCTGCAGTCTCGGGCAACACACTGTACGTTACTTCAGGAGAGCTCCGTTTCCAGAGCACTCGAACAGCATCAGAACCACATTTCTAGGCAGTCCAACATGCCCTGGAAGTCTTCGACATTGCCCTCGTCTGAGCTGCCCTGAGAAAACAGTCTGCTTAGAATTTATCAAAGACCTCGTTCCTGAAGTCACTCTATTCAAGGAGAAATACAGCATCTTACCATGCTGTGTCGCTCACAGGGCAAGAAACGTGAGAACTTGCCTCGAGGTAAGGCCATGAAATGCTATGCAGAAGCAGAGGCGTGTAGCAGTTTCCATGAGGCCGTAGTCGCTTATCTTCAGCATTTTAAAGCCAGTACGCTTTTCAGGACACCTAGGTGCCTCGCCTGGAAACCCTATTCCCTGCAAAAACACTGAGTACCCTCAGGCTCCCCTGGCCCTTCTAAGCACTATCCAGGGAAGGAGCTTTCCGACTCACAGTGTGTATGCCGAGTGTAGGGCAACACAGTGCACTCTTATTGGAACATCTTGATTTAGCCAGCATCGCACAGGTTCACGAGCACCGTTAAGCAAGTTCCAACAGGCCGTGGAAGTCGCTCTCATTCCCTAGTTTGAGCTGTACAGAGACAAACAGTAAGCTTCTCCTTCCATTCAGGACCTCCTACCTGAAGTCACCCTGCCTCCTGAAGAAAGACGACCTCGTTTCTATTGCAACTAAAGCACAGTTGTTCCTGTAGCAGGGCAGGCTTTTGAAGAGGCACGGGCCCAGAGGCATAGCTAGGGCTTTCCTTGGTGAGGCCGTTCACTACATTCAGGACACCCTGCCTCGAGAAGTTGATTCAGGGAAGCAACCAGTGTGTACTCGGTGTCTCTTTTGACTCGTTAAAAACCACAGAGATGTATGCTGCCTGTGTCCATGGAAATGGGGGCATGATGGGACTAGCCTTGCTTTCCGTTTGGAAACCTCCTTTCTTGCTGCCGTGAAGCTCCCTGAAATTCTCTGCTGTTGACAGGCCTCTGGCCACTGTAGGCATGGGTCTGGGAAGAAAATGAGTTTTCCCTGGGTACACACGGAGCTATATAGGCCAGCGTGGGGCTCATCTTGCCATGCTCTAGAGCTAAAGGGAATCTCCACGTGAGTCCTTGCCTCGAGGTAAGGCCCTGAGTAGCCCTGCAGAAAGGGAGGCATGCAGCTCTTTCCATGAGCTCTTAGTGGAGGTCTGTTTTATTTTAAAGGAAGTACCCTTTTCCGGACTCCTACGCCCTCTGGGTGAGCATCATTTTTATTCCAAGATCACTGACTCCCTCCGCACCCCTGTGGGCCTGCTGAGCAGCATTGAGTCCCATACGTCCCACGGAGGCCCTCTGTGTCTGCAGAGTCTCGGGCAACACACTGTACGTTACTTCAGGAGAGCTCCGTTTCCAGAGCACTCGAACAGCATCAGAACCACATTTCTAGGCAGTCCAACATGCCCTGGAAGTCTTCGACATTGCCCTCGTCTGAGCTGCCCTGAGAAAACAGTCTGCTTAGAATTTATCAAAGACCTCGTTCCTGAAGTCACTCTATTCAAGGAGAAATACAGCATCTTAACATGCTGTGTCGCTCACAGGGCAAGAAACGTGAGAACTTGCCTCGAGGTAAGGCCATGAAATGCTATGCAGAAGCAGAGGCGTGTAGCAGTTTCCATGAGGCCGTAGTCGCTTATCTTCAGCATTTTAAAGCCAGTACGCTTTTCAGGACACCTAGGTGCCTCGCCTGGAAACCCTATTCCCTGCAAAAACACTGAGTACCCTCAGGCTCCCCTGGCCCTTCTAAGCACTATCCAGGGAAGGAGCTTTCCGACTCACAGTGTGTATGCCGAGTGTAGGGCAACACAGTGCACTCTTATTGGAACATCTTGATTTAGCCAGCATCGCACAGGTTCACGAGCACCGTTAAGCAAGTTCCAACAGGCCGTGGAAGTCGCTCTCATTCCCTAGTTTGAGCTGTACAGAGACAAACAGTAAGCTTCTCCTTCCATTCAGGACCTCCTACCTGAAGTCACCCTGCCTCCTGAAGAAAGACGACCTCGTTTCTATTGCAACTAAAGCACAGTTGTTCCTGTAGCAGGGCAGGCTTTTGAAGAGGCACGGGCCCAGAGGCATAGCTAGGGCTTTCCTTGGTGAGGCCGTTCACTACATTCAGGACACCCTGCCTCGAGAAGTTGATTCAGGGAAACAACCAGTGTGTACTCTGTGTCTCTTTTGCCTTGTTAGAAACCACAGAGATGTATGCTGCCTGTGCCCATGGAAATTGGGGCATGATGGGACTAGCCTTGCTTTCCATTTGGAAAGCTCCATTCTTGCTTTCGTGAAGCTCCCTGAAATTCTCTGCTGTTGACAGGCCCCTGGCCACTGTAGGCTTGGGTCTGGGAAGAAAATGAGTTTTCTCTGTCTACACACGGAGCTTCATTGGCCGCGGTGGGGCGCACCTTGCCATGCTCTAGAGCTAAAGGGAATCTCAACGTGAGTCCTTGCCTCGAGGTAAGGCCCTGAGTAGCCCTACAGAAAAGGAGGCATGCAGCTCTTTCCATTAGCTCTTAGTCGCTGTTCTGGTTTACTTTAAAGGAAGTACCCTTTTCAGGACTCCTAGGCCCCTCGGTTGAGCATCAATTTTGTTCCAAGATCTCTGAATACCTCCACACCCCTGTAGGCCTGCTGAGCAACAACGAGGCCCATTGGTCCCTCGGAGGTCCTCTGTGTCTGCTGAGTCATGGGCAACACACTGCACTCTTTCTTGTGATATCTTGATTCACAGCACTCGCACAGGTTCAAGAGCAACGTTCAAGCAAGTTCCAACATGCCGTGGAAATCGCACTCAATCCCTAGTCTGAGCTGCACAGAGAAAAACACTAGGCTTCTCCTTCCAATCAGGACCTCCTACCTGAAGTCACCCTGCTTCCAGGAGAAAGACGGCTTGCTTTCCTTTTGCAAGTAAAGCACAGTTTTTCCTGTAGCACTGCAGGCTTTTGAAAAGGCAGGGGCCCAGAGGCCTGCCTAGGGCGTTCCTTGGTGAGGCCTCGGGCCCAGTGGCCTGGCTAGGGCGTTCCTGGGTGAGGCCGTTCACTAGATGCAGAACACCCTGCCTCGAGAAGTTGATTCAGGGAAGCAACCAGTGTGTACTCGGTGTCTCTTTTGACTCGTTGAAAACCACAGAGATGTATTCTGCCTGTGTCATCAGAACCACATTTCTAGGCAGTCCAACATGCCCTGGAAGTCTTCGACATTGCCCTCGTCTGAGCTGCCCTGAGAAAACAGTCTGCTTAGAATTTATCAAAGACCTCGTTCCTGAAGTCACTCTATTCAAGGAGAAATACAGCATCTTACCATGCTGTGTCGCTCACAGGGCAAGAAACGTGAGAACTTGCCTCGAGGTAAGGCCGTGAAATGCTATGCAGAAGCAGAGGCGTGTAGCAGTTTCCATGAGGCCGTAGTCGCTTATCTTCAGCATTTTAAAGCCAGTACGCTTTTCAGGACACCTAGGTGCCTCGCCTGGAAACCCTATTCCCTGCAAAAACACTGAGTACCCTCAGGCTCCCCTGGCCCTTCTAAGCACTATCCAGGGAAGGAGCTTTCCGACTCACAGTGTGTATGCCGAGTGTAGGGCAACACAGTGCACTCTTATTGGAACATCTTGATTTAGCCAGCATCGCACAGGTTCACGAGCACCGTTAAGCAAGTTCCAACAGGCCGTGGAAGTCGCTCTCATTCCCTAGTTTGAGCTGTACAGAGACCAACAGTAAGCTTCTCCTTCCATTCAGGACCTCCTACCTGAAGTCACCCTGCCTCCTGAAGAAAGACGACCTCGTTTCTATTGCAACTAAAGCACAGTTGTTCCTGTAGCAGGGCAGGCTTTTGAAGAGGCACGGGCCCAGAGGCATAGCTAGGGCTTTCCTTGGTGAGGCCGTTCACTACATTCAGGACACCCTGCCTCGAGAAGTTGATTCAGGGAAACAACCAGTGTGTACTCGGTGTCTCTTTTGACTCGTTAAAAACCACAGAGATGTATGCTGCCTGTGCCCATGGAAATTGGGGCATGATGGGACTAGCCTTGCTTTCCGTTTGGAAACCTCCTTTCTTGCTGCCGTGAAGCTCCCTGAAATTCTCTGCTGTTGACAGGCCTCTGGCCACTGTAGGCATGGGTCTGGGAAGAAAATGAGTTTTCCCTGGGTACACACGGAGCTATATAGGCCAGGGTGGGGCTCACCTTGCCATGCTCTAGAGCTAAAGGGAATCTCCACGTGAGTCCTTGCCTCGAGGTAAGGCCCTGAGTAGCCCTGCAGAAAGGGAGGCATGCAGCTCTTTCCATGAGCTCTTAGTGGATGTCTGTTTTATTTTAAAGGAAGTACCCTTTTCAGGACTCCTACGGTCTTCGGGTGAGCATCATTTTTATTCCAAGATCACTGACTCCCTCCGCACCCCTGTGGGCCTGCTGAGCAGCATTGAGTCCCATACGTCCCACGGAGGCCCTCTGTGTCTGCAGAGTCTCGGGCAACACACTGTACGTTACTTCAGGAGAGCTCCGTTTCCAGAGCACTCGAACAGCATCAGAACCACATTTCTAGGCAGTCCAACATGCCCTGGAAGTCTTCGACATTGCCCTCGTCTGAGCTGCCCTGAGAAAACAGTCTGCTTAGAATTTATCAAAGACCTCGTTCCTGAAGTCACTCTATTCAAGGAGAAATACAGCATCTTACCATGCTGTGTCGCTCACAGGGCAAGAAACGTGAGAACTTGCCTCGAGGTAAGGCCATGAAATGCTATGCAGAAGCAGAGGCGTGTAGCAGTTTCCATGAGGCCGTAGTCGCTTATCTTCAGCATTTTAAAGCCAGTACGCTTTTCAGGACACCTAGGTGCCTCGCCTGGAAACCCTATTCCCTGCAAAAACACTGAGTACCCTCAGGCTCCCCTGGCCCTTCTAAGCACTATCCAGGGAAGGAGCTTTCCGACTCACAGTGTGTATGCCGAGTGTAGGGCAACACAGTGCACTCTTATTGGAACATCTTGATTTAGCCAGCATCGCACAGGTTCACGAGCACCGTTAAGCAAGTTCCAACAGGCCGTGGAAGTCGCTCTCATTCCCTAGTTTGAGCTGTACAGAGACAAACAGTAAGCTTCTCCTTCCATTCAGGACCTCCTACCTGAAGTCACCCTGCCTCCTGAAGAAAGACGACCTCGTTTCTATTGCAACTAAAGCACAGTTGTTCCTGTAGCAGGGCAGGCTTTTGAAGAGGCACGGGCCCAGAGGCATAGCTAGGGCTTTCCTTGGTGAGGCCGTTCACTACATTCAGGACACCCTGCCTCGAGAAGTTGATTCAGGGAAACAACCAGTGTGTACTCTGTGTCTCTTTTGCCTTGTTAGAAACCACAGAGATGTATGCTGCCTGTGCCCATGGAAATTGGGGCATGATGGGACTAGCCTTGCTTTCCATTTGGAAAGCTCCATTCTTGCTTTCGTGAAGCTCCCTGAAATTCTCTGCTGTTGACAGGCCCCTGGCCACTGTAGGCTTGGGTCTGGGAAGAAAATGAGTTTTCTCTGTCTACACACGGAGCTTCATTGGCCGCGGTGGGGCGCACCTTGCCATGCTCTAGAGCTAAAGGGAATCTCAACGTGAGTCCTTGCCTCGAGGTAAGGCCCTGAGTAGCCCTACAGAAAAGGAGGCATGCAGCTCTTTCCATTAGCTCTTAGTCGCTGTTCTGGTTTACTTTAAAGGAAGTACCCTTTTCAGGACTCCTAGGCCCCTCGGTTGAGCATCAATTTTGTTCCAAGATCTCTGAATACCTCCACACCCCTGTAGGCCTGCTGAGCAACAACGAGGCCCATTGGTCCCTCGGAGGTCCTCTGTGTCTGCTGAGTCATGGGCAACACACTGCACTCTTTCTTGTGATATCTTGATTCACAGCACTCGCACAGGTTCAAGAGCAACGTTCAAGCAAGTTCCAACATGCCGTGGAAATCGCACTCAATCCCTAGTCTGAGCTGCACAGAGAAAAACACTAGGCTTCTCCTTCCAATCAGGACCTCCTACCTGAAGTCACCCTGCTTCCAGGAGAAAGACGGCTTGCTTTCCTTTTGCAAGTAAAGCACAGTTTTTCCTGTAGCACTGCAGGCTTTTGAAAAGGCAGGGGCCCAGAGGCCTGCCTAGGGCGTTCCTTGGTGAGGCCTCGGGCCCAGTGGCCTGGCTAGGGCGTTCCTTGGTGAGGCCGTTCACTAGATGCAGAACACCCTGCCTCGAGAAGTTGATTCAGGGAAGCAACCAGTGTGTACTCGGTGTCTCTTTTGACTCGTTAAAAACCACAGAGATGTATGCTGCCTGTGTCCATGGAAATGGGGGCATGATGGGACTAGCCTTGCTTTCCGTTTGGAAACCTCCTTTCTTGCTGCCGTGAAGCTCCCTGAAATTCTCTGCTGTTGACAGGCCTCTGGCCACTGTAGGCATGGGTCTGGGAAGAAAATGAGTTTTCCCTGGGTACACACGGAGCTATATAGGCCAGGGTGGGGCTCACCTTGCCATGCTCTAGAGCTAAAGGGAATCTCCACGTGAGTCCTTGCCTCGAGGTAAGGCCCTGAGTAGCCCTGCAGAAAGGGAGGCATGCAGCTCTTTCCATGAGCTCTTAGTGGAGGTCTGTTTTATTTTAAAGGAAGTACCCTTTTCAGGACTCCTACGGTCTTCGGGTGAGCATCATTTTTATTCCAAGATCACTGACTCCCTCCGCACCCCTGTGGGCCTGCTGAGCAGCATTGAGTCCCATACGTCCCACGGAGGCCCTCTGTGTCTGCAGAGTCTCGGGCAACACACTGTACGTTACTTCAGGAGAGCTCCGTTTCCAGAGCACTCGAACAGCATCAGAACCACATTTCTAGGCAGTCCAACATGCCCTGGAAGTCTTCGACATTGCCCTCGTCTGAGCTGCCCTGAGAAAACAGTCTGCTTAGAATTTATCAAAGACCTCGTTCCTGAAGTCACTCTATTCAAGGAGAAATACAGCATCTTACCATGCTGTGTCGCTCACAGGGCAAGAAACGTGAGAACTTGCCTCGAGGTAAGGCCATGAAATGCTATGCAGAAGCAGAGGCGTGTAGCAGTTTCCATGAGGCCGTAGTCGCTTATCTTCAGCATTTTAAAGCCAGTACGCTTTTCAGGACACCTAGGTGCCTCGCCTGGAAACCCTATTCCCTGCAAAAACACTGAGTACCCTCAGGCTCCCCTGGCCCTTCTAAGCACTATCCAGGGAAGGAGCTTTCCGACTCACAGTGTGTATGCCGAGTGTAGGGCAACACAGTGCACTCTTATTGGAACATCTTGATTTAGCCAGCATCGCACAGGTTCACGAGCACCGTTAAGCAAGTTCCAACAGGCCGTGGAAGTCGCTCTCATTCCCTAGTTTGAGCTGTACAGAGACAAACAGTAAGCTTCTCCTTCCATTCAGGACCTCCTACCTGAAGTCACCCTGCCTCCTGAAGAAAGACGACCTCGTTTCTATTGCAACTAAAGCACAGTTGTTCCTGTAGCAGGGCAGGCTTTTGAAGAGGCACGGGCCCAGAGGCATAGCTAGGGCTTTCCTTGGTGAGGCCGTTCACTACATTCAGGACACCCTGCCTCGAGAAGTTGATTCAGGGAAACAACCAGTGTGTACTCTGTGTCTCTTTTGCCTTGTTAGAAACCACAGAGATGTATGCTGCCTGTGCCCATGGAAATTGGGGCATGATGGGACTAGCCTTGCTTTCCATTTGGAAAGCTCCATTCTTGCTTTCGTGAAGCTCCCTGAAATTCTCTGCTGTTGACAGGCCCCTGGCCACTGTAGGCTTGGGTCTGGGAAGAAAATGAGTTTTCTCTGTCTACACACGGAGCTTCATTGGCCGCGGTGGGGCGCACCTTGCCATGCTCTAGAGCTAAAGGGAATCTCAACGTGAGTCCTTGCCTCGAGGTAAGGCCCTGAGTAGCCCTACAGAAAAGGAGGCATGCAGCTCTTTCCATTAGCTCTTAGTCGCTGTTCTGGTTTACTTTAAAGGAAGTACCCTTTTCAGGACTCCTAGGCCCCTCGGTTGAGCATCAATTTTGTTCCAAGATCTCTGAATACCTCCACACCCCTGTAGGCCTGCTGAGCAACAACGAGGCCCATTGGTCCCTCGGAGGTCCTCTGTGTCTGCTGAGTCATGGGCAACACACTGCACTCTTTCTTGTGATATCTTGATTCACAGCACTCGCACAGGTTCAAGAGCAACGTTCAAGCAAGTTCCAACATGCCGTGGAAATCGCACTCAATCCCTAGTCTGAGCTGCACAGAGAAAAACACTAGGCTTCTCCTTCCAATCAGGACCTCCTACCTGAAGTCACCCTGCTTCCAGGAGAAAGACGGCTTGCTTTCCTTTTGCAAGTAAAGCACAGTTTTTCCTGTAGCACTGCAGGCTTTTGAAAAGGCAGGGGCCCAGAGGCCTGCCTAGGGCGTTCCTTGGTGAGGCCTCGGGCCCAGTGGCCTGGCTAGGGCGTTCCTTGGTGAGGCCGTTCACTAGATGCAGAACACCCTGCCTCGAGAAGTTGATTCAGGGAAGCAACCAGTGTGTACTCGGTGTCTCTTTTGACTCGTTAAAAACCACAGAGATGTATGCTGCCTGTGTCCATGGAAATGGGGGCATGATGGGACTAGCCTTGCTTTCCGTTTGGAAACCTCCTTTCTTGCTGCCGTGAAGCTCCCTGAAATTCTCTGCTGTTGACAGGCCTCTGGCCACTGTAGGCATGGGTCTGGGAAGAAAATGAGTTTTCCCTGGGTACACACGGAGCTATATAGGCCAGGGTGGGGCTCACCTTGCCATGCTCTAGAGCTAAAGGGAATCTCCACGTGAGTCCTTGCCTCGAGGTAAGTCCCTGAGTAGCCCTGCAGAAAGGGAGGCATGCAGCTCTTTCCATGAGCTCTTAGTGGAGGTCTGTTTTATTTTAAAGGAAGTACCCTTTTCAGGACTCCTACGGTCTTCGGGTGAGCATCATTTTTATTCCAAGATCACTGACTCCCTCCGCACCCCTGTGGGCCTGCTGAGCAGCATTGAGTCCCATACATCCCACGGAGGCCCTCTGTGTCTGCAGAGTCTCGGGCAACACACTGTACGTTACTTCAGGAGAGCTCCGTTTCCAGAGCACTCGAACAGCATCAGAACCACATTTCTAGGCAGTCCAACATGCCCTGGAAGTCTTCGACATTGCCCTCGTCTGAGCTGCCCTGAGAAAACAGTCTGCTTAGATTTTATCAAAGACCTCGTTCCTGAAGTCACTCTATTCAAGGAGAAATACAGCATCTTAACATGCTGTGTCGCTCACAGGGCAAGAAACGTGAGAACTTGCCTCGAGGTAAGGCCATGAAATGCTATGCAGAAGCAGAGGCATGTAGCAGTTTCCATGAGGCCTTAGTCGCTTATCTTCAGCATTTTAAAGCCAGTACGCTTTTCAGGACACCTAGGTGCCTCGCCTGGAAACCCTATTCCCTGCAAAAACACTGAGTACCCTCAGGCTCCCCTGGCCCTTCTAAGCACTATCCAGGGAAGGAGCTTTCCGACTCACAGTGTGTATGCCGAGTGTAGGGCAACACAGTGCACTCTTATTGGAACATCTTGATTTAGCCAGCATCGCACAGGTTCACGAGCACCGTTAAGCAAGTTCCAACAGGCCGTGGAAGTCGCTCTCATTCCCTAGTTTGAGCTGTACAGAGACAAACAGTAAGCTTCTCCTTCCATTCAGGACCTCCTACCTGAAGTCACCCTGCCTCCTGAAGAAAGACGACCTCGTTTCTATTGCAACTAAAGCACAGTTGTTCCTGTAGCAGGGCAGGCTTTTGAAGAGGCACGGGCCCAGAGGCATAGCTAGGGCTTTCCTTGGTGAGGCCGTTCACTACATTCAGGACACCCTGCCTCGAGAAGTTGATTCAGGGAAGCAACCAGTGTGTACTCGGTGTCTCTTTTGACTCGTTAAAAACCACAGAGATGTATGCTGCCTGTGTCCATGGAAATGGGGGCATGATGGGACTAGCCTTGCTTTCCGTTTGGAAACCTCCTTTCTTGCTGCCGTGAAGCTCCCTGAAATTCTCTGCTGTTGACAGGCCTCTGGCCACTGTAGGCATGGGTCTGGGAAGAAAATGAGTTTTCCCTGGGTACACACGGAGCTATATAGGCCAGGGTGGGGCTCATCTTGCCATGCTCTAGAGCTAAAGGGAATCTCCACGTGAGTCCTTGCCTCGAGGTAAGGCCCTGAGTAGCCCTGCAGAAAGGGAGGCATGCAGCTCTTTCCATGAGCTCTTAGTGGAGGTCTGTTTTATTTTAAAGGAAGTACCCTTTTCCGGACTCCTACGCCCTCTGGGTGAGCATCATTTTTATTCCAAGATCACTGACTCCCTCCGCACCCCTGTGGGCCTGCTGAGCAGCATTGAGTCCCATACGTCCCACGGAGGCCCTCTGTGTCTGCAGAGTCTCGGGCAACACACTGTACGTTACTTCAGGAGAGCTCCGTTTCCAGAGCACTCGAACAGCATCAGAACCACATTTCTAGGCAGTCCAACATGCCCTGGAAGTCTTCGACATTGCCCTCGTCTGAGCTGCCCTGAGAAAACAGTCTGCTTAGAATTTATCAAAGACCTCGTTCCTGAAGTCACTCTATTCAAGGAGAAATACAGCATCTTAACATGCTGTGTCGCTCACAGGGCAAGAAACGTGAGAACTTGCCTCGAGGTAAGGCCATGAAATGCTATGCAGAAGCAGAGGCGTGTAGCAGTTTCCATGAGGCCGTAGTCGCTTATCTTCAGCATTTTAAAGCCAGTACGCTTTTCAGGACACCTAGGTGCCTCGCCTGGAAACCCTATTCCCTGCAAAAACACTGAGTACCCTCAGGCTCCCCTGGCCCTTCTAAGCACTATCCAGGGAAGGAGCTTTCCGACTCACAGTGTGTATGCCGAGTGTAGGGCAACACAGTGCACTCTTATTGGAACATCTTGATTTAGCCAGCATCGCACAGGTTCACGAGCACCGTTAAGCAAGTTCCAACAGGCCGTGGAAGTCGCTCTCATTCCCTAGTTTGAGCTGTACAGAGACAAACAGTAAGCTTCTCCTTCCATTCAGGACCTCCTACCTGAAGTCACCCTGCCTCCTGAAGAAAGACGACCTCGTTTCTATTGCAACTAAAGCACAGTTGTTCCTGTAGCAGGGCAGGCTTTTGAAGAGGCACGGGCCCAGAGGCATAGCTAGGGCTTTCCTTGGTGAGGCCGTTCACTACATTCAGGACACCCTGCCTCGAGAAGTTGATTCAGGGAAACAACCAGTGTGTACTCTGTGTCTCTTTTGCCTTGTTAGAAACCACAGAGATGTATGCTGCCTGTGCCCATGGAAATTGGGGCATGATGGGACTAGCCTTGCTTTCCATTTGGAAAGCTCCATTCTTGCTTTCGTGAAGCTCCCTGAAATTCTCTGCTGTTGACAGGCCCCTGGCCACTGTAGGCTTGGGTCTGGGAAGAAAATGAGTTTTCTCTGTCTACACACGGAGCTTCATTGGCCGCGGTGGGGCGCACCTTGCCATGCTCTAGAGCTAAAGGGAATCTCAACGTGAGTCCTTGCCTCGAGGTAAGGCCCTGAGTAGCCCTACAGAAAAGGAGGCATGCAGCTCTTTCCATTAGCTCTTAGTCGCTGTTCTGGTTTACTTTAAAGGAAGTACCCTTTTCAGGACTCCTAGGCCCCTCGGTTGAGCATCAATTTTGTTCCAAGATCTCTGAATACCTCCACACCCCTGTAGGCCTGCTGAGCAACAACGAGGCCCATTGGTCCCTCGGAGGTCCTCTGTGTCTGCTGAGTCATGGGCAACACACTGCACTCTTTCTTGTGATATCTTGATTCACAGCACTCGCACAGGTTCAAGAGCAACGTTCAAGCAAGTTCCAACATGCCGTGGAAATCGCACTCAATCCCTAGTCTGAGCTGCACAGAGAAAAACACTAGGCTTCTCCTTCCAATCAGGACCTCCTACCTGAAGTCACCCTGCTTCCAGGAGAAAGACGGCTTGCTTTCCTTTTGCAAGTAAAGCACAGTTTTTCCTGTAGCACTGCAGGCTTTTGAAAAGGCAGGGGCCCAGAGGCCTGCCTAGGGCGTTCCTTGGTGAGGCCTCGGGCCCAGTGGCCTGGCTAGGGCGTTCCTGGGTGAGGCCGTTCACTAGATGCAGAACACCCTGCCTCGAGAAGTTGATTCAGGGAAGCAACCAGTGTGTACTCGGTGTCTCTTTTGACTCGTTGAAAACCACAGAGATGTATTCTGCCTGTGTCATCAGAACCACATTTCTAGGCAGTCCAACATGCCCTGGAAGTCTTCGACATTGCCCTCGTCTGAGCTGCCCTGAGAAAACAGTCTGCTTAGAATTTATCAAAGACCTCGTTCCTGAAGTCACTCTATTCAAGGAGAAATACAGCATCTTACCATGCTGTGTCGCTCACAGGGTAAGAAACGTGAGAACTTGCCTCGAGGTAAGGCCGTGAAATGCTATGCAGAAGCAGAGGCGTGTAGCAGTTTCCATGAGGCCGTAGTCGCTTATCTTCAGCATTTTAAAGCCAGTACGCTTTTCAGGACACCTAGGTGCCTCGCCTGGAAACCCTATTCCCTGCAAAAACACTGAGTACCCTCAGGCTCCCCTGGCCCTTCTAAGCACTATCCAGGGAAGGAGCTTTCCGACTCACAGTGTGTATGCCGAGTGTAGGGCAACACAGTGCACTCTTATTGGAACATCTTGATTTAGCCAGCATCGCACAGGTTCACGAGCACCGTTAAGCAAGTTCCAACAGGCCGTGGAAGTCGCTCTCATTCCCTAGTTTGAGCTGTACAGAGACCAACAGTAAGCTTCTCCTTCCATTCAGGACCTCCTACCTGAAGTCACCCTGCCTCCTGAAGAAAGACGACCTCGTTTCTATTGCAACTAAAGCACAGTTGTTCCTGTAGCAGGGCAGGCTTTTGAAGAGGCACGGGCCCAGAGGCATAGCTAGGGCTTTCCTTGGTGAGGCCGTTCACTACATTCAGGACACCCTGCCTCGAGAAGTTGATTCAGGGAAACAACCAGTGTGTACTCGGTGTCTCTTTTGACTCGTTAAAAACCACAGAGATGTATGCTGCCTGTGCCCATGGAAATTGGGGCATGATGGGACTAGCCTTGCTTTCCGTTTGGAAACCTCCTTTCTTGCTGCCGTGAAGCTCCCTGAAATTCTCTGCTGTTGACAGGCCTCTGGCCACTGTAGGCATGGGTCTGGGAAGAAAATGAGTTTTCCCTGGGTACACACGGAGCTATATAGGCCAGGGTGGGGCTCACCTTGCCATGCTCTAGAGCTAAAGGGAATCTCCACGTGAGTCCTTGCCTCGAGGTAAGGCCCTGAGTAGCCCTGCAGAAAGGGAGGCATGCAGCTCTTTCCATGAGCTCTTAGTGGAGGTCTGTTTTATTTTAAAGGAAGTACCCTTTTCAGGACTCCTACGGTCTTCGGGTGAGCATCATTTTTATTCCAAGATCACTGACTCCCTCCGCACCCCTGTGGGCCTGCTGAGCAGCATTGAGTCCCATACGTCCCACGGAGGCCCTCTGTGTCTGCAGAGTCTCGGGCAAAACACTGTACGTTACTTCAGGAGAGCTCCGTTTCCAGAGCACTCGAACAGCATCAGAACCACATTTCTAGGCAGTCCAACATGCCCTGGAAGTCTTCGACATTGCCCTCGTCTGAGCTGCCCTGAGAAAACAGTCTGCTTAGAATTTATCAAAGACCTCGTTCCTGAAGTCACTCTATTCAAGGAGAAATACAGCATCTTACCATGCTGTGTCGCTCACAGGGCAAGAAACGTGAGAACTTGCCTCGAGGTAAGGCCATGAAATGCTATGCAGAAGCAGAGGCGTGTAGCAGTTTCCATGAGGCCGTAGTCGCTTATCTTCAGCATTTTAAAGCCAGTACGCTTTTCAGGACACCTAGGTGCCTCGCCTGGAAACCCTATTCCCTGCAAAAACACTGAGTACCCTCAGGCTCCCCTGGCCCTTCTAAGCACTATCCAGGGAAGGAGCTTTCCGACTCACAGTGTGTATGCCGAGGGTAGGGCAACACAGTGCACTCTTATTGGAACATCTTGATTTAGCCAGCATCGCACAGGTTCACGAGCACCGTTAAGCAAGTTCCAACAGGCCGTGGAAGTCGCTCTCATTCCCTAGTTTGAGCTGTACAGAGACAAACAGTAAGCTTCTCCTTCCATTCAGGACCTCCTACCTGAAGTCACCCTGCCTCCTGAAGAAAGACGACCTCGTTTCTATTGCAACTAAAGCACAGTTGTTCCTGTAGCAGGGCAGGCTTTTGAAGAGGCACGGGCCCAGAGGCATAGCTAGGGCTTTCCTTGGTGAGGCCGTTCACTACATTCAGGACACCCTGCCTCGAGAAGTTGATTCAGGGAAACAACCAGTGTGTACTCTGTGTCTCTTTTGCCTTGTTAGAAACCACAGAGATGTATGCTGCCTGTGCCCATGGAAATTGGGGCATGATGGGACTAGCCTTGCTTTCCATTTGGAAAGCTCCATTCTTGCTTTCGTGAAGCTCCCTGAAATTCTCTGCTGTTGACAGGCCCCTGGCCACTGTAGGCTTGGGTCTGGGAAGAAAATGAGTTTTCTCTGTCTACACACGGAGCTTCATTGGCCGCGGTGGGGCGCACCTTGCCATGCTCTAGAGCTAAAGGGAATCTCAACGTGAGTCCTTGCCTCGAGGTAAGGCCCTGAGTAGCCCTACAGAAAAGGAGGCATGCAGCTCTTTCCATTAGCTCTTAGTCGCTGTTCTGGTTTACTTTAAAGGAAGTACCCTTTTCAGGACTCCTAGGCCCCTCGGTTGAGCATCAATTTTGTTCCAAGATCTCTGAATACCTCCACACCCCTGTAGGCCTGCTGAGCAACAACGAGGCCCATTGGTCCCTCGGAGGTCCTCTGTGTCTGCTGAGTCATGGGCAACACACTGCACTCTTTCTTGTGATATCTTGATTCACAGCACTCGCACAGGTTCAAGAGCAACGTTCAAGCAAGTTCCAACATGCCGTGGAAATCGCACTCAATCCCTAGTCTGAGCTGCACAGAGAAAAACACTAGGCTTCTCCTTCCAATCAGGACCTCCTACCTGAAGTCACCCTGCTTCCAGGAGAAAGACGGCTTGCTTTCCTTTTGCAAGTAAAGCACAGTTTTTCCTGTAGCACTGCAGGCTTTTGAAAAGGCAGGGGCCCAGAGGCCTGCCTAGGGCGTTCCTTGGTGAGGCCTCGGGCCCAGTGGCCTGGCTAGGGCGTTCCTTGGTGAGGCCGTTCACTAGATGCAGAACACCCTGCCTCGAGAAGTTGATTCAGGGAAGCAACCAGTGTGTACTCGGTGTCTCTTTTGACTCGTTAAAAACCACAGAGATGTATGCTGCCTGTGTCCATGGAAATGGGGGCATGATGGGACTAGCCTTGCTTTCCGTTTGGAAACCTCCTTTCTTGCTGCCGTGAAGCTCCCTGAAATTCTCTGCTGTTGACAGGCCTCTGGCCACTGTAGGCATGGGTCTGGGAAGAAAATGAGTTTTCCCTGGGTACACACGGAGCTATATAGGCCAGGGTGGGGCTCACCTTGCCATGCTCTAGAGCTAAAGGGAATCTCCACGTGAGTCCTTGCCTCGAGGTAAGGCCCTGAGTAGCCCTGCAGAAAGGGAGGCATGCAGCTCTTTCCATGAGCTCTTAGTGGAGGTCTGTTTTATTTTAAAGGAAGTACCCTTTTCAGGACTCCTACGGTCTTCGGGTGAGCATCATTTTTATTCCAAGATCACTGACTCCCTCCGCACCCCTGTGGGCCTGCTGAGCAGCATTGAGTCCCATACGTCCCACGGAGGCCCTCTGTGTCTGCAGAGTCTCGGGCAACACACTGTACGTTACTTCAGGAGAGCTCCGTTTCCAGAGCACTCGAACAGCATCAGAACCACATTTCTAGGCAGTCCAACATGCCCTGGAAGTCTTCGACATTGCCCTCGTCTGAGCTGCCCTGAGAAAACAGTCTGCTTAGAATTTATCAAAGACCTCGTTCCTGAAGTCACTCTATTCAAGGAGAAATACAGCATCTTACCATGCTGTGTCGCTCACAGGGCAAGAAACGTGAGAACTTGCCTCGAGGTAAGGCCATGAAATGCTATGCAGAAGCAGAGGCGTGTAGCAGTTTCCATGAGGCCGTAGTCGCTTATCTTCAGCATTTTAAAGCCAGTACGCTTTTCAGGACACCTAGGTGCCTCGCCTGGAAACCCTATTCCCTGCAAAAACACTGAGTACCCTCAGGCTCCCCTGGCCCTTCTAAGCACTATCCAGGGAAGGAGCTTTCCGACTCACAGTGTGTATGCCGAGTGTAGGGCAACACAGTGCACTCTTATTGGAACATCTTGATTTAGCCAGCATCGCACAGGTTCACGAGCACCGTTAAGCAAGTTCCAACAGGCCGTGGAAGTCGCTCTCATTCCCTAGTTTGAGCTGTACAGAGACAAACAGTAAGCTTCTCCTTCCATTCAGGACCTCCTACCTGAAGTCACCCTGCCTCCTGAAGAAAGACGACCTCGTTTCTATTGCAACTAAAGCACAGTTGTTCCTGTAGCAGGGCAGGCTTTTGAAGAGGCACGGGCCCAGAGGCATAGCTAGGGCTTTCCTTGGTGAGGCCGTTCACTACATTCAGGACACCCTGCCTCGAGAAGTTGATTCAGGGAAACAACCAGTGTGTACTCTGTGTCTCTTTTGCCTTGTTAGAAACCACAGAGATGTATGCTGCCTGTGCCCATGGAAATTGGGGCATGATGGGACTAGCCTTGCTTTCCATTTGGAAAGCTCCATTCTTGCTTTCGTGAAGCTCCCTGAAATTCTCTGCTGTTGACAGGCCCCTGGCCACTGTAGGCTTGGGTCTGGGAAGAAAATGAGTTTTCTCTGTCTACACACGGAGCTTCATTGGCCGCGGTGGGGCGCACCTTGCCATGCTCTAGAGCTAAAGGGAATCTCAACGTGAGTCCTTGCCTCGAGGTAAGGCCCTGAGTAGCCCTACAGAAAAGGAGGCATGCAGCTCTTTCCATTAGCTCTTAGTCGCTGTTCTGGTTTACTTTAAAGGAAGTACCCTTTTCAGGACTCCTAGGCCCCTCGGTTGAGCATCAATTTTGTTCCAAGATCTCTGAATACCTCCACACCCCTGTAGGCCTGCTGAGCAACAACGAGGCCCATTGGTCCCTCGGAGGTCCTCTGTGTCTGCTGAGTCATGGGCAACACACTGCACTCTTTCTTGTGATATCTTGATTCAC
The DNA here is from genome assembly GCF_965194825.1 of Balaenoptera physalus. NCBI lineage: Eukaryota > Metazoa > Chordata > Mammalia > Artiodactyla > Balaenopteridae > Balaenoptera > Balaenoptera physalus. The sequence goes on from NW_028126148.1 coordinate 151,612, forward strand.
AGCACTCGCACAGGTTCAAGAGCAACGTTCAAGCAAGTTCCAACATGCCGTGGAAATCGCACTCAATCCCTAGTCTGAGCTGCACAGAGAAAAACACTAGGCTTCTCCTTCCAATCAGGACCTCCTACCTGAAGTCACCCTGCTTCCAGGAGAAAGACGGCTTGCTTTCCTTTTGCAAGTAAAGCACAGTTTTTCCTGTAGCACTGCAGGCTTTTGAAAAGGCAGGGGCCCAGAGGCCTGCCTAGGGCGTTCCTTGGTGAGGCCTCGGGCCCAGTGGCCTGGCTAGGGCGTTCCTTGGTGAGGCCGTTCACTAGATGCAGAACACCCTGCCTCGAGAAGTTGATTCAGGGAAGCAACCAGTGTGTACTCGGTGTCTCTTTTGACTCGTTAAAAACCACAGAGATGTATGCTGCCTGTGTCCATGGAAATGGGGGCATGATGGGACTAGCCTTGCTTTCCGTTTGGAAACCTCCTTTCTTGCTGCCGTGAAGCTCCCTGAAATTCTCTGCTGTTGACAGGCCTCTGGCCACTGTAGGCATGGGTCTGGGAAGAAAATGAGTTTTCCCTGGGTACACACGGAGCTATATAGGCCAGGGTGGGGCTCACCTTGCCATGCTCTAGAGCTAAAGGGAATCTCCACGTGAGTCCTTGCCTCGAGGTAAGGCCCTGAGTAGCCCTGCAGAAAGGGAGGCATGCAGCTCTTTCCATGAGCTCTTAGTGGAGGTCTGTTTTATTTTAAAGGAAGTACCCTTTTCAGGACTCCTACGGTCTTCGGGTGAGCATCATTTTTATTCCAAGATCACTGACTCCCTCCGCACCCCTGTGGGCCTGCTGAGCAGCATTGAGTCCCATACATCCCACGGAGGCCCTCTGTGTCTGCAGAGTCTCGGGCAACACACTGTACGTTACTTCAGGAGAGCTCCGTTTCCAGAGCACTCGAACAGCATCAGAACCACATTTCTAGGCAGTCCAACATGCCCTGGAAGTCTTCGACATTGCCCTCGTCTGAGCTGCCCTGAGAAAACAGTCTGCTTAGATTTTATCAAAGACCTCGTTCCTGAAGTCACTCTATTCAAGGAGAAATACAGCATCTTAACATGCTGTGTCGCTCACAGGGCAAGAAACGTGAGAACTTGCCTCGAGGTAAGGCCATGAAATGCTATGCAGAAGCAGAGGCATGTAGCAGTTTCCATGAGGCCTTAGTCGCTTATCTTCAGCATTTTAAAGCCAGTACGCTTTTCAGGACACCTAGGTGCCTCGCCTGGAAACCCTATTCCCTGCAAAAACACTGAGTACCCTCAGGCTCCCCTGGCCCTTCTAAGCACTATCCAGGGAAGGAGCTTTCCGACTCACAGTGTGTATGCCGAGTGTAGGGCAACACAGTGCACTCTTATTGGAACATCTTGATTTAGCCAGCATCGCACAGGTTCACGAGCACCGTTAAGCAAGTTCCAACAGGCCGTGGAAGTCGCTCTCATTCCCTAGTTTGAGCTGTACAGAGACAAACAGTAAGCTTCTCCTTCCATTCAGGACCTCCTACCTGAAGTCACCCTGCCTCCTGAAGAAAGACGACCTCGTTTCTATTGCAACTAAAGCACAGTTGTTCCTGTAGCAGGGCAGGCTTTTGAAGAGGCACGGGCCCAGAGGCATAGCTAGGGCTTTCCTTGGTGAGGCCGTTCACTACATTCAGGACACCCTGCCTCGAGAAGTTGATTCAGGGAAGCAACCAGTGTGTACTCGGTGTCTCTTTTGACTCGTTAAAAACCACAGAGATGTATGCTGCCTGTGTCCATGGAAATGGGGGCATGATGGGACTAGCCTTGCTTTCCGTTTGGAAACCTCCTTTCTTGCTGCCGTGAAGCTCCCTGAAATTCTCTGCTGTTGACAGGCCTCTGGCCACTGTAGGCATGGGTCTGGGAAGAAAATGAGTTTTCCCTGGGTACACACGGAGCTATATAGGCCAGGGTGGGGCTCATCTTGCCATGCTCTAGAGCTAAAGGGAATCTCCACGTGAGTCCTTGCCTCGAGGTAAGGCCCTGAGTAGCCCTGCAGAAAGGGAGGCATGCAGCTCTTTCCATGAGCTCTTAGTGGAGGTCTGTTTTATTTTAAAGGAAGTACCCTTTTCCGGACTCCTACGCCCTCTGGGTGAGCATCATTTTTATTCCAAGATCACTGACTCCCTCCGCACCCCTGTGGGCCTGCTGAGCAGCATTGAGTCCCATACGTCCCACGGAGGCCCTCTGTGTCTGCAGAGTCTCGGGCAACACACTGTACGTTACTTCAGGAGAGCTCCGTTTCCAGAGCACTCGAACAGCATCAGAACCACATTTCTAGGCAGTCCAACATGCCCTGGAAGTCTTCGACATTGCCCTCGTCTGAGCTGCCCTGAGAAAACAGTCTGCTTAGAATTTATCAAAGACCTCGTTCCTGAAGTCACTCTATTCAAGGAGAAATACAGCATCTTAACATGCTGTGTCGCTCACAGGGCAAGAAACGTGAGAACTTGCCTCGAGGTAAGGCCATGAAATGCTATGCAGAAGCAGAGGCGTGTAGCAGTTTCCATGAGGCCGTAGTCGCTTATCTTCAGCATTTTAAAGCCAGTACGCTTTTCAGGACACCTAGGTGCCTCGCCTGGAAACCCTATTCCCTGCAAAAACACTGAGTACCCTCAGGCTCCCCTGGCCCTTCTAAGCACTATCCAGGGAAGGAGCTTTCCGACTCACAGTGTGTATGCCGAGTGTAGGGCAACACAGTGCACTCTTATTGGAACATCTTGATTTAGCCAGCATCGCACAGGTTCACGAGCACCGTTAAGCAAGTTCCAACAGGCCGTGGAAGTCGCTCTCATTCCCTAGTTTGAGCTGTACAGAGACAAACAGTAAGCTTCTCCTTCCATTCAGGACCTCCTACCTGAAGTCACCCTGCCTCCTGAAGAAAGACGACCTCGTTTCTATTGCAACTAAAGCACAGTTGTTCCTGTAGCAGGGCAGGCTTTTGAAGAGGCACGGGCCCAGAGGCATAGCTAGGGCTTTCCTTGGTGAGGCCGTTCACTACATTCAGGACACCCTGCCTCGAGAAGTTGATTCAGGGAAACAACCAGTGTGTACTCTGTGTCTCTTTTGCCTTGTTAGAAACCACAGAGATGTATGCTGCCTGTGCCCATGGAAATTGGGGCATGATGGGACTAGCCTTGCTTTCCATTTGGAAAGCTCCATTCTTGCTTTCGTGAAGCTCCCTGAAATTCTCTGCTGTTGACAGGCCCCTGGCCACTGTAGGCTTGGGTCTGGGAAGAAAATGAGTTTTCTCTGTCTACACACGGAGCTTCATTGGCCGCGGTGGGGCGCACCTTGCCATGCTCTAGAGCTAAAGGGAATCTCAACGTGAGTCCTTGCCTCGAGGTAAGGCCCTGAGTAGCCCTACAGAAAAGGAGGCATGCAGCTCTTTCCATTAGCTCTTAGTCGCTGTTCTGGTTTACTTTAAAGGAAGTACCCTTTTCAGGACTCCTAGGCCCCTCGGTTGAGCATCAATTTTGTTCCAAGATCTCTGAATACCTCCACACCCCTGTAGGCCTGCTGAGCAACAACGAGGCCCATTGGTCCCTCGGAGGTCCTCTGTGTCTGCTGAGTCATGGGCAACACACTGCACTCTTTCTTGTGATATCTTGATTCACAGCACTCGCACAGGTTCAAGAGCAACGTTCAAGCAAGTTCCAACATGCCGTGGAAATCGCACTCAATCCCTAGTCTGAGCTGCACAGAGAAAAACACTAGGCTTCTCCTTCCAATCAGGACCTCCTACCTGAAGTCACCCTGCTTCCAGGAGAAAGACGGCTTGCTTTCCTTTTGCAAGTAAAGCACAGTTTTTCCTGTAGCACTGCAGGCTTTTGAAAAGGCAGGGGCCCAGAGGCCTGCCTAGGGCGTTCCTTGGTGAGGCCTCGGGCCCAGTGGCCTGGCTAGGGCGTTCCTGGGTGAGGCCGTTCACTAGATGCAGAACACCCTGCCTCGAGAAGTTGATTCAGGGAAGCAACCAGTGTGTACTCGGTGTCTCTTTTGACTCGTTGAAAACCACAGAGATGTATTCTGCCTGTGTCATCAGAACCACATTTCTAGGCAGTCCAACATGCCCTGGAAGTCTTCGACATTGCCCTCGTCTGAGCTGCCCTGAGAAAACAGTCTGCTTAGAATTTATCAAAGACCTCGTTCCTGAAGTCACTCTATTCAAGGAGAAATACAGCATCTTACCATGCTGTGTCGCTCACAGGGTAAGAAACGTGAGAACTTGCCTCGAGGTAAGGCCGTGAAATGCTATGCAGAAGCAGAGGCGTGTAGCAGTTTCCATGAGGCCGTAGTCGCTTATCTTCAGCATTTTAAAGCCAGTACGCTTTTCAGGACACCTAGGTGCCTCGCCTGGAAACCCTATTCCCTGCAAAAACACTGAGTACCCTCAGGCTCCCCTGGCCCTTCTAAGCACTATCCAGGGAAGGAGCTTTCCGACTCACAGTGTGTATGCCGAGTGTAGGGCAACACAGTGCACTCTTATTGGAACATCTTGATTTAGCCAGCATCGCACAGGTTCACGAGCACCGTTAAGCAAGTTCCAACAGGCCGTGGAAGTCGCTCTCATTCCCTAGTTTGAGCTGTACAGAGACCAACAGTAAGCTTCTCCTTCCATTCAGGACCTCCTACCTGAAGTCACCCTGCCTCCTGAAGAAAGACGACCTCGTTTCTATTGCAACTAAAGCACAGTTGTTCCTGTAGCAGGGCAGGCTTTTGAAGAGGCACGGGCCCAGAGGCATAGCTAGGGCTTTCCTTGGTGAGGCCGTTCACTACATTCAGGACACCCTGCCTCGAGAAGTTGATTCAGGGAAACAACCAGTGTGTACTCGGTGTCTCTTTTGACTCGTTAAAAACCACAGAGATGTATGCTGCCTGTGCCCATGGAAATTGGGGCATGATGGGACTAGCCTTGCTTTCCGTTTGGAAACCTCCTTTCTTGCTGCCGTGAAGCTCCCTGAAATTCTCTGCTGTTGACAGGCCTCTGGCCACTGTAGGCATGGGTCTGGGAAGAAAATGAGTTTTCCCTGGGTACACACGGAGCTATATAGGCCAGGGTGGGGCTCACCTTGCCATGCTCTAGAGCTAAAGGGAATCTCCACGTGAGTCCTTGCCTCGAGGTAAGGCCCTGAGTAGCCCTGCAGAAAGGGAGGCATGCAGCTCTTTCCATGAGCTCTTAGTGGAGGTCTGTTTTATTTTAAAGGAAGTACCCTTTTCAGGACTCCTACGGTCTTCGGGTGAGCATCATTTTTATTCCAAGATCACTGACTCCCTCCGCACCCCTGTGGGCCTGCTGAGCAGCATTGAGTCCCATACGTCCCACGGAGGCCCTCTGTGTCTGCAGAGTCTCGGGCAAAACACTGTACGTTACTTCAGGAGAGCTCCGTTTCCAGAGCACTCGAACAGCATCAGAACCACATTTCTAGGCAGTCCAACATGCCCTGGAAGTCTTCGACATTGCCCTCGTCTGAGCTGCCCTGAGAAAACAGTCTGCTTAGAATTTATCAAAGACCTCGTTCCTGAAGTCACTCTATTCAAGGAGAAATACAGCATCTTACCATGCTGTGTCGCTCACAGGGCAAGAAACGTGAGAACTTGCCTCGAGGTAAGGCCATGAAATGCTATGCAGAAGCAGAGGCGTGTAGCAGTTTCCATGAGGCCGTAGTCGCTTATCTTCAGCATTTTAAAGCCAGTACGCTTTTCAGGACACCTAGGTGCCTCGCCTGGAAACCCTATTCCCTGCAAAAACACTGAGTACCCTCAGGCTCCCCTGGCCCTTCTAAGCACTATCCAGGGAAGGAGCTTTCCGACTCACAGTGTGTATGCCGAGGGTAGGGCAACACAGTGCACTCTTATTGGAACATCTTGATTTAGCCAGCATCGCACAGGTTCACGAGCACCGTTAAGCAAGTTCCAACAGGCCGTGGAAGTCGCTCTCATTCCCTAGTTTGAGCTGTACAGAGACAAACAGTAAGCTTCTCCTTCCATTCAGGACCTCCTACCTGAAGTCACCCTGCCTCCTGAAGAAAGACGACCTCGTTTCTATTGCAACTAAAGCACAGTTGTTCCTGTAGCAGGGCAGGCTTTTGAAGAGGCACGGGCCCAGAGGCATAGCTAGGGCTTTCCTTGGTGAGGCCGTTCACTACATTCAGGACACCCTGCCTCGAGAAGTTGATTCAGGGAAACAACCAGTGTGTACTCTGTGTCTCTTTTGCCTTGTTAGAAACCACAGAGATGTATGCTGCCTGTGCCCATGGAAATTGGGGCATGATGGGACTAGCCTTGCTTTCCATTTGGAAAGCTCCATTCTTGCTTTCGTGAAGCTCCCTGAAATTCTCTGCTGTTGACAGGCCCCTGGCCACTGTAGGCTTGGGTCTGGGAAGAAAATGAGTTTTCTCTGTCTACACACGGAGCTTCATTGGCCGCGGTGGGGCGCACCTTGCCATGCTCTAGAGCTAAAGGGAATCTCAACGTGAGTCCTTGCCTCGAGGTAAGGCCCTGAGTAGCCCTACAGAAAAGGAGGCATGCAGCTCTTTCCATTAGCTCTTAGTCGCTGTTCTGGTTTACTTTAAAGGAAGTACCCTTTTCAGGACTCCTAGGCCCCTCGGTTGAGCATCAATTTTGTTCCAAGATCTCTGAATACCTCCACACCCCTGTAGGCCTGCTGAGCAACAACGAGGCCCATTGGTCCCTCGGAGGTCCTCTGTGTCTGCTGAGTCATGGGCAACACACTGCACTCTTTCTTGTGATATCTTGATTCACAGCACTCGCACAGGTTCAAGAGCAACGTTCAAGCAAGTTCCAACATGCCGTGGAAATCGCACTCAATCCCTAGTCTGAGCTGCACAGAGAAAAACACTAGGCTTCTCCTTCCAATCAGGACCTCCTACCTGAAGTCACCCTGCTTCCAGGAGAAAGACGGCTTGCTTTCCTTTTGCAAGTAAAGCACAGTTTTTCCTGTAGCACTGCAGGCTTTTGAAAAGGCAGGGGCCCAGAGGCCTGCCTAGGGCGTTCCTTGGTGAGGCCTCGGGCCCAGTGGCCTGGCTAGGGCGTTCCTTGGTGAGGCCGTTCACTAGATGCAGAACACCCTGCCTCGAGAAGTTGATTCAGGGAAGCAACCAGTGTGTACTCGGTGTCTCTTTTGACTCGTTAAAAACCACAGAGATGTATGCTGCCTGTGTCCATGGAAATGGGGGCATGATGGGACTAGCCTTGCTTTCCGTTTGGAAACCCCCTTTCTTGCTGCCGTGAAGCTCCCTGAAATTCTCTGCTGTTGACAGGCCTCTGGCCACTGTAGGCATGGGTCTGGGAAGAAAATGAGTTTTCCCTGGGTACACACGGAGCTATATAGGCCAGGGTGGGGCTCACCTTGCCATGCTCTAGAGCTAAAGGGAATCTCCACGTGAGTCCTTGCCTCGAGGTAAGGCCCTGAGTAGCCCTGCAGAAAGGGAGGCATGCAGCTCTTTCCATGAGCTCTTAGTGGAGGTCTGTTTTATTTTAAAGGAAGTACCCTTTTCAGGACTCCTACGGTCTTCGGGTGAGCATCATTTTTATTCCAAGATCACTGACTCCCTCCGCACCCCTGTGGGCCTGCTGAGCAGCATTGAGTCCCATACGTCCCACGGAGGCCCTCTGTGTCTGCAGAGTCTCGGGCAACACACTGTACGTTACTTCAGGAGAGCTCCGTTTCCAGAGCACTCGAACAGCATCAGAACCACATTTCTAGGCAGTCCAACATGCCCTGGAAGTCTTCGACATTGCCCTCGTCTGAGCTGCCCTGAGAAAACAGTCTGCTTAGAATTTATCAAAGACCTCGTTCCTGAAGTCACTCTATTCAAGGAGAAATACAGCATCTTAACATGCTGTGTCGCTCACAGGGCAAGAAACGTGAGAACTTGCCTCGAGGTAAGGCCATGAAATGCTATGCAGAAGCAGAGGCATGTAGCAGTTTCCATGAGGCCGTAGTCGCTTATCTTCAGCATTTTAAAGCCAGTACGCTTTTCAGGACACCTAGGTGCCTCGCCTGGAAACCCTATTCCCTGCAAAAACACTGAGTACCCTCAGGCTCCCCTGGCCCTTCTAAGCACTATCCAGGGAAGGAGCTTTCCGACTCACAGTGTGTATGCCGAGTGTAGGGCAACACAGTGCACTCTTATTGGAACATCTTGATTTAGCCAGCATCGCACAGGTTCACGAGCACCGTTAAGCAAGTTCCAACAGGCCGTGGAAGTCGCTCTCATTCCCTAGTTTGAGCTGTACAGAGACAAACAGTAAGCTTCTCCTTCCATTCAGGACCTGCTACCTGAAGTCACCCTGCCTCCTGAAGAAAGACGACCTCGTTTCTATTGCAACTAAAGCACAGTTGTTCCTGTAGCAGGGCAGGCTTTTGAAGAGGCACGGGCCCAGAGGCATAGCTAGGGCTTTCCTTGGTGAGGCCGTTCACTACATTCAGGACACCCTGCCTCGAGAAGTTGATTCAGGGAAACAACCAGTGTGTACTCTGTGTCTCTTTTGCCTTGTTAGAAACCACAGAGATGTATGCTGCCTGTGCCCATGGAAATTGGGGCATGATGGGACTAGCCTTGCTTTCCATTTGGAAAGCTCCATTCTTGCTTTCGTGAAGCTCCCTGAAATTCTCTGCTGTTGACAGGCCCCTGGCCACTGTAGGCTTGGGTCTGGGAAGAAAATGAGTTTTCTCTGTCTACACACGGAGCTTCATTGGCCGCGGTGGGGCGCACCTTGCCATGCTCTAGAGCTAAAGGGAATCTCAACGTGAGTCCTTGCCTCGAGGTAAGGCCCTGAGTAGCCCTACAGAAAAGGAGGCATGCAGCTCTTTCCATTAGCTCTTAGTCGCTGTTCTGGTTTACTTTAAAGGAAGTACCCTTTTCAGGACTCCTAGGCCCCTCGGTTGAGCATCAATTTTGTTCCAAGATCTCTGAGTACCTCCACACCCCTGTAGGCCTGCTGAGCAACAACGAGGCCCATTGGTCCCTCGGAGGTCCTCTGTGTCTGCTGAGTCATGGGCAACACACTGCACTCTTTCTTGTGATATCTTGATTCACAGCACTCGCACAGGTTCAAGAGCAACGTTCAAGCAAGTTCCAACATGCCGTGGAAATCGCACTCAATCCCTAGTCTGAGCTGCACAGAGAAAAACACTAGGCTTCTCCTTCCAATCAGGACCTCCTACCTGAAGTCACCCTGCTTCCAGGAGAAAGACGGCTTGCTTTCCTTTTGCAAGTAAAGCACAGTTTTTCCTGTAGCACTGCAGGCTTTTGAAAAGGCAGGGGCCCAGAGGCCTGCCTAGGGCGTTCCTTGGTGAGGCCTCGGGCCCAGTGGCCTGGCTAGGGCGTTCCTTGGTGAGGCCGTTCACTAGATGCAGAACACCCTGCCTCGAGAAGTTGATTCAGGGAAGCAACCAGTGTGTACTCGGTGTCTCTTTTGACTCGTTAAAAACCACAGAGATGTATGCTGCCTGTGTCCATGGAAATGGGGGCATGATGGGACTAGCCTTGCTTTCCGTTTGGAAACCTCCTTTCTTGCTGCCGTGAAGCTCCCTGAAATTCTCTGCTGTTGACAGGCCTCTGGCCACTGTAGGCATGGGTCTGGGAAGAAAATGAGTTTTCCCTGGGTACACACGGAGCTATATAGGCCAGGGTGGGGCTCACCTTGCCATGCTCTAGAGCTAAAGGGAATCTCCACGTGAGTCCTTGCCTCGAGGTAAGGCCCTGAGTAGCCCTGCAGAAAGGGAGGCATGCAGCTCTTTCCATGAGCTCTTAGTGGAGGTCTGTTTTATTTTAAAGGAAGTACCCTTTTCAGGACTCCTACGGTCTTCGGGTGAGCATCATTTTTATTCCAAGATCACTGACTCCCTCCGCACCCCTGTGGGCCTGCTGAGCAGCATTGAGTCCCATACGTCCCACGGAGGCCCTCTGTGTCTGCAGAGTCTCGGGCAACACACTGTACGTTACTTCAGGAGAGCTCCGTTTCCAGAGCACTCGAACAGCATCAGAACCACATTTCTAGGCAGTCCAACATGCCCTGGAAGTCTTCGACATTGCCCTCGTCTGAGCTGCCCTGAGAAAACAGTCTGCTTAGAATTTATCAAAGACCTCGTTCCTGAAGTCACTCTATTCAAGGAGAAATACAGCATCTTAACATGCTGTGTCGCTCACAGGGCAAGAAACGTGAGAACTTGCCTCGAGGTAAGGCCATGAAATGCTATGCAGAAGCAGAGGCATGTAGCAGTTTCCATGAGGCCGTAGTCGCTTATCTTCAGCATTTTAAAGCCAGTACGCTTTTCAGGACACCTAGGTGCCTCGCCTGGAAACCCTATTCCCTGCAAAAACACTGAGTACCCTCAGGCTCCCCTGGCCCTTCTAAGCACTATCCAGGGAAGGAGCTTTCCGACTCACAGTGTGTATGCCGAGTGTAGGGCAACACAGTGCACTCTTATTGGAACATCTTGATTTAGCCAGCATCGCACAGGTTCACGAGCACCGTTAAGCAAGTTCCAACAGGCCGTGGAAGTCGCTCTCATTCCCTAGTTTGAGCTGTACAGAGACAAACAGTAAGCTTCTCCTTCCATTCAGGACCTGCTACCTGAAGTCACCCTGCCTCCTGAAGAAAGACGACCTCGTTTCTATTGCAACTAAAGCACAGTTGTTCCTGTAGCAGGGCAGGCTTTTGAAGAGGCACGGGCCCAGAGGCATAGCTAGGGCTTTCCTTGGTGAGGCCGTTCACTACATTCAGGACACCCTGCCTCGAGAAGTTGATTCAGGGAAACAACCAGTGTGTACTCTGTGTCTCTTTTGCCTTGTTAGAAACCACAGAGATGTATGCTGCCTGTGCCCATGGAAATTGGGGCATGATGGGACTAGCCTTGCTTTCCATTTGGAAAGCTCCATTCTTGCTTTCGTGAAGCTCCCTGAAATTCTCTGCTGTTGACAGGCCCCTGGCCACTGTAGGCTTGGGTCTGGGAAGAAAATGAGTTTTCTCTGTCTACACACGGAGCTTCATTGGCCGCGGTGGGGCGCACCTTGCCATGCTCTAGAGCTAAAGGGAATCTCAACGTGAGTCCTTGCCTCGAGGTAAGGCCCTGAGTAGCCCTACAGAAAAGGAGGCATGCAGCTCTTTCCATTAGCTCTTAGTCGCTGTTCTGGTTTACTTTAAAGGAAGTACCCTTTTCAGGACTCCTAGGCCCCTCGGTTGAGCATCAATTTTGTTCCAAGATCTCTGAGTACCTCCACACCCCTGTAGGCCTGCTGAGCAACAACGAGGCCCATTGGTCCCTCGGAGGTCCTCTGTGTCTGCTGAGTCATGGGCAACACACTGCACTCTTTCTTGTGATATCTTGATTCACAGCACTCGCACAGGTTCAAGAGCAACGTTCAAGCAAGTTCCAACATGCCGTGGAAATCGCACTCAATCCCTAGTCTGAGCTGCACAGAGAAAAACACTAGGCTTCTCCTTCCAATCAGGACCTCCTACCTGAAGTCACCCTGCTTCCAGGAGAAAGACGGCTTGCTTTCCTTTTGCAAGTAAAGCACAGTTTTTCCTGTAGCACTGCAGGCTTTTGAAAAGGCAGGGGCCCAGAGGCCTGCCTAGGGCGTTCCTTGGTGAGGCCTCGGGCCCAGTGGCCTGGCTAGGGCGTTCCTTGGTGAGGCCGTTCACTAGATGCAGAACACCCTGCCTCGAGAAGTTGATTCAGGGAAGCAACCAGTGTGTACTCGGTGTCTCTTTTGACTCGTTAAAAACCACAGAGATGTATGCTGCCTGTGTCCATGGAAATGGGGGCATGATGGGACTAGCCTTGCTTTCCGTTTGGAAACCTCCTTTCTTGCTGCCGTGAAGCTCCCTGAAATTCTCTGCTGTTGACAGGCCTCTGGCCACTGTAGGCATGGGTCTGGGAAGAAAATGAGTTTTCCCTGGGTACACACGGAGCTATATAGGCCAGGGTGGGGCTCACCTTGCCATGCTCTAGAGCTAAAGGGAATCTCCACGTGAGTCCTTGCCTCGAGGTAAGGCCCTGAGTAGCCCTGCAGAAAGGGAGGCATGCAGCTCTTTCCATGAGCTCTTAGTGGAGGTCTGTTTTATTTTAAAGGAAGTACCCTTTTCAGGACTCCTACGGTCTTCGGGTGAGCATCATTTTTATTCCAAGATCACTGACTCCCTCCGCACCCCTGTGGGCCTGCTGAGCAGCATTGAGTCCCATACATCCCACGGAGGCCCTCTGTGTCTGCAGAGTCTCGGGCAACACACTGTACGTTACTTCAGGAGAGCTCCGTTTCCAGAGCACTCGAACAGCATCAGAACCACATTTCTAGGCAGTCCAACATGCCCTGGAAGTCTTCGACATTGCCCTCGTCTGAGCTGCCCTGAGAAAACAGTCTGCTTAGAATTTATCAAAGACCTCGTTCCTGAAGTCACTCTATTCAAGGAGAAATACAGCATCTTAACATGCTGTGTCGCTCACAGGGCAAGAAACGTGAGAACTTGCCTCGAGGTAAGGCCATGAAATGCTATGCAGAAGCAGAGGCATGTAGCAGTTTCCATGAGGCCGTAGTCGCTTATCTTCAGCATTTTAAAGCCAGTACGCTTTTCAGGACACCTAGGTGCCTCGCCTGGAAACCCTATTCCCTGCAAAAACACTGAGTACCCTCAGGCTCCCCTGGCCCTTCTAAGCACTATCCAGGGAAGGAGCTTTCCGACTCACAGTGTGTATGCCGAGTGTAGGGCAACACAGTGCACTCTTATTGGAACATCTTGATTTAGCCAGCATCGCACAGGTTCACGAGCACCGTTAAGCAAGTTCCAACAGGCCGTGGAAGTCGCTCTCATTCCCTAGTTTGAGCTGTACAGAGACAAACAGTAAGCTTCTCCTTCCATTCAGGACCTCCTACCTGAAGTCACCCTGCCTCCTGAAGAAAGACGACCTCGTTTCTATTGCAACTAAAGCACAGTTGTTCCTGTAGCAGGGCAGGCTTTTGAAGAGGCACGGGCCCAGAGGCATAGCTAGGGCTTTCCTTGGTGAGGCCGTTCACTACATTCAGGACACCCTGCCTCGAGAAGTTGATTCAGGGAAACAACCAGTGTGTACTCTGTGTCTCTTTTGCCTTGTTAGAAACCACAGAGATGTATGCTGCCTGTGCCCATGGAAATTGGGGCATGATGGGACTAGCCTTGCTTTCCATTTGGAAAGCTCCATTCTTGCTTTCGTGAAGCTCCCTGAAATTCTCTGCTGTTGACAGGCCCCTGGCCACTGTAGGCTTGGGTCTGGGAAGAAAATGAGTTTTCTCTGTCTACACACGGAGCTTCATTGGCCGCGGTGGGGCGCACCTTGCCATGCTCTAGAGCTAAAGGGAATCTCAACGTGAGTCCTTGCCTCGAGGTAAGGCCCTGAGTAGCCCTACAGAAAAGGAGGCATGCAGCTCTTTCCATTAGCTCTTAGTCGCTGTTCTGGTTTACTTTAAAGGAAGTACCCTTTTCAGGACTCCTAGGCCCCTCGGTTGAGCATCAATTTTGTTCCAAGATCTCTGAGTACCTCCACACCCCTGTAGGCCTGCTGAGCAACAACGAGGCCCATTGGTCCCTCGGAGGTCCTCTGTGTCTGCTGAGTCATGGGCAACACACTGCACTCTTTCTTGTGATATCTTGATTCACAGCACTCGCACAGGTTCAAGAGCAACGTTCAAGCAAGTTCCAACATGCCGTGGAAATCGCACTCAATCCCTAGTCTGAGCTGCACAGAGAAAAACACTAGGCTTCTCCTTCCAATCAGGACCTCCTACCTGAAGTCACCCTGCTTCCAGGAGAAAGACGGCTTGCTTTCCTTTTGCAAGTAAAGCACAGTTTTTCCTGTAGCACTGCAGGCTTTTGAAAAGGCAGGGGCCCAGAGGCATGCCTAGGGCGTTCCTTGGTGAGGCCTCGGGCCCAGTGGCCTGGCTAGGGCGTTCCTTGGTGAGGCCGTTCACTAGATGCAGAACACCCTGCCTCGAGAAGTTGATTCAGGGAAGCAACCAGTGTGTACTCGGTGTCTCTTTTGACTCGTTAAAAACCACAGAGATGTATGCTGCCTGTGTCCATGGAAATGGGGGCATGATGGGACTAGCCTTGCTTTCCGTTTGGAAACCTCCTTTCTTGCTGCCGTGAAGCTCCCTGAAATTCTCTGCTGTTGACAGGCCTCTGGCCACTGTAGGCATGGGTCTGGGAAGAAAATGAGTTTTCCCTGGGTACACACGGAGCTATATAGGCCAGGGTGGGGCTCACCTTGCCATGCTCTAGAGCTAAAGGGAATCTCCACGTGAGTCCTTGCCTCGAGGTAAGGCCCTGAGTAGCCCTGCAGAAAGGGAGGCATGCAGCTCTTTCCATGAGCTCTTAGTGGAGGTCTGTTTTATTTTAAAGGAAGTACCCTTTTCAGGACTCCTACGGTCTTCGGGTGAGCATCATTTTTATTCCAAGATCACTGACTCCCTCCGCACCCCTGTGGGCCTGCTGAGCAGCATTGAGTCCCATACATCCCACGGAGGCCCTCTGTGTCTGCAGAGTCTCGGGCAACACACTGTACGTTACTTCAGGAGAGCTCCGTTTCCAGAGCACTCGAACAGCATCAGAACCACATTTCTAGGCAGTCCAACATGCCCTGGAAGTCTTCGACATTGCCCTCGTCTGAGCTGCCCTGAGAAAACAGTCTGCTTAGAATTTATCAAAGACCTCGTTCCTGAAGTCACTCTATTCAAGGAGAAATACAGCATCTTAACATGCTGTGTCGCTCACAGGGCAAGAAACGTGAGAACTTGCCTCGAGGTAAGGCCATGAAATGCTATGCAGAAGCAGAGGCATGTAGCAGTTTCCATGAGGCCTTAGTCGCTTATCTTCAGCATTTTAAAGCCAGTACGCTTTTCAGGACACCTAGGTGCCTCGCCTGGAAACCCTATTCCCTGCAAAAACACTGAGTACCCTCAGGCTCCCCTGGCCCTTCTAAGCACTATCCAGGGAAGGAGCTTTCCGACTCACAGTGTGTATGCCGAGTGTAGGGCAACACAGTGCACTCTTATTGGAACATCTTGATTTAGCCAGCATCGCACAGGTTCACGAGCACCGTTAAGCAAGTTCCAACAGGCCGTGGAAGTCGCTCTCATTCCCTAGTTTGAGCTGTACAGAGACAAACAGTAAGCTTCTCCTTCCATTCAGGACCTCCTACCTGAAGTCACCCTGCCTCCTGAAGAAAGACGACCTCGTTTCTATTGCAACTAAAGCACAGTTGTTCCTGTAGCAGGGCAGGCTTTTGAAGAGGCACGGGCCCAGAGGCATAGCTAGGGCTTTCCTTGGTGAGGCCGTTCACTACATTCAGGACACCCTGCCTCGAGAAGTTGATTCAGGGAAACAACCAGTGTGTACTCTGTGTCTCTTTTGCCTTGTTAGAAACCACAGAGATGTATGCTGCCTGTGCCCATGGAAATTGGGGCATGATGGGACTAGCCTTGCTTTCCATTTGGAAAGCTCCATTCTTGCTTTCGTGAAGCTCCCTGAAATTCTCTGCTGTTGACAGGCCCCTGGCCACTGTAGGCTTGGGTCTGGGAAGAAAATGAGTTTTCTCTGTCTACACACGGAGCTTCATTGGCCGCGGTGGGGCGCACCTTGCCATGCTCTAGAGCTAAAGGGAATCTCAACGTGAGTCCTTGCCTCGAGGTAAGGCCCTGAGTAGCCCTACAGAAAAGGAGGCATGCAGCTCTTTCCATTAGCTCTTAGTCGCTGTTCTGGTTTACTTTAAAGGAAGTACCCTTTTCAGGACTCCTAGGCCCCTCGGTTGAGCATCAATTTTGTTCCAAGATCTCTGAGTACCTCCACACCCCTGTAGGCCTGCTGAGCAACAACGAGGCCCATTGGTCCCTCGGAGGTCCTCTGTGTCTGCTGAGTCATGGGCAACACACTGCACTCTTTCTTGTGATATCTTGATTCACAGCACTCGCACAGGTTCAAGAGCAACGTTCAAGCAAGTTCCAACATGCCGTGGAAATCGCACTCAATCCCTAGTCTGAGCTGCACAGAGAAAAACACTAGGCTTCTCCTTCCAATCAGGACCTCCTACCTGAAGTCACCCTGCTTCCAGGAGAAAGACGGCTTGCTTTCCTTTTGCAAGTAAAGCACAGTTTTTCCTGTAGCACTGCAGGCTTTTGAAAAGGCAGGGGCCCAGAGGCATGCCTAGGGCGTTCCTTGGTGAGGCCTCGGGCCCAGTGGCCTGGCTAGGGCGTTCCTTGGTGAGGCCGTTCACTAGATGCAGAACACCCTGCCTCGAGAAGTTGATTCAGGGAAGCAACCAGTGTGTACTCGGTGTCTCTTTTGACTCGTTAAAAACCACAGAGATGTATGCTGCCTGTGTCCATGGAAATGGGGGCATGATGGGACTAGCCTTGCTTTCCGTTTGGAAACCTCCTTTCTTGCTGCCGTGAAGCTCCCTGAAATTCTCTGCTGTTGACAGGCCTCTGGCCACTGTAGGCATGGGTCTGGGAAGAAAATGAGTTTTCCCTGGGTACACACGGAGCTATATAGGCCAGGGTGGGGCTCACCTTGCCATGCTCTAGAGCTAAAGGGAATCTCCACGTGAGTCCTTGCCTCGAGGTAAGGCCCTGAGTAGCCCTGCAGAAAGGGAGGCATGCAGCTCTTTCCATGAGCTCTTAGTGGAGGTCTGTTTTATTTTAAAGGAAGTACCCTTTTCAGGACTCCTACGGTCTTCGGGTGAGCATCATTTTTATTCCAAGATCACTGACTCCCTCCGCACCCCTGTGGGCCTGCTGAGCAGCATTGAGTCCCATACATCCCACGGAGGCCCTCTGTGTCTGCAGAGTCTCGGGCAACACACTGTACGTTACTTCAGGAGAGCTCCGTTTCCAGAGCACTCGAACAGCATCAGAACCACATTTCTAGGCAGTCCAACATGCCCTGGAAGTCTTCGACATTGCCCTCGTCTGAGCTGCCCTGAGAAAACAGTCTGCTTAGAATTTATCAAAGACCTCGTTCCTGAAGTCACTCTATTCAAGGAGAAATACAGCATCTTAACATGCTGTGTCGCTCACAGGGCAAGAAACGTGAGAACTTGCCTCGAGGTAAGGCCATGAAATGCTATGCAGAAGCAGAGGCATGTAGCAGTTTCCATGAGGCCTTAGTCGCTTATCTTCAGCATTTTAAAGCCAGTACGCTTTTCAGGACACCTAGGTGCCTCGCCTGGAAACCCTATTCCCTGCAAAAACACTGAGTACCCTCAGGCTCCCCTGGCCCTTCTAAGCACTATCCAGGGAAGGAGCTTTCCGACTCACAGTGTGTATGCCGAGTGTAGGGCAACACAGTGCACTCTTATTGGAACATCTTGATTTAGCCAGCATCGCACAGGTTCACGAGCACCGTTAAGCAAGTTCCAACAGGCCGTGGAAGTCGCTCTCATTCCCTAGTTTGAGCTGTACAGAGACAAACAGTAAGCTTCTCCTTCCATTCAGGACCTCCTACCTGAAGTCACCCTGCCTCCTGAAGAAAGACGACCTCGTTTCTATTGCAACTAAAGCACAGTTGTTCCTGTAGCAGGGCAGGCTTTTGAAGAGGCACGGGCCCAGAGGCATAGCTAGGGCTTTCCTTGGTGAGGCCGTTCACTACATTCAGGACACCCTGCCTCGAGAAGTTGATTCAGGGAAACAACCAGTGTGTACTCTGTGTCTCTTTTGCCTTGTTAGAAACCACAGAGATGTATGCTGCCTGTGCCCATGGAAATTGGGGCATGATGGGACTAGCCTTGCTTTCCATTTGGAAAGCTCCATTCTTGCTTTCGTGAAGCTCCCTGAAATTCTCTGCTGTTGACAGGCCCCTGGCCACTGTAGGCTTGGGTCTGGGAAGAAAATGAGTTTTCTCTGTCTACACACGGAGCTTCATTGGCCGCGGTGGGGCGCACCTTGCCATGCTCTAGAGCTAAAGGGAATCTCAACGTGAGTCCTTGCCTCGAGGTAAGGCCCTGAGTAGCCCTACAGAAAAGGAGGCATGCAGCTCTTTCCATTAGCTCTTAGTCGCTGTTCTGGTTTACTTTAAAGGAAGTACCCTTTTCAGGACTCCTAGGCCCCTCGGTTGAGCATCAATTTTGTTCCAAGATCTCTGAGTACCTCCACACCCCTGTAGGCCTGCTGAGCAACAACGAGGCCCATTGGTCCCTCGGAGGTCCTCTGTGTCTGCTGAGTCATGGGCAACACACTGCACTCTTTCTTGTGATATCTTGATTCACAGCACTCGCACAGGTTCAAGAGCAACGTTCAAGCAAGTTCCAACATGCCGTGGAAATCGCACTCAATCCCTAGTCTGAGCTGCACAGAGAAAAACACTAGGCTTCTCCTTCCAATCAGGACCTCCTACCTGAAGTCACCCTGCTTCCAGGAGAAAGACGGCTTGCTTTCCTTTTGCAAGTAAAGCACAGTTTTTCCTGTAGCACTGCAGGCTTTTGAAAAGGCAGGGGCCCAGAGGCCTGCCTAGGGCGTTCCTTGGTGAGGCCTCGGGCCCAGTGGCCTGGCTAGGGCGTTCCTTGGTGAGGCCGTTCACTAGATGCAGAACACCCTGCCTCGAGAAGTTGATTCAGGGAAGCAACCAGTGTGTACTCGGTGTCTCTTTTGACTCGTTAAAAACCACAGAGATGTATGCTGCCTGTGTCCATGGAAATGGGGGCATGATGGGACTAGCCTTGCTTTCCGTTTGGAAACCTCCTTTCTTGCTGCCGTGAAGCTCCCTGAAATTCTCTGCTGTTGACAGGCCTCTGGCCACTGTAGGCATGGGTCTGGGAAGAAAATGAGTTTTCCCTGGGTACACACGGAGCTATATAGGCCAGGGTGGGGCTCACCTTGCCATGCTCTAGAGCTAAAGGGAATCTCCACGTGAGTCCTTGCCTCGAGGTAAGGCCCTGAGTAGCCCTGCAGAAAGGGAGGCATGCAGCTCTTTCCATGAGCTCTTAGTGGAGGTCTGTTTTATTTTAAAGGAAGTACCCTTTTCAGGACTCCTACGGTCTTCGGGTGAGCATCATTTTTATTCCAAGATCACTGACTCCCTCCGCACCCCTGTGGGCCTGCTGAGCAGCATTGAGTCCCATACGTCCCACGGAGGCCCTCTGTGTCTGCAGTCTCGGGCAACACACTGTACGTTACTTCAGGAGAGCTCCGTTTCCAGAGCACTCGAACAGCATCAGAACCACATTTCTAGGCAGTCCAACATGCCCTGGAAGTCTTCGACATTGCCCTCGTCTGAGCTGCCCTGAGAAAACAGTCTGCTTAGAATTTATCAAATACCTCGTTCCTGAAGTCACTCTATTCAAGGAGAAATACAGCATCTTACCATGCTGTGTCGCTCACAGGGCAAGAAACGTGAGAACTTGCCTCGAGGTAAGGCCATGAAATGCTATGCAGAAGCAGAGGCGTGTAGCAGTTTCCATGAGGCCTTAGTCGCTTATCTTCAGCATTTTAAAGCCAGTACGCTTTTCAGGACACCTAGGTGCCTCGCCTGGAAACCCTATTCCCTGCAAAAACACTGAGTACCCTCAGGCTCCCCTGGCCCTTCTAAGCACTATCCAGGGAAGGAGCTTTCCGACTCACAGTGTGTATGCCGAGTGTAGGGCAACACAGTGCACTCTTATTGGAACATCTTGATTTAGCCAGCATCGCACAGGTTCACGAGCACCGTTAAGCAAGTTCCAACAGGCCGTGGAAGTCGCTCTCATTCCCTAGTTTGAGCTGTACAGAGACAAACAGTAAGCTTCTCCTTCCATTCAGGACCTCCTACCTGAAGTCACCCTGCCTCCTGAAGAAAGACGACCTCGTTTCTATTGCAACTAAAGCACAGTTGTTCCTGTAGCAGGGCAGGCTTTTGAAGAGGCACGGGCCCAGAGGCATAGCTAGGGCTTTCCTTGGTGAGGCCGTTCACTACATTCAGGACACCCTGCCTCGAGAAGTTGATTCAGGGAAGCAACCAGTGTGTACTCGGTGTCTCTTTTGACTCGTTAAAAACCACAGAGATGTATGCTGCCTGTGTCCATGGAAATGGGGGCATGATGGGACTAGCCTTGCTTTCCGTTTGGAAACCTCCTTTCTTGCTGCCGTGAAGCTCCCTGAAATTCTCTGCTGTTGACAGGCCTCTGGCCACTGTAGGCATGGGTCTGGGAAGAAAATGAGTTTTCCCTGGGTACACACGGAGCTATATAGGCCAGGGTGGGGCTCACCTTGCCATGCTCTAGAGCTAAAGGGAATCTCCACGTGAGTCCTTGCCTCGAGGTAAGGCCCTGAGTAGCCCTGCAGAAAGGGAGGCATGCAGCTCTTTCCATGAGCTCTTAGTGGAGGTCTGTTTTATTTTAAAGGAAGTACCCTTTTCCGGACTCCTACGCCCTCTGGGTGAGCATCATTTTTATTCCAAGATCACTGACTCCCTCCGCACCCCTGTGGGCCTGCTGAGCAGCATTGAGTCCCATACGTCCCACGGAGGCCCTCTGTGTCTGCAGAGTCTCGGGCAACACACTGTACGTTACTTCAGGAGAGCTCCGTTTCCAGAGCACTCGAACAGCATCAGAACCACATTTCTAGGCAGTCCAACATGCCCTGGAAGTCTTCGACATTGCCCTCGTCTGAGCTGCCCTGAGAAAACAGTCTGCTTAGAATTTATCAAAGACCTCGTTCCTGAAGTCACTCTATTCAAGGAGAAATACAGCATCTTACCATGCTGTGTCGCTCACAGGGCAAGAAACGTGAGAACTTGCCTCGAGGTAAGGCCATGAAATGCTATGCAGAAGCAGAGGCGTGTAGCAGTTTCCATGAGGCCGTAGTCGCTTATCTTCAGCATTTTAAAGCCAGTACGCTTTTCAGGACACCTAGGTGCCTCGCCTGGAAACCCTATTCCCTGCAAAAACACTGAGTACCCTCAGGCTCCCCTGGCCCTTCTAAGCACTATCCAGGGAAGGAGCTTTCCGACTCACAGTGTGTATGCCGAGGGTAGGGCAACACAGTGCACTCTTATTGGAACATCTTGATTTAGCCAGCATCGCACAGGTTCACGAGCACCGTTAAGCAAGTTCCAACAGGCCGTGGAAGTCGCTCTCATTCCCTAGTTTGAGCTATACAGAGACAAACAGTAAGCTTCTCCTTCCATTCAGGACCTCCTACCTGAAGTCACCCTGCCTCCTGAAGAAAGACGACCTCGTTTCTATTGCAACTAAAGCACAGTTGTTCCTGTAGCAGGGCAGGCTTTTGAAGAGGCACGGGCCCAGAGGCATAGCTAGGGCTTTCCTTGGTGAGGCCGTTCACTACATTCAGGACACCCTGCCTCGAGAAGTTGATTCAGGGAAACAACCAGTGTGTACTCTGTGTCTCTTTTGCCTTGTTAGAAACCACAGAGATGTATGCTACCTGTGCCCATGGAAATTGGGGCATGATGGGACTAGCCTTGCTTTCCATTTGGAAAGCTCCATTCTTGCTTTCGTGAAGCTCCCTGAAATTCTCTGCTGTTGACAGGCCCCTGGCCACTGTAGGCTTGGGTCTGGGAAGAAAATGAGTTTTCTCTGTCTACACACGGAGCTTCATTGGCCGCGGTGGGTCGCACCTTGCCATGCTCTACAGCTAAAGGGAATCTCAACGTGAGTCCTTGCCTCGAGGTAAGGCCCTGAGTAGCCCTACAGAAAAAGAGGCATGCAGCTCTTTCCATTAGCTCTTAGTCGCTGTTCTGGTTTACTTTAAAGGAAGTACCCTTTTCAGGACCTCTAGGCCCCTCGGTTGAGCATCATTTTTGTTCCAAGGTCTCTGAGTACCTCCACACCCCTGTAGGCCTGCTGAGCAACAACGAGGCCCATTGGTCCCTCGGAGGTCCTCTGTGTCTGCTGAGTCATGGGCAACACACTGCACTCTTTCTTGTGATATCTTGATTCACAGCACTCGCACAGGTTCAAGAGCAACGTTCAAGCAAGTTCCAACATGCCGTGGAAATCGCACTCAATCCCTAGTCTGAGCTGCACAGAGAAAAACACTAGGCTTCTCCTTCCAATCAGGACCTCCTACCTGAAGTCACCCTGCTTCCAGGAGAAAGACGGCTTGCTTTCCTTTTGCAAGTAAAGCACAGTTTTTCCTGTAGCACTGCAGGCTTTTGAAAAGGCAGGGGCCCAGAGGCCTGCCTAGGGCGTTCCTTGGTGAGGCCTCGGGCCCAGTGGCCTGGCTAGGGCGTTCCTTGGTGAGGCCGTTCACTAGATGCAGAACACCCTGCCTCGAGAAGTTGATTCAGGGAAGCAACCAGTGTGTACTCGGTGTCTCTTTTGACTCGTTAAAAACCACAGAGATGTATGCTGCCTGTGTCCATGGAAATGGGGGCATGATGGGACTAGCCTTGCTTTCCGTTTGGAAACCTCCTTTCTTGCTGCCGTGAAGCTCCCTGAAATTCTCTGCTGTTGACAGGCCTCTGGCCACTGTAGGCATGGGTCTGGGAAGAAAATGAGTTTTCCCTGGGTACACACGGAGCTATATAGGCCAGGGTGGGGCTCACCTTGCCATGCTCTAGAGCTAAAGGGAATCTCCACGTGAGTCCTTGCCTCGAGGTAAGGCCCTGAGTAGCCCTGCAGAAAGGGAGGCATGCAGCTCTTTCCATGAGCTCTTAGTGGAGGTCTGTTTTATTTTAAAGGAAGTACCCTTTTCAGGACTCCTACGGTCTTCGGGTGAGCATCATTTTTATTCCAAGATCACTGACTCCCTCCGCACCCCTGTGGGCCTGCTGAGCAGCATTGAGTCCCATACGTCCCACGGAGGCCCTCTGTGTCTGCAGAGTCTCGGGCAACACACTGTACGTTACTTCAGGAGAGCTCCGTTTCCAGAGCACTCGAACAGCATCAGAACCACATTTCTAGGCAGTCCAACATGCCCTGGAAGTCTTCGACATTGCCCTCGTCTGAGCTGCCCTGAGAAAACAGTCTGCTTAGAATTTATCAAAGACCTCGTTCCTGAAGTCACTCTATTCAAGGAGAAATACAGCATCTTAACATGCTGTGTCGCTCACAGGGCAAGAAACGTGAGAACTTGCCTCGAGGTAAGGCCATGAAATGCTATGCAGAAGCAGAGGCGTGTAGCAGTTTCCATGAGGCCGTAGTCGCTTATCTTCAGCATTTTAAAGCCAGTACGCTTTTCAGGACACCTAGGTGCCTCGCCTGGAAACCCTATTCCCTGCAAAAACACTGAGTACCCTCAGGCTCCCCTGGCCCTTCTAAGCACTATCCAGGGAAGGAGCTTTCCGACTCACAGTGTGTATGCCGAGTGTAGGGCAACACAGTGCACTCTTATTGGAACATCTTGATTTAGCCAGCATCGCACAGGTTCACGAGCACCGTTAAGCAAGTTCCAACAGGCCGTGGAAGTCGCTCTCATTCCCTAGTTTGAGCTGTACAGAGACAAACAGTAAGCTTCTCCTTCCATTCAGGACCTCCTACCTGAAGTCACCCTGCCTCCTGAAGAAAGACGACCTCGTTTCTATTGCAACTAAAGCACAGTTGTTCCTGTAGCAGGGCAGGCTTTTGAAGAGGCACGGGCCCAGAGGCATAGCTAGGGCTTTCCTTGGTGAGGCCGTTCACTACATTCAGGACACCCTGCCTCGAGAAGTTGATTCAGGGAAACAACCAGTGTGTACTCTGTGTCTCTTTTGCCTTGTTAGAAACCACAGAGATGTATGCTGCCTGTGCCCATGGAAATTGGGGCATGATGGGACTAGCCTTGCTTTCCATTTGGAAAGCTCCATTCTTGCTTTCGTGAAGCTCCCTGAAATTCTCTGCTGTTGACAGGCCCCTGGCCACTGTAGGCTTGGGTCTGGGAAGAAAATGAGTTTTCTCTGTCTACACACGGAGCTTCATTGGCCGCGGTGGGGCGCACCTTGCCATGCTCTAGAGCTAAAGGGAATCTCAACGTGAGTCCTTGCCTCGAGGTAAGGCCCTGAGTAGCCCTACAGAAAAGGAGGCATGCAGCTCTTTCCATTAGCTCTTAGTCGCTGTTCTGGTTTACTTTAAAGGAAGTACCCTTTTCAGGACTCCTAGGCCCCTCGGTTGAGCATCAATTTTGTTCCAAGATCTCTGAGTACCTCCACACCCCTGTAGGCCTGCTGAGCAACAACGAGGCCCATTGGTCCCTCGGAGGTCCTCTGTGTCTGCTGAGTCATGGGCAACACACTGCACTCTTTCTTGTGATATCTTGATTCACAGCACTCGCACAGGTTCAAGAGCAACGTTCAAGCAAGTTCCAACATGCCGTGGAAATCGCACTCAATCCCTAGTCTGAGCTGCACAGAGAAAAACACTAGTCTTCTCCTTCCAATCAGGACCTCCTACCTGAAGTCACCCTGCTTCCAGGAGAAAGACGGCTTGCTTTCCTTTTGCAAGTAAAGCACAGTTTTTCCTGTAGCACTGCAGGCTTTCGAAAAGGCAGGGGCCCAGAGGCCTGCCTAGGGCGTTCCTTGGTGAGGCCTCGGGCCCAGTGGCCTGGCTAGGGCGTTCCTTGGTGAGGCCGTTCACTAGATGCAGAACACCCTGCCTCGAGAAGTTGATTCAGGGAAGCAACCAGTGTGTACTCGGTGTCTCCTTTGACTCGTTAAAAACCACAGAGATGTATGCTGCCTGTGTCCATGGAAATGGGGGCATGATGGTACTAGCCTTGCTTTCCGTTTGGAAACCTCCTTTCTTGCTGCCGTGAAGCTCCCTGAAATTCTCTGCTGTTGACAGGCCTCTGGCCACTGTAGGCATGGGTCTGGGAAGAAAATGAGTTTTCCCTGGGTACACACGGAGCTATATAGGCCAGGGTGGGGCTCACCTTGCCATGCTCTAGAGCTAAAGGGAATCTCCACGTGAGTCCTTGCCTCGAGGTAAGGCCCTGAGTAGCCCTGCAGAAAGGGAGGCATGCAGCTCTTTCCATGAGCTCTTAGTGGAGGTCTGTTTTATTTTAAAGGAAGTACCCTTTTCAGGACTCCTACGGTCTTCGGGTGAGCATCATTTTTATTCCAAGATCACTGACTCCCTCCGCACCCCTGTGGGCCTGCTGAGCAGCATTGAGTCCCATACGTCCCACGGAGGCCCTCTGTGTCTGCAGTCTCGGGCAACACACTGTACGTTACTTCAGGAGAGCTCCGTTTCCAGAGCACTCGAACAGCATCAGAACCACATTTCTAGGCAGTCCAACATGCCCTGGAAGTCTTCGACATTGCCCTCGTCTGAGCTGCCCTGAGAAAACAGTCTGCTTAGAATTTATCAAAGACCTCGTTCCTGAAGTCACTCTATTCAAGGAGAAATACAGCATCTTACCATGCTGTGTCGCTCACAGGGCAAGAAACGTGAGAACTTGCCTCGAGGTAAGGCCATGAAATGCTATGCAGAAGCAGAGGCGTGTAGCAGTTTCCATGAGGCCGTAGTCGCTTATCTTCAGCATTTTAAAGCCAGTACGCTTTTCAGGACACCTAGGTGCCTCGCCTGGAAACCCTATTCCCTGCAAAAACACTGAGTACCCTCAGGCTCCCCTGGCCCTTCTAAGCACTATCCAGGGAAGGAGCTTTCCGACTCACAGTGTGTATGCCGAGTGTAGGGCAACACAGTGCACTCTTATTGGAACATCTTGATTTAGCCAGCATCGCACAGGTTCACGAGCACCGTTAAGCAAGTTCCAACAGGCCGTGGAAGTCGCTCTCATTCCCTAGTTTGAGCTGTACAGAGACAAACAGTAAGCTTCTCCTTCCATTCAGGACCTCCTACCTGAAGTCACCCTGCCTCCTGAAGAAAGACGACCTCGTTTCTATTGCAACTAAAGCACAGTTGTTCCTGTAGCAGGGCAGGCTTTTGAAGAGGCACGGGCCCAGAGGCATAGCTAGGGCTTTCCTTGGTGAGGCCGTTCACTACATTCAGGACACCCTGCCTCGAGAAGTTGATTCAGGGAAGCAACCAGTGTGTACTCGGTGTCTCTTTTGACTCGTTAAAAACCACAGAGATGTATGCTGCCTGTGTCCATGGAAATGGGGGCATGATGGGACTAGCCTTGCTTTCCGTTTGGAAACCTCCTTTCTTGCTGCCGTGAAGCTCCCTGAAATTCTCTGCTGTTGACAGGCCTCTGGCCACTGTAGGCATGGGTCTGGGAAGAAAATGAGTTTTCCCTGGGTACACACGGAGCTATATAGGCCAGGGTGGGGCTCACCTTGCCATGCTCTAGAGCTAAAGGGAATCTCCACGTGAGTCCTTGCCTCGAGGTAAGGCCCTGAGTAGCCCTGCAGAAAGGGAGGCATGCAGCTCTTTCCATGAGCTCTTAGTGGAGGTCTGTTTTATTTTAAAGGAAGTACCCTTTTCAGGACTCCTACGGTCTTCGGGTGAGCATCATTTTTATTCCAAGATCACTGACTCCCTCCGCACCCCTGTGGGCCTGCTGAGCAGCATTGAGTCCCATACGTCCCACGGAGGCCCTCTGTGTCTGCAGAGTCTCGGGCAACACACTGTACGTTACTTCAGGAGAGCTCCGTTTCCAGAGCACTCGAACAGCATCAGAACCACATTTCTAGGCAGTCCAACATGCCCTGGAAGTCTTCGACATTGCCCTCGTCTGAGCTGCCCTGAGAAAACAGTCTGCTTAGAATTTATCAAAGACCTCGTTCCTGAAGTCACTCTATTCAAGGAGAAATACAGCATCTTACCATGGTGTGTCGCTCACAGGGCAAGAAACGTGAGAACTTGCCTCGAGGTAAGGCCATGAAATGCTATGCAGAAGCAGAGGCGTGTAGCAGTTTCCATGAGGCCGTAGTCGCTTATCTTCAGCATTTTAAAGCCAGTACGCTTTTCAGGACACCTAGGTGCCTCGCCTGGAAACCCTATTCCCTGCAAAAACACTGAGTACCCTCAGGCTCCCCTGGCCCTTCTAAGCACTATCCAGGGAAGGAGCTTTCCGACTCACAGTGTGTATGCCGAGTGTAGGGCAACACAGTGCACTCTTATTGGAACATCTTGATTTAGCCAGCATCGCACAGGTTCACGAGCACCGTTAAGCAAGTTCCAACAGGCCGTGGAAGTCGCTCTCATTCCCTAGTTTGAGCTGTACAGAGACAAACAGTAAGCTTCTCCTTCCATTCAGGACCTCCTACCTGAAGTCACCCTGCCTCCTGAAGAAAGACGACCTCGTTTCTATTGCAACTAAAGCACAGTTGTTCCTGTAGCAGGGCAGGCTTTTGAAGAGGCACGGGCCCAGAGGCATAGCTAGGGCTTTCCTTGGTGAGGCCGTTCACTACATTCAGGACACCCTGCCTCGAGAAGTTGATTCAGGGAAACAACCAGTGTGTACTCGGTGTCTCTTTTGCCTTGTTAGAAACCACAGAGATGTATGCTGCCTGTGCCCATGGAAATTGGGGCATGATGGGACTAGCCTTGCTTTCCATTTGGAAAGCTCCATTCTTGCTTTCGTGAAGCTCCCTGAAATTCTCTGCTGTTGACAGGCCCCTGGCCACTGTAGGCTTGGGTCTGGGAAGAAAATGAGTTTTCTCTGTCTACACACGGAGCTTCATTGGCCGCGGTGGGGCGCACCTTGCCATGCTCTAGAGCTAAAGGGAATCTCAACGTGAGTCCTTGCCTCGAGGTAAGGCCCTGAGTAGCCCTACAGAAAAGGAGGCATGCAGCTCTTTCCATTAGCTCTTAGTCGCTGTTCTGGTTTACTTTAAAGGAAGTACCCTTTTCAGGACTCCTAGGCCCCTCGGTTGAGCATCAAGTTTGTTCCAAGATCTCTGAGTACCTCCACACCCCTGTAGGCCTGCTGAGCAACAACGAGGCCCATTGGTCCCTCGGAGGTCCTCTGTGTCTGCTGAGTCATGGGCAACACACTGCACTCTTTCTTGTGATATCTTGATTCACAGCACTCGCACAGGTTCAAGAGCAACGTTCAAGCAAGTTCCAACATGCCGTGGAAATCGCACTCAATCCCTAGTCTGAGCTGCACAGAGAAAAACACTAGGCTTCTCCTTCCAATCAGGACCTCCTACCTGAAGTCACCCTGCTTCCAGGAGAAAGACGGCTTGCTTTCCTTTTGCAAGTAAAGCACAGTTTTTCCTGTAGCACTGCAGGCTTTTGAAAAGGCAGGGGCCCAGAGGCCTGCCTAGGGCGTTCCTTGGTGAGGCCTCGGGCCCAGTGGCCTGGCTAGGGCGTTCCTTGGTGAGGCCGTTCACTAGATGCAGAACCCCCTGCCTCGAGAAGTTGATTCAGGGAAGCAACCAGTGTGTACTCGGTGTCTCTTTTGACTCGTTAAAAACCACAGAGATGTATGCTGCCTGTGTCCATGGAAATGGGGGCATGATGGGACTAGCCTTGCTTTCCGTTTGGAAACCTCCTTTCTTGCTGCCGTGAAGCTCCCTGAAATTCTCTGCTGTTGACAGGCCTCTGGCCACTGTAGGCATGGGTCTGGGAAGAAAATGAGTTTTCCCTGGGTACACACGGAGCTATATAGGCCAGGGTGGGGCTCACCTTGCCATGCTCTAGAGCTAAAGGGAATCTCCACGTGAGTCCTTGCCTCGAGGTAAGGCCCTGAGTAGCCCTGCAGAAAGGGAGGCATGCAGCTCTTTCCATGAGCTCTTAGTGGAGGTCTGTTTTATTTTAAAGGAAGTACCCTTTTCAGGACTCCTACGGTCTTCGGGTGAGCATCATTTTTATTCCAAGATCACTGACTCCCTCCGCACCCCTGTGGGCCTGCTGAGCAGCACTGAGTCCCATACGTCCCACGGAGGCCCTCTGTGTCTGCAGTCTCGGGCAACACACTGTACGTTACTTCAGGAGAGCTCCGTTTCCAGAGCACTCGAACAGCATCAGAACCACATTTCTAGGCAGTCCAACATGCCCTGGAAGTCTTCGACATTGCCCTCGTCTGAGCTGCCCTGAGAAAACAGTCTGCTTAGAATTTATCAAAGACCTCGTTCCTGAAGTCACTCTATTCAAGGAGAAATACAGCATCTTACCATGCTGTGTCGCTCACAGGGCAAGAAACGTGAGAACTTGCCTCGAGGTAAGGCCATGAAATGCTATGCAGAAGCAGAGGCGTGTAGCAGTTTCCATGAGGCCGTAGTCGCTTATCTTCAGCATTTTAAAGCCAGTACGCTTTTCAGGACACCTAGGTGCCTCGCCTGGAAACCCTATTCCCTGCAAAAACACTGAGTACCCTCAGGCTCCCCTGGCCCTTCTAAGCACTATCCAGGGAAGGAGCTTTCCGACTCACAGTGTGTATGCCGAGTGTAGGGCAACACAGTGCACTCTTATTGGAACATCTTGATTTGGCCAGCATCGCACAGGTTCACGAGCACCGTTAAGCAAGTTCCAACAGGCCGTGGAAGTCGGTCTCATTCCCTAGTTTGAGCTGTACAGAGACAAACAGTAAGCTTCTCCTTCCATTCAGGACCTCCTACCTGAAGTCACCCTGCCTCCTGAAGAAAGACGACCTCGTTTCTATTGCAACTAAAGCACAGTTGTTCCTGTAGCAGGGCAGGCTTTTGAAGAGGCACGGGCCCAGAGGCATAGCTAGGGCTTTCCTTGGTGAGGCCGTTCACTACATTCAGGACACCCTGCCTCGAGAAGTTGATTCAGGGAAGCAACTAGTGTGTACTCGGTGTCTCTTTTGACTCGTTAAAAACCACAGAGATGTATGCTGCCTGTGTCCATGGAAATGGGGGCATGATGCGACTAGCCTTGCTTTCCGTTTGGAAACCTCCTTTCTTGCTGCCGTGAAGCTCCCTGAAATTCTCTGCTGTTGACAGGCCTCTGGCCACTGTAGGCATGGGTCTGGGAAGAAAATGAGTTTTCCCTGGGTACACACGGAGCTATATAGGCCAGGGTGGGGCTCACCTTGCCATGCTCTAGAGCTAAAGGGAATCTCCACGTGAGTCCTTGCCTCGAGGTAAGGCCCTGAGTAGCCCTGCAGAAAGGGAGGCATGCAGCTCTTTCCATGAGCTCTTAGTGGAGGTCTGTTTTATTTTAAAGGAAGTACCCTTTTCAGGACTCCTACGGTCTTCGGGTGAGCATCATTTTTATTCCAAGATCACTGACTCCCTCCGCACCCCTGTGGGCCTGCTGAGCAGCATTGAGTCCCATACGTCCCACGGAGGCCCTCTGTGCCTGCAGAGTCTCGGGCAACACACTGTACGTTACTTCAGGAGAGCTCCGTTTCCAGAGCACTCGAACAGCATCAGAACCACATTTCTAGGCAGTCCAACATGCCCTGGAAGTCTTCGACATTGCCCTCGTCTGAGCTGCCCTGAGAAAACAGTCTGCTTAGAATTTATCAAAGACCTCGTTCCTGAAGTCACTCTATTCAAGGAGAAATACAGCATCTTACCATGCTGTGTCGCTCACAGGGCAAGAAACGTGAGAACTTGCCTCGAGGTAAGGCCATGAAATGCTATGCAGAAGCAGAGGCGTGTAGCAGTTTCCATGAGGCCGTAGTCGCTTATCTTCAGCATTTTAAAGCCAGTACGCTTTTCAGGACACCTAGGTGCCTCGCCTGGAAACCCTATTCCCTGCAAAAACACTGAGTACCCTCAGGCTCCCCTGGCCCTTCTAAGCACTATCCAGGGAAGGAGCTTTCCGACTCACAGTGTGTATGCCGAGTGTAGGGCAACACAGTGCACTCTTATTGGAACATCTTGATTTAGCCAGCATCGCACAGGTTCACGAGCACCGTTAAGCAAGTTCCAACAGGCCGTGGAAGTCGCTCTCATTCCCTAGTTTGAGCTGTACAGAGACAAACAGTAAGCTTCTCCTTCCATTCAGGACCTCCTACCTGAAGTCACCCTGCCTCCTGAAGAAAGACGACCTCGTTTCTATTGCAACTAAAGCACAGTTGTTCCTGTAGCAGGGCAGGCTTTTGAAGAGGCACGGGCCCAGAGGCATAGCTAGGGCTTTCCTTGGTGAGGCCGTTCACTACATTCAGGACACCCTGCCTCGAGAAGTTGATTCAGGGAAACAACCAGTGTGTACTCGGTGTCTCTTTTGCCTTGTTAGAAACCACAGAGATGTATGCTGCCTGTGCCCATGGAAATTGGGGCATGATGGGACTAGCCTTGCTTTCCATTTGGAAAGCTCCATTCTTGCTTTCGTGAAGCTCCCTGAAATTCTCTGCTGTTGACAGGCCCCTGGCCACTGTAGGCTTGGGTCTGGGAAGAAAATGAGTTTTCTCTGTCTACACACGGAGCTTCATTGGCCGCGGTGGGGCGCACCTTGCCATGCTCTAGAGCTAAAGGGAATCTCAACGTGAGTCCTTGCCTCGAGGTAAGGCCCTGAGTAGCCCTACAGAAAAGGAGGCATGCAGCTCTTTCCATTAGCTCTTAGTCGCTGTTCTGGTTTACTTTAAAGGAAGTACCCTTTTCAGGACTCCTAGGCCCCTCGGTTGAGCATCAATTTTGTTCCAAGATCTCTGAGTACCTCCACACCCCTGTAGGCCTGCTGAGCAACAACGAGGCCCATTGGTCCCTCGGAGGTCCTCTGTGTCTGCTGAGTCATGGGCAACACACTGCACTCTTTCTTGTGATATCTTGATTCACAGCACTCGCACAGGTTCAAGAGCAACGTTCAAGCAAGTTCCAACATGCCGTGGAAATCGCACTCAATCCCTAGTCTGAGCTGCACAGAGAAAAACACTAGTCTTCTCCTTCCAATCAGGACCTCCTACCTGAAGTCACCCTGCTTCCAGGAGAAAGACGGCTTGCTTTCCTTTTGCAAGTAAAGCACAGTTTTTCCTGTAGCACTGCAGGCTTTCGAAAAGGCAGGGGCCCAGAGGCCTGCCTAGGGCGTTCCTTGGTGAGGCCTCGGGCCCAGTGGCCTGGCTAGGGCGTTCCTTGGTGAGGCCGTTCACTAGATGCAGAACACCCTGCCTCGAGAAGTTGATTCAGGGAAGCAACCAGTGTGTACTCGGTGTCTCCTTTGACTCGTTAAAAACCACAGAGATGTATGCTGCCTGTGTCCATGGAAATGGGGGCATGATGGTACTAGCCTTGCTTTCCGTTTGGAAACCTCCTTTCTTGCTGCCGTGAAGCTCCCTGAAATTCTCTGCTGTTGACAGGCCTCTGGCCACTGTAGGCATGGGTCTGGGAAGAAAATGAGTTTTCCCTGGGTACACACGGAGCTATATAGGCCAGGGTGGGGCTCACCTTGCCATGCTCTAGAGCTAAAGGGAATCTCCACGTGAGTCCTTGCCTCGAGGTAAGGCCCTGAGTAGCCCTGCAGAAAGGGAGGCATGCAGCTCTTTCCATGAGCTCTTAGTGGAGGTCTGTTTTATTTTAAAGGAAGTACCCTTTTCAGGACTCCTACGGTCTTCGGGTGAGCATCATTTTTATTCCAAGATCACTGACTCCCTCCGCACCCCTGTGGGCCTGCTGAGCAGCATTGAGTCCCATACGTCCCACGGAGGCCCTCTGTGTCTGCAGTCTCGGGCAACACACTGTACGTTACTTCAGGAGAGCTCCGTTTCCAGAGCACTCGAACAGCATCAGAACCACATTTCTAGGCAGTCCAACATGCCCTGGAAGTCTTCGACATTGCCCTCGTCTGAGCTGCCCTGAGAAAACAGTCTGCTTAGAATTTATCAAAGACCTCGTTCCTGAAGTCACTCTATTCAAGGAGAAATACAGCATCTTACCATGCTGTGTCGCTCACAGGGCAAGAAACGTGAGAACTTGCCTCGAGGTAAGGCCATGAAATGCTATGCAGAAGCAGAGGCGTGTAGCAGTTTCCATGAGGCCGTAGTCGCTTATCTTCAGCATTTTAAAGCCAGTACGCTTTTCAGGACACCTAGGTGCCTCGCCTGGAAACCCTATTCCCTGCAAACACACTGAGTACCCTCAGGCTCCCCTGGCCCTTCTAAGCACTATCCAGGGAAGGAGCTTTCCGACTCACAGTGTGTATGCCGAGTGTAGGGCAACACAGTGCACTCTTATTGGAACATCTTGATTTAGCCAGCATCGCACAGGTTCACGAGCACCGTTAAGCAAGTTCCAACAGGCCGTGGAAGTCGCTCTCATTCCCTAGTTTGAGCTGTACAGAGACAAACAGTAAGCTTCTCCTTCCATTCAGGACCTCCTACCTGAAGTCACCCTGCCTCCTGAAGAAAGACGACCTCGTTTCTATTGCAACTAAAGCACAGTTGTTCCTGTAGCAGGGCAGGCTTGTGAAGAGGCACGGGCCCAGAGGCATAGCTAGGGCTTTCCTTGGTGAGGCCGTTCACTACATTCAGGACACCCTGCCTCGAGAAGTTGATTCAGGGAAGCAACCAGTGTGTACTCGGTGTCTCTTTTGACTCGTTAAAAACCACAGAGATGTATGCTGCCTGTGTCCATGGAAATGGGGGCATGATGGGACTAGCCTTGCTTTCCGTTTGGAAACCTCCTTTCTTGCTGCCGTGAAGCTCCCTGAAATTCTCTGCTGTTGACAGGCCTCTGGCCACTGTAGGCATGGGTCTGGGAAGAAAATGAGTTTTCCCTGGGTACACACGGAGCTATATAGGCCAGGGTGGGGCTCACCTTGCCATGCTCTAGAGCTAAAGGGAATCTCCACGTGAGTCCTTGCCTCGAGGTAAGGCCCTGAGTAGCCCTGCAGAAAGGGAGGCATGCAGCTCTTTCCATGAGCTCTTAGTGGAGGTCTGTTTTATTTTAAAGGAAGTACCCTTTTCAGGACTCCTACGGTCTTCGGGTGAGCATCGTTTTTATTCCAAGATCACTGACTCCCTCCGCACCCCTGTGGGCCTGCTGAGCAGCATTGAGTCCCATACGTCCCACGGAGGCCCTCTGTGTCTGCAGAGTCTCGGGCAACACACTGTACGTTACTTCAGGAGAGCTCCGTTTCCAGAGCACTCGAACAGCATCAGAACCACATTTCTAGGCAGTCCAACATGCCCTGGAAGTCTTCGACATTGCCCTCGTCTGAGCTGCCCTGAGAAAACAGTCTGCTTAGAATTTATCAAAGACCTCGTTCCTGAAGTCACTCTATTCAAGGAGAAATACAGCATCTTACCATGCTGTGTCGCTCACAGGGCAAGAAACGTGAGAACTTGCCTCGAGGTAAGGCCATGAAATGCTATGCAGAAGCAGAGGCGTGTAGCAGTTTCCATGAGGCCGTAGTCGCTTATATTCAGCATTTTAAAGCCAGTACGCTTTTCAGGACACCTAGGTGCCTCGCCTGGAAACCCTATTCCCTGCAAAAACACTGAGTACCCTCAGGCTCCCCTGGCCCTTCTAAGCACTATCCAGGGAAGGAGCTTTCCGACTCACAGTGTGTATGCCGAGTGTAGGGCAACACAGTGCACTCTTATTGGAACATCTTGATTTAGCCAGCATCGCACAGGTTCACGAGCACCGTTAAGCAAGTTCCAACAGGCCTTGGAAGTCGCTCTCATTCCCTAGTTTGAGCTGTACAGAGACAAACAGTAAGCTTCTCCTTCCATTCAGGACCTCCTACCTGAAGTCACCCTGCCTCCTGAAGAAAGACGACCTCGTTTCTATTGCAACTAAAGCACAGTTGTTCCTGTAGCAGGGCAGGCTTTTGAAGAGGCACGGGCCCAGAGGCATAGCTAGGGCTTTCCTTGGTGAGGCCGTTCACTACATTCAGGACACCCTGCCTCGAGAAGTTGATTCAGGGAAACAACCAGTGTGTACTCGGTGTCTCTTTTGCCTTGTTAGAAACCACAGAGATGTATGCTGCCTGTGCCCATGGAAATTGGGGCATGATGGGACTAGCCTTGCTTTCCATTTGGAAAGCTCCATTCTTGCTTTCGTGAAGCTCCCTGAAATTCTCTGCTGTTGACAGGCCCCTGGCCACTGTAGGCTTGGGTCTGGGAAGAAAATGAGTTTTCTCTGTCTACACACGGAGCTTCATTGGCCGCGGTGGGGCGCACCTTGCCATGCTCTAGAGCTAAAGGGAATCTCAACGTGAGTCCTTGCCTCGAGGTAAGGCCCTGAGTAGCCCTACAGAAAAGGAGGCATGCAGCTCTTTCCATTAGCTCTTAGTCGCTGTTCTGGTTTACTTTAAAGGAAGTACCCTTTTCAGGACTCCTAGGCCCCTCGGTTGAGCATCAATTTTGTTCCAAGATCTCTGAATACCTCCACACCCCTGTAGGCCTGCTGAGCAACAACGAGGCCCATTGGTCCCTCGGAGGTCCTCTGTGTCTGCTGAGTCATGGGCAACACACTGCACTCTTTCTTGTGATATCTTGATTCACAGCA
The DNA here is from genome assembly GCF_965194825.1 of Balaenoptera physalus. Taxonomy (NCBI): domain Eukaryota; kingdom Metazoa; phylum Chordata; class Mammalia; order Artiodactyla; family Balaenopteridae; genus Balaenoptera; species Balaenoptera physalus. The sequence continues at coordinate 186,903 of NW_028126148.1, forward strand.
CTCGCACAGGTTCAAGAGCAACGTTCAAGCAAGTTCCAACATGCCGTGGAAATCGCACTCAATCCCTAGTCTGAGCTGCACAGAGAAAAACACTAGGCTACTCCTTCCAATCAGGACCTCCTACCTGAAGTCACCCTGCTTCCAGGAGAAAGACGGCTTGCTTTCCTTTTGCAAGTAAAGCACAGTTTTTCCTGTAGCACTGCAGGCTTTTGAAAAGGCAGGGGCCCAGAGGCCTGCCTAGGGCGTTCCTTGGTGAGGCCTCGGGCCCAGTGGCCTGGCTAGGGCGTTCCTTGGTGAGGCCGTTCACTAGATGCAGAACACCCTGCCTCGAGAAGTTGATTCAGGGAAGCAACCAGTGTGTACTCGGTGTCTCTTTTGACTCGTTAAAAACCACAGAGATGTATGCTGCCTGTGTCCATGGAAATGGGGGCATGATGGGACTAGCCTTGCTTTCCGTTTGGAAACCTCCTTTCTTGCTGCCGTGAAGCTCCCTGAAATTCTCTGCTGTTGACAGGCCTCTGGCCACTGTAGGCATGGGTCTGGGAAGAAAATGAGTTTTCCCTGGGTACACACGGAGCTATATAGGCCAGGGTGGGGCTCACCTTGCCATGCTCTAGAGCTAAAGGGAATCTCCACGTGAGTCCTTGCCTCGAGGTAAGGCCCTGAGTAGCCCTGCAGAAAGGGAGGCATGCAGCTCTTTCCATGAGCTCTTAGTGGAGGTCTGTTTTATTTTAAAGGAAGTACCCTTTTCAGGACTCCTACGGTCTTCGGGTGAGCATCATTTTTATTCCAAGATCACTGACTCCCTCCGCACCCCTGTGGGCCTGCTGAGCAGCATTGAGTCCCATACGTCCCACGGAGGCCCTCTGTGTCTGCAGAGTCTCGGGCAACACACTGTACGTTACTTCAGGAGAGCTCCGTTTCCAGAGCACTCGAACAGCATCAGTACCACATTTCTAGGCAGTCCAACATGCCCTGGAAGTCTTCGACATTGCCCTCGTCTGAGCTGCCCTGAGAAAACAGTCTGCTTAGAATTTATCAAAGACCTCGTTCCTGAAGTCACTCTATTCAAGGAGAAATACAGCATCTTAACATGCTGTGTCGCTCACAGGGCAAGAAACGTGAGAACTTGCCTCGAGGTAAGGCCATGAAATGCTATGCAGAAGCAGAGGCGTGTAGCAGTTTCCATGAGGCCGTAGTCGCTTATCTTCAGCATTTTAAAGCCAGTACGCTTTTCAGGACACCTAGGTGCCTCGCCTGGAAACCCTATTCCCTGCAAAAACACTGAGTACCCTCAGGCTCCCCTGGCCCTTCTAAGCACTATCCAGGGAAGGAGCTTTCCGACTCACAGTGTGTATGCCGAGTGTAGGGCAACACAGTGCACTCTTATTGGAACATCTTGATTTAGCCAGCATCGCACAGGTTCACGAGCACCGTTAAGCAAGTTCCAACAGGCCGTGGAAGTCGCTCTCATTCCCTAGTTTGAGCTGTACAGAGACAAACAGTAAGCTTCTCCTTCCATTCAGGACCTCCTACCTGAAGTCACCCTGCCTCCTGAAGAAAGACGACCTCGTTTCTATTGCAACTAAAGCACAGTTGTTCCTGTAGCAGGGCAGGCTTTTGAAGAGGCACGGGCCCAGAGGCATAGCTAGGGCTTTCCTTGGTGAGGCCGTTCACTACATTCAGGACACCCTGCCTCGAGAAGTTGATTCAGGGAAACAACCAGTGTGTACTCGGTGTCTCTTTTGCCTTGTTAGAAACCACAGAGATGTATGCTGCCTGTGCCCATGGAAATTGGGGCATGATGGGACTAGCCTTGCTTTCCATTTGGAAAGCTCCATTCTTGCTTTCGTGAAGCTCCCTGAAATTCTCTGCTGTTGACAGGCCCCTGGCCACTGTAGGCTTGGGTCTGGGAAGAAAATGAGTTTTCTCTGTCTACACACGGAGCTTCATTGGCCGCGGTGGGGCGCACCTTGCCATGCTCTAGAGCTAAAGGGAATCTCAACGTGAGTCCTTGCCTCGAGGTAAGGCCCTGAGTAGCCCTACAGAAAAGGAGGCATGCAGCTCTTTCCATTAGCTCTTAGTCGCTGTTCTGGTTTACTTTAAAGGAAGTACCCTTTTCAGGACTCCTAGGCCCCTCGGTTGAGCATCAATTTTGTTCCAAGATCTCTGAATACCTCCACACCCCTGTAGGCCTGCTGAGCAACAACGAGGCCCATTGGTCCCTCGGAGGTCCTCTGTGTCTGCTGAGTCATGGGCAACACACTGCACTCTTTCTTGTGATATCTTGATTCACAGCACTCGCACAGGTTCAAGAGCAACGTTCAAGCAAGTTCCAACATGCCGTGGAAATCGCACTCAATCCCTAGTCTGAGCTGCACAGAGAAAAACACTAGTCTTCTCCTTCCAATCAGGACCTCCTACCTGAAGTCACCCTGCTTCCAGGAGAAAGACGGCTTGCTTTCCTTTTGCAAGTAAAGCACAGTTTTTCCTGTAGCACTGCAGGCTTTTGAAAAGGCAGGGGCCCAGAGGCCTGCCTAGGGCGTTCCTTGGTGAGGCCTCGGGCCCAGTGGCCTGGCTAGGGCGTTCCTGGGTGAGGCCGTTCACTAGATGCAGAACACCCTGCCTCGAGAAGTTGATTCAGGGAAGCAACCAGTGTGTACTCGGTGTCTCTTTTGACTCGTTGAAAACCACAGAGATGTATTCTGCCTGTGTCATCAGAACCACATTTCTAGGCAGTCCAACATGCCCTGGAAGTCTTCGACATTGCCCTCGTCTGAGCTGCCCTGAGAAAACAGTCTGCTTAGAATTTATCAAAGACCTCGTTCCTGAAGTCACTCTATTCAAGGAGAAATACAGCATCTTACCATGCTGTGTCGCTCACAGGGCAAGAAACGTGAGAACTTGCCTCGAGGTAAGGCCATGAAATGCTATGCAGAAGCAGAGGCGTGTAGCAGTTTCCATGAGGCCGTAGTCGCTTATCTTCAGCATTTTAAAGCCAGTACGCTTTTCAGGACACCTAGGTGCCTCGCCTGGAAACCCTATTCCCTGCAAAAACACTGAGTACCCTCAGGCTCCCCTGGCCCTTCTAAGCACTATCCAGGGAAGGAGCTTTCCGACTCACAGTGTGTATGCCGAGTGTAGGGCAACACAGTGCACTCTTATTGGAACATCTTGATTTAGCCAGCATCGCACAGGTTCACGAGCACCGTTAAGCAAGTTCCAACAGGCCGTGGAAGTCGCTCTCATTCCCTAGTTTGAGCTGTACAGAGACAAACAGTAAGCTTCTCCTTCCATTCAGGACCTCCTACCTGAAGTCACCCTGCCTCCTGAAGAAAGACGACCTCGTTTCTATTGCAACTAAAGCACAGTTGTTCCTGTAGCAGGGCAGGCTTTTGAAGAGGCACGGGCCCAGAGGCATAGCTAGGGCTTTCCTTGGTGAGGCCGTTCACTACATTCAGGACACCCTGCCTCGAGAAGTTGATTCAGGGAAACAACCAGTGTGTACTCGGTGTCTCTTTTGCCTTGTTAGAAACCACAGAGATGTATGCTGCCTGTGCCCATGGAAATTGGGGCATGATGGGACTAGCCTTGCTTTCCATTTGGAAAGCTCCATTCTTGCTTTCGTGAAGCTCCCTGAAATTCTCTGCTGTTGACAGGCCCCTGGCCACTGTAGGCTTGGGTCTGGGAAGAAAATGAGTTTTCTCTGTCTACACACGGAGCTTCATTGGCCGCGGTGGGGCGCACCTTGCCATGCTCTAGAGCTAAAGGGAATCTCAACGTGAGTCCTTGCCTCGAGGTAAGGCCCTGAGTAGCCCTACAGAAAAGGAGGCATGCAGCTCTTTCCATTAGCTCTTAGTCGCTGTTCTGGTTTACTTTAAAGGAAGTACCCTTTTCAGGACTCCTAGGCCCCTCGGTTGAGCATCAATTTTGTTCCAAGATCTCTGAATACCTCCACACCCCTGTAGGCCTGCTGAGCAACAACGAGGCCCATTGGTCCCTCGGAGGTCCTCTGTGTCTGCTGAGTCATGGGCAACACACTGCACTCTTTCTTGTGATATCTTGATTCACAGCACTCGCACAGGTTCAAGAGCAACGTTCAAGCAAGTTCCAACATGCCGTGGAAATCGCACTCAATCCCTAGTCTGAGCTGCACAGAGAAAAACACTAGGCTTCTCCTTCCAATCAGGACCTCCTACCTGAAGTCACCCTGCTTCCAGGAGAAAGACGGCTTGCTTTCCTTTTGCAAGTAAAGCACAGTTTTTCCTGTAGCACTGCAGGCTTTTGAAAAGGCAGGGGCCCAGAGGCATGCCTAGGGCGTTCCTTGGTGAGGCCTCGGGCCCAGTGGCCTGGCTAGGGCGTTCCTGGGTGAGGCCGTTCACTAGATGCAGAACACCCTGCCTCGAGAAGTTGATTCAGGGAAGCAACCAGTGTGTACTCGGTGTCTCTTTTGACTCGTTAAAAACCACAGAGATGTATGCTGCCTGTGTCCATGGAAATGGGGGCATGATGGGACTAGCCTTGCTTTCCGTTTGGAAACCTCCTTTCTTGCTGCCGTGAAGCTCCCTGAAATTCTCTGCTGTTGACAGGCCTCTGGCCACTGTAGGCATGGGTCTGGGAAGAAAATGAGTTTTCCCTGGGTACACACGGAGCTATATAGGCCAGGGTGGGGCTCACCTTGCCATGCTCTAGAGCTAAAGGGAATCTCCACGTGAGTCCTTGCCTCGAGGTAAGGCCCTGAGTAGCCCTGCAGAAAGGGAGGCATGCAGCTCTTTCCATGAGCTCTTAGTGGAGGTCTGTTTTATTTTAAAGGAAGTACCCTTTTCAGGACTCCTACGGTCTTCGGGTGAGCATCATTTTTATTCCAAGATCACTGACTCCCTCCGCACCCCTGTGGGTCTGCTGAGCAGCATTGAGTCCCATACGTCCCACGGAGGCCCTCTGTGTCTGCAGAGTCTCGGGCAACACACTGTACGTTACTTCAGGAGAGCTCCGTTTCCAGAGCACTCGAACAGCATCAGAACCACATTTCTAGGCAGTCCAACATGCCCTGGAAGTCTTCGACATTGCCCTCGTCTGAGCTGCCCTGAGAAAACAGTCTGCTTAGAATTTATCAAAGACCTCGTTCCTGAAGTCACTCTATTCAAGGAGAAATACAGCATCTTACCATGCTGTGTCGCTCACAGGGCAAGAAACGTGAGAACTTGCCTCGAGGTAAGGCCATGAAATGCTATGCAGAAGCAGAGGCGTGTAGCAGTTTCCATGAGGCCGTAGTCGCTTATCTTCAGCATTTTAAAGCCAGTACGCTTTTCAGGACACCTAGGTGCCTCGCCTGGAAACCCTATTCCCTGCAAAAACACTGAGTACCCTCAGGCTCCCCTGGCCCTTCTAAGCAGTATCCAGGGAAGGAGCTTTCCGACTCACAGTGTGTATGCCAAGTGTAGGGCAACACAGTGCACTCTTATTGGAACATCTTGATTTAGCCAGCATCGCACAGGTTCACGAGCACCGTTAAGCAAGTTCCAACAGGCCGTGGAAGTCGCTCTCATTCCCTAGTTTGAGCTGTACAGAGACAAACAGTAAGCTTCTCCTTCCATTCAGGACCTCCTACCTGAAGTCACCCTGCCTCCTGAAGAAAGACGACCTCGTTTCTATTGCAACTAAAGCACAGTTGTTCCTGTAGCAGGGCAGGCTTTTGAAGAGGCACGGGCCCAGAGGCATAGCTAGGGCTTTCCTTGGTGAGGCCGTTCACTACATTCAGGACACCCTGCCTCGAGAAGTTGATTCAGGGAAACAACCAGTGTGTACTCGGTGTCTCTTTTGCCTTGTTAGAAACCACAGAGATGTATGCTGCCTGTGCCCATGGAAATTGGGGCATGATGGGACTAGCCTTGCTTTCCATTTGGAAAGCTCCATTCTTGCTTTCGTGAAGCTCCCTGAAATTCTCTGCTGTTGACAGGCCCCTGGCCACTGTAGGCTTGGGTCTGGGAAGAAAATGAGTTTTCTCTGTCTACACACGGAGCTTCATTGGCCGCGGTGGGGCGCACCTTGCCATGCTCTAGAGCTAAAGGGAATCTCAACGTGAGTCCTTGCCTCGAGGTAAGGCCCTGAGTAGCCCTACAGAAAAGGAGGCATGCAGCTCTTTCCATTAGCTCTTAGTCGCTGTTCTGGTTTACTTTAAAGGAAGTACCCTTTTCAGGACTCCTAGGCCCCTCGGTTGAGCATCAATTTTGTTCCAAGATCTCTGAATACCTCCACACCCCTGTAGGCCTGCTGAGCAACAACGAGGCCCATTGGTCCCTCGGAGGTCCTCTGTGTCTGCTGAGTCATGGGCAACACACTGCACTCTTTCTTGTGATATCTTGATTCACAGCACTCGCACAGGTTCAAGAGCAACGTTCAAGCAAGTTCCAACATGCCGTGGAAATCGCACTGAATCCCTAGTCTGAGCTGCACAGAGAAAAACACTAGTCTTCTCCTTCCAATCAGGACCTCCTACCTGAAGTCACCCTGCTTCCAGGAGAAAGACGGCTTGCTTTCCTTTTGCAAGTAAAGCACAGTTTTTCCTGTAGCACTGCAGGCTTTTGAAAAGGCAGGGGCCCAGAGGCATGCCTAGGGCGTTCCTTGGTGAGGCCTCGGGCCCAGTGGCCTGGCTAGGGCGTTCCTTGGTGAGGCCGTTCACTAGATGCAGAACACCCTGCCTCGAGAAGTTGATTCAGGGAAGCAACCAGTGTGTACTCGGTGTCTCTTTTGACTCGTTAAAAACCACAGAGATGTATGCTGCCTGTGTCCATGGATATGGGGGCATGATGGGACTAGCCTTGCTTTCCGTTTGGAAACCTCCTTTCTTGCTGCCGTGAAGCTCCCTGAAATTCTCTGCTGTTGACAGGCCTCTGGCCACTGTAGGCATGGGTCTGGGAAGAAAATGAGTTTTCCCTGGGTACACACGGAGCTATATAGGCCAGGGTGGGGCTCACCTTGCCATGCTCTAGAGCTAAAGGGAATCTCCACGTGAGTCCTTGCCTCGAGGTAAGGCCCTGAGTAGCCCTGCAGAAAGGGAGGCATGCAGCTCTTTCCATGAGCTCTTAGTGGAGGTCTGTTTTATTTTAAAGGAAGTACCCTTTTCAGGACTCCTACGGTCTTCGGGTGAGCATCATTTTTATTCCAAGATCACTGACTCCCTCCGCACCCCTGTGGGCCTGCTGAGCAGCATTGAGTCCCATACGTCCCACGGAGGCCCTCTGTGTCTGCAGAGTCTCGGGCAACACACTGTACGTTACTTCAGGAGAGCTCCGTTTCCAGAGCACTCGAACAGCATCAGAACCACATTTCTAGGCAGTCCAACATGCCCTGGAAGTCTTCGACATTGCCCTCGTCTGAGCTGCCCTGAGAAAACAGTCTGCTTAGAATTTATCAAAGACCTCGTTCCTGAAGTCACTCTATTCAAGGAGAAATACAGCATCTTACCATGCTGTGTCGCTCACAGGGCAAGAAACGTGAGAACTTGCCTCGAGGTAAGGCCATGAAATGCTATGCAGAAGCAGAGGCGTGTAGCAGTTTCCATGAGGCCGTAGTCGCTTATCTTCAGCATTTTAAAGCCAGTACGCTTTTCAGGACACCTAGGTGCCTCGCCTGGAAACCCTATTCCCTGCAAAAACACTGAGTACCCTCAGGCTCCCCTGGCCCTTCTAAGCACTATCCAGGGAAGGAGCTTTCCGACTCACAGTGTGTATGCCAAGTGTAGGGCAACACAGTGCACTCTTATTGGAACATCTTGATTTAGCCAGCATCGCACAGGTTCACGAGCACCGTTAAGCAAGTTCCAACAGGCCGTGGAAGTCGCTCTCATTCCCTAGTTTGAGCTGTACAGAGACAAACAGTAAGCTTCTCCTTCCATTCAGGACCTCCTACCTGAAGTCACCCTGCCTCCTGAAGAAAGACGACCTCGTTTCTATTGCAACTAAAGCACAGTTGTTCCTGTAGCAGGGCAGGCTTTTGAAGAGGCACGGGCCCAGAGGCATAGCTAGGGCTTTCCTTGGTGAGGCCGTTCACTACATTCAGGACACCCTGCCTCGAGAAGTTGATTCAGGGAAACAACCAGTGTGTACTCGGTGTCTCTTTTGCCTTGTTAGAAACCACAGAGATGTATGCTGCCTGTGCCCATGGAAATTGGGGCATGATGGGACTAGCCTTGCTTTCCATTTGGAAAGCTCCATTCTTGCTTTCGTGAAGCTCCCTGAAATTCTCTGCTGTTGACAGGCCCCTGGCCACTGTAGGCTTGGGTCTGGGAAGAAAATGAGTTTTCTCTGTCTACACACGGAGCTTCATTGGCCGCGGTGGGGCGCACCTTGCCATGCTCTAGAGCTAAAGGGAATCTCAACGTGAGTCCTTGCCTCGAGGTAAGGCCCTGAGTAGCCCTACAGAAAAGGAGGCATGCAGCTCTTTCCATTAGCTCTTAGTCGCTGTTCTGGTTTACTTTAAAGGAAGTACCCTTTTCAGGACTCCTAGGCCCCTCGGTTGAGCATCAATTTTGTTCCAAGATCTCTGAATACCTCCACACCCCTGTAGGCCTGCTGAGCAACAACGAGGCCCATTGGTCCCTCGGAGGTCCTCTGTGTCTGCTGAGTCATGGGCAACACACTGCACTCTTTCTTGTGATATCTTGATTCACAGCACTCGCACAGGTTCAAGAGCAACGTTCAAGCAAGTTCCAACATGCCGTGGAAATCGCACTCAATCCCTAGTCTGAGCTGCACAGAGAAAAACACTAGTCTTCTCCTTCCAATCAGGACCTCCTACCTGAAGTCACCCTGCTTCCAGGAGAAAGACGGCTTGCTTTCCTTTTGCAAGTAAAGCACAGTTTTTCCTGTAGCACTGCAGGCTTTTGAAAAGGCAGGGGCCCAGAGGCCTGCCTAGGGCGTTCCTTGGTGAGGCCTCGGGCCCAGTGGCCTGGCTAGGGCGTTCCTGGGTGAGGCCGTTCACTAGATGCAGAACACCCTGCCTCGAGAAGTTGATTCAGGGAAGCAACCAGTGTGTACTCGGTGTCTCTTTTGACTCGTTGAAAACCACAGAGATGTATTCTGCCTGTGTCATCAGAACCACATTTCTAGGCAGTCCAACATGCCCTGGAAGTCTTCGACATTGCCCTCGTCTGAGCTGCCCTGAGAAAACAGTCTGCTTAGAATTTATCAAAGACCTCGTTCCTGAAGTCACTCTATTCAAGGAGAAATACAGCATCTTACCATGCTGTGTCGCTCACAGGGCAAGAAACGTGAGAACTTGCCTCGAGGTAAGGCCATGAAATGCTATGCAGAAGCAGAGGCGTGTAGCAGTTTCCATGAGGCCGTAGTCGCTTATCTTCAGCATTTTAAAGCCAGTACGCTTTTCAGGACACCTAGGTGCCTCGCCTGGAAACCCTATTCCCTGCAAAAACACTGAGTACCCTCAGGCTCCCTTGGCCCTTCTAAGCACTATCCAGGGAAGGAGCTTTCCGACTCACAGTGTGTATGCCGAGTGTAGGGCAACACAGTGCACTCTTATTGGAACATCTTGATTTAGCCAGCATCGCACAGTTTCACGAGCACCGTTAAGCAAGTTCCAACAGGCCGTGGAAGTCGCTCTCATTCCCTAGTTTGAGCTGTACAGAGACAAACAGTAAGCTTCTCCTTCCATTCAGGACCTCCTACCTGAAGTCACCCTGCCTCCTGAAGAAAGACGACCTCGTTTCTATTGCAACTAAAGCACAGTTGTTCCTGTAGCAGGGCAGGCTTTTGAAGAGGCACGGGCCCAGAGGCATAGCTAGGGCTTTCCTTGGTGAGGCCGTTCACTACATTCAGGACACCCTGCCTCGAGAAGTTGATTCAGGGAAACAACCAGTGTGTACTCTGTGTCTCTTTTGCCTTGTTAGAAACCACAGAGATGTATGCTACCTGTGCCCATGGAAATTGGGGCATGATGGGACTAGCCTTGCTTTCCATTTGGAAAGCTCCATTCTTGCTTTCGTGAAGCTCCCTGAAATTCTCTGCTGTTGACAGGCCCCTGGCCACTGTAGGCTTGGGTCTGGGAAGAAAATGAGTTTTCTCTGTCTACACACGGAGCTTCATTGGCCGCGGTGGGGCGCACCTTGCCATGCTCTAGAGCTAAAGGGAATCTCAACGTGAGTCCTTGCCTCGAGGTAAGGCCCTGAGTAGCCCTACAGAAAAGGAGGCATGCAGCTCTTTCCATTAGCTCTTAGTCGCTGTTCTGGTTTACTTTAAAGGAAGTACCCTTTTCAGGACTCCTAGGCCCCTCGGTTGAGCATCAATTTTGTTCCAAGATCTCTGAGTACCTCCACACCCCTGTAGGCCTGCTGAGCAACAACGAGGCCCATTGGTCCCTCGGAGGTCCTCTGTGTCTGCTGAGTCATGGGCAACACACTGCACTCTTTCTTGTGATATCTTGATTCACAGCACTCGCACAGGTTCAAGAGCAACGTTCAAGCAAGTTCCAACATGCCGTGGAAATCGCACTCAATCCCTAGTCTGAGCTGCACAGAGAAAAACACTAGTCTTCTCCTTCCAATCAGGACCTCCTACCTGAAGTCACCCTGCTTCCAGGAGAAAGACGGCTTGCTTTCCTTTTGCAAGTAAAGCACAGTTTTTCCTGTAGCACTGCAGGCTTTTGAAAAGGCAGGGGCCCAGAGGCCTGCCTAGGGCGTTCCTTGGTGAGGCCTCGGGCCCAGTGGCCTGGCTAGGGCGTTCCTGGGTGAGGCCGTTCACTAGATGCAGAACACCCTGCCTCGAGAAGTTGATTCAGGGAAGCAACCAGTGTGTACTCGGTGTCTCTTTTGACTCGTTGAAAACCACAGAGATGTATTCTGCCTGTGTCATCAGAACCACATTTCTAGGCAGTCCAACATGCCCTGGAAGTCTTCGACATTGCCCTCGTCTGAGCTGCCCTGAGAAAACAGTCTGCTTAGAATTTATCAAAGACCTCGTTCCTGAAGTCACTCTATTCAAGGAGAAATACAGCATCTTACCATGCTGTGTCGCTCACAGGGCAAGAAACGTGAGAACTTGCCTCGAGGTAAGGCCATGAAATGCTATGCAGAAGCAGAGGCGTGTAGCAGTTTCCATGAGGCCGTAGTCGCTTATCTTCAGCATTTTAAAGCCAGTACGCTTTTCAGGACACCTAGGTGCCTCGCCTGGAAACCCTATTCCCTGCAAAAACACTGAGTACCCTCAGGCTCCCCTGGCCCTTCTAAGCACTATCCAGGGAAGGAGCTTTCCGACTCACAGTGTGTATGCCGAGTGTAGGGCAACACAGTGCACTCTTATTGGAACATCTTGATTTAGCCAGCATCGCACAGGTTCACGAGCACCGTTAAGCAAGTTCCAACAGGCCGTGGAAGTCGCTCTCATTCCCTAGTTTGAGCTGTACAGAGACAAACAGTAAGCTTCTCCTTCCATTCAGGACCTCCTACCTGAAGTCACCCTGCCTCCTGAAGAAAGACGACCTCGTTTCTATTGCAACTAAAGCACAGTTGTTCCTGTAGCAGGGCAGGCTTTTGAAGAGGCACGGGCCCAGAGGCATAGCTAGGGCTTTCCTTGGTGAGGCCGTTCACTACATTCAGGACACCCTGCCTCGAGAAGTTGATTCAGGGAAACAACCAGTGTGTACTCTGTGTTTCTTTTGCCTTGTTAGAAACCACAGAGATGTATGCTGCCTGTGCCCATGGAAATTGGGGCATGATGGGACTAGCCTTGCTTTCCATTTGGAAAGCTCCATTCTTGCTTTCGTGAAGCTCCCTGAAATTCTCTGCTGTTGACAGGCCCCTGGCCACTGTAGGCTTGGGTCTGGGAAGAAAATGAGTTTTCTCTGTCTACACACGGAGCTTCATTGGCCGCGGTGGGGCGCACCTTGCCATGCTCTAGAGCTAAAGGGAATCTCAACGTGAGTCCTTGCCTCGAGGTAAGGCCCTGAGTAGCCCTACAGAAAAGGAGGCATGCAGCTCTTTCCATTAGCTCTTAGTCGCTGTTCTGGTTTACTTTAAAGGAAGTACCCTTTTCAGGACTCCTAGGCCCCTCGGTTGAGCATCAATTTTGTTCCAAGATCTCTGAGTACCTCCACACCCCTGTAGGCCTGCTGAGCAACAACGAGGCCCATTGGTCCCTCGGAGGTCCTCTGTGTCTGCTGAGTCATGGGCAACACACTGCACTCTTTCTTGTGATATCTTGATTCACAGCACTCGCACAGGTTCAAGAGCAACGTTCAAGCAAGTTCCAACATGCCGTGGAAATCGCACTCAATCCCTAGTCTGAGCTGCACAGAGAAAAACACTAGGCTTCTCCTTCCAATCAGGACCTCCTACCTGAAGTCACCCTGCTTCCAGGAGAAAGACGGCTTGCTTTCCTTTTGCAAGTAAAGCACAGTTTTTCCTGTAGCACTGCAGGCTTTTGAAAAGGCAGGGGCCCAGAGGCATGCCTAGGGCGTTCCTTGGTGAGGCCTCGGGCCCAGTGGCCTGGCTAGGGCGTTCCTTGGTGAGGCCGTTCACTAGATGCAGAACACCCTGCCTCGAGAAGTTGATTCAGGGAAGCAACCAGTGTGTACTCGGTGTCTCTTTTGACTCGTTAAAAACCACAGAGATGTATGCTGCCTGTGTCCATGGAAATGGGGGCATGATGGGACTAGCCTTGCTTTCCGTTTGGAAACCTCCTTTCTTGCTGCCGTGAAGCTCCCTGAAATTCTCTGCTGTTGACAGGCCTCTGGCCACTGTAGGCATGGGTCTGGGAAGAAAATGAGTTTTCCCTGGGTACACACGGAGCTATATAGGCCAGGGTGGGGCTCACCTTGCCATGCTCTAGGCCTAAAGGGAATCTCCACGTGAGTCCTTGCCTCGAGGTAAGGCCCTGAGTAGCCCTGCAGAAAGGGAGGCATGCAGCTCTTTCCATGAGCTCTTAGTGGAGGTCTGTTTTATTTTAAAGGAAGTACCCTTTTCAGGACTCCTACGGTCTTCGGGTGAGCATCATTTTTATTCCAAGATCACTGACTCCCTCCGCACCCCTGTGGGCCTGCTGAGCAGCATTGAGTCCCATACGTCCCACGGAGGCCCTCTGTGTCTGCAGTCTCGGGCAAAACACTGTACGTTACTTCAGGAGAGCTCCGTTTCCAGAGCACTCGAACAGCATCAGAACCACATTTCTAGGCAGTCCAACATGCCCTGGAAGTCTTCGACATTGCCCTCGTCTGAGCTGCCCTGAGAAAACAGTCTGCTTAGAATTTATCAAAGACCTCGTTCCTGAAGTCACTCTATTCAAGGAGAAATACAGCATCTTACCATGCTGTGTCGCTCACAGGGCAAGAAACGTGAGAACTTGCCTCGAGGTAAGGCCATGAAATGCTATGCAGAAGCAGAGGCGTGTAGCAGTTTCCATGAGGCCGTAGTCGCTTATCTTCAGCATTTTAAAGCCAGTACGCTTTTCAGGACACCTAGGTGCCTCGCCTGGAAACCCTATTCCCTGCAAAAACACTGAGTACCCTCAGGCTCCCCTGGCCCTTCTAAGCACTATCCAGGGAAGGAGCTTTCCGACTCACAGTGTGTATGCCGAGTGTAGGGCAACACAGTGCACTCTTATTGGAACATCTTGATTTAGCCAGCATCGCACAGGTTCACGAGCACCGTTAAGCAAGTTCCAACAGGCCGTGGAAGTCGCTCTCATTCCCTAGTTTGAGCTGTACAGAGACAAACAGTAAGCTTCTCCTTCCATTCAGGACCTCCTACCTGAAGTCACCCTGCCTCCTGAAGAAAGACGACCTCGTTTCTATTGCAACTAAAGCACAGTTGTTCCTGTAGCAGGGCAGGCTTTTGAAGAGGCACGGGCCCAGAGGCATAGCTAGGGCTTTCCTTGGTGAGGCCGTTCACTACATTCAGGACACCCTGCCTCGAGAAGTTGATTCAGGGAAACAACCAGTGTGTACTCGGTGTCTCTTTTGCCTTGTTAGAAACCACAGAGATGTATGCTGCCTGTGCCCATGGAAATTGGGGCATGATGGGACTAGCCTTGCTTTCCATTTGGAAAGCTCCATTCTTGCTTTCGTGAAGCTCCCTGAAATTCTCTGCTGTTGACAGGCCCCTGGCCACTGTAGGCTTGGGTCTGGGAAGAAAATGAGTTTTCTCTGTCTACACACGGAGCTTCATTGGCCGCGGTGGGGCGCACCTTGCCATGCTCTAGAGCTAAAGGGAATCTCAACGTGAGTCCTTGCCTCGAGGTAAGGCCCTGAGTAGCCCTACAGAAAAGGAGGCATGCAGCTCTTTCCATTAGCTCTTAGTCGCTGTTCTGGTTTACTTTAAAGGAAGTACCCTTTTCAGGACTCCTAGGCCCCTCGGTTGAGCATCAATTTTGTTCCAAGATCTCTGAATACCTCCACACCCCTGTAGGCCTGCTGAGCAACAACGAGGCCCATTGGTCCCTCGGAGGTCCTCTGTGTCTGCTGAGTCATGGGCAACACACTGCACTCTTTCTTGTGATATCTTGATTCACAGCACTCGCACAGGTTCAAGAGCAACGTTCAAGCAAGTTCCAACATGCCGTGGAAATCGCACTGAATCCCTAGTCTGAGCTGCACAGAGAAAAACACTAGTCTTCTCCTTCCAATCAGGACCTCCTACCTGAAGTCACCCTGCTTCCAGGAGAAAGACGGCTTGCTTTCCTTTTGCAAGTAAAGCACAGTTTTTCCTGTAGCACTGCAGGCTTTTGAAAAGGCAGGGGCCCAGAGGCCTGCCTAGGGCGTTCCTTGGTGAGGCCTCGGGCCCAGTGGCCTGGCTAGGGCGTTCCTGGGTGAGGCCGTTCACTAGATGCAGAACACCCTGCCTCGAGAAGTTGATTCAGGGAAGCAACCAGTGTGTACTCGGTGTCTCTTTTGACTCGTTGAAAACCACAGAGATGTATTCTGCCTGTGTCATCAGAACCACATTTCTAGGCAGTCCAACATGCCCTGGAAGTCTTCGACATTGCCCTCGTCTGAGCTGCCCTGAGAAAACAGTCTGCTTAGAATTTATCAAAGACCTCGTTCCTGAAGTCACTCTATTCAAGGAGAAATACAGCATCTTACCATGCTGTGTCGCTCACAGGGCAAGAAACGTGAGAACTTGCCTCGAGGTAAGGCCATGAAATGCTATGCAGAAGCAGAGGCGTGTAGCAGTTTCCATGAGGCCGTAGTCGCTTATCTTCAGCATTTTAAAGCCAGTACGCTTTTCAGGACACCTAGGTGCCTCGCCTGGAAACCCTATTCCCTGCAAAAACACTGAGTACCCTCAGGCTCCCTTGGCCCTTCTAAGCACTATCCAGGGAAGGAGCTTTCCGACTCACAGTGTGTATGCCGAGTGTAGGGCAACACAGTGCACTCTTATTGGAACATCTTGATTTAGCCAGCATCGCACAGGTTCACGAGCACCGTTAAGCAAGTTCCAACAGGCCGTGGAAGTCGCTCTCATTCCCTAGTTTGAGCTGTACAGAGACAAACAGTAAGCTTCTCCTTCCATTCAGGACCTCCTACCTGAAGTCACCCTGCCTCCTGAAGAAAGACGACCTCGTTTCTATTGCAACTAAAGCACAGTTGTTCCTGTAGCAGGGCAGGCTTTTGAAGAGGCACGGGCCCAGAGGCATAGCTAGGGCTTTCCTTGGTGAGGCCGTTCACTACATTCAGGACACCCTGCCTCGAGAAGTTGATTCAGGGAAACAACCAGTGTGTACTCTGTGTCTCTTTTGCCTTGTTAGAAACCACAGAGATGTATGCTACCTGTGCCCATGGAAATTGGGGCATGATGGGACTAGCCTTGCTTTCCATTTGGAAAGCTCCATTCTTGCTTTCGTGAAGCTCCCTGAAATTCTCTGCTGTTGACAGGCCCCTGGCCACTGTAGGCTTGGGTCTGGGAAGAAAATGAGTTTTCTCTGTCTACACACGGAGCTTCATTGGCCGCGGTGGGGCGCACCTTGCCATGCTCTAGAGCTAAAGGGAATCTCAACGTGAGTCCTTGCCTCGAGGTAAGGCCCTGAGTAGCCCTACAGAAAAGGAGGCATGCAGCTCTTTCCATTAGCTCTTAGTCGCTGTTCTGGTTTACTTTAAAGGAAGTACCCTTTTCAGGACTCCTAGGCCCCTCGGTTGAGCATCAATTTTGTTCCAAGATCTCTGAGTACCTCCACACCCCTGTAGGCCTGCTGAGCAACAACGAGGCCCATTGGTCCCTCGGAGGTCCTCTGTGTCTGCTGAGTCATGGGCAACACACTGCACTCTTTCTTGTGATATCTTGATTCACAGCACTCGCACAGGTTCAAGAGCAACGTTCAAGCAAGTTCCAACATGCCGTGGAAATCGCACTCAATCCCTAGTCTGAGCTGCACAGAGAAAAACACTAGTCTTCTCCTTCCAATCAGGACCTCCTACCTGAAGTCACCCTGCTTCCAGGAGAAAGACGGCTTGCTTTCCTTTTGCAAGTAAAGCACAGTTTTTCCTGTAGCACTGCAGGCTTTTGAAAAGGCAGGGGCCCAGAGGCCTGCCTAGGGCGTTCCTTGGTGAGGCCTCGGGCCCAGTGGCCTGGCTAGGGCGTTCCTGGGTGAGGCCGTTCACTAGATGCAGAACACCCTGCCTCGAGAAGTTGATTCAGGGAAGCAACCAGTGTGTACTCGGTGTCTCTTTTGACTCGTTGAAAACCACAGAGATGTATTCTGCCTGTGTCATCAGAACCACATTTCTAGGCAGTCCAACATGCCCTGGAAGTCTTCGACATTGCCCTCGTCTGAGCTGCCCTGAGAAAACAGTCTGCTTAGAATTTATCAAAGACCTCGTTCCTGAAGTCACTCTATTCAAGGAGAAATACAGCATCTTACCATGCTGTGTCGCTCACAGGGCAAGAAACGTGAGAACTTGCCTCGAGGTAAGGCCATGAAATGCTATGCAGAAGCAGAGGCGTGTAGCAGTTTCCATGAGGCCGTAGTCGCTTATCTTCAGCATTTTAAAGCCAGTACGCTTTTCAGGACACCTAGGTGCCTCGCCTGGAAACCCTATTCCCTGCAAAAACACTGAGTACCCTCAGGCTCCCCTGGCCCTTCTAAGCACTATCCAGGGAAGGAGCTTTCCGACTCACAGTGTGTATGCCGAGTGTAGGGCAACACAGTGCACTCTTATTGGAACATCTTGATTTAGCCAGCATCGCACAGGTTCACGAGCACCGTTAAGCAAGTTCCAACAGGCCGTGGAAGTCGCTCTCATTCCCTAGTTTGAGCTGTACAGAGACAAACAGTAAGCTTCTCCTTCCATTCAGGACCTCCTACCTGAAGTCACCCTGCCTCCTGAAGAAAGACGACCTCGTTTCTATTGCAACTAAAGCACAGTTGTTCCTGTAGCAGGGCAGGCTTTTGAAGAGGCACGGGCCCAGAGGCATAGCTAGGGCTTTCCTTGGTGAGGCCGTTCACTACATTCAGGACACCCTGCCTCGAGAAGTTGATTCAGGGAAACAACCAATGTGTACTCTGTGTCTCTTTTGCCTTGTTAGAAACCACAGAGATGTATGCTGCCTGTGCCCATGGAAATTGGGGCATGATGGGACTAGCCTTGCTTTCCATTTGGAAAGCTCCATTCTTGCTTTCGTGAAGCTCCCTGAAATTCTCTGCTGTTGACAGGCCCCTGGCCACTGTAGGCTTGGGTCTGGGAAGAAAATGAGTTTTCTCTGTCTACACACGGAGCTTCATTGGCCGCGGTGGGGCGCACCTTGCCATGCTCTAGAGCTAAAGGGAATCTCAACGTGAGTCCTTGCCTCGAGGTAAGGCCCTGAGTAGCCCTACAGAAAAGGAGGCATGCAGCTCTTTCCATTAGCTCTTAGTCGCTGTTCTGGTTTACTTTAAAGGAAGTACCCTTTTCAGGACTCCTAGGCCCCTCGGTTGAGCATCAATTTTGTTCCAAGATCTCTGAGTACCTCCACACCCCTGTAGGCCTGCTGAGCAACAACGAGGCCCATTGGTCCCTCGGAGGTCCTCTGTGTCTGCTGAGTCATGGGCAACACACTGCACTCTTTCTTGTGATATCTTGATTCACAGCACTCGCACAGTTTCAAGAGCAACGTTCAAGCAAGTTCCAACATGCCGTGGAAATCGCACTCAATCCCTAGTCTGAGCTGCACAGAGAAAAACACTAGGCTTCTCCTTCCAATCAGGACCTCCTACCTGAAGTCACCCTGCTTCCAGGAGAAAGACGGCTTGCTTTCCTTTTGCAAGTAAAGCACAGTTTTTCCTGTAGCACTGCAGGCTTTTGAAAAGGCAGGGGCCCAGAGGCATGCCTAGGGCGTTCCTTGGTGAGGCCTCGGGCCCAGTGGCCTGGCTAGGGCGTTCCTTGGTGAGGCCGTTCACTAGATGCAGAACACCCTGCCTCGAGAAGTTGATTCAGGGAAGCAACCAGTGTGTACTCGGTGTCTCTTTTGACTCGTTAAAAACCACAGAGATGTATGCTGCCTGTGTCCATGGAAATGGGGGCATGATGGGACTAGCCTTGCTTTCCGTTTGGAAACCTCCTTTCTTGCTGCCGTGAAGCTCCCTGAAATTCTCTGCTGTTGACAGGCCTCTGGCCACTGTAGGCATGGGTCTGGGAAGAAAATGAGTTTTCCCTGGGTACACACGGAGCTATATAGGCCAGGGTGGGGCTCACCTTGCCATGCTCTAGGCCTAAAGGGAATCTCCACGTGAGTCCTTGCCTCGAGGTAAGGCCCTGAGTAGCCCTGCAGAAAGGGAGGCATGCAGCTCTTTCCATGAGCTCTTAGTGGAGGTCTGTTTTATTTTAAAGGAAGTACCCTTTTCAGGACTCCTACGGTCTTCGGGTGAGCATCATTTTTATTCCAAGATCACTGACTCCCTCCGCACCCCTGTGGGCCTGCTGAGCAGCATTGAGTCCCATACGTCCCACGGAGGCCCTCTGTGTCTGCAGTCTCGGGCAAAACACTGTACGTTACTTCAGGAGAGCTCCGTTTCCAGAGCACTCGAACAGCATCAGAACCACATTTCTAGGCAGTCCAACATGCCCTGGAAGTCTTCGACATTGCCCTCGTCTGAGCTGCCCTGAGAAAACAGTCTGCTTAGAATTTATCAAAGACCTCGTTCCTGAAGTCACTCTATTCAAGGAGAAATACAGCATCTTACCATGCTGTGTCGCTCACAGGGCAAGAAACGTGAGAACTTGCCTCGAGGTAAGGCCATGAAATGCTATGCAGAAGCAGAGGCGTGTAGCAGTTTCCATGAGGCCGTAGTCGCTTATCTTCAGCATTTTAAAGCCAGTACGCTTTTCAGGACACCTAGGTGCCTCGCCTGGAAACCCTATTCCCTGCAAAAACACTGAGTACCCTCAGGCTCCCCTGGCCCTTCTAAGCACTATCCAGGGAAGGAGCTTTCCGACTCACAGTGTGTATGCCGAGTGTAGGGCAACACAGTGCACTCTTATTGGAACATCTTGATTTAGCCAGCATCGCACAGGTTCACGAGCACCGTTAAGCAAGTTCCAACAGGCCGTGGAAGTCGCTCTCATTCCCTAGTTTGAGCTGTACAGAGACAAACAGTAAGCTTCTCCTTCCATTCAGGACCTCCTACCTGAAGTCACCCTGCCTCCTGAAGAAAGACGACCTCGTTTCTATTGCAACTAAAGCACAGTTGTTCCTGTAGCAGGGCAGGCTTTTGAAGAGGCACGGGCCCAGAGGCATAGCTAGGGCTTTCCTTGGTGAGGCCGTTCACTACATTCAGGACACCCTGCCTCGAGAAGTTGATTCAGGGAAACAACCAGTGTGTACTCTGTGTCTCTTTTGCCTTGTTAGAAACCACAGAGATGTATGCTGCCTGTGCCCATGGAAATTGGGGCATGATGGGACTAGCCTTGCTTTCCATTTGGAAAGCTCCATTCTTGCTTTCGTGAAGCTCCCTGAAATTCTCTGCTGTTGACAGGCCCCTGGCCACTGTAGGCTTGGGTCTGGGAAGAAAATGAGTTTTCTCTGTCTACACACGGAGCTTCATTGGCCGCGGTGGGGCGCACCTTGCCATGCTCTAGAGCTAAAGGGAATCTCAACGTGAGTCCTTGCCTCGAGGTAAGGCCCTGAGTAGCCCTACAGAAAAGGAGGCATGCAGCTCTTTCCATTAGCTCTTAGTCGCTGTTCTGGTTTACTTTAAAGGAAGTACCCTTTTCAGGACTCCTAGGCCCCTCGGTTGAGCATCAATTTTGTTCCAAGATCTCTGAGTACCTCCACACCCCTGTAGGCCTGCTGAGCAACAACGAGGCCCATTGGTCCCTCGGAGGTCCTCTGTGTCTGCTGAGTCATGGGCAACACACTGCACTCTTTCTTGTGATATCTTGATTCACAGCACTCGCACAGGTTCAAGAGCAACGTTCAAGCAAGTTCCAACATGCCGTGGAAATCGCACTCAATCCCTAGTCTGAGCTGCACAGAGAAAAACACTAGGCTTCTCCTTCCAATCAGGACCTCCTACCTGAAGTCACCCTGCTTCCAGGAGAAAGACGGCTTGCTTTCCTTTTGCAAGTAAAGCACAGTTTTTCCTGTAGCACTGCAGGCTTTTGAAAAGGCAGGGGCCCAGAGGCCTGCCTAGGGCGTTCCTTGGTGAGGCCTCGGGCCCAGTGGCCTGGCTAGGGCGTTCCTTGGTGAGGCCGTTCACTAGATGCAGAACACCCTGCCTCGAGAAGTTGATTCAGGGAAGCAACCAGTGTGTACTCGGTGTCTCTTTTGACTCGTTAAAAACCACAGAGATGTATGCTGCCTGTGTCCATGGAAATGGGGGCATGATGGGACTAGCCTTGCTTTCCGTTTGGAAACCTCCTTTCTTGCTGCCGTGAAGCTCCCTGAAATTCTCTGCTGTTGACAGGCCTCTGGCCACTGTAGGCATGGGTCTGGGAAGAAAATGAGTTTTCCCTGGGTACACACGGAGCTATATAGGCCAGGGTGGGGCTCACCTTGCCATGCTCTAGAGCTAAAGGGAATCTCAACGTGAGTCCTTGCCTCGAGGTAAGGCCCTGAGTAGCCCTGCAGAAAAGGAGGCATGCAGCTCTTTCCATGAGCTCTTAGTGGAGGTATGTTTTATTTTAAAGGAAGTACCCTTTTCCGGACTCCTACGCCCTCTGGGTGAGCATCATTTTTATTCCAAGATCACTGACTCCCTCCGCACCCCTGTGGGCCTGCTGAGCAGCATTGAGTCCCATACGTCCCACGGAGGCCCTCTGTGTCTGCAGTCTCGGGCAACACACTGTACGTTACTTCAGGAGAGCTCCGTTTCCAGAGCACTCGAACAGCATCAGAACCACATTTCTAGGCAGTCCAACATGCCCTGGAAGTCTTCGACATTGCCCTCGTCTGAGCTGCCCTGAGAAAACAGTCTGCTTAGAATTTATCAAAGACCTCGTTCCTGAAGTCACTCTATTCAAGGAGAAATACAGCATCTTACCATGCTGTGTCGCTCACAGGGCAAGAAACGTGAGAACTTGCCTCGAGGTAAGGCCATGAAATGCTATGCAGAAGCAGAGGCGTGTAGCAGTTTCCATGAGGCCGTAGTCGCTTATCTTCAGCATTTTAAAGCCAGTACGCTTTTCAGGACACCTAGGTGCCTCGCCTGGAAACCCTATTCCCTGCAAAAACACTGAGTACCCTCAGGCTCCCCTGGCCCTTCTAAGCACTATCCAGGGAAGGAGCTTTCCGACTCACAGTGTGTATGCCGAGTGTAGGGCAACACAGTGCACTCTTATTGGAACATCTTGATTTAGCCAGCATCGCACAGGTTCACGAGCACCGTTAAGCAAGTTCCAACAGGCCGTGGAAGTCGCTCTCATTCCCTAGTTTGAGCTGTACAGAGACAAACAGTAAGCTTCTCCTTCCATTCAGGACCTCCTACCTGAAGTCACCCTGCCTCCTGAAGAAAGACGACCTCGTTTCTATTGCAACTAAAGCACAGTTGTTCCTGTAGCAGGGCAGGCTTTTGAAGAGGCACGGGCCCAGAGGCATAGCTAGGGCTTTCCTTGGTGAGGCCGTTCACTACATTCAGGACACCCTGCCTCGAGAAGTTGATTCAGGGAAACAACCAGTGTGTACTCTGTGTCTCTTTTGCCTTGTTAGAAACCACAGAGATGTATGCTGCCTGTGCCCATGGAAATTGGGGCATGATGGGACTAGCCTTGCTTTCCATTTGGAAAGCTCCATTCTTGCTTTCGTGAAGCTCCCTGAAATTCTCTGCTGTTGACAGGCCCCTGGCCACTGTAGGCTTGGGTCTGGGAAGAAAATGAGTTTTCTCTGTCTACACACGGAGCTTCATTGGCCGCGGTGGGGCGCACCTTGCCATGCTCTAGAGCTAAAGGGAATCTCAACGTGAGTCCTTGCCTCGAGGTAAGGCCCTGAGTAGCCCTACAGAAAAGGAGGCATGCAGCTCTTTCCATTAGCTCTTAGTCGCTGTTCTGGTTTACTTTAAAGGAAGTACCCTTTTCAGGACTCCTAGGCCCCTCGGTTGAGCATCAATTTTGTTCCAAGATCTCTGAGTACCTCCACACCCCTGTAGGCCTGCTGAGCAACAACTAGGCCCATTGGTCCCTCGGAGGTCCTCTGTGTCTGCTGAGTCATGGGCAACACACTGCACTCTTTCTTGTGATATCTTGATTCACAGCACTCGCACAGGTTCAAGAGCAACGTTCAAGCAAGTTCCAACATGCCGTGGAAATCGCACTCAATCCCTAGTCTGAGCTGCACAGAGAAAAACACTAGGCTTCTCCTTCCAATCAGGACCTCCTACCTGAAGTCACCCTGCTTCCAGGAGAAAGACGGCTTGCTTTCCTTTTGCAAGTAAAGCACAGTTTTTCCTGTAGCACTGCAGGCTTTTGAAAAGGCAGGGGCCCAGAGGCCTGCCTAGGGCGTTCCTTGGTGAGGCCTCGGGCCCAGTGGCCTGGCTAGGGCGTTCCTTGGTGAGGCCGTTCACTAGATGCAGAACACCCTGCCTCGAGAAGTTGATTCAGGGAAGCAACCAGTGTGTACTCGGTGTCTCTTTTGACTCGTTAAAAACCACAGAGATGTATGCTGCCTGTGTCCATGGAAATGGGGGCATGATGGGACTAGCCTTGCTTTCCGTTTGGAAACCTCCTTTCTTGCTGCCGTGAAGCTCCCTGAAATTCTCTGCTGTTGACAGGCCTCTGGCCACTGTAGGCATGGGTCTGGGAAGAAAATGAGTTTTCCCTGGGTACACACGGAGCTATATAGGCCAGGGTGGGGCTCACCTTGCCATGCTCTAGAGCTAAAGGGAATCTCAACGTGAGTCCTTGCCTCGAGGTAAGGCCCTGAGTAGCCCTGCAGAAAAGGAGGCATGCAGCTCTTTCCATGAGCTCTTAGTGGAGGTATGTTTTATTTTAAAGGAAGTACCCTTTTCCGGACTCCTACGCCCTCTGGGTGAGCATCATTTTTATTCCAAGATCACTGACTCCCTCCGCACCCCTGTGGGCCTGCTGAGCAGCATTGAGTCCCATACGTCCCACGGAGGCCCTCTGTGTCTGCAGTCTCGGGCAACACACTGTACGTTACTTCAGGAGAGCTCCGTTTCCAGAGCACTCGAACAGCATCAGAACCACATTTCTAGGCAGTCCAACATGCCCTGGAAGTCTTCGACATTGCCCTCGTCTGAGCTGCCCTGAGAAAACAGTCTGCTTAGAATTTATCAAAGACCTCGTTCCTGAAGTCACTCTATTCAAGGAGAAATACAGCATCTTACCATGCTGTGTCGCTCACAGGGCAAGAAACGTGAGAACTTGCCTCGAGGTAAGGCCATGAAATGCTATGCAGAAGCAGAGGCGTGTAGCAGTTTCCATGAGGCCGTAGTCGCTTATCTTCAGCATTTTAAAGCCAGTACGCTTTTCAGGACACCTAGGTGCCTCGCCTGGAAACCCTATTCCCTGCAAAAACACTGAGTACCCTCAGGCTCCCCTGGCCCTTCTAAGCACTATCCAGGGAAGGAGCTTTCCGACTCACAGTGTGTATGCCGAGTGTAGGGCAACACAGTGCACTCTTATTGGAACATCTTGATTTAGCCAGCATCGCACAGGTTCACGAGCACCGTTAAGCAAGTTCCAACAGGCCGTGGAAGTCGCTCTCATTCCCTAGTTTGAGCTGTACAGAGACAAACAGTAAGCTTCTCCTTCCATTCAGGACCTCCTACCTGAAGTCACCCTGCCTCCTGAAGAAAGACGACCTCGTTTCTATTGCAACTAAAGCACAGTTGTTCCTGTAGCAGGGCAGGCTTTTGAAGAGGCACGGGCCCAGAGGCATAGCTAGGGCTTTCCTTGGTGAGGCCGTTCACTACATTCAGGACACCCTGCCTCGAGAAGTTGATTCAGGGAAACAACCAGTGTGTACTCTGTGTCTCTTTTGCCTTGTTAGAAACCACAGAGATGTATGCTGCCTGTGCCCATGGAAATTGGGGCATGATGGGACTAGCCTTGCTTTCCATTTGGAAAGCTCCATTCTTGCTTTCGTGAAGCTCCCTGAAATTCTCTGCTGTTGACAGGCCCCTGGCCACTGTAGGCTTGGGTCTGGGAAGAAAATGAGTTTTCTCTGTCTACACACGGAGCTTCATTGGCCGCGGTGGGGCGCACCTTGCCATGCTCTAGAGCTAAAGGGAATCTCAACGTGAGTCCTTGCCTCGAGGTAAGGCCCTGAGTAGCCCTACAGAAAAGGAGGCATGCAGCTCTTTCCATTAGCTCTTAGTCGCTGTTCTGGTTTACTTTAAAGGAAGTACCCTTTTCAGGACTCCTAGGCCCCTCGGTTGAGCATCAATTTTGTTCCAAGATCTCTGAGTACCTCCACACCCCTGTAGGCCTGCTGAGCAACAACGAGGCCCATTGGTCCCTCGGAGGTCCTCTGTGTCTGCTGAGTCATGGGCAACACACTGCACTCTTTCTTGTGATATCTTGATTCACAGCACTCGCACAGGTTCAAGAGCAACGTTCAAGCAAGTTCCAACATGCCGTGGAAATCGCACTCAATCCCTAGTCTGAGCTGCACAGAGAAAAACACTAGGCTTCTCCTTCCAATCAGGACCTCCTACCTGAAGTCACCCTGCTTCCAGGAGAAAGACGGCTTGCTTTCCTTTTGCAAGTAAAGCACAGTTTTTCCTGTAGCACTGCAGGCTTTTGAAAAGGCAGGGGCCCAGAGGCCTGCCTAGGGCGTTCCTTGGTGAGGCCTCGGGCCCAGTGGCCTGGCTAGGGCGTTCCTTGGTGAGGCCGTTCACTAGATGCAGAACACCCTGCCTCGAGAAGTTGATTCAGGGAAGCAACCAGTGTGTACTCGGTGTCTCTTTTGACTCGTTAAAAACCACAGAGATGTATGCTGCCTGTGTCCATGGAAATGGGGGCATGATGGGACTAGCCTTGCTTTCCGTTTGGAAACCTCCTTTCTTGCTGCCGTGAAGCTCCCTGAAATTCTCTGCTGTTGACAGGCCTCTGGCCACTGTAGGCATGGGTCTGGGAAGAAAATGAGTTTTCCCTGGGTACACACGGAGCTATATAGGCCAGGGTGGGGCTCACCTTGCCATGCTCTAGAGCTAAAGGGAATCTCCACGTGAGTCCTTGCCTCGAGGTAAGGCCCTGAGTAGCCCTGCAGAAAGGGAGGCATGCAGCTCTTTCCATGAGCTCTTAGTGGAGGTCTGTTTTATTTTAAAGGAAGTACCCTTTTCAGGACTCCTACGGTCTTCGGGTGAGCATCATTTTTATTCCAAGATCACTGACTCCCTCCGCACCCCTGTGGGTCTGCTGAGCAGCATTGAGTCCCATACGTCCCACGGAGGCCCTCTGTGTCTGCAGAGTCTCGGGCAACACACTGTACGTTACTTCAGGAGAGCTCCGTTTCCAGAGCACTCGAACAGCATCAGAACCACATTTCTAGGCAGTCCAACATGCCCTGGAAGTCTTCGACATTGCCCTCGTCTGAGCTGCCCTGAGAAAACAGTCTGCTTAGAATTTATCAAAGACCTCGTTCCTGAAGTCACTCTATTCAAGGAGAAATACAGCATCTTACCATGCTGTGTCGCTCACAGGGCAAGAAACGTGAGAACTTGCCTCGAGGTAAGGCCATGAAATGCTATGCAGAAGCAGAGGCGTGTAGCAGTTTCCATGAGGCCGTAGTCGCTTATCTTCAGCATTTTAAAGCCAGTACGCTTTTCAGGACACCTAGGTGCCTCGCCTGGAAACCCTATTCCCTGCAAAAACACTGAGTACCCTCAGGCTCCCCTGGCCCTTCTAAGCACTATCCAGGGAAGGAGCTTTCCGACTCACAGTGTGTATGCCGAGTGTAGGGCAACACAGTGCACTCTTATTGGAACATCTTGATTTAGCCAGCATCGCACAGGTTCACGAGCACCGTTAAGCAAGTTCCAACAGGCCGTGGAAGTCGCTCTCATTCCCTAGTTTGAGCTGTACAGAGACAAACAGTAAGCTTCTCCTTCCATTCAGGACCTCCTACCTGAAGTCACCCTGCCTCCTGAAGAAAGACGACCTCGTTTCTATTGCAACTAAAGCACAGTTGTTCCTGTAGCAGGGCAGGCTTTTGAAGAGGCACGGGCCCAGAGGCATAGCTAGGGCTTTCCTTGGTGAGGCCGTTCACTACATTCAGGACACCCTGCCTCGAGAAGTTGATTCAGGGAAACAACCAGTGTGTACTCGGTGTCTCTTTTGCCTTGTTAGAAACCACAGAGATGTATGCTGCCTGTGCCCATGGAAATTGGGGCATGATGGGACTAGCCTTGCTTTCCATTTGGAAAGCTCCATTCTTGCT
Source organism: Balaenoptera physalus (assembly GCF_965194825.1). Classification (NCBI taxonomy): domain Eukaryota; kingdom Metazoa; phylum Chordata; class Mammalia; order Artiodactyla; family Balaenopteridae; genus Balaenoptera; species Balaenoptera physalus. Next base: position 213,718 of record NW_028126148.1, read on the forward strand.
TTCGTGAAGCTCCCTGAAATTCTCTGCTGTTGACAGGCCCCTGGCCACTGTAGGCTTGGGTCTGGGAAGAAAATGAGTTTTCTCTGTCTACACACGGAGCTTCATTGGCCGCGGTGGGGCGCACCTTGCCATGCTCTAGAGCTAAAGGGAATCTCAACGTGAGTCCTTGCCTCGAGGTAAGGCCCTGAGTAGCCCTACAGAAAAGGAGGCATGCAGCTCTTTCCATTAGCTCTTAGTCGCTGTTCTGGTTTACTTTAAAGGAAGTACCCTTTTCAGGACTCCTAGGCCCCTCGGTTGAGCATCAATTTTGTTCCAAGATCTCTGAGTACCTCCACACCCCTGTAGGCCTGCTGAGCAACAACGAGGCCCATTGGTCCCTCGGAGGTCCTCTGTGTCTGCTGAGTCATGGGCAACACACTGCACTCTTTCTTGTGATATCTTGATTCACAGCACTCGCACAGGTTCAAGAGCAACGTTCAAGCAAGTTCCAACATGCCGTGGAAATCGCACTCAATCCCTAGTCTGAGCTGCACAGAGAAAAACACTAGGCTTCTCCTTCCAATCAGGACCTCCTACCTGAAGTCACCCTGCTTCCAGGAGAAAGACGGCTTGCTTTCCTTTTGCAAGTAAAGCACAGTTTTTCCTGTAGCACTGCAGGCTTTTGAAAAGGCAGGGGCCCAGAGGCCTGCCTAGGGCGTTCCTTGGTGAGGCCTCGGGCCCAGTGGCCTGGCTAGGGCGTTCCTTGGTGAGGCCGTTCACTAGATGCAGAACACCCTGCCTCGAGAAGTTGATTCAGGGAAGCAACCAGTGTGTACTCGGTGTCTCTTTTGACTCGTTAAAAACCACAGAGATGTATGCTGCCTGTGTCCATGGAAATGGGGGCATGATGGGACTAGCCTTGCTTTCCGTTTGGAAACCTCCTTTCTTGCTGCCGTGAAGCTCCCTGAAATTCTCTGCTGTTGACAGGCCTCTGGCCACTGTAGGCATGGGTCTGGGAAGAAAATGAGTTTTCCCTGGGTACACACGGAGCTATATAGGCCAGGGTGGGGCTCACCTTGCCATGCTCTAGAGCTAAAGGGAATCTCCACGTGAGTCCTTGCCTCGAGGTAAGGCCCTGAGTAGCCCTGCAGAAAGGGAGGCATGCAGCTCTTTCCATGAGCTCTTAGTGGAGGTCTGTTTTATTTTAAAGGAAGTACCCTTTTCAGGACTCCTACGGTCTTCGGGTGAGCATCATTTTTATTCCAAGATCACTGACTCCCTCCGCACCCCTGTGGGTCTGCTGAGCAGCATTGAGTCCCATACGTCCCACGGAGGCCCTCTGTGTCTGCAGAGTCTCGGGCAACACACTGTACGTTACTTCAGGAGAGCTCCGTTTCCAGAGCACTCGAACAGCATCAGAACCACATTTCTAGGCAGTCCAACATGCCCTGGAAGTCTTCGACATTGCCCTCGTCTGAGCTGCCCTGAGAAAACAGTCTGCTTAGAATTTATCAAAGACCTCGTTCCTGAAGTCACTCTATTCAAGGAGAAATACAGCATCTTACCATGCTGTGTCGCTCACAGGGCAAGAAACGTGAGAACTTGCCTCGAGGTAAGGCCATGAAATGCTATGCAGAAGCAGAGGCGTGTAGCAGTTTCCATGAGGCCGTAGTCGCTTATCTTCAGCATTTTAAAGCCAGTACGCTTTTCAGGACACCTAGGTGCCTCGCCTGGAAACCCTATTCCCTGCAAAAACACTGAGTACCCTCAGGCTCCCCTGGCCCTTCTAAGCACTATCCAGGGAAGGAGCTTTCCGACTCACAGTGTGTATGCCGAGTGTAGGGCAACACAGTGCACTCTTATTGGAACATCTTGATTTAGCCAGCATCGCACAGGTTCACGAGCACCGTTAAGCAAGTTCCAACAGGCCGTGGAAGTCGCTCTCATTCCCTAGTTTGAGCTGTACAGAGACAAACAGTAAGCTTCTCCTTCCATTCAGGACCTCCTACCTGAAGTCACCCTGCCTCCTGAAGAAAGACGACCTCGTTTCTATTGCAACTAAAGCACAGTTGTTCCTGTAGCAGGGCAGGCTTTTGAAGAGGCACGGGCCCAGAGGCATAGCTAGGGCTTTCCTTGGTGAGGCCGTTCACTACATTCAGGACACCCTGCCTCGAGAAGTTGATTCAGGGAAACAACCAGTGTGTACTCGGTGTCTCTTTTGCCTTGTTAGAAACCACAGAGATGTATGCTGCCTGTGCCCATGGAAATTGGGGCATGATGGGACTAGCCTTGCTTTCCATTTGGAAAGCTCCATTCTTGCTTTCGTGAAGCTCCCTGAAATTCTCTGCTGTTGACAGGCCCCTGGCCACTGTAGGCTTGGGTCTGGGAAGAAAATGAGTTTTCTCTGTCTACACACGGAGCTTCATTGGCCGCGGTGGGGCGCACCTTGCCATGCTCTAGAGCTAAAGGGAATCTCAACGTGAGTCCTTGCCTCGAGGTAAGGCCCTGAGTAGCCCTACAGAAAAGGAGGCATGCAGCTCTTTCCATTAGCTCTTAGTCGCTGTTCTGGTTTACTTTAAAGGAAGTACCCTTTTCAGGACTCCTAGGCCCCTCGGTTGAGCATCAATTTTGTTCCAAGATCTCTGAATACCTCCACACCCCTGTAGGCCTGCTGAGCAACAACGAGGCCCATTGGTCCCTCGGAGGTCCTCTGTGTCTGCTGAGTCATGGGCAACACACTGCACTCTTTCTTGTGATATCTTGATTCACAGCACTCGCACAGGTTCAAGAGCAACGTTCAAGCAAGTTCCAACATGCCGTGGAAATCGCACTCAATCCCTAGTCTGAGCTGCACAGAGAAAAACACTAGGCTTCTCCTTCCAATCAGGACCTCCTACCTGAAGTCACCCTGCTTCCAGGAGAAAGACGGCTTGCTTTCCTTTTGCAAGTAAAGCACAGTTTTTCCTGTAGCACTGCAGGCTTTTGAAAAGGCAGGGGCCCAGAGGCATGCCTAGGGCGTTCCTTGGTGAGGCCTCGGGCCCAGTGGCCTGGCTAGGGCGTTCCTTGGTGAGGCCGTTCACTAGATGCAGAACACCCTGCCTCGAGAAGTTGATTCAGGGAAGCAACCAGTGTGTACTCGGTGTCTCTTTTGACTCGTTAAAAACCACAGAGATGTATGCTGCCTGTGTCCATGGAAATGGGGGCATGATGGGACTAGCCTTGCTTTCCGTTTGGAAACCTCCTTTCTTGCTGCCGTGAAGCTCCCTGAAATTCTCTGCTGTTGACAGGCCTCTGGCCACTGTAGGCATGGGTCTGGGAAGAAAATGAGTTTTCCCTGGGTACACACGGAGCTATATAGGCCAGGGTGGGGCTCACCTTGCCATGCTCTAGAGCTAAAGGGAATCTCCACGTGAGTCCTTGCCTCGAGGTAAGGCCCTGAGTAGCCCTGCAGAAAGGGAGGCATGCAGCTCTTTCCATGAGCTCTTAGTGGAGGTCTGTTTTATTTTAAAGGAAGTACCCTTTTCAGGACTCCTACGGTCTTCGGGTGAGCATCATTTTTATTCCAAGATCACTGACTCCCTCCGCACCCCTGTGGGCCTGCTGAGCAGCATTGAGTCCCATACGTCCCACGGAGGCCCTCTGTGTCTGCAGAGTCTCGGGCAACACACTGTACGTTACTTCAGGAGAGCTCCGTTTCCAGAGCACTCGAACAGCATCAGAACCACATTTCTAGGCAGTCCAACATGCCCTGGAAGTCTTCGACATTGCCCTCGTCTGAGCTGCCCTGAGAAAACAGTCTGCTTAGAATTTATCAAAGACCTCGTTCCTGAAGTCACTCTATTCAAGGAGAAATACAGCATCTTACCATGCTGTGTCGCTCACAGGGCAAGAAACGTGAGAACTTGCCTCGAGGTAAGGCCATGAAATGCTATGCAGAAGCAGAGGCGTGTAGCAGTTTCCATGAGGCCGTAGTCGCTTATCTTCAGCATTTTAAAGCCAGTACGCTTTTCAGGACACCTAGGTGCCTCGCCTGGAAACCCTATTCCCTGCAAAAACACTGAGTACCCTCAGGCTCCCTTGGCCCTTCTAAGCACTATCCAGGGAAGGAGCTTTCCGACTCACAGTGTGTATGCCGAGTGTAGGGCAACACAGTGCACTCTTATTGGAACATCTTGATTTAGCCAGCATCGCACAGGTTCACGAGCACCGTTAAGCAAGTTCCAACAGGCCGTGGAAGTCGCTCTCATTCCCTAGTTTGAGCTGTACAGAGACAAACAGTAAGCTTCTCCTTCCATTCAGGACCTCCTACCTGAAGTCACCCTGCCTCCTGAAGAAAGACGACCTCGTTTCTATTGCAACTAAAGCACAGTTGTTCCTGTAGCAGGGCAGGCTTTTGAAGAGGCACGGGCCCAGAGGCATAGCTAGGGCTTTCCTTGGTGAGGCCGTTCACTACATTCAGGACACCCTGCCTCGAGAAGTTGATTCAGGGAAACAACCAGTGTGTACTCGGTGTCTCTTTTGCCTTGTTAGAAACCACAGAGATGTATGCTGCCTGTGCCCATGGAAATTGGGGCATGATGGGACTAGCCTTGCTTTCCATTTGGAAAGCTCCATTCTTGCTTTCGTGAAGCTCCCTGAAATTCTCTGCTGTTGACAGGCCCCTGGCCACTGTAGGCTTGGGTCTGGGAAGAAAATGAGTTTTCTCTGTCTACACACGGAGCTTCATTGGCCGCGGTGGGGCGCACCTTGCCATGCTCTAGAGCTAAAGGGAATCTCAACGTGAGTCCTTGCCTCGAGGTAAGGCCCTGAGTAGCCCTACAGAAAAGGAGGCATGCAGCTCTTTCCATTAGCTCTTAGTCGCTGTTCTGGTTTACTTTAAAGGAAGTACCCTTTTCAGGACTCCTAGGCCCCTCGGTTGAGCATCAATTTTGTTCCAAGATCTCTGAGTACCTCCACACCCCTGTAGGCCTGCTGAGCAACAACGAGGCCCATTGGTCCCTCGGAGGTCCTCTGTGTCTGCTGAGTCATGGGCAACACACTGCACTCTTTCTTGTGATATCTTGATTCACAGCACTCGCACAGGTTCAAGAGCAACGTTCAAGCAAGTTCCAACATGCCGTGGAAATCGCACTCAATCCCTAGTCTGAGCTGCACAGAGAAAAACACTAGGCTTCTCCTTCCAATCAGGACCTCCTACCTGAAGTCACCCTGCTTCCAGGAGAAAGACGGCTTGCTTTCCTTTTGCAAGTAAAGCACAGTTTTTCCTGTAGCACTGCAGGCTTTTGAAAAGGCAGGGGCCCAGAGGCCTGCCTAGGGCGTTCCTTGGTGAGGCCTCGGGCCCAGTGGCCTGGCTAGGGCGTTCCTGGGTGAGGCCGTTCACTAGATGCAGAACACCCTGCCTCGAGAAGTTGATTCAGGGAAGCAACCAGTGTGTACTCGGTGTCTCTTTTGACTCGTTGAAAACCACAGAGATGTATTCTGCCTGTGTCATCAGAACCACATTTCTAGGCAGTCCAACATGCCCTGGAAGTCTTCGACATTGCCCTCGTCTGAGCTGCCCTGAGAAAACAGTCTGCTTAGAATTTATCAAAGACCTCGTTCCTGAAGTCACTCTATTCAAGGAGAAATACAGCATCTTACCATGCTGTGTCGCTCACAGGGCAAGAAACGTGAGAACTTGCCTCGAGGTAAGGCCATGAAATGCTATGCAGAAGCAGAGGCGTGTAGCAGTTTCCATGAGGCCGTAGTCGCTTATCTTCAGCATTTTAAAGCCAGTACGCTTTTCAGGACACCTAGGTGCCTCGCCTGGAAACCCTATTCCCTGCAAAAACACTGAGTACCCTCAGGCTCCCTTGGCCCTTCTAAGCACTATCCAGGGAAGGAGCTTTCCGACTCACAGTGTGTATGCCGAGTGTAGGGCAACACAGTGCACTCTTATTGGAACATCTTGATTTAGCCAGCATCGCACAGGTTCACGAGCACCGTTAAGCAAGTTCCAACAGGCCGTGGAAGTCGCTCTCATTCCCTAGTTTGAGCTGTACAGAGACAAACAGTAAGCTTCTCCTTCCATTCAGGACCTCCTACCTGAAGTCACCCTGCCTCCTGAAGAAAGACGACCTCGTTTCTATTGCAACTAAAGCACAGTTGTTCCTGTAGCAGGGCAGGCTTTTGAAGAGGCACGGGCCCAGAGGCATAGCTAGGGCTTTCCTTGGTGAGGCCGTTCACTACATTCAGGACACCCTGCCTCGAGAAGTTGATTCAGGGAAACAACCAGTGTGTACTCTGTGTCTCTTTTGCCTTGTTAGAAACCACAGAGATGTATGCTACCTGTGCCCATGGAAATTGGGGCATGATGGGACTAGCCTTGCTTTCCATTTGGAAAGCTCCATTCTTGCTTTCGTGAAGCTCCCTGAAATTCTCTGCTGTTGACAGGCCCCTGGCCACTGTAGGCTTGGGTCTGGGAAGAAAATGAGTTTTCTCTGTCTACACACGGAGCTTCATTGGCCGCGGTGGGGCGCACCTTGCCATGCTCTAGAGCTAAAGGGAATCTCAACGTGAGTCCTTGCCTCGAGGTAAGGCCCTGAGTAGCCCTACAGAAAAGGAGGCATGCAGCTCTTTCCATTAGCTCTTAGTCGCTGTTCTGGTTTACTTTAAAGGAAGTACCCTTTTCAGGACTCCTAGGCCCCTCGGTTGAGCATCAATTTTGTTCCAAGATCTCTGAGTACCTCCACACCCCTGTAGGCCTGCTGAGCAACAACGAGGCCCATTGGTCCCTCGGAGGTCCTCTGTGTCTGCTGAGTCATGGGCAACACACTGCACTCTTTCTTGTGATATCTTGATTCACAGCACTCGCACAGGTTCAAGAGCAACGTTCAAGCAAGTTCCAACATGCCGTGGAAATCGCACTCAATCCCTAGTCTGAGCTGCACAGAGAAAAACACTAGTCTTCTCCTTCCAATCAGGACCTCCTACCTGAAGTCACCCTGCTTCCAGGAGAAAGACGGCTTGCTTTCCTTTTGCAAGTAAAGCACAGTTTTTCCTGTAGCACTGCAGGCTTTTGAAAAGGCAGGGGCCCAGAGGCCTGCCTAGGGCGTTCCTTGGTGAGGCCTCGGGCCCAGTGGCCTGGCTAGGGCGTTCCTGGGTGAGGCCGTTCACTAGATGCAGAACACCCTGCCTCGAGAAGTTGATTCAGGGAAGCAACCAGTGTGTACTCGGTGTCTCTTTTGACTCGTTGAAAACCACAGAGATGTATTCTGCCTGTGTCATCAGAACCACATTTCTAGGCAGTCCAACATGCCCTGGAAGTCTTCGACATTGCCCTCGTCTGAGCTGCCCTGAGAAAACAGTCTGCTTAGAATTTATCAAAGACCTCGTTCCTGAAGTCACTCTATTCAAGGAGAAATACAGCATCTTAACATGCTGTGTCGCTCACAGGGCAAGAAACGTGAGAACTTGCCTCGAGGTAAGGCCATGAAATGCTATGCAGAAGCAGAGGCGTGTAGCAGTTTCCATGAGGCCGTAGTCGCTTATCTTCAGCATTTTAAAGCCAGTACGCTTTTCAGGACACCTAGGTGCCTCGCCTGGAAACCCTATTCCCTGCAAAAACACTGAGTACCCTCAGGCTCCCCTGGCCCTTCTAAGCACTATCCAGGGAAGGAGCTTTCCGACTCACAGTGTGTATGCCGAGTGTAGGGCAACACAGTGCACTCTTATTGGAACATCTTGATTTAGCCAGCATCGCACAGGTTCACGAGCACCGTTAAGCAAGTTCCAACAGGCCGTGGAAGTCGCTCTCATTCCCTAGTTTGAGCTGTACAGAGACAAACAGTAAGCTTCTCCTTCCATTCAGGACCTCCTACCTGAAGTCACCCTGCCTCCTGAAGAAAGACGACCTCGTTTCTATTGCAACTAAAGCACAGTTGTTCCTGTAGCAGGGCAGGCTTTTGAAGAGGCACGGGCCCAGAGGCATAGCTAGGGCTTTCCTTGGTGAGGCCGTTCACTACATTCAGGACACCCTGCCTCGAGAAGTTGATTCAGGGAAACAACCAGTGTGTACTCTGTGTCTCTTTTGCCTTGTTAGAAACCACAGAGATGTATGCTGCCTGTGCCCATGGAAATTGGGGCATGATGGGACTAGCCTTGCTTTCCATTTGGAAAGCTCCATTCTTGCTTTCGTGAAGCTCCCTGAAATTCTCTGCTGTTGACAGGCCCCTGGCCACTGTAGGCTTGGGTCTGGGAAGAAAATGAGTTTTCTCTGTCTACACACGGAGCTTCATTGGCCGCGGTGGGGCGCACCTTGCCATGCTCTAGAGCTAAAGGGAATCTCAACGTGAGTCCTTGCCTCGAGGTAAGGCCCTGAGTAGCCCTACAGAAAAGGAGGCATGCAGCTCTTTCCATTAGCTCTTAGTCGCTGTTCTGGTTTACTTTAAAGGAAGTACCCTTTTCAGGACTCCTAGGCCCCTCGGTTGAGCATCAATTTTGTTCCAAGATCTCTGAGTACCTCCACACCCCTGTAGGCCTGCTGAGCAACAACGAGGCCCATTGGTCCCTCGGAGGTCCTCTGTGTCTGCTGAGTCATGGGCAACACACTGCACTCTTTCTTGTGATATCTTGATTCACAGCACTCGCACAGGTTCAAGAGCAACGTTCAAGCAAGTTCCAACATGCCGTGGAAATCGCACTCAATCCCTAGTCTGAGCTGCACAGAGAAAAACACTAGGCTTCTCCTTCCAATCAGGACCTCCTACCTGAAGTCACCCTGCTTCCAGGAGAAAGACGGCTTGCTTTCCTTTTGCAAGTAAAGCACAGTTTTTCCTGTAGCACTGCAGGCTTTTGAAAAGGCAGGGGCCCAGAGGCATGCCTAGGGCGTTCCTTGGTGAGGCCTCGGGCCCAGTGGCCTGGCTAGGGCGTTCCTTGGTGAGGCCGTTCACTAGATGCAGAACACCCTGCCTCGAGAAGTTGATTCAGGGAAGCAACCAGTGTGTACTCGGTGTCTCTTTTGACTCGTTAAAAACCACAGAGATGTATGCTGCCTGTGTCCATGGAAATGGGGGCATGATGGGACTAGCCTTGCTTTCCGTTTGGAAACCTCCTTTCTTGCTGCCGTGAAGCTCCCTGAAATTCTCTGCTGTTGACAGGCCTCTGGCCACTGTAGGCATGGGTCTGGGAAGAAAATGAGTTTTCCCTGGGTACACACGGAGCTATATAGGCCAGGGTGGGGCTCACCTTGCCATGCTCTAGGCCTAAAGGGAATCTCCACGTGAGTCCTTGCCTCGAGGTAAGGCCCTGAGTAGCCCTGCAGAAAGGGAGGCATGCAGCTCTTTCCATGAGCTCTTAGTGGAGGTCTGTTTTATTTTAAAGGAAGTACCCTTTTCAGGACTCCTACGGTCTTCGGGTGAGCATCATTTTTATTCCAAGATCACTGACTCCCTCCGCACCCCTGTGGGCCTGCTGAGCAGCATTGAGTCCCATACGTCCCACGGAGGCCCTCTGTGTCTGCAGTCTCGGGCAAAACACTGTACGTTACTTCAGGAGAGCTCCGTTTCCAGAGCACTCGAACAGCATCAGAACCACATTTCTAGGCAGTCCAACATGCCCTGGAAGTCTTCGACATTGCCCTCGTCTGAGCTGCCCTGAGAAAACAGTCTGCTTAGAATTTATCAAAGACCTCGTTCCTGAAGTCACTCTATTCAAGGAGAAATACAGCATCTTACCATGCTGTGTCGCTCACAGGGCAAGAAACGTGAGAACTTGCCTCGAGGTAAGGCCATGAAATGCTATGCAGAAGCAGAGGCGTGTAGCAGTTTCCATGAGGCCGTAGTCGCTTATCTTCAGCATTTTAAAGCCAGTACGCTTTTCAGGACACCTAGGTGCCTCGCCTGGAAACCCTATTCCCTGCAAAAACACTGAGTACCCTCAGGCTCCCCTGGCCCTTCTAAGCACTATCCAGGGAAGGAGCTTTCCGACTCACAGTGTGTATGCCGAGTGTAGGGCAACACAGTGCACTCTTATTGGAACATCTTGATTTAGCCAGCATCGCACAGGTTCACGAGCACCGTTAAGCAAGTTCCAACAGGCCGTGGAAGTCGCTCTCATTCCCTAGTTTGAGCTGTACAGAGACAAACAGTAAGCTTCTCCTTCCATTCAGGACCTCCTACCTGAAGTCACCCTGCCTCCTGAAGAAAGACGACCTCGTTTCTATTGCAACTAAAGCACAGTTGTTCCTGTAGCAGGGCAGGCTTTTGAAGAGGCACGGGCCCAGAGGCATAGCTAGGGCTTTCCTTGGTGAGGCCGTTCACTACATTCAGGACACCCTGCCTCGAGAAGTTGATTCAGGGAAACAACCAGTGTGTACTCGGTGTCTCTTTTGCCTTGTTAGAAACCACAGAGATGTATGCTGCCTGTGCCCATGGAAATTGGGGCATGATGGGACTAGCCTTGCTTTCCATTTGGAAAGCTCCATTCTTGCTTTCGTGAAGCTCCCTGAAATTCTCTGCTGTTGACAGGCCCCTGGCCACTGTAGGCTTGGGTCTGGGAAGAAAATGAGTTTTCTCTGTCTACACACGGAGCTTCATTGGCCGCGGTGGGGCGCACCTTGCCATGCTCTAGAGCTAAAGGGAATCTCAACGTGAGTCCTTGCCTCGAGGTAAGGCCCTGAGTAGCCCTACAGAAAAGGAGGCATGCAGCTCTTTCCATTAGCTCTTAGTCGCTGTTCTGGTTTACTTTAAAGGAAGTACCCTTTTCAGGACTCCTAGGCCCCTCGGTTGAGCATCAATTTTGTTCCAAGATCTCTGAGTACCTCCACACCCCTGTAGGCCTGCTGAGCAACAACGAGGCCCATTGGTCCCTCGGAGGTCCTCTGTGTCTGCTGAGTCATGGGCAACACACTGCACTCTTTCTTGTGATATCTTGATTCACAGCACTCGCACAGGTTCAAGAGCAACGTTCAAGCAAGTTCCAACATGCCGTGGAAATCGCACTCAATCCCTAGTCTGAGCTGCACAGAGAAAAACACTAGTCTTCTCCTTCCAATCAGGACCTCCTACCTGAAGTCACCCTGCTTCCAGGAGAAAGACGGCTTGCTTTCCTTTTGCAAGTAAAGCACAGTTTTTCCTGTAGCACTGCAGGCTTTTGAAAAGGCAGGGGCCCAGAGGCCTGCCTAGGGCGTTCCTTGGTGAGGCCTCGGGCCCAGTGGCCTGGCTAGGGCGTTCCTGGGTGAGGCCGTTCACTAGATGCAGAACACCCTGCCTCGAGAAGTTGATTCAGGGAAGCAACCAGTGTGTACTCGGTGTCTCTTTTGACTCGTTGAAAACCACAGAGATGTATTCTGCCTGTGTCATCAGAACCACATTTCTAGGCAGTCCAACATGCCCTGGAAGTCTTCGACATTGCCCTCGTCTGAGCTGCCCTGAGAAAACAGTCTGCTTAGAATTTATCAAAGACCTCGTTCCTGAAGTCACTCTATTCAAGGAGAAATACAGCATCTTACCATGCTGTGTCGCTCACAGGGCAAGAAACGTGAGAACTTGCCTCGAGGTAAGGCCATGAAATGCTATGCAGAAGCAGAGGCGTGTAGCAGTTTCCATGAGGCCGTAGTCGCTTATCTTCAGCATTTTAAAGCCAGTACGCTTTTCAGGACACCTAGGTGCCTCGCCTGGAAACCCTATTCCCTGCAAAAACACTGAGTACCCTCAGGCTCCCTTGGCCCTTCTAAGCACTATCCAGGGAAGGAGCTTTCCGACTCACAGTGTGTATGCCGAGTGTAGGGCAACACAGTGCACTCTTATTGGAACATCTTGATTTAGCCAGCATCGCACAGGTTCACGAGCACCGTTAAGCAAGTTCCAACAGGCCGTGGAAGTCGCTCTCATTCCCTAGTTTGAGCTGTACAGAGACAAACAGTAAGCTTCTCCTTCCATTCAGGACCTCCTACCTGAAGTCACCCTGCCTCCTGAAGAAAGACGACCTCGTTTCTATTGCAACTAAAGCACAGTTGTTCCTGTAGCAGGGCAGGCTTTTGAAGAGGCACGGGCCCAGAGGCATAGCTAGGGCTTTCCTTGGTGAGGCCGTTCACTACATTCAGGACACCCTGCCTCGAGAAGTTGATTCAGGGAAACAACCAGTGTGTACTCTGTGTCTCTTTTGCCTTGTTAGAAACCACAGAGATGTATGCTACCTGTGCCCATGGAAATTGGGGCATGATGGGACTAGCCTTGCTTTCCATTTGGAAAGCTCCATTCTTGCTTTCGTGAAGCTCCCTGAAATTCTCTGCTGTTGACAGGCCCCTGGCCACTGTAGGCTTGGGTCTGGGAAGAAAATGAGTTTTCTCTGTCTACACACGGAGCTTCATTGGCCGCGGTGGGGCGCACCTTGCCATGCTCTAGAGCTAAAGGGAATCTCAACGTGAGTCCTTGCCTCGAGGTAAGGCCCTGAGTAGCCCTACAGAAAAGGAGGCATGCAGCTCTTTCCATTAGCTCTTAGTCGCTGTTCTGGTTTACTTTAAAGGAAGTACCCTTTTCAGGACTCCTAGGCCCCTCGGTTGAGCATCAATTTTGTTCCAAGATCTCTGAGTACCTCCACACCCCTGTAGGCCTGCTGAGCAACAACGAGGCCCATTGGTCCCTCGGAGGTCCTCTGTGTCTGCTGAGTCATGGGCAACACACTGCACTCTTTCTTGTGATATCTTGATTCACAGCACTCGCACAGGTTCAAGAGCAACGTTCAAGCAAGTTCCAACATGCCGTGGAAATCGCACTCAATCCCTAGTCTGAGCTGCACAGAGAAAAACACTAGTCTTCTCCTTCCAATCAGGACCTCCTACCTGAAGTCACCCTGCTTCCAGGAGAAAGACGGCTTGCTTTCCTTTTGCAAGTAAAGCACAGTTTTTCCTGTAGCACTGCAGGCTTTTGAAAAGGCAGGGGCCCAGAGGCCTGCCTAGGGCGTTCCTTGGTGAGGCCTCGGGCCCAGTGGCCTGGCTAGGGCGTTCCTGGGTGAGGCCGTTCACTAGATGCAGAACACCCTGCCTCGAGAAGTTGATTCAGGGAAGCAACCAGTGTGTACTCCGTGTCTCTTTTGACTCGTTGAAAACCACAGAGATGTATTCTGCCTGTGTCATCAGAACCACATTTCTAGGCAGTCCAACATGCCCTGGAAGTCTTCGACATTGCCCTCGTCTGAGCTGCCCTGAGAAAACAGTCTGCTTAGAATTTATCAAAGACCTCGTTCCTGAAGTCACTCTATTCAAGGAGAAATACAGCATCTTAACATGCTGTGTCGCTCACAGGGCAAGAAACGTGAGAACTTGCCTCGAGGTAAGGCCATGAAATGCTATGCAGAAGCAGAGGCGTGTAGCAGTTTCCATGAGGCCGTAGTCGCTTATCTTCAGCATTTTAAAGCCAGTACGCTTTTCAGGACACCTAGGTGCCTCGCCTGGAAACCCTATTCCCTGCAAAAACACTGAGTACCCTCAGGCTCCCCTGGCCCTTCTAAGCACTATCCAGGGAAGGAGCTTTCCGACTCACAGTGTGTATGCCGAGTGTAGGGCAACACAGTGCACTCTTATTGGAACATCTTGATTTAGCCAGCATCGCACAGGTTCACGAGCACCGTTAAGCAAGTTCCAACAGGCCGTGGAAGTCGCTCTCATTCCCTAGTTTGAGCTGTACAGAGACAAACAGTAAGCTTCTCCTTCCATTCAGGACCTCCTACCTGAAGTCACCCTGCCTCCTGAAGAAAGACGACCTCGTTTCTATTGCAACTAAAGCACAGTTGTTCCTGTAGCAGGGCAGGCTTTTGAAGAGGCACGGGCCCAGAGGCATAGCTAGGGCTTTCCTTGGTGAGGCCGTTCACTACATTCAGGACACCCTGCCTCGAGAAGTTGATTCAGGGAAACAACCAGTGTGTACTCTGTGTCTCTTTTGCCTTGTTAGAAACCACAGAGATGTATGCTGCCTGTGCCCATGGAAATTGGGGCATGATGGGACTAGCCTTGCTTTCCATTTGGAAAGCTCCATTCTTGCTTTCGTGAAGCTCCCTGAAATTCTCTGCTGTTGACAGGCCCCTGGCCACTGTAGGCTTGGGTCTGGGAAGAAAATGAGTTTTCTCTGTCTACACACGGAGCTTCATTGGCCGCGGTGGGGCGCACCTTGCCATGCTCTAGAGCTAAAGGGAATCTCAACGTGAGTCCTTGCCTCGAGGTAAGGCCCTGAGTAGCCCTACAGAAAAGGAGGCATGCAGCTCTTTCCATTAGCTCTTAGTCGCTGTTCTGGTTTACTTTAAAGGAAGTACCCTTTTCAGGACTCCTAGGCCCCTCGGTTGAGCATCAATTTTGTTCCAAGATCTCTGAGTACCTCCACACCCCTGTAGGCCTGCTGAGCAACAACTAGGCCCATTGGTCCCTCGGAGGTCCTCTGTGTCTGCTGAGTCATGGGCAACACACTGCACTCTTTCTTGTGATATCTTGATTCACAGCACTCGCACAGGTTCAAGAGCAACGTTCAAGCAAGTTCCAACATGCCGTGGAAATCGCACTCAATCCCTAGTCTGAGCTGCACAGAGAAAAACACTAGGCTTCTCCTTCCAATCAGGACCTCCTACCTGAAGTCACCCTGCTTCCAGGAGAAAGACGGCTTGCTTTCCTTTTGCAAGTAAAGCACAGTTTTTCCTGTAGCACTGCAGGCTTTTGAAAAGGCAGGGGCCCAGAGGCCTGCCTAGGGCGTTCCTTGGTGAGGCCTCGGGCCCAGTGGCCTGGCTAGGGCGTTCCTTGGTGAGGCCGTTCACTAGATGCAGAACACCCTGCCTCGAGAAGTTGATTCAGGGAAGCAACCAGTGTGTACTCGGTGTCTCTTTTGACTCGTTAAAAACCACAGAGATGTATGCTGCCTGTGTCCATGGAAATGGGGGCATGATGGGACTAGCCTTGCTTTCCGTTTGGAAACCTCCTTTCTTGCTGCCGTGAAGCTCCCTGAAATTCTCTGCTGTTGACAGGCCTCTGGCCACTGTAGGCATGGGTCTGGGAAGAAAATGAGTTTTCCCTGGGTACACACGGAGCTATATAGGCCAGGGTGGGGCTCACCTTGCCATGCTCTAGAGCTAAAGGGAATCTCAACGTGAGTCCTTGCCTCGAGGTAAGGCCCTGAGTAGCCCTGCAGAAAGGGAGGCATGCAGCTCTTTCCATGAGCTCTTAGTGGAGGTATGTTTTATTTTAAAGGAAGTACCCTTTTCCGGACTCCTACGCCCTCTGGGTGAGCATCATTTTTATTCCAAGATCACTGACTCCCTCCGCACCCCTGTGGGCCTGCTGAGCAGCATTGAGTCCCATACGTCCCACGGAGGCCCTCTGTGTCTGCAGTCTCGGGCAACACACTGTACGTTACTTCAGGAGAGCTCCGTTTCCAGAGCACTCGAACAGCATCAGAACCACATTTCTAGGCAGTCCAACATGCCCTGGAAGTCTTCGACATTGCCCTCGTCTGAGCTGCCCTGAGAAAACAGTCTGCTTAGAATTTATCAAAGACCTCGTTCCTGAAGTCACTCTATTCAAGGAGAAATACAGCATCTTACCATGCTGTGTCGCTCACAGGGCAAGAAACGTGAGAACTTGCCTCGAGGTAAGGCCATGAAATGCTATGCAGAAGCAGAGGCGTGTAGCAGTTTCCATGAGGCCGTAGTCGCTTATCTTCAGCATTTTAAAGCCAGTACGCTTTTCAGGACACCTAGGTGCCTCGCCTGGAAACCCTATTCCCTGCAAAAACACTGAGTACCCTCAGGCTCCCCTGGCCCTTCTAAGCACTATCCAGGGAAGGAGCTTTCCGACTCACAGTGTGTATGCCGAGTGTAGGGCAACACAGTGCACTCTTATTGGAACATCTTGATTTAGCCAGCATCGCACAGGTTCACGAGCACCGTTAAGCAAGTTCCAACAGGCCGTGGAAGTCGCTCTCATTCCCTAGTTTGAGCTGTACAGAGACAAACAGTAAGCTTCTCCTTCCATTCAGGACCTCCTACCTGAAGTCACCCTGCCTCCTGAAGAAAGACGACCTCGTTTCTATTGGAACTAAAGCACAGTTGTTCCTGTAGCAGGGCAGGCTTTTGAAGAGGCACGGGCCCAGAGGCATAGCTAGGGCTTTCCTTGGTGAGGCCGTTCACTACATTCAGGACACCCTGCCTCGAGAAGTTGATTCAGGGAAACAACCAGTGTGTACTCTGTGTCTCTTTTGCCTTGTTAGAAACCACAGAGATGTATGCTGCCTGTGCCCATGGAAATTGGGGCATGATGGGACTAGCCTTGCTTTCCATTTGGAAAGCTCCATTCTTGCTTTCGTGAAGCTCCCTGAAATTCTCTGCTGTTGACAGGCCCCTGGCCACTGTAGGCTTGGGTCTGGGAAGAAAATGAGTTTTCTCTGTCTACACACGGAGCTTCATTGGCCGCGGTGGGGCGCACCTTGCCATGCTCTAGAGCTAAAGGGAATCTCAACGTGAGTCCTTGCCTCGAGGTAAGGCCCTGAGTAGCCCTACAGAAAAGGAGGCATGCAGCTCTTTCCATTAGCTCTTAGTCGCTGTTCTGGTTTACTTTAAAGGAAGTACCCTTTTCAGGACTCCTAGGCCCCTCGGTTGAGCATCAATTTTGTTCCAAGATCTCTGAGTACCTCCACACCCCTGTAGGCCTGCTGAGCAACAACGAGGCCCATTGGTCCCTCGGAGGTCCTCTGTGTCTGCTGAGTCATGGGCAACACACTGCACTCTTTCTTGTGATATCTTGATTCACAGCACTCGCACAGGTTCAAGAGCAACGTTCAAGCAAGTTCCAACATGCCGTGGAAATCGCACTCAATCCCTAGTCTGAGCTGCACAGAGAAAAACACTAGGCTTCTCCTTCCAATCAGGACCTCCTACCTGAAGTCACCCTGCTTCCAGGAGAAAGACGGCTTGCTTTCCTTTTGCAAGTAAAGCACAGTTTTTCCTGTAGCACTGCAGGCTTTTGAAAAGGCAGGGGCCCAGAGGCCTGCCTAGGGCGTTCCTTGGTGAGGCCTCGGGCCCAGTGGCCTGGCTAGGGCGTTCCTTGGTGAGGCCGTTCACTAGATGCAGAACACCCTGCCTCGAGAAGTTGATTCAGGGAAGCAACCAGTGTGTACTCGGTGTCTCTTTTGACTCGTTAAAAACCACAGAGATGTATGCTGCCTGTGTCCATGGAAATGGGGGCATGATGGGACTAGCCTTGCTTTCCGTTTGGAAACCTCCTTTCTTGCTGCCGTGAAGCTCCCTGAAATTCTCTGCTGTTGACAGGCCTCTGGCCACTGTAGGCATGGGTCTGGGAAGAAAATGAGTTTTCCCTGGGTACACACGGAGCTATATAGGCCAGGGTGGGGCTCACCTTGCCATGCTCTAGAGCTAAAGGGAATCTCCACGTGAGTCCTTGCCTCGAGGTAAGGCCCTGAGTAGCCCTGCAGAAAGGGAGGCATGCAGCTCTTTCCATGAGCTCTTAGTGGAGGTCTGTTTTATTTTAAAGGAAGTACCCTTTTCAGGACTCCTACGGTCTTCGGGTGAGCATCATTTTTATTCCAAGATCACTGACTCCCTCCGCACCCCTGTGGGTCTGCTGAGCAGCATTGAGTCCCATACGTCCCACGGAGGCCCTCTGTGTCTGCAGAGTCTCGGGCAACACACTGTACGTTACTTCAGGAGAGCTCCGTTTCCAGAGCACTCGAACAGCATCAGAACCACATTTCTAGGCAGTCCAACATGCCCTGGAAGTCTTCGACATTGCCCTCGTCTGAGCTGCCCTGAGAAAACAGTCTGCTTAGAATTTATCAAAGACCTCGTTCCTGAAGTCACTCTATTCAAGGAGAAATACAGCATCTTACCATGCTGTGTCGCTCACAGGGCAAGAAACGTGAGAACTTGCCTCGAGGTAAGGCCATGAAATGCTATGCAGAAGCAGAGGCGTGTAGCAGTTTCCATGAGGCCGTAGTCGCTTATCTTCAGCATTTTAAAGCCAGTACGCTTTTCAGGACACCTAGGTGCCTCGCCTGGAAACCCTATTCCCTGCAAAAACACTGAGTACCCTCAGGCTCCCCTGGCCCTTCTAAGCACTATCCAGGGAAGGAGCTTTCCGACTCACAGTGTGTATGCCGAGTGTAGGGCAACACAGTGCACTCTTATTGGAACATCTTGATTTAGCCAGCATCGCACAGGTTCACGAGCACCGTTAAGCAAGTTCCAACAGGCCGTGGAAGTCGCTCTCATTCCCTAGTTTGAGCTGTACAGAGACAAACAGTAAGCTTCTCCTTCCATTCAGGACCTCCTACCTGAAGTCACCCTGCCTCCTGAAGAAAGACGACCTCGTTTCTATTGCAACTAAAGCACAGTTGTTCCTGTAGCAGGGCAGGCTTTTGAAGAGGCACGGGCCCAGAGGCATAGCTAGGGCTTTCCTTGGTGAGGCCGTTCACTACATTCAGGACACCCTGCCTCGAGAAGTTGATTCAGGGAAGCAACCAGTGTGTACTCGGTGTCTCTTTTGACTCGTTAAAAACCACAGAGATGTATGCTGCCTGTGTCCATGGAAATGGGGGCATGATGGGACTAGCCTTGCTTTCCGTTTGGAAACCTCCTTTCTTGCTGCCGTGAAGCTCCCTGAAATTCTCTGCTGTTGACAGGCCTCTGGCCACTGTAGGCTTGGGTCTGGGAAGAAAATGAGTTTTCTCTGTCTACACACGGAGCTTCATTGGCCGCGGTGGGGCGCACCTTGCCATGCTCTAGAGCTAAAGGGAATCTCAACGTGAGTCCTTGCCTCGAGGTAAGGCCCTGAGTAGCCCTACAGAAAAGGAGGCATGCAGCTCTTTCCATTAGCTCTTAGTCGCTGTTCTGGTTTACTTTAAAGGAAGTACCCTTTTCAGGACTCCTAGGCCCCTCGGTTGAGCATCAATTTTGTTCCAAGATCTCTGAGTACCTCCACACCCCTGTAGGCCTGCTGAGCAACAACGAGGCCCATTGGTCCCTCGGAGGTCCTCTGTGTCTGCTGAGTCATGGGCAACACACTGCACTCTTTCTTGTGATATCTTGATTCACAGCACTCGCACAGGTTCAAGAGCAACGTTCAAGCAAGTTCCAACATGCCGTGGAAATCGCACTCAATCCCTAGTCTGAGCTGCACAGAGAAAAACACTAGGCTTCTCCTTCCAATCAGGACCTCCTACCTGAAGTCACCCTGCTTCCAGGAGAAAGACGGCTTGCTTTCCTTTTGCAAGTAAAGCACAGTTTTTCCTGTAGCACTGCAGGCTTTTGAAAAGGCAGGGGCCCAGAGGCCTGCCTAGGGCGTTCCTTGGTGAGGCCTCGGGCCCAGTGGCCTGGCTAGGGCGTTCCTTGGTGAGGCCGTTCACTAGATGCAGAACACCCTGCCTCGAGAAGTTGATTCAGGGAAGCAACCAGTGTGTACTCGGTGTCTCTTTTGACTCGTTAAAAACCACAGAGATGTATGCTGCCTGTGTCCATGGAAATGGGGGCATGATGGGACTAGCCTTGCTTTCCGTTTGGAAACCTCCTTTCTTGCTGCCGTGAAGCTCCCTGAAATTCTCTGCTGTTGACAGGCCTCTGGCCACTGTAGGCATGGGTCTGGGAAGAAAATGAGTTTTCCCTGGGTACACACGGAGCTATATAGGCCAGGGTGGGGCTCACCTTGCCATGCTCTAGAGCTAAAGGGAATCTCAACGTGAGTCCTTGCCTCGAGGTAAGGCCCTGAGTAGCCCTGCAGAAAGGGAGGCATGCAGCTCTTTCCATGAGCTCTTAGTGGAGGTATGTTTTATTTTAAAGGAAGTACCCTTTTCCGGACTCCTACGCCCTCTGGGTGAGCATCATTTTTATTCCAAGATCACTGACTCCCTCCGCACCCCTGTGGGCCTGCTGAGCAGCATTGAGTCCCATACGTCCCACGGAGGCCCTCTGTGTCTGCAGTCTCGGGCAACACACTGTACGTTACTTCAGGAGAGCTCCGTTTCCAGAGCACTCGAACAGCATCAGAACCACATTTCTAGGCAGTCCAACATGCCCTGGAAGTCTTCGACATTGCCCTCGTCTGAGCTGCCCTGAGAAAACAGTCTGCTTAGAATTTATCAAAGACCTCGTTCCTGAAGTCACTCTATTCAAGGAGAAATACAGCATCTTACCATGCTGTGTCGCTCACAGGGCAAGAAACGTGAGAACTTGCCTCGAGGTAAGGCCATGAAATGCTATGCAGAAGCAGAGGCGTGTAGCAGTTTCCATGAGGCCGTAGTCGCTTATCTTCAGCATTTTAAAGCCAGTACGCTTTTCAGGACACCTAGGTGCCTCGCCTGGAAACCCTATTCCCTGCAAAAACACTGAGTACCCTCAGGCTCCCCTGGCCCTTCTAAGCACTATCCAGGGAAGGAGCTTTCCGACTCACAGTGTGTATGCCGAGTGTAGGGCAACACAGTGCACTCTTATTGGAACATCTTGATTTAGCCAGCATCGCACAGGTTCACGAGCACCGTTAAGCAAGTTCCAACAGGCCGTGGAAGTCGCTCTCATTCCCTAGTTTGAGCTGTACAGAGACAAACAGTAAGCTTCTCCTTCCATTCAGGACCTCCTACCTGAAGTCACCCTGCCTCCTGAAGAAAGACGACCTCGTTTCTATTGGAACTAAAGCACAGTTGTTCCTGTAGCAGGGCAGGCTTTTGAAGAGGCACGGGCCCAGAGGCATAGCTAGGGCTTTCCTTGGTGAGGCCGTTCACTACATTCAGGACACCCTGCCTCGAGAAGTTGATTCAGGGAAACAACCAGTGTGTACTCTGTGTCTCTTTTGCCTTGTTAGAAACCACAGAGATGTATGCTGCCTGTGCCCATGGAAATTGGGGCATGATGGGACTAGCCTTGCTTTCCATTTGGAAAGCTCCATTCTTGCTTTCGTGAAGCTCCCTGAAATTCTCTGCTGTTGACAGGCCCCTGGCCACTGTAGGCTTGGGTCTGGGAAGAAAATGAGTTTTCTCTGTCTACACACGGAGCTTCATTGGCCGCGGTGGGGCGCACCTTGCCATGCTCTAGAGCTAAAGGGAATCTCAACGTGAGTCCTTGCCTCGAGGTAAGGCCCTGAGTAGCCCTACAGAAAAGGAGGCATGCAGCTCTTTCCATTAGCTCTTAGTCGCTGTTCTGGTTTACTTTAAAGGAAGTACCCTTTTCAGGACTCCTAGGCCCCTCGGTTGAGCATCAATTTTGTTCCAAGATCTCTGAGTACCTCCACACCCCTGTAGGCCTGCTGAGCAACAACGAGGCCCATTGGTCCCTCGGAGGTCCTCTGTGTCTGCTGAGTCATGGGCAACACACTGCACTCTTTCTTGTGATATCTTGATTCACAGCACTCGCACAGGTTCAAGAGCAACGTTCAAGCAAGTTCCAACATGCCGTGGAAATCGCACTCAATCCCTAGTCTGAGCTGCACAGAGAAAAACACTAGGCTTCTCCTTCCAATCAGGACCTCCTACCTGAAGTCACCCTGCTTCCAGGAGAAAGACGGCTTGCTTTCCTTTTGCAAGTAAAGCACAGTTTTTCCTGTAGCACTGCAGGCTTTTGAAAAGGCAGGGGCCCAGAGGCCTGCCTAGGGCGTTCCTTGGTGAGGCCTCGGGCCCAGTGGCCTGGCTAGGGCGTTCCTTGGTGAGGCCGTTCACTAGATGCAGAACACCCTGCCTCGAGAAGTTGATTCAGGGAAGCAACCAGTGTGTACTCGGTGTCTCTTTTGACTCGTTAAAAACCACAGAGATGTATGCTGCCTGTGTCCATGGAAATGGGGGCATGATGGGACTAGCCTTGCTTTCCGTTTGGAAACCTCCTTTCTTGCTGCCGTGAAGCTCCCTGAAATTCTCTGCTGTTGACAGGCCTCTGGCCACTGTAGGCATGGGTCTGGGAAGAAAATGAGTTTTCCCTGGGTACACACGGAGCTATATAGGCCAGGGTGGGGCTCACCTTGCCATGCTCTAGAGCTAAAGGGAATCTCCACGTGAGTCCTTGCCTCGAGGTAAGGCCCTGAGTAGCCCTGCAGAAAGGGAGGCATGCAGCTCTTTCCATGAGCTCTTAGTGGAGGTCTGTTTTATTTTAAAGGAAGTACCCTTTTCAGGACTCCTACGGTCTTCGGGTGAGCATCATTTTTATTCCAAGATCACTGACTCCCTCCGCACCCCTGTGGGTCTGCTGAGCAGCATTGAGTCCCATACGTCCCACGGAGGCCCTCTGTGTCTGCAGAGTCTCGGGCAACACACTGTACGTTACTTCAGGAGAGCTCCGTTTCCAGAGCACTCGAACAGCATCAGAACCACATTTCTAGGCAGTCCAACATGCCCTGGAAGTCTTCGACATTGCCCTCGTCTGAGCTGCCCTGAGAAAACAGTCTGCTTAGAATTTATCAAAGACCTCGTTCCTGAAGTCACTCTATTCAAGGAGAAATACAGCATCTTACCATGCTGTGTCGCTCACAGGGCAAGAAACGTGAGAACTTGCCTCGAGGTAAGGCCATGAAATGCTATGCAGAAGCAGAGGCGTGTAGCAGTTTCCATGAGGCCGTAGTCGCTTATCTTCAGCATTTTAAAGCCAGTACGCTTTTCAGGACACCTAGGTGCCTCGCCTGGAAACCCTATTCCCTGCAAAAACACTGAGTACCCTCAGGCTCCCCTGGCCCTTCTAAGCACTATCCAGGGAAGGAGCTTTCCGACTCACAGTGTGTATGCCGAGTGTAGGGCAACACAGTGCACTCTTATTGGAACATCTTGATTTAGCCAGCATCGCACAGGTTCACGAGCACCGTTAAGCAAGTTCCAACAGGCCGTGGAAGTCGCTCTCATTCCCTAGTTTGAGCTGTACAGAGACAAACAGTAAGCTTCTCCTTCCATTCAGGACCTCCTACCTGAAGTCACCCTGCCTCCTGAAGAAAGACGACCTCGTTTCTATTGCAACTAAAGCACAGTTGTTCCTGTAGCAGGGCAGGCTTTTGAAGAGGCACGGGCCCAGAGGCATAGCTAGGGCTTTCCTTGGTGAGGCCGTTCACTACATTCAGGACACCCTGCCTCGAGAAGTTGATTCAGGGAAACAACCAGTGTGTACTCGGTGTCTCTTTTGCCTTGTTAGAAACCACAGAGATGTATGCTGCCTGTGCCCATGGAAATTGGGGCATGATGGGACTAGCCTTGCTTTCCATTTGGAAAGCTCCATTCTTGCTTTCGTGAAGCTCCCTGAAATTCTCTGCTGTTGACAGGCCCCTGGCCACTGTAGGCTTGGGTCTGGGAAGAAAATGAGTTTTCTCTGTCTACACACGGAGCTTCATTGGCCGCGGTGGGGCGCACCTTGCCATGCTCTAGAGCTAAAGGGAATCTCAACGTGAGTCCTTGCCTCGAGGTAAGGCCCTGAGTAGCCCTACAGAAAAGGAGGCATGCAGCTCTTTCCATTAGCTCTTAGTCGCTGTTCTGGTTTACTTTAAAGGAAGTACCCTTTTCAGGACTCCTAGGCCCCTCGGTTGAGCATCAATTTTGTTCCAAGATCTCTGAGTACCTCCACACCCCTCTAGGCCTGCTGAGCAACAACGAGGCCCATTGGTCCCTCGGAGGTCCTCTGTGTCTGCTGAGTCATGGGCAACACACTGCACTCTTTCTTGTGATATCTTGATTCACAGCACTCGCACAGGTTCAAGAGCAACGTTCAAGCAAGTTCCAACATGCCGTGGAAATCGCACTCAATCCCTAGTCTGAGCTGCACAGAGAAAAACACTAGGCTTCTCCTTCCAATCAGGACCTCCTACCTGAAGTCACCCTGCTTCCAGGAGAAAGACGGCTTGCTTTCCTTTTGCAAGTAAAGCACAGTTTTTCCTGTAGCACTGCAGGCTTTTGAAAAGGCAGGGGCCCAGAGGCATGCCTAGGGCGTTCCTTGGTGAGGCCTCGGGCCCAGTGGCCTGGCTAGGGCGTTCCTTGGTGAGGCCGTTCACTAGATGCAGAACACCCTGCCTCGAGAAGTTGATTCAGGGAAGCAACCAGTGTGTACTCGGTGTCTCTTTTGACTCGTTAAAAACCACAGAGATGTATGCTGCCTGTGTCCATGGAAATGGGGGCATGATGGGACTAGCCTTGCTTTCCGTTTGGAAACCTCCTTTCTTGCTGCCGTGAAGCTCCCTGAAATTCTCTGCTGTTGACAGGCCTCTGGCCACTGTAGGCATGGGTCTGGGAAGAAAATGAGTTTTCCCTGGGTACACACGGAGCTATATAGGCCAGGGTGGGGCTCACCTTGCCATGCTCTAGAGCTAAAGGGAATCTCAACGTGAGTCCTTGCCTCGAGGTAAGGCCCTGAGTAGCCCTGCAGAAAGGGAGGCATGCAGCTCTTTCCATGAGCTCTTAGTGGAGGTATGTTTTATTTTAAAGGAAGTACCCTTTTCCGGACTCCTACGCCCTCTGGGTGAGCATCATTTTTATTCCAAGATCACTGACTCCCTCCGCACCCCTGTGGGCCTGCTGAGCAGCATTGAGTCCCATACGTCCCACGGAGGCCCTCTGTGTCTGCAGTCTCGGGCAACACACTGTACGTTACTTCAGGAGAGCTCCGTTTCCAGAGCACTCGAACAGCATCAGAACCACATTTCTAGGCAGTCCAACATGCCCTGGAAGTCTTCGACATTGCCCTCGTCTGAGCTGCCCTGAGAAAACAGTCTGCTTAGAATTTATCAAAGACCTCGTTCCTGAAGTCACTCTATTCAAGGAGAAATACAGCATCTTACCATGCTGTGTCGCTCACAGGGCAAGAAACGTGAGAACTTGCCTCGAGGTAAGGCCATGAAATGCTATGCAGAAGCAGAGGCGTGTAGCAGTTTCCATGAGGCCGTAGTCGCTTATCTTCAGCATTTTAAAGCCAGTACGCTTTTCAGGACACCTAGGTGCCTCGCCTGGAAACCCTATTCCCTGCAAAAACACTGAGTACCCTCAGGCTCCCCTGGCCCTTCTAAGCACTATCCAGGGAAGGAGCTTTCCGACTCACAGTGTGTATGCCGAGTGTAGGGCAACACAGTGCACTCTTATTGGAACATCTTGATTTAGCCAGCATCGCACAGGTTCACGAGCACCGTTAAGCAAGTTCCAACAGGCCGTGGAAGTCGCTCTCATTCCCTAGTTTGAGCTGTACAGAGACAAACAGTAAGCTTCTCCTTCCATTCAGGACCTCCTACCTGAAGTCACCCTGCCTCCTGAAGAAAGACGACCTCGTTTCTATTGGAACTAAAGCACAGTTGTTCCTGTAGCAGGGCAGGCTTTTGAAGAGGCACGGGCCCAGAGGCATAGCTAGGGCTTTCCTTGGTGAGGCCGTTCACTACATTCAGGACACCCTGCCTCGAGAAGTTGATTCAGGGAAACAACCAGTGTGTACTCTGTGTCTCTTTTGCCTTGTTAGAAACCACAGAGATGTATGCTGCCTGTGCCCATGGAAATTGGGGCATGATGGGACTAGCCTTGCTTTCCATTTGGAAAGCTCCATTCTTGCTTTCGTGAAGCTCCCTGAAATTCTCTGCTGTTGACAGGCCCCTGGCCACTGTAGGCTTGGGTCTGGGAAGAAAATGAGTTTTCTCTGTCTACACACGGAGCTTCATTGGCCGCGGTGGGGCGCACCTTGCCATGCTCTAGAGCTAAAGGGAATCTCAACGTGAGTCCTTGCCTCGAGGTAAGGCCCTGAGTAGCCCTACAGAAAAGGAGGCATGCAGCTCTTTCCATTAGCTCTTAGTCGCTGTTCTGGTTTACTTTAAAGGAAGTACCCTTTTCAGGACTCCTAGGCCCCTCGGTTGAGCATCAATTTTGTTCCAAGATCTCTGAGTACCTCCACACCCCTGTAGGCCTGCTGAGCAACAACGAGGCCCATTGGTCCCTCGGAGGTCCTCTGTGTCTGCTGAGTCATGGGCAACACACTGCACTCTTTCTTGTGATATCTTGATTCACAGCACTCGCACAGTTTCAAGAGCAACGTTCAAGCAAGTTCCAACATGCCGTGGAAATCGCACTCAATCCCTAGTCTGAGCTGCACAGAGAAAAACACTAGGCTTCTCCTTCCAATCAGGACCTCCTACCTGAAGTCACCCTGCTTCCAGGAGAAAGACGGCTTGCTTTCCTTTTGCAAGTAAAGCACAGTTTTTCCTGTAGCACTGCAGGCTTTTGAAAAGGCAGGGGCCCAGAGGCATGCCTAGGGCGTTCCTTGGTGAGGCCTCGGGCCCAGTGGCCTGGCTAGGGCGTTCCTTGGTGAGGCCGTTCACTAGATGCAGAACACCCTGCCTCGAGAAGTTGATTCAGGGAAGCAACCAGTGTGTACTCGGTGTCTCTTTTGACTCGTTAAAAACCACAGAGATGTATGCTGCCTGTGTCCATGGAAATGGGGGCATGATGGGACTAGCCTTGCTTTCCGTTTGGAAACCTCCTTTCTTGCTGCCGTGAAGCTCCCTGAAATTCTCTGCTGTTGACAGGCCTCTGGCCACTGTAGGCATGGGTCTGGGAAGAAAATGAGTTTTCCCTGGGTACACACGGAGCTATATAGGCCAGGGTGGGGCTCACCTTGCCATGCTCTAGAGCTAAAGGGAATCTCAACGTGAGTCCTTGCCTCGAGGTAAGGCCCTGAGTAGCCCTGCAGAAAGGGAGGCATGCAGCTCTTTCCATGAGCTCTTAGTGGAGGTATGTTTTATTTTAAAGGAAGTACCCTTTTCCGGACTCCTACGCCCTCTGGGTGAGCATCATTTTTATTCCAAGATCACTGACTCCCTCCGCACCCCTGTGGGCCTGCTGAGCAGCATTGAGTCCCATACGTCCCACGGAGGCCCTCTGTGTCTGCAGTCTCGGGCAACACACTGTACGTTACTTCAGGAGAGCTCCGTTTCCAGAGCACTCGAACAGCATCAGAACCACATTTCTAGGCAGTCCAACATGCCCTGGAAGTCTTCGACATTGCCCTCGTCTGAGCTGCCCTGAGAAAACAGTCTGCTTAGAATTTATCAAAGACCTCGTTCCTGAAGTCACTCTATTCAAGGAGAAATACAGCATCTTACCATGCTGTGTCGCTCACAGGGCAAGAAACGTGAGAACTTGCCTCGAGGTAAGGCCATGAAATGCTATGCAGAAGCAGAGGCGTGTAGCAGTTTCCATGAGGCCGTAGTCGCTTATCTTCAGCATTTTAAAGCCAGTACGCTTTTCAGGACACCTAGGTGCCTCGCCTGGAAACCCTATTCCCTGCAAAAACACTGAGTACCCTCAGGCTCCCCTGGCCCTTCTAAGCACTATCCAGGGAAGGAGCTTTCCGACTCACAGTGTGTATGCCGAGTGTAGGGCAACACAGTGCACTCTTATTGGAACATCTTGATTTAGCCAGCATCGCACAGGTTCACGAGCACCGTTAAGCAAGTTCCAACAGGCCGTGGAAGTCGCTCTCATTCCCTAGTTTGAGCTGTACAGAGACAAACAGTAAGCTTCTCCTTCCATTCAGGACCTCCTACCTGAAGTCACCCTGCCTCCTGAAGAAAGACGACCTCGTTTCTATTGGAACTAAAGCACAGTTGTTCCTGTAGCAGGGCAGGCTTTTGAAGAGGCACGGGCCCAGAGGCATAGCTAGGGCTTTCCTTGGTGAGGCCGTTCACTACATTCAGGACACCCTGCCTCGAGAAGTTGATTCAGGGAAACAACCAGTGTGTACTCTGTGTCTCTTTTGCCTTGTTAGAAACCACAGAGATGTATGCTGCCTGTGCCCATGGAAATTGGGGCATGATGGGACTAGCCTTGCTTTCCATTTGGAAAGCTCCATTCTTGCTTTCGTGAAGCTCCCTGAAATTCTCTGCTGTTGACAGGCCCCTGGCCACTGTAGGCTTGGGTCTGGGAAGAAAATGAGTTTTCTCTGTCTACACACGGAGCTTCATTGGCCGCGGTGGGGCGCACCTTGCCATGCTCTAGAGCTAAAGGGAATCTCAACGTGAGTCCTTGCCTCGAGGTAAGGCCCTGAGTAGCCCTACAGAAAAGGAGGCATGCAGCTCTTTCCATTAGCTCTTAGTCGCTGTTCTGGTTTACTTTAAAGGAAGTACCCTTTTCAGGACTCCTAGGCCCCTCGGTTGAGCATCAATTTTGTTCCAAGATCTCTGAGTACCTCCACACCCCTGTAGGCCTGCTGAGCAACAACGAGGCCCATTGGTCCCTCGGAGGTCCTCTGTGTCTGCTGAGTCATGGGCAACACACTGCACTCTTTCTTGTGATATCTTGATTCACAGCACTCGCACAGGTTCAAGAGCAACGTTCAAGCAAGTTCCAACATGCCGTGGAAATCGCACTCAATCCCTAGTCTGAGCTGCACAGAGAAAAACACTAGGCTTCTCCTTCCAATCAGGACCTCCTACCTGAAGTCACCCTGCTTCCAGGAGAAAGACGGCTTGCTTTCCTTTTGCAAGTAAAGCACAGTTTTTCCTGTAGCACTGCAGGCTTTTGAAAAGGCAGGGGCCCAGAGGCCTGCCTAGGGCGTTCCTTGGTGAGGCCTCGGGCCCAGTGGCCTGGCTAGGGCGTTCCTTGGTGAGGCCGTTCACTAGATGCAGAACACCCTGCCTCGAGAAGTTGATTCAGGGAAGCAACCAGTGTGTACTCGGTGTCTCTTTTGACTCGTTAAAAACCACAGAGATGTATGCTGCCTGTGTCCATGGAAATGGGGGCATGATGGGACTAGCCTTGCTTTCCGTTTGGAAACCTCCTTTCTTGCTGCCGTGAAGCTCCCTGAAATTCTCTGCTGTTGACAGGCCTCTGGCCACTGTAGGCATGGGTCTGGGAAGAAAATGAGTTTTCCCTGGGTACACACGGAGCTATATAGGCCAGGGTGGGGCTCACCTTGCCATGCTCTAGAGCTAAAGGGAATCTCCACGTGAGTCCTTGCCTCGAGGTAAGGCCCTGAGTAGCCCTGCAGAAAGGGAGGCATGCAGCTCTTTCCATGAGCTCTTAGTGGAGGTCTGTTTTATTTTAAAGGAAGTACCCTTTTCAGGACTCCTACGGTCTTCGGGTGAGCATCATTTTTATTCCAAGATCACTGACTCCCTCCGCACCCCTGTGGGTCTGCTGAGCAGCATTGAGTCCCATACGTCCCACGGAGGCCCTCTGTGTCTGCAGAGTCTCGGGCAACACACTGTACGTTACTTCAGGAGAGCTCCGTTTCCAGAGCACTCGAACAGCATCAGAACCACATTTCTAGGCAGTCCAACATGCCCTGGAAGTCTTCGACATTGCCCTCGTCTGAGCTGCCCTGAGAAAACAGTCTGCTTAGAATTTATCAAAGACCTCGTTCCTGAAGTCACTCTATTCAAGGAGAAATACAGCATCTTACCATGCTGTGTCGCTCACAGGGCAAGAAACGTGAGAACTTGCCTCGAGGTAAGGCCATGAAATGCTATGCAGAAGCAGAGGCGTGTAGCAGTTTCCATGAGGCCGTAGTCGCTTATCTTCAGCATTTTAAAGCCAGTACGCTTTTCAGGACACCTAGGTGCCTCGCCTGGAAACCCTATTCCCTGCAAAAACACTGAGTACCCTCAGGCTCCCCTGGCCCTTCTAAGCACTATCCAGGGAAGGAGCTTTCCGACTCACAGTGTGTATGCCGAGTGTAGGGCAACACAGTGCACTCTTATTGGAACATCTTGATTTAGCCAGCATCGCACAGGTTCACGAGCACCGTTAAGCAAGTTCCAACAGGCCGTGGAAGTCGCTCTCATTCCCTAGTTTGAGCTGTACAGAGACAAACAGTAAGCTTCTCCTTCCATTCAGGACCTCCTACCTGAAGTCACCCTGCCTCCTGAAGAAAGACGACCTCGTTTCTATTGCAACTAAAGCACAGTTGTTCCTGTAGCAGGGCAGGCTTTTGAAGAGGCACGGGCCCAGAGGCATAGCTAGGGCTTTCCTTGGTGAGGCCGTTCACTACATTCAGGACACCCTGCCTCGAGAAGTTGATTCAGGGAAACAACCAGTGTGTACTCGGTGTCTCTTTTGCCTTGTTAGAAACCACAGAGATGTATGCTGCCTGTGCCCATGGAAATTGGGGCATGATGGGACTAGCCTTGCTTTCCATTTGGAAAGCTCCATTCTTGCTTTCGTGAAGCTCCCTGAAATTCTCTGCTGTTGACAGGCCCCTGGCCACTGTAGGCTTGGGTCTGGGAAGAAAATGAGTTTTCTCTGTCTACACACGGAGCTTCATTGGCCGCGGTGGGGCGCACCTTGCCATGCTCTAGAGCTAAAGGGAATCTCAACGTGAGTCCTTGCCTCGAGGTAAGGCCCTGAGTAGCCCTACAGAAAAGGAGGCATGCAGCTCTTTCCATTAGCTCTTAGTCGCTGTTCTGGTTTACTTTAAAGGAAGTACCCTTTTCAGGACTCCTAGGCCCCTCGGTTGAGCATCAATTTTGTTCCAAGATCTCTGAGTACCTCCACACCCCTGTAGGCCTGCTGAGCAACAACTAGGCCCATTGGTCCCTCGGAGGTCCTCTGTGTCTGCTGAGTCATGGGCAACACACTGCACTCTTTCTTGTGATATCTTGATTCACAGCACTCGCACAGGTTCAAGAGCAACGTTCAAGCAAGTTCCAACATGCCGTGGAAATCGCACTCAATCCCTAGTCTGAGCTGCACAGAGAAAAACACTAGGCTTCTCCTTCCAATCAGGACCTCCTACCTGAAGTCACCCTGCTTCCAGGAGAAAGACGGCTTGCTTTCCTTTTGCAAGTAAAGCACAGTTTTTCCTGTAGCACTGCAGGCTTTTGAAAAGGCAGGGGCCCAGAGGCCTGCCTAGGGCGTTCCTTGGTGAGGCCTCGGGCCCAGTGGCCTGGCTAGGGCGTTCCTTGGTGAGGCCGTTCACTAGATGCAGAACACCCTGCCTCGAGAAGTTGATTCAGGGAAGCAACCAGTGTGTACTCGGTGTCTCTTTTGACTCGTTAAAAACCACAGAGATGTATGCTGCCTGTGTCCATGGAAATGGGGGCATGATGGGACTAGCCTTGCTTTCCGTTTGGAAACCTCCTTTCTTGCTGCCGTGAAGCTCCCTGAAATTCTCTGCTGTTGACAGGCCTCTGGCCACTGTAGGCATGGGTCTGGGAAGAAAATGAGTTTTCCCTGGGTACACACGGAGCTATATAGGCCAGGGTGGGGCTCACCTTGCCATGCTCTAGAGCTAAAGGGAATCTCAACGTGAGTCCTTGCCTCGAGGTAAGGCCCTGAGTAGCCCTGCAGAAAGGGAGGCATGCAGCTCTTTCCATGAGCTCTTAGTGGAGGTATGTTTTATTTTAAAGGAAGTACCCTTTTCCGGACTCCTACGCCCTCTGGGTGAGCATCATTTTTATTCCAAGATCACTGACTCCCTCCGCACCCCTGTGGGCCTGCTGAGCAGCATTGAGTCCCATACGTCCCACGGAGGCCCTCTGTGTCTGCAGTCTCGGGCAACACACTGTACGTTACTTCAGGAGAGCTCCGTTTCCAGAGCACTCGAACAGCATCAGAACCACATTTCTAGGCAGTCCAACATGCCCTGGAAGTCTTCGACATTGCCCTCGTCTGAGCTGCCCTGAGAAAACAGTCTGCTTAGAATTTATCAAAGACCTCGTTCCTGAAGTCACTCTATTCAAGGAGAAATACAGCATCTTACCATGCTGTGTCGCTCACAGGGCAAGAAACGTGAGAACTTGCCTCGAGGTAAGGCCATGAAATGCTATGCAGAAGCAGAGGCGTGTAGCAGTTTCCATGAGGCCGTAGTCGCTTATCTTCAGCATTTTAAAGCCAGTACGCTTTTCAGGACACCTAGGTGCCTCGCCTGGAAACCCTATTCCCTGCAAAAACACTGAGTACCCTCAGGCTCCCCTGGCCCTTCTAAGCACTATCCAGGGAAGGAGCTTTCCGACTCACAGTGTGTATGCCGAGTGTAGGGCAACACAGTGCACTCTTATTGGAACATCTTGATTTAGCCAGCATCGCACAGGTTCACGAGCACCGTTAAGCAAGTTCCAACAGGCCGTGGAAGTCGCTCTCATTCCCTAGTTTGAGCTGTACAGAGACAAACAGTAAGCTTCTCCTTCCATTCAGGACCTCCTACCTGAAGTCACCCTGCCTCCTGAAGAAAGACGACCTCGTTTCTATTGCAACTAAAGCACAGTTGTTCCTGTAGCAGGGCAGGCTTTTGAAGAGGCACGGGCCCAGAGGCATAGCTAGGGCTTTCCTTGGTGAGGCCGTTCACTACATTCAGGACACCCTGCCTCGAGAAGTTGATTCAGGGAAACAACCAGTGTGTACTCTGTGTCTCTTTTGCCTTGTTAGAAACCACAGAGATGTATGCTGCCTGTGCCCATGGAAATTGGGGCATGATGGGACTAGCCTTGCTTTCCATTTGGAAAGCTCCATTCTTGCTTTCGTGAAGCTCCCTGAAATTCTCTGCTGTTGACAGGCCCCTGGCCACTGTAGGCTTGGGTCTGGGAAGAAAATGAGTTTTCTCTGTCTACACACGGAGCTTCATTGGCCGCGGTGGGGCGCACCTTGCCATGCTCTAGAGCTAAAGGGAATCTCAACGTGAGTCCTTGCCTCGAGGTAAGGCCCTGAGTAGCCCTACAGAAAAGGAGGCATGCAGCTCTTTCCATTAGCTCTTAGTCGCTGTTCTGGTTTACTTTAAAGGAAGTACCCTTTTCAGGACTCCTAGGCCCCTCGGTTGAGCATCAATTTTGTTCCAAGATCTCTGAGTACCTCCACACCCCTGTAGGCCTGCTGAGCAACAACGAGGCCCATTGGTCCCTCGGAGGTCCTCTGTGTCTGCTGAGTCATGGGCAACACACTGCACTCTTTCTTGTGATATCTTGATTCACAGCACTCGCACAGGTTCAAGAGCAACGTTCAAGCAAGTTCCAACATGCCGTGGAAATCGCACTCAATCCCTAGTCTGAGCTGCACAGAGAAAAACACTAGGCTTCTCCTTCCAATCAGGACCTCCTACCTGAAGTCACCCTGCTTCCAGGAGAAAGACGGCTTGCTTTCCTTTTGCAAGTAAAGCACAGTTTTTCCTGTAGCACTGCAGGCTTTTGAAAAGGCAGGGGCCCAGAGGCCTGCCTAGGGCGTTCCTTGGTGAGGCCTCGGGCCCAGTGGCCTGGCTAGGGCGTTCCTTGGTGAGGCCGTTCACTAGATGCAGAACACCCTGCCTCGAGAAGTTGATTCAGGGAAGCAACCAGTGTGTACTCGGTGTCTCTTTTGACTCGTTAAAAACCACAGAGATGTATGCTGCCTGTGTCCATGGAAATGGGGGCATGATGGGACTAGCCTTGCTTTCCGTTTGGAAACCTCCTTTCTTGCTGCCGTGAAGCTCCCTGAAATTCTCTGCTGTTGACAGGCCTCTGGCCACTGTAGGCATGGGTCTGGGAAGAAAATGAGTTTTCCCTGGGTACACACGGAGCTATATAGGCCAGGGTGGGGCTCACCTTGCCATGCTCTAGAGCTAAAGGGAATCTCCACGTGAGTCCTTGCCTCGAGGTAAGGCCCTGAGTAGCCCTGCAGAAAGGGAGGCATGCAGCTCTTTCCATGAGCTCTTAGTGGAGGTCTGTTTTATTTTAAAGGAAGTACCCTTTTCAGGACTCCTACGGTCTTCGGGTGAGCATCATTTTTATTCCAAGATCACTGACTCCCTCCGCACCCCTGTGGGTCTGCTGAGCAGCATTGAGTCCCATACGTCCCACGGAGGCCCTCTGTGTCTGCAGAGTCTCGGGCAACACACTGTACGTTACTTCAGGAGAGCTCCGTTTCCAGAGCACTCGAACAGCATCAGAACCACATTTCTAGGCAGTCCAACATGCCCTGGAAGTCTTCGACATTGCCCTCGTCTGAGCTGCCCTGAGAAAACAGTCTGCTTAGAATTTATCAAAGACCTCGTTCCTGAAGTCACTCTATTCAAGGAGAAATACAGCATCTTACCATGCTGTGTCGCTCACAGGGCAAGAAACGTGAGAACTTGCCTCGAGGTAAGGCCATGAAATGCTATGCAGAAGCAGAGGCGTGTAGCAGTTTCCATGAGGCCGTAGTCGCTTATCTTCAGCATTTTAAAGCCAGTACGCTTTTCAGGACACCTAGGTGCCTCGCCTGGAAACCCTATTCCCTGCAAAAACACTGAGTACCCTCAGGCTCCCCTGGCCCTTCTAAGCACTATCCAGGGAAGGAGCTTTCCGACTCACAGTGTGTATGCCGAGTGTAGGGCAACACAGTGCACTCTTATTGGAACATCTTGATTTAGCCAGCATCGCACAGGTTCACGAGCACCGTTAAGCAAGTTCCAACAGGCCGTGGAAGTCGCTCTCATTCCCTAGTTTGAGCTGTACAGAGACAAACAGTAAGCTTCTCCTTCCATTCAGGACCTCCTACCTGAAGTCACCCTGCCTCCTGAAGAAAGACGACCTCGTTTCTATTGCAACTAAAGCACAGTTGTTCCTGTAGCAGGGCAGGCTTTTGAAGAGGCACGGGCCCAGAGGCATAGCTAGGGCTTTCCTTGGTGAGGCCGTTCACTACATTCAGGACACCCTGCCTCGAGAAGTTGATTCAGGGAAACAACCAGTGTGTACTCGGTGTCTCTTTTGCCTTGTTAGAAACCACAGAGATGTATGCTGCCTGTGCCCATGGAAATTGGGGCATGATGGGACTAGCCTTGCTTTCCATTTGGAAAGCTCCATTCTTGCTTTCGTGAAGCTCCCTGAAATTCTCTGCTGTTGACAGGCCCCTGGCCACTGTAGGCTTGGGTCTGGGAAGAAAATGAGTTTTCTCTGTCTACACACGGAGCTTCATTGGCCGCGGTGGGGCGCACCTTGCCATGCTCTAGAGCTAAAGGGAATCTCAACGTGAGTCCTTGCCTCGAGGTAAGGCCCTGAGTAGCCCTACAGAAAAGGAGGCATGCAGCTCTTTCCATTAGCTCTTAGTCGCTGTTCTGGTTTACTTTAAAGGAAGTACCCTTTTCAGGACTCCTAGGCCCCTCGGTTGAGCATCAATTTTGTTCCAAGATCTCTGAATACCTCCACACCCCTGTAGGCCTGCTGAGCAACAACGAGGCCCATTGGTCCCTCGGAGGTCCTCTGTGTCTGCTGAGTCATGGGCAACACACTGCACTCTTTCTTGTGATATCTTGATTCACAGCACTCGCACAGGTTCAAGAGCAACGTTCAAGCAAGTTCCAACATGCCGTGGAAATCGCACTCAATCCCTAGTCTGAGCTGCACAGAGAAAAACACTAGGCTTCTCCTTCCAATCAGGACCTCCTACCTGAAGTCACCCTGCTTCCAGGAGAAAGACGGCTTGCTTTCCTTTTGCAAGTAAAGCACAGTTTTTCCTGTAGCACTGCAGGCTTTTGAAAAGGCAGGGGCCCAGAGGCCTGCCTAGGGCGTTCCTTGGTGAGGCCTCGGGCCCAGTGGCCTGGCTAGGGCGTTCCTTGGTGAGGCCGTTCACTAGATGCAGAACACCCTGCCTCGAGAAGTTGATTCAGGGAAGCAACCAGTGTGTACTCGGTGTCTCTTTTGACTCGTTAAAAACCACAGAGATGTATGCTGCCTGTGTCCATGGAAATGGGGGCATGATGGGACTAGCCTTGCTTTCCGTTTGGAAACCTCCTTTCTTGCTGCCGTGAAGCTCCCTGAAATTCTCTGCTGTTGACAGGCCTCTGGCCACTGTAGGCATGGGTCTGGGAAGAAAATGAGTTTTCCCTGGGTACACACGGAGCTATATAGGCCAGGGTGGGGCTCACCTTGCCATGCTCTAGAGCTAAAGGGAATCTCCACGTGAGTCCTTGCCTCGAGGTAAGGCCCTGAGTAGCCCTGCAGAAAGGGAGGCATGCAGCTCTTTCCATGAGCTCTTAGTGGAGGTCTGTTTTATTTTAAAGGAAGTACCCTTTTCAGGACTCCTACGGTCTTCGGGTGAGCATCATTTTTATTCCAAGATCACTGACTCCCTCCGCACCCCTGTGGGCCTGCTGAGCAGCATTGAGTCCCATACGTCCCACGGAGGCCCTCTGTGTCTGCAGAGTCTCGGGCAACACACTGTACGTTACTTCAGGAGAGCTCCGTTTCCAGAGCACTCGAACAGCATCAGAACCACATTTCTAGGCAGTCCAACATGCCCTGGAAGTCTTCGACATTGCCCTCGTCTGAGCTGCCCTGAGAAAACAGTCTGCTTAGAATTTATCAAAGACCTCGTTCCTGAAGTCACTCTATTCAAGGAGAAATACAGCATCTTACCATGCTGTGTCGCTCACAGGGCAAGAAACGTGAGAACTTGCCTCGAGGTAAGGCCATGAAATGCTATGCAGAAGCAGAGGCGTGTAGCAGTTTCCATGAGGCCGTAGTCGCTTATCTTCAGCATTTTAAAGCCAGTACGCTTTTCAGGACACCTAGGTGCCTCGCCTGGAAACCCTATTCCCTGCAAAAACACTGAGTACCCTCAGGCTCCCCTGGCCCTTCTAAGCACTATCCAGGGAAGGAGCTTTCCGACTCACAGTGTGTATGCCAAGTGTAGGGCAACACAGTGCACTCTTATTGGAACATCTTGATTTAGCCAGCATCGCACAGGTTCACGAGCACCGTTAAGCAAGTTCCAACAGGCCGTGGAAGTCGCTCTCATTCCCTAGTTTGAGCTGTACAGAGACAAACAGTAAGCTTCTCCTTCCATTCAGGACCTCCTACCTGAAGTCACCCTGCCTCCTGAAGAAAGACGACCTCGTTTCTATTGCAACTAAAGCACAGTTGTTCCTGTAGCAGGGCAGGCTTTTGAAGAGGCACGGGCCCAGAGGCATAGCTAGGGCTTTCTTTGGTGAGGCCGTTCACTACATTCAGGACACCCTGCCTCGAGAAGTTGATTCAGGGAAACAACCAGTGTGTACTCGGTGTCTCTTTTGCCTTGTTAGAAACCACAGAGATGTATGCTGCCTGTGCCCATGGAAATTGGGGCATGATGGGACTAGCCTTGCTTTCCATTTGGAAAGCTCCATTCTTGCTTTCGTGAAGCTCCCTGAAATTCTCTGCTGTTGACAGGCCCCTGGCCACTGTAGGCTTGGGTCTGGGAAGAAAATGAGTTTTCTCTGTCTACACACGGAGCTTCATTGGCCGCGGTGGGGCGCACCTTGCCATGCTCTAGAGCTAAAGGGAATCTCAACGTGAGTCCTTGCCTCGAGGTAAGGCCCTGAGTAGCCCTACAGAAAAGGAGGCATGCAGCTCTTTCCATTAGCTCTTAGTCGCTGTTCTGGTTTACTTTAAAGGAAGTACCCTTTTCAGGACTCCTAGGCCCCTCGGTTGAGCATCAATTTTGTTCCAAGATCTCTGAATACCTCCACACCCCTGTAGGCCTGCTGAGCAACAACGAGGCCCATTGGTCCCTCGGAGGTCCTCTGTGTCTGCTGAGTCATGGGCAACACACTGCACTCTTTCTTGTGATATCTTGATTCACAGCACTCGCACAGGTTCAAGAGCAACGTTCAAGCAAGTTCCAACATGCCGTGGAAATCGCACTGAATCCCTAGTCTGAGCTGCACAGAGAAAAACACTAGTCTTCTCCTTCCAATCAGGACCTCCTACCTGAAGTCACCCTGCTTCCAGGAGAAAGACGGCTTGCTTTCCTTTTGCAAGTAAAGCACAGTTTTTCCTGTAGCACTGCAGGCTTTTGAAAAGGCAGGGGCCCAGAGGCCTGCCTAGGGCGTTCCTTGGTGAGGCCTCGGGCCCAGTGGCCTGGCTAGGGCGTTCCTGGGTGAGGCCGTTCACTAGATGCAGAACACCCTGCCTCGAGAAGTTGATTCAGGGAAGCAACCAGTGTGTACTCGGTGTCTCTTTTGACTCGTTGAAAACCACAGAGATGTATTCTGCCTGTGTCATCAGAACCACATTTCTAGGCAGTCCAACATGCCCTGGAAGTCTTCGACATTGCCCTCGTCTGAGCTGCCCTGAGAAAACAGTCTGCTTAGAATTTATCAAAGACCTCGTTCCTGAAGTCACTCTATTCAAGGAGAAATACAGCATCTTACCATGCTGTGTCGCTCACAGGGCAAGAAACGTGAGAACTTGCCTCGAGGTAAGGCCATGAAATGCTATGCAGAAGCAGAGGCGTGTAGCAGTTTCCATGAGGCCGTAGTCGCTTATCTTCAGCATTTTAAAGCCAGTACGCTTTTCAGGACACCTAGGTGCCTCGCCTGGAAACCCTATTCCCTGCAAAAACACTGAGTACCCTCAGGCTCCCTTGGCCCTTCTAAGCACTATCCAGGGAAGGAGCTTTCCGACTCACAGTGTGTATGCCGAGTGTAGGGCAACACAGTGCACTCTTATTGGAACATCTTGATTTAGCCAGCATCGCACAGGTTCACGAGCACCGTTAAGCAAGTTCCAACAGGCCGTGGAAGTCGCTCTCATTCCCTAGTTTGAGCTGTACAGAGACAAACAGTAAGCTTCTCCTTCCATTCAGGACCTCCTACCTGAAGTCACCCTGCCTCCTGAAGAAAGACGACCTCGTTTCTATTGCAACTAAAGCACAGTTGTTCCTGTAGCAGGGCAGGCTTTTGAAGAGGCACGGGCCCAGAGGCATAGCTAGGGCTTTCCTTGGTGAGGCCGTTCACTACATTCAGGACACCCTGCCTCGAGAAGTTGATTCAGGGAAACAACCAGTGTGTACTCTGTGTCTCTTTTGCCTTGTTAGAAACCACAGAGATGTATGCTACCTGTGCCCATGGAAATTGGGGCATGATGGGACTAGCCTTGCTTTCCATTTGGAAAGCTCCATTCTTGCTTTCGTGAAGCTCCCTGAAATTCTCTGCTGTTGACAGGCCCCTGGCCACTGTAGGCTTGGGTCTGGGAAGAAAATGAGTTTTCTCTGTCTACACACGGAGCTTCATTGGCCGCGGTGGGGCGCACCTTGCCATGCTCTAGAGCTAAAGGGAATCTCAACGTGAGTCCTTGCCTCGAGGTAAGGCCCTGAGTAGCCCTACAGAAAAGGAGGCATGCAGCTCTTTCCATTAGCTCTTAGTCGCTGTTCTGGTTTACTTTAAAGGAAGTACCCTTTTCAGGACTCCTAGGCCCCTCGGTTGAGCATCAATTTTGTTCCAAGATCTCTGAGTACCTCCACACCCCTGTAGGCCTGCTGAGCAACAACGAGGCCCATTGGTCCCTCGGAGGTCCTCTGTGTCTGCTGAGTCATGGGCAACACACTGCACTCTTTCTTGTGATATCTTGATTCACAGCACTCGCACAGGTTCAAGAGCAACGTTCAAGCAAGTTCCAACATGCCGTGGAAATCGCACTCAATCCCTAGTCTGAGCTGCACAGAGAAAAACACTAGTCTTCTCCTTCCAATCAGGACCTCCTACCTGAAGTCACCCTGCTTCCAGGAGAAAGACGGCTTGCTTTCCTTTTGCAAGTAAAGCACAGTTTTTCCTGTAGCACTGCAGGCTTTTGAAAAGGCAGGGGCCCAGAGGCCTGCCTAGGGCGTTCCTTGGTGAGGCCTCGGGCCCAGTGGCCTGGCTAGGGCGTTCCTGGGTGAGGCCGTTCACTAGATGCAGAACACCCTGCCTCGAGAAGTTGATTCAGGGAAGCAACCAGTGTGTACTCGGTGTCTCTTTTGACTCGTTGAAAACCACAGAGATGTATTCTGCCTGTGTCATCAGAACCACATTTCTAGGCAGTCCAACATGCCCTGGAAGTCTTCGACATTGCCCTCGTCTGAGCTGCCCTGAGAAAACAGTCTGCTTAGAATTTATCAAAGACCTCGTTCCTGAAGTCACTCTATTCAAGGAGAAATACAGCATCTTACCATGCTGTGTCGCTCACAGGGCAAGAAACGTGAGAACTTGCCTCGAGGTAAGGCCATGAAATGCTATGCAGAAGCAGAGGCGTGTAGCAGTTTCCATGAGGCCGTAGTCGCTTATCTTCAGCATTTTAAAGCCAGTACGCTTTTCAGGACACCTAGGTGCCTCGCCTGGAAACCCTATTCCCTGCAAAAACACTGAGTACCCTCAGGCTCCCCTGGCCCTTCTAAGCACTATCCAGGGAAGGAGCTTTCCGACTCACAGTGTGTATGCCGAGTGTAGGGCAACACAGTGCACTCTTATTGGAACATCTTGATTTAGCCAGCATCGCACAGGTTCACGAGCACCGTTAAGCAAGTTCCAACAGGCCGTGGAAGTCGCTCTCATTCCCTAGTTTGAGCTGTACAGAGACAAACAGTAAGCTTCTCCTTCCATTCAGGACCTCCTACCTGAAGTCACCCTGCCTCCTGAAGAAAGACGACCTCGTTTCTATTGCAACTAAAGCACAGTTGTTCCTGTAGCAGGGCAGGCTTTTGAAGAGGCACGGGCCCAGAGGCATAGCTAGGGCTTTCCTTGGTGAGGCCGTTCACTACATTCAGGACACCCTGCCTCGAGAAGTTGATTCAGGGAAACAACCAGTGTGTACTCTGTGTCTCTTTTGCCTTGTTAGAAACCACAGAGATGTATGCTGCCTGTGCCCATGGAAATTGGGGCATGATGGGACTAGCCTTGCTTTCCATTTGGAAAGCTCCATTCTTGCTTTCGTGAAGCTCCCTGAAATTCTCTGCTGTTGACAGGCCCCTGGCCACTGTAGGCTTGGGTCTGGGAAGAAAATGAGTTTTCTCTGTCTACACACGGAGCTTCATTGGCCGCGGTGGGGCGCACCTTGCCATGCTCTAGAGCTAAAGGGAATCTCAACGTGAGTCCTTGCCTCGAGGTAAGGCCCTGAGTAGCCCTACAGAAAAGGAGGCATGCAGCTCTTTCCATTAGCTCTTAGTCGCTGTTCTGGTTTACTTTAAAGGAAGTACCCTTTTCAGGACTCCTAGGCCCCTCGGTTGAGCATCAATTTTGTTCCAAGATCTCTGAGTACCTCCACACCCCTCTAGGCCTGCTGAGCAACAACGAGGCCCATTGGTCCCTCGGAGGTCCTCTGTGTCTGCTGAGTCATGGGCAACACACTGCACTCTTTCTTGTGATATCTTGATTCACAGCACTCGCACAGGTTCAAGAGCAACGTTCAAGCAAGTTCCAACATGCCGTGGAAATCGCACTCAATCCCTAGTCTGAGCTGCACAGAGAAAAACACTAGGCTTCTCCTTCCAATCAGGACCTCCTACCTGAAGTCACCCTGCTTCCAGGAGAAAGACGGCTTGCTTTCCTTTTGCAAGTAAAGCACAGTTTTTCCTGTAGCACTGCAGGCTTTTGAAAAGGCAGGGGCCCAGAGGCCTGCCTAGGGCGTTCCTTGGTGAGGCCTCGGGCCCAGTGGCCTGGCTAGGGCGTTCCTTGGTGAGGCCGTTCACTAGATGCAGAACACCCTGCCTCGAGAAGTTGATTCAGGGAAGCAACCAGTGTGTACTCGGTGTCTCTTTTGACTCGTTAAAAACCACAGAGATGTATGCTGCCTGTGTCCATGGAAATGGGGGCATGATGGGACTAGCCTTGCTTTCCGTTTGGAAACCTCCTTTCTTGCTGCCGTGAAGCTCCCTGAAATTCTCTGCTGTTGACAGGCCTCTGGCCACTGTAGGCATGGGTCTGGGAAGAAAATGAGTTTTCCCTGGGTACACACGGAGCTATATAGGCCAGGGTGGGGCTCACCTTGCCATGCTCTAGAGCTAAAGGGAATCTCAACGTGAGTCCTTGCCTCGAGGTAAGGCCCTGAGTAGCCCTGCAGAAAGGGAGGCATGCAGCTCTTTCCATGAGCTCTTAGTGGAGGTATGTTTTATTTTAAAGGAAGTACCCTTTTCCGGAGTCCTACGCCCTCTGGGTGAGCATCATTTTTATTCCAAGATCACTGACTCCCTCCGCACCCCTGTGGGCCTGCTGAGCAGCATTGAGTCCCATACGTCCCACGGAGGCCCTCTGTGTCTGCAGTCTCGGGCAACACACTGTACGTTACTTCAGGAGAGCTCCGTTTCCAGAGCACTCGAACAGCATCAGAACCACATTTCTAGGCAGTCCAACATGCCCTGGAAGTCTTCGACATTGCCCTCGTCTGAGCTGCCCTGAGAAAACAGTCTGCTTAGAATTTATCAAAGACCTCGTTCCTGAAGTCACTCTATTCAAGGAGAAATACAGCATCTTACCATGCTGTGTCGCTCACAGGGCAAGAAACGTGAGAACTTGCCTCGAGGTAAGGCCATGAAATGCTATGCAGAAGCAGAGGCGTGTAGCAGTTTCCATGAGGCCGTAGTCGCTTATCTTCAGCATTTTAAAGCCAGTACGCTTTTCAGGACACCTAGGTGCCTCGCCTGGAAACCCTATTCCCTGCAAAAACACTGAGTACCCTCAGGCTCCCCTGGCCCTTCTAAGCACTATCCAGGGAAGGAGCTTTCCGACTCACAGTGTGTATGCCGAGTGTAGGGCAACACAGTGCACTCTTATTGGAACATCTTGATTTAGCCAGCATCGCACAGGTTCACGAGCACCGTTAAGCAAGTTCCAACAGGCCGTGGAAGTCGCTCTCATTCCCTAGTTTGAGCTGTACAGAGACAAACAGTAAGCTTCTCCTTCCATTCAGGACCTCCTACCTGAAGTCACCCTGCCTCCTGAAGAAAGACGACCTCGTTTCTATTGGAACTAAAGCACAGTTGTTCCTGTAGCAGGGCAGGCTTTTGAAGAGGCACGGGCCCAGAGGCATAGCTAGGGCTTTCCTTGGTGAGGCCGTTCACTACATTCAGGACACCCTGCCTCGAGAAGTTGATTCAGGGAAACAACCAGTGTGTACTCTGTGTCTCTTTTGCCTTGTTAGAAACCACAGAGATGTATGCTGCCTGTGCCCATGGAAATTGGGGCATGATGGGACTAGCCTTGCTTTCCATTTGGAAAGCTCCATTCTTGCTTTCGTGAAGCTCCCTGAAATTCTCTGCTGTTGACAGGCCCCTGGCCACTGTAGGCTTGGGTCTGGGAAGAAAATGAGTTTTCTCTGTCTACACACGGAGCTTCATTGGCCGCGGTGGGGCGCACCTTGCCATGCTCTAGAGCTAAAGGGAATCTCAACGTGAGTCCTTGCCTCGAGGTAAGGCCCTGAGTAGCCCTACAGAAAAGGAGGCATGCAGCTCTTTCCATTAGCTCTTAGTCGCTGTTCTGGTTTACTTTAAAGGAAGTACCCTTTTCAGGACTCCTAGGCCCCTCGGTTGAGCATCAATTTTGTTCCAAGATCTCTGAGTACCTCCACACCCCTGTAGGCCTGCTGAGCAACAACGAGGCCCATTGGTCCCTCGGAGGTCCTCTGTGTCTGCTGAGTCATGGGCAACACACTGCACTCTTTCTTGTGATATCTTGATTCACAGCACTCGCACAGGTTCAAGAGCAACGTTCAAGCAAGTTCCAACATGCCGTGGAAATCGCACTCAATCCCTAGTCTGAGCTGCACAGAGAAAAACACTAGTCTTCTCCTTCCAATCAGGACCTCCTACCTGAAGTCACCCTGCTTCCAGGAGAAAGACGGCTTGCTTTCCTTTTGCAAGTAAAGCACAGTTTTTGCTGTAGCACTGCAGGCTTTTGAAAAGGCAGGGGCCCAGAGGCCTGCCTAGGGCGTTCCTTGGTGAGGCCTCGGGCCCAGTGGCCTGGCTAGGGCGTTCCTTGGTGAGGCCGTTCACTAGATGCAGAACACCCTGCCTCGAGAAGTTGATTCAGGGAAGCAACCAGTGTGTACTCGGTGTCTCTTTTGACTCGTTAAAAACCACAGAGATGTATGCTGCCTGTGTCCATGGAAATGGGGGCATGATGGGACTAGCCTTGCTTTCCGTTTGGAAACCTCCTTTCTTGCTGCCGTGAAGCTCCCTGAAATTCTCTGCTGTTGACAGGCCTCTGGCCACTGTAGGCATGGGTCTGGGAAGAAAATGAGTTTTCCCTGGGTACACACGGAGCTATATAGGCCAGGGTGGGGCTCACCTTGCCATGCTCTAGAGCTAAAGGGAATCTCCACGTGAGTCCTTGCCTCGAGGTAAGGCCCTGAGTAGCCCTACAGAAAAGGAGGCATGCAGCTCTTTCCATTAGCTCTTAGTCGCTGTTCTGGTTTACTTTAAAGGAAGTACCCTTTTCAGGACTCCTAGGCCCCTCGGTTGAGCATCAATTTTGTTCCAAGATCTCTGAGTACCTCCACACCCCTGTAGGCCTGCTGAGCAACAACGAGGCCCATTGGTCCCTCGGAGGTCCTCTGTGTCTGCTGAGTCATGGGCAACACACTGCACTCTTTCTTGTGATATCTTGATTCACAGCACTCGCACAGGTTCAAGAGCAACGTTCAAGCAAGTTCCAACATGCCGTGGAAATCGCACTCAATCCCTAGTCTGAGCTGCACAGAGAAAAACACTAGTCTTCTCCTTCCAATCAGGACCTCCTACCTGAAGTCACCCTGCTTCCAGGAGAAAGACGGCTTGCTTTCCTTTTGCAAGTAAAGCACAGTTTTTCCTGTAGCACTGCAGGCTTTTGAAAAGGCAGGGGCCCAGAGGCCTGCCTAGGGCGTTCCTTGGTGAGGCCTCGGGCCCAGTGGCCTGGCTAGGGCGTTCCTGGGTGAGGCCGTTCACTAGATGCAGAACACCCTGCCTCGAGAAGTTGATTCAGGGAAGCAACCAGTGTGTACTCGGTGTCTCTTTTGACTCGTTGAAAACCACAGAGATGTATTCTGCCTGTGTCATCAGAACCACATTTCTAGGCAGTCCAACATGCCCTGGAAGTCTTCGACATTGCCCTCGTCTGAGCTGCCCTGAGAAAACAGTCTGCTTAGAATTTATCAAAGACCTCGTTCCTGAAGTCACTCTATTCAAGGAGAAATACAGCATCTT
This sequence comes from Balaenoptera physalus, assembly GCF_965194825.1. Classification (NCBI taxonomy): domain Eukaryota; kingdom Metazoa; phylum Chordata; class Mammalia; order Artiodactyla; family Balaenopteridae; genus Balaenoptera; species Balaenoptera physalus. Next base: position 258,501 of record NW_028126148.1, read on the forward strand.
ACCATGCTGTGTCGCTCACAGGGCAAGAAACGTGAGAACTTGCCTCGAGGTAAGGCCATGAAATGCTATGCAGAAGCAGAGGCGTGTAGCAGTTTCCATGAGGCCGTAGTCGCTTATCTTCAGCATTTTAAAGCCAGTACGCTTTTCAGGACACCTAGGTGCCTCGCCTGGAAACCCTATTCCCTGCAAAAACACTGAGTACCCTCAGGCTCCCCTGGCCCTTCTAAGCACTATCCAGGGAAGGAGCTTTCCGACTCACAGTGTGTATGCCGAGTGTAGGGCAACACAGTGCACTCTTATTGGAACATCTTGATTTAGCCAGCATCGCACAGGTTCACGAGCACCGTTAAGCAAGTTCCAACAGGCCGTGGAAGTCGCTCTCATTCCCTAGTTTGAGCTGTACAGAGACAAACAGTAAGCTTCTCCTTCCATTCAGGACCTCCTACCTGAAGTCACCCTGCCTCCTGAAGAAAGACGACCTCGTTTCTATTGCAACTAAAGCACAGTTGTTCCTGTAGCAGGGCAGGCTTTTGAAGAGGCACGGGCCCAGAGGCATAGCTAGGGCTTTCCTTGGTGAGGCCGTTCACTACATTCAGGACACCCTGCCTCGAGAAGTTGATTCAGGGAAACAACCAGTGTGTACTCTGTGTCTCTTTTGCCTTGTTAGAAACCACAGAGATGTATGCTGCCTGTGCCCATGGAAATTGGGGCATGATGGGACTAGCCTTGCTTTCCATTTGGAAAGCTCCATTCTTGCTTTCGTGAAGCTCCCTGAAATTCTCTGCTGTTGACAGGCCCCTGGCCACTGTAGGCTTGGGTCTGGGAAGAAAATGAGTTTTCTCTGTCTACACACGGAGCTTCATTGGCCGCGGTGGGGCGCACCTTGCCATGCTCTAGAGCTAAAGGGAATCTCAACGTGAGTCCTTGCCTCGAGGTAAGGCCCTGAGTAGCCCTACAGAAAAGGAGGCATGCAGCTCTTTCCATTAGCTCTTAGTCGCTGTTCTGGTTTACTTTAAAGGAAGTACCCTTTTCAGGACTCCTAGGCCCCTCGGTTGAGCATCAATTTTGTTCCAAGATCTCTGAGTACCTCCACACCCCTGTAGGCCTGCTGAGCAACAACGAGGCCCATTGGTCCCTCGGAGGTCCTCTGTGTCTGCTGAGTCATGGGCAACACACTGCACTCTTTCTTGTGATATCTTGATTCACAGCACTCGCACAGGTTCAAGAGCAACGTTCAAGCAAGTTCCAACATGCCGTGGAAATCGCACTCAATCCCTAGTCTGAGCTGCACAGAGAAAAACACTAGGCTTCTCCTTCCAATCAGGACCTCCTACCTGAAGTCACCCTGCTTCCAGGAGAAAGACGGCTTGCTTTCCTTTTGCAAGTAAAGCACAGTTTTTCCTGTAGCACTGCAGGCTTTTGAAAAGGCAGGGGCCCAGAGGCCTGCCTAGGGCGTTCCTTGGTGAGGCCTCGGGCCCAGTGGCCTGGCTAGGGCGTTCCTTGGTGAGGCCGTTCACTAGATGCAGAACACCCTGCCTCGAGAAGTTGATTCAGGGAAGCAACCAGTGTGTACTCGGTGTCTCTTTTGACTCGTTAAAAACCACAGAGATGTATGCTGCCTGTGTCCATGGAAATGGGGGCATGATGGGACTAGCCTTGCTTTCCGTTTGGAAACCTCCTTTCTTGCTGCCGTGAAGCTCCCTGAAATTCTCTGCTGTTGACAGGCCTCTGGCCACTGTAGGCATGGGTCTGGGAAGAAAATGAGTTTTCCCTGGGTACACACGGAGCTATATAGGCCAGGGTAGGGCTCACCTTGCCATGCTCTAGAGCTAAAGGGAATCTCCACGTGAGTCCTTGCCTCGAGGTAAGGCCCTGAGTAGCCCTGCAGAAAGGGAGGCATGCAGCTCTTTCCATGAGCTCTTAGTGGAGGTCTGTTTTATTTTAAAGGAAGTACCCTTTTCAGGACTCCTACGGTCTTCGGGTGAGCATCATTTTTATTCCAAGATCACTGACTCCCTCCGCACCCCTGTGGGCCTGCTGAGCAGCATTGAGTCCCATACGTCCCACGGAGGCCCTCTATGTCTGCAGAGTCCCGGGCAACACACTGTACGTTACTTCAGGAGAGCTCCGTTTCCAGAGCACTCGAACAGCATCAGAACCACATTTCTAGGCAGTCCAACATGCCCTGGAAGTCTTCGACATTGCCCTCGTCTGAGCTGCCCTGAGAAAACAGTCTGCTTAGAATTTATCAAAGACCTCGTTCCTGAAGTCACTCTATTCAAGGAGAAATACAGCATCTTACCATGCTGTGTCGCTCACAGGGCAAGAAACGTGAGAACTTGCCTCGAGGTAAGGCCATGAAATGCTATGCAGAAGCAGAGGCGTGTAGCAGTTTCCATGAGGCCGTAGTCGCTTATCTTCAGCATTTTAAAGCCAGTACGCTTTTCAGGACACCTAGGTGCCTCGCCTGGAAACCCTATTCCCTGCAAAAACACTGAGTACCCTCAGGCTCCCCTGGCCCTTCTAAGCACTATCCAGGGAAGGAGCTTTCCGACTCACAGTGTGTATGCCGAGTGTAGGGCAACACAGTGCACTCTTATTGGAACATCTTGATTTAGCCAGCATCGCACAGGTTCACGAGCACCGTTAAGCAAGTTCCAACAGGCCGTGGAAGTCGCTCTCATTCCCTAGTTTGAGCTGTACAGAGACAAACAGTAAGCTTCTCCTTCCATTCAGGACCTCCTACCTGAAGTCACCCTGCCTCCTGAAGAAAGACGACCTCGTTTCTATTGCAACTAAAGCACAGTTGTTCCTGTAGCAGGGCAGGCTTTTGAAGAGGCACGGGCCCAGAGGCATAGCTAGGGCTTTCCTTGGTGAGGCCGTTCACTACATTCAGGACACCCTGCCTCGAGAAGTTGATTCAGGGAAACAACCAGTGTGTACTCTGTGTCTCTTTTGCCTTGTTAGAAACCACAGAGATGTATGCTGCCTGTGCCCATGGAAATTGGGGCATGATGGGACTAGCCTTGCTTTCCATTTGGAAAGCTCCATTCTTGCTTTCGTGAAGCTCCCTGAAATTCTCTGCTGTTGACAGGCCCCTGGCCACTGTAGGCTTGGGTCTGGGAAGAAAATGAGTTTTCTCTGTCTACACACGGAGCTTCATTGGCCGCGGTGGGGCGCACCTTGCCATGCTCTAGAGCTAAAGGGAATCTCAACGTGAGTCCTTGCCTCGAGGTAAGGCCCTGAGTAGCCCTACAGAAAAGGAGGCATGCAGCTCTTTCCATTAGCTCTTAGTCGCTGTTCTGGTTTACTTTAAAGGAAGTACCCTTTTCAGGACTCCTAGGCCCCTCGGTTGAGCATCAATTTTGTTCCAAGATCTCTGAATACCTCCACACCCCTGTAGGCCTGCTGAGCAACAACGAGGCCCATTGGTCCCTCGGAGGTCCTCTGTGTCTGCTGAGTCATGGGCAACACACTGCACTCTTTCTTGTGATATCTTGATTCACAGCACTCGCACAGGTTCAAGAGCAACGTTCAAGCAAGTTCCAACATGCCGTGGAAATCGCACTCAATCCCTAGTCTGAGCTGCACAGAGAAAAACACTAGGCTTCTCCTTCCAATCAGGACCTCCTACCTGAAGTCACCCTGCTTCCAGGAGAAAGACGGCTTGCTTTCCTTTTGCAAGTAAAGCACAGTTTTTCCTGTAGCACTGCAGGCTTTTGAAAAGGCAGGGGCCCAGAGGCCTGCCTAGGGCGTTCCTTGGTGAGGCCTCGGGCCCAGTGGCCTGGCTAGGGCGTTCCTTGGTGAGGCCGTTTACTAGATGCAGAACACCCTGCCTCGAGAAGTTGATTCAGGGAAGCAACCAGTGTGTACTCGGTGTCTCTTTTGACTCGTTAAAAACCACAGAGATGTATGCTGCCTGTGTCCATGGAAATGGGGGCATGATGGGACTAGCCTTGCTTTCCGTTTGGAAACCTCCTTTCTTGCTGCCGTGAAGCTCCCTGAAATTCTCTGCTGTTGACAGGCCTCTGGCCACTGTAGGCATGGGTCTGGGAAGAAAATGAGTTTTCCCTGGGTACACACGGAGCTATATAGGCCAGGGTGGGGCTCACCTTGCCATGCTCTAGAGCTAAAGGGAATCTCCACGTGAGTCCTTGCCTCGAGGTAAGGCCCTGAGTAGCCCTGCAGAAAGGGAGGCATGCATCTCTTTCCATGAGCTCTTAGTGGAGGTCTGTTTTATTTTAAAGGAAGTACCCTTTTCAGGACTCCTACGGTCTTCGGGTGAGCATCATTTTTATTCCAAGATCACTGACTCCCTCCGCACCCCTGTCGGTCTGCTGAGCAGCATTGAGTCCCATACGTCCCACGGAGGCCCTCTGTGTCTGCAGAGTCTCGGGCAACACACTGTACGTTACTTCAGGAGAGCTCCGTTTCCAGAGCACTCGAACAGCATCAGAACCACATTTCTAGGCAGTCCAACATGCCCTGGAAGTCTTCGACATTGCCCTCGTCTGAGCTGCCCTGAGAAAACAGTCTGCTTAGAATTTATCAAAGACCTCGTTCCTGAAGTCACTCTATTCAAGGAGAAATACAGCATCTTACCATGCTGTGTCGCTCACAGGGCAAGAAACGTGAGAACTTGCCTCGAGGTAAGGCCATGAAATGCTATGCAGAAGCAGAGGCGTGTAGCAGTTTCCATGAGGCCGTAGTCGCTTATCTTCAGCATTTTAAAGCCAGTACGCTTTTCAGGACACCTAGGTGCCTCGCCTGGAAACCCTATTCCCTGCAAAAACACTGAGTACCCTCAGGCTCCCCTGGCCCTTCTAAGCACTATCCAGGGAAGGAGCTTTCCGACTCACAGTGTGTATGCCGAGTGTAGGGCAACACAGTGCACTCTTATTGGAACATCTTGATTTAGCCAGCATCGCACAGGTTCACGAGCACCGTTAAGCAAGTTCCAACAGGCCGTGGAAGTCGCTCTCATTCCCTAGTTTGAGCTGTACAGAGACAAACAGTAAGCTTCTCCTTCCATTCAGGACCTCCTACCTGAAGTCACCCTGCCTCCTGAAGAAAGACGACCTCGTTTCTATTGCAACTAAAGCACAGTTGTTCCTGTAGCAGGGCAGGCTTTTGAAGAGGCACGGGCCCAGAGGCATAGCTAGGGCTTTCCTTGGTGAGGCCGTTCACTACATTCAGGACACCCTGCCTCGAGAAGTTGATTCAGGGAAACAACCAGTGTGTACTCTGTGTCTCTTTTGCCTTGTTAGAAACCACAGAGATGTATGCTGCCTGTGCCCATGGAAATTGGGGCATGATGGGACTAGCCTTGCTTTCCATTTGGAAAGCTCCATTCTTGCTTTCGTGAAGCTCCCTGAAATTCTCTGCTGTTGACAGGCCCCTGGCCACTGTAGGCTTGGGTCTGGGAAGAAAATGAGTTTTCTCTGTCTACACACGGAGCTTCATTGGCCGCGGTGGGGCGCACCTTGCCATGCTCTAGAGCTAAAGGGAATCTCAACGTGAGTCCTTGCCTCGAGGTAAGGCCCTGAGTAGCCCTACAGAAAAGGAGGCATGCAGCTCTTTCCATTAGCTCTTAGTCGCTGTTCTGGTTTACTTTAAAGGAAGTACCCTTTTCAGGACTCCTAGGCCCCTCGGTTGAGCATCAATTTTGTTCCAAGATCTCTGAATACCTCCACACCCCTGTAGGCCTGCTGAGCAACAACGAGGCCCATTGGTCCCTCGGAGGTCCTCTGTGTCTGCTGAGTCATGGGCAACACACTGCACTCTTTCTTGTGATATCTTGATTCACAGCACTCGCACAGGTTCAAGAGCAACGTTCAAGCAAGTTCCAACATGCCGTGGAAATCGCACTCAATCCCTAGTCTGAGCTGCACAGAGAAAAACACTAGTCTTCTCCTTCCAATCAGGACCTCCTACCTGAAGTCACCCTGCTTCCAGGAGAAAGACGGCTTGCTTTCCTTTTGCAAGTAAAGCACAGTTTTTCCTGTAGCACTGCAGGCTTTTGAAAAGGCAGGGGCCCAGAGGCCTGCCTAGGGCGTTCCTTGGTGAGGCCTCGGGCCCAGTGGCCTCGCTAGGGCGTTCCTGGGTGAGGCCGTTCACTAGATGCAGAACACCCTGCCTCGAGAAGTTGATTCAGGGAAGCAACCAGTGTGTACTCGGTGTCTCTTTTGACTCGTTGAAAACCACAGAGATGTATTCTGCCTGTGTCATCAGAACCACATTTCTAGGCAGTCCAACATGCCCTGGAAGTCTTCGACATTGCCCTCGTCTGAGCTGCCCTGAGAAAACAGTCTGCTTAGAATTTATCAAAGACCTCGTTCCTGAAGTCACTCTATTCAAGGAGAAATACAGCATCTTAACATGCTGTGTCGCTCACAGGGCAAGAAACGTGAGAACTTGCCTCGAGGTAAGGCCATGAAATGCTATCCAGAAGCAGAGGCGTGTAGCAGTTTCCATGAGGCCGTAGTCGCTTATCTTCAGCATTTTAAAGCCAGTACGCTTTTCAGGACACCTAGGTGCCTCGCCTGGAAACCCTATTCCCTGCAAAAACACTGAGTACCCTCAGGCTCCCCTGGCCCTTCTAAGCACTATCCAGGGAAGGAGCTTTCCGACTCACAGTGTGTATGCCGAGTGTAGGGCAACACAGTGCACTCTTATTGGAACATCTTGATTTAGCCAGCATCGCACAGGTTCACGAGCACCGTTAAGCAAGTTCCAACAGGCCGTGGAAGTCGCTCTCATTCCCTAGTTTGAGCTGTACAGAGACAAACAGTAAGCTTCTCCTTCCATTCAGGACCTCCTACCTGAAGTCACCCTGCCTCCTGAAGAAAGACGACCTCGTTTCTATTGCAACTAAAGCACAGTTGTTCCTGTAGCAGGGCAGGCTTTTGAAGAGGCACGGGCCCAGAGGCATAGCTAGGGCTTTCCTTGGTGAGGCCGTTCACTACATTCAGGACACCCTGCCTCGAGAAGTTGATTCAGGGAAACAACCAGTGTGTACTCTGTGTCTCTTTTGCCTTGTTAGAAACCACAGAGATGTATGCTGCCTGTGCCCATGGAAATTGGGGCATGATGGGACTAGCCTTGCTTTCCATTTGGAAAGCTCCATTCTTGCTTTCGTGAAGCTCCCTGAAATTCTCTGCTGTTGACAGGCCCCTGGCCACTGTAGGCTTGGGTCTGGGAAGAAAATGAGTTTTCTCTGTCTACACACGGAGCTTCATTGGCCGCGGTGGGGCGCACCTTGCCATGCTCTAGAGCTAAAGGGAATCTCAACGTGAGTCCTTGCCTCGAGGTAAGGCCCTGAGTAGCCCTACAGAAAAGGAGGCATGCAGCTCTTTCCATTAGCTCTTAGTCGCTGTTCTGGTTTACTTTAAAGGAAGTACCCTTTTCAGGACTCCTAGGCCCCTCGGTTGAGCATCAATTTTGTTCCAAGATCTCTGAGTACCTCCACACCCCTGTAGGCCTGCTGAGCAACAACGAGGCCCATTGGTCCCTCGGAGGTCCTCTGTGTCTGCTGAGTCATGGGCAACACACTGCACTCTTTCTTGTGATATCTTGATTCACAGCACTCGCACAGGTTCAAGAGCAACGTTCAAGCAAGTTCCAACATGCCGTGGAAATCGCACTCAATCCCTAGTCTGAGCTGCACAGAGAAAAACACTAGGCTTCTCCTTCCAATCAGGACCTCCTACCTGAAGTCACCCTGCTTCCAGGAGAAAGACGGCTTGCTTTCCTTTTGCAAGTAAAGCACAGTTTTTCCTGTAGCACTGCAGGCTTTTGAAAAGGCAGGGGCCCAGAGGCCTGCCTAGGGCGTTCCTTGGTGAGGCCTCGGGCCCAGTGGCCTGGCTAGGGCGTTCCTTGGTGAGGCCGTTCACTAGATGCAGAACACCCTGCCTCGAGAAGTTGATTCAGGGAAGCAACCAGTGTGTACTCGGTGTCTCTTTTGACTCGTTAAAAACCACAGAGATGTATGCTGCCTGTGTCCATGGAAATGGGGGCATGATGGGACTAGCCTTGCTTTCCGTTTGGAAACCTCCTTTCTTGCTGCCGTGAAGCTCCCTGAAATTCTCTGCTGTTGACAGGCCTCTGGCCACTGTAGGCATGGGTCTGGGAAGAAAATGAGTTTTCCCTGGGTACACACGGAGCTATATAGGCCAGGGTGGGGCTCACCTTGCCATGCTCTAGAGCTAAAGGGAATCTCCACGTGAGTCCTTGCCTCGAGGTAAGGCCCTGAGTAGCCCTGCAGAAAGGGAGGCATGCAGCTCTTTCCATGAGCTCTTAGTGGAGGTCTGTTTTATTTTAAAGGAAGTACCCTTTTCAGGACTCCTACGGTCTTCGGGTGAGCATCATTTTTATTCCAAGATCACTGACTCCCTCCGCACCCCTGTGGGCCTGCTGAGCAGCATTGAGTCCCATACGTCCCACGGAGGCCCTCTGTGTCTGCAGAGTCTCGGGCAACACACTGTACGTTACGTCAGGAGAGCTCCGTTTCCAGAGCACTCGAACAGCATCAGAACCACATTTCTAGGCAGTCCAACATGCCCTGGAAGTCTTCGACATTGCCCTCGTCTGAGCTGCCCTGAGAAAACAGTCTGCTTAGAATTTATCAAAGACCTCGTTCCTGAAGTCACTCTATTCAAGGAGAAATACAGCATCTTACCATGCTGTGTCGCTCACAGGGCAAGAAACGTGAGAACTTGCCTCGAGGTAAGGCCATGAAATGCTATGCAGAAGCAGAGGCGTGTAGCAGTTTCCATGAGGCCGTAGTCGCTTATCTTCAGCATTTTAAAGCCAGTACGCTTTTCAGGACACCTAGGTGCCTCGCCTGGAAACCCTATTCCCTGCAAAAACACTGAGTACCCTCAGGCTCCCCTGGCCCTTCTAAGCACTATCCAGGGAAGGAGCTTTCCGACTCACAGTGTGTATGCCGAGTGTAGGGCAACACAGTGCACTCTTATTGGAACATCTTGATTTAGCCAGCATCGCACAGGTTCACGAGCACCGTTAAGCAAGTTCCAACAGGCCGTGGAAGTCGCTCTCATTCCCTAGTTTGAGCTGTACAGAGACAAACAGTAAGCTTCTCCTTCCATTCAGGACCTCCTACCTGAAGTCACCCTGCCTCCTGAAGAAAGACGACCTCGTTTCTATTGCAACTAAAGCACAGTTGTTCCTGTAGCAGGGCAGGCTTTTGAAGAGGCACGGGCCCAGAGGCATAGCTAGGGCTTTCCTTGGTGAGGCCGTTCACTACATTCAGGACACCCTGCCTCGAGAAGTTGATTCGGGGAAACAACCAGTGTGTACTCTGTGTCTCTTTTGCCTTGTTAGAAACCACAGAGATGTATGCTGCCTGTGCCCATGGAAATTGGGGCATGATGGGACTAGCCTTGCTTTCCATTTGGAAAGCTCCATTCTTGCTTTCGTGAAGCTCCCTGAAATTCTCTGCTGTTGACAGGCCCCTGGCCACTGTAGGCTTGGGTCTGGGAAGAAAATGAGTTTTCTCTGTCTACACACGGAGCTTCATTGGCCGCGGTGGGGCGCACCTTGCCATGCTCTAGAGCTAAAGGGAATCTCAACGTGAGTCCTTGCCTCGAGGTAAGGCCCTGAGTAGCCCTACAGAAAAGGAGGCATGCAGCTCTTTCCATTAGCTCTTAGTCGCTGTTCTGGTTTACTTTAAAGGAAGTACCCTTTTCAGGACTCCTAGGCCCCTCGGTTGAGCATCAATTTTGTTCCAAGATCTCTGAGTACCTCCACACCCCTGTAGGCCTGCTGAGCAACAACGAGGCCCATTGGTCCCTCGGAGGTCCTCTGTGTCTGCTGAGTCATGGGCAACACACTGCACTCTTTCTTGTGATATCTTGATTCACAGCACTCGCACAGGTTCAAGAGCAACGTTCAAGCAAGTTCCAACATGCCGTGGAAATCGCACTCAATCCCTAGTCTGAGCTGCACAGAGAAAAACACTAGGCTTCTCCTTCCAATCAGGACCTCCTACCTGAAGTCACCCTGCTTCCAGGAGAAAGACGGCTTGCTTTCCTTTTGCAAGTAAAGCACAGTTTTTCCTGTAGCACTGCAGGCTTTTGAAAAGGCAGGGGCCCAGAGGCCTGCCTAGGGCGTTCCTTGGTGAGGCCTCGGGCCCAGTGGCCTGGCTAGGGCGTTCCTTGGTGAGGCCGTTCACTAGATGCAGAACACCCTGCCTCGAGAAGTTGATTCAGGGAAGCAACCAGTGTGTACTCGGTGTCTCTTTTGACTCGTTAAAAACCACAGAGATGTATGCTGCCTGTGTCCATGGAAATGGGGGCATGATGGGACTAGCCTTGCTTTCCGTTTGGAAACCTCCTTTCTTGCTGCCGTGAAGCTCCCTGAAATTCTCTGCTGTTGACAGGCCTCTGGCCACTGTAGGCATGGGTCTGGGAAGAAAATGAGTTTTCCCTGGGTACACACGGAGCTATATAGGCCAGGGTGGGGCTCACCTTGCCATGCTCTAGAGCTAAAGGGAATCTCCACGTGAGTCCTTGCCTCGAGGTAAGGCCCTGAGTAGCCCTGCAGAAAGGGAGGCATGCAGCTCTTTCCATGAGCTCTTAGTGGAGGTCTGTTTTATTTTAAAGGAAGTACCCTTTTCAGGACTCCTACGGTCTTCGGGTGAGCATCATTTTTATTCCAAGATCACTGACTCCCTCCGCACCCCTGTGGGCCTGCTGAGCAGCATTGAGTCCCATACGTCCCACGGAGGCCCTCTGTGTCTGCAGAGTCTCGGGCAACACACTGTACGTTACTTCAGGAGAGCTCCGTTTCCAGAGCACTCGAACAGCATCAGAACCACATTTCTAGGCAGTCCAACATGCCCTGGAAGTCTTCGACATTGCCCTCGTCTGAGCTGCCCTGAGAAAACAGTCTGCTTAGAATTTATCAAAGACCTCGTTCCTGAAGTCACTCTATTCAAGGAGAAATACAGCATCTTACCATGCTGTGTCGCTCACAGGGCAAGAAACGTGAGAACTTGCCTCGAGGTAAGGCCATGAAATGCTATGCAGAAGCAGAGGCGTGTAGCAGTTTCCATGAGGCCGTAGTCGCTTATCTTCAGCATTTTAAAGCCAGTACGCTTTTCAGGACACCTAGGTGCCTCGCCTGGAAACCCTATTCCCTGCAAAAACACTGAGTACCCTCAGGCTCCCCTGGCCCTTCTAAGCACTATCCAGGGAAGGAGCTTTCCGACTCACAGTGTGTATGCCGAGTGTAGGGCAACACAGTGCACTCTTATTGGAACATCTTGATTTAGCCAGCATCGCACAGGTTCACGAGCACCGTTAAGCAAGTTCCAACAGGCCGTGGAAGTCGCTCTCATTCCCTAGTTTGAGCTGTACAGAGACAAACAGTAAGCTTCTCCTTCCATTCAGGACCTCCTACCTGAAGTCACCCTGCCTCCTGAAGAAAGACGACCTCGTTTCTATTGCAACTAAAGCACAGTTGTTCCTGTAGCAGGGCAGGCTTTTGAAGAGGCACGGGCCCAGAGGCATAGCTAGGGCTTTCCTTGGTGAGGCCGTTCACTACATTCAGGACACCCTGCCTCGAGAAGTTGATTCGGGGAAACAACCAGTGTGTACTCTGTGTCTCTTTTGCCTTGTTAGAAACCACAGAGATGTATGCTGCCTGTGCCCATGGAAATTGGGGCATGATGGGACTAGCCTTGCTTTCCATTTGGAAAGCTCCATTCTTGCTTTCGTGAAGCTCCCTGAAATTCTCTGCTGTTGACAGGCCCCTGGCCACTGTAGGCTTGGGTCTGGGAAGAAAATGAGTTTTCTCTGTCTACACACGGAGCTTCATTGGCCGCGGTGGGGCGCACCTTGCCATGCTCTAGAGCTAAAGGGAATCTCAACGTGAGTCCTTGCCTCGAGGTAAGGCCCTGAGTAGCCCTACAGAAAAGGAGGCATGCAGCTCTTTCCATTAGCTCTTAGTCGCTGTTCTGGTTTACTTTAAAGGAAGTACCCTTTTCAGGACTCCTAGGCCCCTCGGTTGAGCATCAATTTTGTTCCAAGATCTCTGAGTACCTCCACACCCCTGTAGGCCTGCTGAGCAACAACGAGGCCCATTGGTCCCTCGGAGGTCCTCTGTGTCTGCTGAGTCATGGGCAACACACTGCACTCTTTCTTGTGATATCTTGATTCACAGCACTCGCACAGGTTCAAGAGCAACGTTCAAGCAAGTTCCAACATGCCGTGGAAATCGCACTCAATCCCTAGTCTGAGCTGCACAGAGAAAAACACTAGGCTTCTCCTTCCAATCAGGACCTCCTACCTGAAGTCACCCTGCTTCCAGGAGAAAGACGGCTTGCTTTCCTTTTGCAAGTAAAGCACAGTTTTTCCTGTAGCACTGCAGGCTTTTGAAAAGGCAGGGGCCCAGAGGCCTGCCTAGGGCGTTCCTTGGTGAGGCCTCAGGCCCAGTGGCCTGGCTAGGGCGTTCCTTGGTGAGGCCGTTCACTAGATGCAGAACACCCTGCCTCGAGAAGTTGATTCAGGGAAGCAACCAGTGTGTACTCGGTGTCTCTTTTGACTCGTTAAAAACCACAGAGATGTATGCTGCCTGTGTCCATGGAAATGGGGGCATGATGGGACTAGCCTTGCTTTCCGTTTGGAAACCTCCTTTCTTGCTGCCGTGAAGCTCCCTGAAATTCTCTGCTGTTGACAGGCCTCTGGCCACTGTAGGCATGGGTCTGGGAAGAAAATGAGTTTTCCCTGGGTACACACGGAGCTATATAGGCCAGGGTGGGGCTCACCTTGCCATGCTCTAGGCCTAAAGGGAATCTCCACGTGAGTCCTTGCCTCGAGGTAAGGCCCTGAGTAGCCCTGCAGAAAGGGAGGCATGCAGCTCTTTCCATGAGCTCTTAGTGGAGGTCTGTTTTATTTTAAAGGAAGTACCCTTTTCAGGACTCCTACGGTCTTCGGGTGAGCATCATTTTTATTCCAAGATCACTGACTCCCTCCGCACCCCTGTGGGCCTGCTGAGCAGCATTGAGTCCCATACGTCCCACGGAGGCCCTCTGTGTCTGCAGAGTCTCGGGCAAAACACTGTACGTTACTTCAGGAGAGCTCCGTTTCCAGAGCACTCGAACAGCATCAGAACCACATTTCTAGGCAGTCCAACATGCCCTGGAAGTCTTCGACATTGCCCTCGTCTGAGCTGCCCTGAGAAAACAGTCTGCTTAGAATTTATCAAAGACCTCGTTCCTGAAGTCACTCTATTCAAGGAGAAATACAGCATCTTACCATGCTGTGTCGCTCACAGGGCAAGAAACGTGAGAACTTGCCTCGAGGTAAGGCCATGAAATGCTATGCAGAAGCAGAGGCGTGTAGCAGTTTCCATGAGGCCGTAGTCGCTTATCTTCAGCATTTTAAAGCCAGTACGCTTTTCAGGACACCTAGGTGCCTCGCCTGGAAACCCTATTCCCTGCAAAAACACTGAGTACCCTCAGGCTCCCCTGGCCCTTCTAAGCACTATCCAGGGAAGGAGCTTTCCGACTCACAGTGTGTATGCCGAGTGTAGGGCAACACAGTGCACTCTTATTGGAACATCTTGATTTAGCCAGCATCGCACAGGTTCACGAGCACCGTTAAGCAAGTTCCAACAGGCCGTGGAAGTCGCTCTCATTCCCTAGTTTGAGCTGTACAGAGACAAACAGTAAGCTTCTCCTTCCATTCAGGACCTCCTACCTGAAGTCACCCTGCCTCCTGAAGAAAGACGACCTCGTTTCTATTGCAACTAAAGCACAGTTGTTCCTGTAGCAGGGCAGGCTTTTGAAGAGGCACGGGCCCAGAGGCATAGCTAGGGCTTTCCTTGGTGAGGCCGTTCACTACATTCAGGACACCCTGCCTCGAGAAGTTGATTCGGGGAAACAACCAGTGTGTACTCTGTGTCTCTTTTGCCTTGTTAGAAACCACAGAGATGTATGCTGCCTGTGCCCATGGAAATTGGGGCATGATGGGACTAGCCTTGCTTTCCATTTGGAAAGCTCCATTCTTGCTTTCGTGAAGTTCCCTGAAATTCTCTGCTGTTGACAGGCCCCTGGCCACTGTAGGCTTGGGTCTGGGAAGAAAATGAGTTTTCTCTGTCTACACACGGAGCTTCATTGGCCGCGGTGGGGCGCACCTTGCCATGCTCTAGAGCTAAAGGGAATCTCAACGTGAGTCCTTGCCTCGAGGTAAGGCCCTGAGTAGCCCTACAGAAAAGGAGGCATGCAGCTCTTTCCATTAGCTCTTAGTCGCTGTTCTGGTTTACTTTAAAGGAAGTACCCTTTTCAGGACTCCTAGGCCCCTCGGTTGAGCATCAATTTTGTTCCAAGATCTCTGAGTACCTCCACACCCCTGTAGGCCTGCTGAGCAACAACGAGGCCCATTGGTCCCTCGGAGGTCCTCTGTGTCTGCTGAGTCATGGGCAACACACTGCACTCTTTCTTGTGATATCTTGATTCACAGCACTCGCACAGGTTCAAGAGCAACGTTCAAGCAAGTTCCAACATGCCGTGGAAATCGCACTCAATCCCTAGTCTGAGCTGCACAGAGAAAAACACTAGGCTTCTCCTTCCAATCAGGACCTCCTACCTGAAGTCACCCTGCTTCCAGGAGAAAGACGGCTTGCTTTCCTTTTGCAAGTAAAGCACAGTTTTTCCTGTAGCACTGCAGGCTTTTGAAAAGGCAGGGGCCCAGAGGCCTGCCTAGGGCGTTCCTTGGTGAGGCCTCGGGCCCAGTGGCCTGGCTAGGGCGTTCCTTGGTGAGGCCGTTCACTAGATGCAGAACACCCTGCCTCGAGAAGTTGATTCAGGGAAGCAACCAGTGTGTACTCGGTGTCTCTTTTGACTCGTTAAAAACCACAGAGATGTATGCTGCCTGTGTCCATGGAAATGGGGGCATGATGGGACTAGCCTTGCTTTCCGTTTGGAAACCTCCTTTCTTGCTGCCGTGAAGCTCCCTGAAATTCTCTGCTGTTGACAGGCCTCTGGCCACTGTAGGCATGGGTCTGGGAAGAAAATGAGTTTTCCCTGGGTACACACGGAGCTATATAGGCCAGGGTGGGGCTCACCTTGCCATGCTCTAGGCCTAAAGGGAATCTCCACGTGAGTCCTTGCCTCGAGGTAAGGCCCTGAGTAGCCCTGCAGAAAGGGAGGCATGCAGCTCTTTCCATGAGCTCTTAGTGGAGGTCTGTTTTATTTTAAAGGAAGTACCCTTTTCAGGACTCCTACGGTCTTCGGGTGAGCATCATTTTTATTCCAAGATCACTGACTCCCTCCGCACCCCTGTGGGCCTGCTGAGCAGCATTGAGTCCCATACGTCCCACGGAGGCCCTCTGTGTCTGCAGAGTCTCGGGCAAAACACTGTACGTTACTTCAGGAGAGCTCCGTTTCCAGAGCACTCGAACAGCATCAGAACCACATTTCTAGGCAGTCCAACATGCCCTGGAAGTCTTCGACATTGCCCTCGTCTGAGCTGCCCTGAGAAAACAGTCTGCTTAGAATTTATCAAAGACCTCGTTCCTGAAGTCACTCTATTCAAGGAGAAATACAGCATCTTACCATGCTGTGTCGCTCACAGGGCAAGAAACGTGAGAACTTGCCTCGAGGTAAGGCCATGAAATGCTATGCAGAAGCAGAGGCGTGTAGCAGTTTCCATGAGGCCGTAGTCGCTTATCTTCAGCATTTTAAAGCCAGTACGCTTTTCAGGACACCTAGGTGCCTCGCCTGGAAACCCTATTCCCTGCAAAAACACTGAGTACCCTCAGGCTCCCCTGGCCCTTCTAAGCACTATCCAGGGAAGGAGCTTTCCGACTCACAGTGTGTATGCCGAGTGTAGGGCAACACAGTGCACTCTTATTGGAACATCTTGATTTAGCCAGCATCGCACAGGTTCACGAGCACCGTTAAGCAAGTTCCAACAGGCCGTGGAAGTCGCTCTCATTCCCTAGTTTGAGCTGTACAGAGACAAACAGTAAGCTTCTCCTTCCATTCAGGACCTCCTACCTGAAGTCACCCTGCCTCCTGAAGAAAGACGACCTCGTTTCTATTGCAACTAAAGCACAGTTGTTCCTGTAGCAGGGCAGGCTTTTGAAGAGGCACGGGCCCAGAGGCATAGCTAGGGCTTTCCTTGGTGAGGCCGTTCACTACATTCAGGACACCCTGCCTCGAGAAGTTGATTCGGGGAAACAACCAGTGTGTACTCTGTGTCTCTTTTGCCTTGTTAGAAACCACAGAGATGTATGCTGCCTGTGCCCATGGAAATTGGGGCATGATGGGACTAGCCTTGCTTTCCATTTGGAAAGCTCCATTCTTGCTTTCGTGAAGCTCCCTGAAATTCTCTGCTGTTGACAGGCCCCTGGCCACTGTAGGCTTGGGTCTGGGAAGAAAATGAGTTTTCTCTGTCTACACACGGAGCTTCATTGGCCGCGGTGGGGCGCACCTTGCCATGCTCTAGAGCTAAAGGGAATCTCAACGTGAGTCCTTGCCTCGAGGTAAGGCCCTGAGTAGCCCTACAGAAAAGGAGGCATGCAGCTCTTTCCATTAGCTCTTAGTCGCTGTTCTGGTTTACTTTAAAGGAAGTACCCTTTTCAGGACTCCTAGGCCCCTCGGTTGAGCATCAATTTTGTTCCAAGATCTCTGAGTACCTCCACACCCCTGTAGGCCTGCTGAGCAACAACGAGGCCCATTGGTCCCTCGGAGGTCCTCTGTGTCTGCTGAGTCATGGGCAACACACTGCACTCTTTCTTGTGATATCTTGATTCACAGCACTCGCACAGGTTCAAGAGCAACGTTCAAGCAAGTTCCAACATGCCGTGGAAATCGCACTCAATCCCTAGTCTGAGCTGCACAGAGAAAAACACTAGGCTTCTCCTTCCAATCAGGACCTCCTACCTGAAGTCACCCTGCTTCCAGGAGAAAGACGGCTTGCTTTCCTTTTGCAAGTAAAGCACAGTTTTTCCTGTAGCACTGCAGGCTTTTGAAAAGGCAGGGGCCCAGAGGCCTGCCTAGGGCGTTCCTTGGTGAGGCCTCGGGCCCAGTGGCCTGGCTAGGGCGTTCCTTGGTGAGGCCGTTCACTAGATGCAGAACACCCTGCCTCGAGAAGTTGATTCAGGGAAGCAACCAGTGTGTACTCGGTGTCTCTTTTGACTCGTTAAAAACCACAGAGATGTATGCTGCCTGTGTCCATGGAAATGGGGGCATGATGGGACTAGCCTTGCTTTCCGTTTGGAAACCTCCTTTCTTGCTGCCGTGAAGCTCCCTGAAATTCTCTGCTGTTGACAGGCCTCTGGCCACTGTAGGCATGGGTCTGGGAAGAAAATGAGTTTTCCCTGGGTACACACGGAGCTATATAGGCCAGGGTGGGGCTCACCTTGCCATGCTCTAGAGCTAAAGGGAATCTCCACGGGAGTCCTTGCCTCGAGGTAAGGCCCTGAGTAGCCCTGCAGAAAGGGAGGCATGCAGCTCTTTCCATGAGCTCTTAGTGGAGGTCTGTTTTATTTTAAAGGAAGTACCCTTTTGAGGACTCCTACGGTCTTCGGGTGAGCATCATTTTTATTCCAAGATCACTGACTCCCTCCGCACCCCTGTGGGTCTGCTGAGCAGCATTGAGTCCCATACGTCCCACGGAGGCCCTCTGTGTCTGCAGAGTCTCGGGCAACACACTGTACGTTACTTCAGGAGAGCTCCGTTTCCAGAGCACTCGAACAGCATCAGAACCACATTTCTAGGCAGTCCAACATGCCCTGGAAGTCTTCGACATTGCCCTCGTCTGAGCTGCCCTGAGAAAACAGTCTGCTTAGAATTTATCAAAGACCTCGTTCCTGAAGTCACTCTATTCAAGGAGAAATACAGCATCTTACCATGCTGTGTCGCTCACAGGGCAAGAAACGTGAGAACTTGCCTCGAGGTAAGGCCATGAAATGCTATGCAGAAGCAGAGGCGTGTAGCAGTTTCCATGAGGCCGTAGTCGCTTATCTTCAGCATTTTAAAGCCAGTACGCTTTTCAGGACACCTAGGTGCCTCGCCTGGAAACCCTATTCCCTGCAAAAACACTGAGTACCCTCAGGCTCCCCTGGCCCTTCTAAGCACTATCCAGGGAAGGAGCTTTCCGACTCACAGTGTGTATGCCGAGTGTAGGGCAACACAGTGCACTCTTATTGGAACATCTTGATTTAGCCAGCATCGCACAGGTTCACGAGCACCGTTAAGCAAGTTCCAACAGGCCGTGGAAGTCGCTCTCATTCCCTAGTTTGAGCTGTACAGAGACAAACAGTAAGCTTCTCCTTCCATTCAGGACCTCCTACCTGAAGTCACCCTGCCTCCTGAAGAAAGACGACCTCGTTTCTATTGCAACTAAAGCACAGTTGTTCCTGTAGCAGGGCAGGCTTTTGAAGAGGCACGGGCCCAGAGGCATAGCTAGGGCTTTCCTTGGTGAGGCCGTTCACTACATTCAGGACACCCTGCCTCGAGAAGTTGATTCAGGGAAACAACCAGTGTGTACTCTGTGTCTCTTTTGCCTTGTTAGAAACCACAGAGATGTATGCTGCCTGTGCCCATGGAAATTGGGGCATGATGGGACTAGCCTTGCTTTCCATTTGGAAAGCTCCATTCTTGCTTTCGTGAAGCTCCCTGAAATTCTCTGCTGTTGACAGGCCCCTGGCCACTGTAGGCTTGGGTCTGGGAAGAAAATGAGTTTTCTCTGTCTACACACGGAGCTTCATTGGCCGCGGTGGGGCGCACCTTGCCATGCTCTAGAGCTAAAGGGAATCTCAACGTGAGTCCTTGCCTCAAGGTAAGGCCCTGAGTAGCCCTACAGAAAAGGAGGCATGCAGCTCTTTCCATTAGCTCTTAGTCGCTGTTCTGGTTTACTTTAAAGGAAGTACCCTTTTCAGGACTCCTAGGCCCCTCGGTTGAGCATCAATTTTGTTCCAAGATCTCTGAATACCTCCACACCCCTGTAGGCCTGCTGAGCAACAACGAGGCCCATTGGTCCCTCGGAGGTCCTCTGTGTCTGCTGAGTCATGGGCAACACACTGCACTCTTTCTTGTGATATCTTGATTCACAGCACTCGCACAGGTTCAAGAGCAACGTTCAAGCAAGTTCCAACATGCCGTGGAAAACGCACTCAATCCCTAGTCTGAGCTGCACAGAGAAAAACACTAGGCTTCTCCTTCCAATCAGGACCTCCTACCTGAAGTCACCCTGCTTCCAGGAGAAAGACGGCTTGCTTTCCTTTTGCAAGTAAAGCACAGTTTTTCCTGTAGCACTGCAGGCTTTTGAAAAGGCAGGGGCCCAGAGGCATGCCTAGGGCGTTCCTTGGTGAGGCCTCGGGCCCAGTGGCCTGGCTAGGGCGTTCCTTGGTGAGGCCGTTCACTAGATGCAGAACACCCTGCCTCGAGAAGTTGATTCAGGGAAGCAACCAGTGTGTACTCGGTGTCTCTTTTGACTCGTTAAAAACCACAGAGATGTATGCTGCCTGTGTCCATGGAAATGGGGGCATGATGGGACTAGCCTTGCTTTCCGTTTGGAAACCTCCTTTCTTGCTGCCGTGAAGCTCCCTGAAATTCTCTGCTGTTGACAGGCCTCTGGCCACTGTAGGCATGGGTCTGGGAAGAAAATGAGTTTTCCCTGGGTACACACGGAGCTATATAGGCCAGGGTGGGGCTCACCTTGCCATGCTCTAGGCCTAAAGGGAATCTCCACGTGAGTCCTTGCCTCGAGGTAAGGCCCTGAGTAGCCCTGCAGAAAGGGAGGCATGCAGCTCTTTCCATGAGCTCTTAGTGGAGGTCTGTTTTATTTTAAAGGAAGTACCCTTTTCAGGACTCCTACGGTCTTCGGGTGAGCATCATTTTTATTCCAAGATCACTGACTCCCTCCGCACCCCTGTGGGTCTGCTGAGCAGCATTGAGTCCCATACGTCCCACGGAGGCCCTCTGTGTCTGCAGAGTCTCGGGCAACACACTGTACGTTACTTCAGGAGAGCTCCGTTTCCAGAGCACTCGAACAGCATCAGAACCACATTTCTAGGCAGTCCAACATGCCCTGGAAGTCTTCGACATTGCCCTCGTCTGAGCTGCCCTGAGAAAACAGTCTGCTTAGAATTTATCAAAGACCTCGTTCCTGAAGTCACTCTATTCAAGGAGAAATACAGCATCTTACCATGCTGTGTCGCTCACAGGGCAAGAAACGTGAGAACTTGCCTCGAGGTAAGGCCATGAAATGCTATGCAGAAGCAGAGGCGTGTAGCAGTTTCCATGAGGCCGTAGTCGCTTATCTTCAGCATTTTAAAGCCAGTACGCTTTTCAGGACACCTAGGTGCCTCGCCTGGAAACCCTATTCCCTGCAAAAACACTGAGTACCCTCAGGCTCCCCTGGCCCTTCTAAGCACTATCCAGGGAAGGAGCTTTCCGACTCACAGTGTGTATGCCGAGTGTAGGGCAACACAGTGCACTCTTATTGGAACATCTTGATTTAGCCAGCATCGCACAGGTTCACGAGCACCGTTAAGCAAGTTCCAACAGGCCGTGGAAGTCGCTCTCATTCCCTAGTTTGAGCTGTACAGAGACAAACAGTAAGCTTCTCCTTCCATTCAGGACCTCCTACCTGAAGTCACCCTGCCTCCTGAAGAAAGACGACCTCGTTTCTATTGCAACTAAAGCACAGTTGTTCCTGTAGCAGGGCAGGCTTTTGAAGAGGCACGGGCCCAGAGGCATAGCTAGGGCTTTCCTTGGTGAGGCCGTTCACTACATTCAGGACACCCTGCCTCGAGAAGTTGATTCGGGGAAACAACCAGTGTGTACTCTGTGTCTCTTTTGCCTTGTTAGAAACCACAGAGATGTATGCTGCCTGTGCCCATGGAAATTGGGGCATGATGGGACTAGCCTTGCTTTCCATTTGGAAAGCTCCATTCTTGCTTTCGTGAAGCTCCCTGAAATTCTCTGCTGTTGACAGGCCCCTGGCCACTGTAGGCTTGGGTCTGGGAAGAAAATGAGTTTTCTCTGTCTACACACGGAGCTTCATTGGCCGCGGTGGGGCGCACCTTGCCATGCTCTAGAGCTAAAGGGAATCTCAACGTGAGTCCTTGCCTCGAGGTAAGGCCCTGAGTAGCCCTACAGAAAAGGAGGCATGCAGCTCTTTCCATTAGCTCTTAGTCGCTGTTCTGGTTTACTTTAAAGGAAGTACCCTTTTCAGGACTCCTAGGCCCCTCGGTTGAGCATCAATTTTGTTCCAAGATCTCTGAGTACCTCCACACCCCTGTAGGCCTGCTGAGCAACAACGAGGCCCATTGGTCCCTCGGAGGTCCTCTGTGTCTGCTGAGTCATGGGCAACACACTGCACTCTTTCTTGTGATATCTTGATTCACAGCACTCGCACAGGTTCAAGAGCAACGTTCAAGCAAGTTCCAACATGCCGTGGAAATCGCACTCAATCCCTAGTCTGAGCTGCACAGAGAAAAACACTAGGCTTCTCCTTCCAATCAGGACCTCCTACCTGAAGTCACCCTGCTTCCAGGAGAAAGACGGCTTGCTTTCCTTTTGCAAGTAAAGCACAGTTTTTCCTGTAGCACTGCAGGCTTTTGAAAAGGCAGGGGCCCAGAGGCCTGCCTAGGGCGTTCCTTGGTGAGGCCTCGGGCCCAGTGGCCTGGCTAGGGCGTTCCTTGGTGAGGCCGTTCACTAGATGCAGAACACCCTGCCTCGAGAAGTTGATTCAGGGAAGCAACCAGTGTGTACTCGGTGTCTCTTTTGACTCGTTAAAAACCACAGAGATGTATGCTGCCTGTGTCCATGGAAATGGGGGCATGATGGGACTAGCCTTGCTTTCCGTTTGGAAACCTCCTTTCTTGCTGCCGTGAAGCTCCCTGAAATTCTCTGCTGTTGACAGGCCTCTGGCCACTGTAGGCATGGGTCTGGGAAGAAAATGAGTTTTCCCTGGGTACACACGGAGCTATATAGGCCAGGGTGGGGCTCACCTTGCCATGCTCTAGGCCTAAAGGGAATCTCCACGTGAGTCCTTGCCTCGAGGTAAGGCCCTGAGTAGCCCTGCAGAAAGGGAGGCATGCAGCTCTTTCCATGAGCTCTTAGTGGAGGTCTGTTTTATTTTAAAGGAAGTACCCTTTTCAGGACTCCTACGGTCTTCGGGTGAGCATCATTTTTATTCCAAGATCACTGACTCCCTCCGCACCCCTGTGGGCCTGCTGAGCAGCATTGAGTCCCATACGTCCCACGGAGGCCCTCTGTGTCTGCAGAGTCTCGGGCAAAACACTGTACGTTACTTCAGGAGAGCTCCGTTTCCAGAGCACTCGAACAGCATCAGAACCACATTTCTAGGCAGTCCAACATGCCCTGGAAGTCTTCGACATTGCCCTCGTCTGAGCTGCCCTGAGAAAACAGTCTGCTTAGAATTTATCAAAGACCTCGTTCCTGAAGTCACTCTATTCAAGGAGAAATACAGCATCTTACCATGCTGTGTCGCTCACAGGGCAAGAAACGTGAGAACTTGCCTCGAGGTAAGGCCATGAAATGCTATGCAGAAGCAGAGGCGTGTAGCAGTTTCCATGAGGCCGTAGTCGCTTATCTTCAGCATTTTAAAGCCAGTACGCTTTTCAGGACACCTAGGTGCCTCGCCTGGAAACCCTATTCCCTGCAAAAACACTGAGTACCCTCAGGCTCCCCTGGCCCTTCTAAGCACTATCCAGGGAAGGAGCTTTCCGACTCACAGTGTGTATGCCGAGTGTAGGGCAACACAGTGCACTCTTATTGGAACATCTTGATTTAGCCAGCATCGCACAGGTTCACGAGCACCGTTAAGCAAGTTCCAACAGGCCGTGGAAGTCGCTCTCATTCCCTAGTTTGAGCTGTACAGAGACAAACAGTAAGCTTCTCCTTCCATTCAGGACCTCCTACCTGAAGTCACCCTGCCTCCTGAAGAAAGACGACCTCGTTTCTATTGCAACTAAAGCACAGTTGTTCCTGTAGCAGGGCAGGCTTTTGAAGAGGCACGGGCCCAGAGGCATAGCTAGGGCTTTCCTTGGTGAGGCCGTTCACTACATTCAGGACACCCTGCCTCGAGAAGTTGATTCGGGGAAACAACCAGTGTGTACTCTGTGTCTCTTTTGCCTTGTTAGAAACCACAGAGATGTATGCTGCCTGTGCCCATGGAAATTGGGGCATGATGGGACTAGCCTTGCTTTCCATTTGGAAAGCTCCATTCTTGCTTTCGTGAAGCTCCCTGAAATTCTCTGCTGTTGACAGGCCCCTGGCCACTGTAGGCTTGGGTCT
Source organism: Balaenoptera physalus (assembly GCF_965194825.1). Classification (NCBI taxonomy): domain Eukaryota; kingdom Metazoa; phylum Chordata; class Mammalia; order Artiodactyla; family Balaenopteridae; genus Balaenoptera; species Balaenoptera physalus. Next base: position 281,797 of record NW_028126148.1, read on the forward strand.
GGGAAGAAAATGAGTTTTCTCTGTCTACACACGGAGCTTCATTGGCCGCGGTGGGGCGCACCTTGCCATGCTCTAGAGCTAAAGGGAATCTCAACGTGAGTCCTTGCCTCGAGGTAAGGCCCTGAGTAGCCCTACAGAAAAGGAGGCATGCAGCTCTTTCCATTAGCTCTTAGTCGCTGTTCTGGTTTACTTTAAAGGAAGTACCCTTTTCAGGACTCCTAGGCCCCTCGGTTGAGCATCAATTTTGTTCCAAGATCTCTGAGTACCTCCACACCCCTGTAGGCCTGCTGAGCAACAACGAGGCCCATTGGTCCCTCGGAGGTCCTCTGTGTCTGCTGAGTCATGGGCAACACACTGCACTCTTTCTTGTGATATCTTGATTCACAGCACTCGCACAGGTTCAAGAGCAACGTTCAAGCAAGTTCCAACATGCCGTGGAAATCGCACTCAATCCCTAGTCTGAGCTGCACAGAGAAAAACACTAGGCTTCTCCTTCCAATCAGGACCTCCTACCTGAAGTCACCCTGCTTCCAGGAGAAAGACGGCTTGCTTTCCTTTTGCAAGTAAAGCACAGTTTTTCCTGTAGCACTGCAGGCTTTTGAAAAGGCAGGGGCCCAGAGGCCTGCCTAGGGCGTTCCTTGGTGAGGCCTCGGGCCCAGTGGCCTGGCTAGGGCGTTCCTTGGTGAGGCCGTTCACTAGATGCAGAACACCCTGCCTCGAGAAGTTGATTCAGGGAAGCAACCAGTGTGTACTCGGTGTCTCTTTTGACTCGTTAAAAACCACAGAGATGTATGCTGCCTGTGTCCATGGAAATGGGGGCATGATGGGACTAGCCTTGCTTTCCGTTTGGAAACCTCCTTTCTTGCTGCCGTGAAGCTCCCTGAAATTCTCTGCTGTTGACAGGCCTCTGGCCACTGTAGGCATGGGTCTGGGAAGAAAATGAGTTTTCCCTGGGTACACACGGAGCTATATAGGCCAGGGTGGGGCTCACCTTGCCATGCTCTAGAGCTAAAGGGAATCTCCACGGGAGTCCTTGCCTCGAGGTAAGGCCCTGAGTAGCCCTGCAGAAAGGGAGGCATGCAGCTCTTTCCATGAGCTCTTAGTGGAGGTCTGTTTTATTTTAAAGGAAGTACCCTTTTGAGGACTCCTACGGTCTTCGGGTGAGCATCATTTTTATTCCAAGATCACTGACTCCCTCCGCACCCCTGTGGGTCTGCTGAGCAGCATTGAGTCCCATACGTCCCACGGAGGCCCTCTGTGTCTGCAGAGTCTCGGGCAACACACTGTACGTTACTTCAGGAGAGCTCCGTTTCCAGAGCACTCGAACAGCATCAGAACCACATTTCTAGGCAGTCCAACATGCCCTGGAAGTCTTCGACATTGCCCTCGTCTGAGCTGCCCTGAGAAAACAGTCTGCTTAGAATTTATCAAAGACCTCGTTCCTGAAGTCACTCTATTCAAGGAGAAATACAGCATCTTACCATGCTGTGTCGCTCACAGGGCAAGAAACGTGAGAACTTGCCTCGAGGTAAGGCCATGAAATGCTATGCAGAAGCAGAGGCGTGTAGCAGTTTCCATGAGGCCGTAGTCGCTTATCTTCAGCATTTTAAAGCCAGTACGCTTTTCAGGACACCTAGGTGCCTCGCCTGGAAACCCTATTCCCTGCAAAAACACTGAGTACCCTCAGGCTCCCCTGGCCCTTCTAAGCACTATCCAGGGAAGGAGCTTTCCGACTCACAGTGTGTATGCCGAGTGTAGGGCAACACAGTGCACTCTTATTGGAACATCTTGATTTAGCCAGCATCGCACAGGTTCACGAGCACCGTTAAGCAAGTTCCAACAGGCCGTGGAAGTCGCTCTCATTCCCTAGTTTGAGCTGTACAGAGACAAACAGTAAGCTTCTCCTTCCATTCAGGACCTCCTACCTGAAGTCACCCTGCCTCCTGAAGAAAGACGACCTCGTTTCTATTGCAACTAAAGCACAGTTGTTCCTGTAGCAGGGCAGGCTTTTGAAGAGGCACGGGCCCAGAGGCATAGCTAGGGCTTTCCTTGGTGAGGCCGTTCACTACATTCAGGACACCCTGCCTCGAGAAGTTGATTCAGGGAAACAACCAGTGTGTACTCTGTGTCTCTTTTGCCTTGTTAGAAACCACAGAGATGTATGCTGCCTGTGCCCATGGAAATTGGGGCATGATGGGACTAGCCTTGCTTTCCATTTGGAAAGCTCCATTCTTGCTTTCGTGAAGCTCCCTGAAATTCTCTGCTGTTGACAGGCCCCTGGCCACTGTAGGCTTGGGTCTGGGAAGAAAATGAGTTTTCTCTGTCTACACACGGAGCTTCATTGGCCGCGGTGGGGCGCACCTTGCCATGCTCTAGAGCTAAAGGGAATCTCAACGTGAGTCCTTGCCTCAAGGTAAGGCCCTGAGTAGCCCTACAGAAAAGGAGGCATGCAGCTCTTTCCATTAGCTCTTAGTCGCTGTTCTGGTTTACTTTAAAGGAAGTACCCTTTTCAGGACTCCTAGGCCCCTCGGTTGAGCATCAATTTTGTTCCAAGATCTCTGAATACCTCCACACCCCTGTAGGCCTGCTGAGCAACAACGAGGCCCATTGGTCCCTCGGAGGTCCTCTGTGTCTGCTGAGTCATGGGCAACACACTGCACTCTTTCTTGTGATATCTTGATTCACAGCACTCGCACAGGTTCAAGAGCAACGTTCAAGCAAGTTCCAACATGCCGTGGAAAACGCACTCAATCCCTAGTCTGAGCTGCACAGAGAAAAACACTAGGCTTCTCCTTCCAATCAGGACCTCCTACCTGAAGTCACCCTGCTTCCAGGAGAAAGACGGCTTGCTTTCCTTTTGCAAGTAAAGCACAGTTTTTCCTGTAGCACTGCAGGCTTTTGAAAAGGCAGGGGCCCAGAGGCATGCCTAGGGCGTTCCTTGGTGAGGCCTCGGGCCCAGTGGCCTGGCTAGGGCGTTCCTTGGTGAGGCCGTTCACTAGATGCAGAACACCCTGCCTCGAGAAGTTGATTCAGGGAAGCAACCAGTGTGTACTCGGTGTCTCTTTTGACTCGTTAAAAACCACAGAGATGTATGCTGCCTGTGTCCATGGAAATGGGGGCATGATGGGACTAGCCTTGCTTTCCGTTTGGAAACCTCCTTTCTTGCTGCCGTGAAGCTCCCTGAAATTCTCTGCTGTTGACAGGCCTCTGGCCACTGTAGGCATGGGTCTGGGAAGAAAATGAGTTTTCCCTGGGTACACACGGAGCTATATAGGCCAGGGTGGGGCTCACCTTGCCATGCTCTAGGCCTAAAGGGAATCTCCACGTGAGTCCTTGCCTCGAGGTAAGGCCCTGAGTAGCCCTGCAGAAAGGGAGGCATGCAGCTCTTTCCATGAGCTCTTAGTGGAGGTCTGTTTTATTTTAAAGGAAGTACCCTTTTCAGGACTCCTACGGTCTTCGGGTGAGCATCATTTTTATTCCAAGATCACTGACTCCCTCCGCACCCCTGTGGGTCTGCTGAGCAGCATTGAGTCCCATACGTCCCACGGAGGCCCTCTGTGTCTGCAGAGTCTCGGGCAACACACTGTACGTTACTTCAGGAGAGCTCCGTTTCCAGAGCACTCGAACAGCATCAGAACCACATTTCTAGGCAGTCCAACATGCCCTGGAAGTCTTCGACATTGCCCTCGTCTGAGCTGCCCTGAGAAAACAGTCTGCTTAGAATTTATCAAAGACCTCGTTCCTGAAGTCACTCTATTCAAGGAGAAATACAGCATCTTACCATGCTGTGTCGCTCACAGGGCAAGAAACGTGAGAACTTGCCTCGAGGTAAGGCCATGAAATGCTATGCAGAAGCAGAGGCGTGTAGCAGTTTCCATGAGGCCGTAGTCGCTTATCTTCAGCATTTTAAAGCCAGTACGCTTTTCAGGACACCTAGGTGCCTCGCCTGGAAACCCTATTCCCTGCAAAAACACTGAGTACCCTCAGGCTCCCCTGGCCCTTCTAAGCACTATCCAGGGAAGGAGCTTTCCGACTCACAGTGTGTATGCCGAGTGTAGGGCAACACAGTGCACTCTTATTGGAACATCTTGATTTAGCCAGCATCGCACAGGTTCACGAGCACCGTTAAGCAAGTTCCAACAGGCCGTGGAAGTCGCTCTCATTCCCTAGTTTGAGCTGTACAGAGACAAACAGTAAGCTTCTCCTTCCATTCAGGACCTCCTACCTGAAGTCACCCTGCCTCCTGAAGAAAGACGACCTCGTTTCTATTGCAACTAAAGCACAGTTGTTCCTGTAGCAGGGCAGGCTTTTGAAGAGGCACGGGCCCAGAGGCATAGCTAGGGCTTTCCTTGGTGAGGCCGTTCACTACATTCAGGACACCCTGCCTCGAGAAGTTGATTCGGGGAAACAACCAGTGTGTACTCTGTGTCTCTTTTGCCTTGTTAGAAACCACAGAGATGTATGCTGCCTGTGCCCATGGAAATTGGGGCATGATGGGACTAGCCTTGCTTTCCATTTGGAAAGCTCCATTCTTGCTTTCGTGAAGCTCCCTGAAATTCTCTGCTGTTGACAGGCCCCTGGCCACTGTAGGCTTGGGTCTGGGAAGAAAATGAGTTTTCTCTGTCTACACACGGAGCTTCATTGGCCGCGGTGGGGCGCACCTTGCCATGCTCTAGAGCTAAAGGGAATCTCAACGTGAGTCCTTGCCTCGAGGTAAGGCCCTGAGTAGCCCTACAGAAAAGGAGGCATGCAGCTCTTTCCATTAGCTCTTAGTCGCTGTTCTGGTTTACTTTAAAGGAAGTACCCTTTTCAGGACTCCTAGGCCCCTCGGTTGAGCATCAATTTTGTTCCAAGATCTCTGAGTACCTCCACACCCCTGTAGGCCTGCTGAGCAACAACGAGGCCCATTGGTCCCTCGGAGGTCCTCTGTGTCTGCTGAGTCATGGGCAACACACTGCACTCTTTCTTGTGATATCTTGATTCACAGCACTCGCACAGGTTCAAGAGCAACGTTCAAGCAAGTTCCAACATGCCGTGGAAATCGCACTCAATCCCTAGTCTGAGCTGCACAGAGAAAAACACTAGGCTTCTCCTTCCAATCAGGACCTCCTACCTGAAGTCACCCTGCTTCCAGGAGAAAGACGGCTTGCTTTCCTTTTGCAAGTAAAGCACAGTTTTTCCTGTAGCACTGCAGGCTTTTGAAAAGGCAGGGGCCCAGAGGCCTGCCTAGGGCGTTCCTTGGTGAGGCCTCGGGCCCAGTGGCCTGGCTAGGGCGTTCCTTGGTGAGGCCGTTCACTAGATGCAGAACACCCTGCCTCGAGAAGTTGATTCAGGGAAGCAACCAGTGTGTACTCGGTGTCTCTTTTGACTCGTTAAAAACCACAGAGATGTATGCTGCCTGTGTCCATGGAAATGGGGGCATGATGGGACTAGCCTTGCTTTCCGTTTGGAAACCTCCTTTCTTGCTGCCGTGAAGCTCCCTGAAATTCTCTGCTGTTGACAGGCCTCTGGCCACTGTAGGCATGGGTCTGGGAAGAAAATGAGTTTTCCCTGGGTACACACGGAGCTATATAGGCCAGGGTGGGGCTCACCTTGCCATGCTCTAGGCCTAAAGGGAATCTCCACGTGAGTCCTTGCCTCGAGGTAAGGCCCTGAGTAGCCCTGCAGAAAGGGAGGCATGCAGCTCTTTCCATGAGCTCTTAGTGGAGGTCTGTTTTATTTTAAAGGAAGTACCCTTTTCAGGACTCCTACGGTCTTCGGGTGAGCATCATTTTTATTCCAAGATCACTGACTCCCTCCGCACCCCTGTGGGCCTGCTGAGCAGCATTGAGTCCCATACGTCCCACGGAGGCCCTCTGTGTCTGCAGAGTCTCGGGCAACACACTGTACGTTACTTCAGGAGAGCTCCGTTTCCAGAGCACTCGAACAGCATCAGAACCACATTTCTAGGCAGTCCAACATGCCCTGGAAGTCTTCGACATTGCCCTCGTCTGAGCTGCCCTGAGAAAACAGTCTGCTTAGAATTTATCAAAGACCTCGTTCCTGAAGTCACTCTATTCAAGGAGAAATACAGCATCTTACCATGCTGTGTCGCTCACAGGGCAAGAAACGTGAGAACTTGCCTCGAGGTAAGGCCATGAAATGCTATGCAGAAGCAGAGGCGTGTAGCAGTTTCCATGAGGCCGTAGTCGCTTATCTTCAGCATTTTAAAGCCAGTACGCTTTTCAGGACACCTAGGTGCCTCGCCTGGAAACCCTATTCCCTGCAAAAACACTGAGTACCCTCAGGCTCCCCTGGCCCTTCTAAGCACTATCCAGGGAAGGAGCTTTCCGACTCACAGTGTGTATGCCGAGTGTAGGGCAACACAGTGCACTCTTATTGGAACATCTTGATTTAGCCAGCATCGCACAGGTTCACGAGCACCGTTAAGCAAGTTCCAACAGGCCGTGGAAGTCGCTCTCATTCCCTAGTTTGAGCTGTACAGAGACAAACAGTAAGCTTCTCCTTCCATTCAGGACCTCCTACCTGAAGTCACCCTGCCTCCTGAAGAAAGACGACCTCGTTTCTATTGCAACTAAAGCACAGTTGTTCCTGTAGCAGGGCAGGCTTTTGAAGAGGCACGGGCCCAGAGGCATAGCTAGGGCTTTCCTTGGTGAGGCCGTTCACTACATTCAGGACACCCTGCCTCGAGAAGTTGATTCGGGGAAACAACCAGTGTGTACTCTGTGTCTCTTTTGCCTTGTTAGAAACCACAGAGATGTATGCTGCCTGTGCCCATGGAAATTGGGGCATGATGGGACTAGCCTTGCTTTCCATTTGGAAAGCTCCATTCTTGCTTTCGTGAAGCTCCCTGAAATTCTCTGCTGTTGACAGGCCCCTGGCCACTGTAGGCTTGGGTCTGGGAAGAAAATGAGTTTTCTCTGTCTACACACGGAGCTTCATTGGCCGCGGTGGGGCGCACCTTGCCATGCTCTAGAGCTAAAGGGAATCTCAACGTGAGTCCTTGCCTCGAGGTAAGGCCCTGAGTAGCCCTACAGAAAAGGAGGCATGCAGCTCTTTCCATTAGCTCTTAGTCGCTGTTCTGGTTTACTTTAAAGGAAGTACCCTTTTCAGGACTCCTAGGCCCCTCGGTTGAGCATCAATTTTGTTCCAAGATCTCTGAGTACCTCCACACCCCTGTAGGCCTGCTGAGCAACAACGAGGCCCATTGGTCCCTCGGAGGTCCTCTGTGTCTGCTGAGTCATGGGCAACACACTGCACTCTTTCTTGTGATATCTTGATTCACAGCACTCGCACAGGTTCAAGAGCAACGTTCAAGCAAGTTCCAACATGCCGTGGAAATCGCACTCAATCCCTAGTCTGAGCTGCACAGAGAAAAACACTAGGCTTCTCCTTCCAATCAGGACCTCCTACCTGAAGTCACCCTGCTTCCAGGAGAAAGACGGCTTGCTTTCCTTTTGCAAGTAAAGCACAGTTTTTCCTGTAGCACTGCAGGCTTTTGAAAAGGCAGGGGCCCAGAGGCCTGCCTAGGGCGTTCCTTGGTGAGGCCTCGGGCCCAGTGGCCTGGCTAGGGCGTTCCTTGGTGAGGCCGTTCACTAGATGCAGAACACCCTGCCTCGAGAAGTTGATTCAGGGAAGCAACCAGTGTGTACTCGGTGTCTCTTTTGACTCGTTAAAAACCACAGAGATGTATGCTGCCTGTGTCCATGGAAATGGGGGCATGATGGGACTAGCCTTGCTTTCCGTTTGGAAACCTCCTTTCTTGCTGCCGTGAAGCTCCCTGAAATTCTCTGCTGTTGACAGGCCTCTGGCCACTGTAGGCATGGGTCTGGGAAGAAAATGAGTTTTCCCTGGGTACACACGGAGCTATATAGGCCAGGGTGGGGCTCACCTTGCCATGCTCTAGGCCTAAAGGGAATCTCCACGTGAGTCCTTGCCTCGAGGTAAGGCCCTGAGTAGCCCTGCAGAAAGGGAGGCATGCAGCTCTTTCCATGAGCTCTTAGTGGAGGTCTGTTTTATTTTAAAGGAAGTACCCTTTTCAGGACTCCTACGGTCTTCGGGTGAGCATCATTTTTATTCCAAGATCACTGACTCCCTCCGCACCCCTGTGGGCCTGCTGAGCAGCATTGAGTCCCATACGTCCCACGGAGGCCCTCTGTGTCTGCAGAGTCTCGGGCAACACACTGTACGTTACTTCAGGAGAGCTCCGTTTCCAGAGCACTCGAACAGCATCAGAACCACATTTCTAGGCAGTCCAACATGCCCTGGAAGTCTTCGACATTGCCCTCGTCTGAGCTGCCCTGAGAAAACAGTCTGCTTAGAATTTATCAAAGACCTCGTTCCTGAAGTCACTCTATTCAAGGAGAAATACAGCATCTTACCATGCTGTGTCGCTCACAGGGCAAGAAACGTGAGAACTTGCCTCGAGGTAAGGCCATGAAATGCTATGCAGAAGCAGAGGCGTGTAGCAGTTTCCATGAGGCCGTAGTCGCTTATCTTCAGCATTTTAAAGCCAGTACGCTTTTCAGGACACCTAGGTGCCTCGCCTGGAAACCCTATTCCCTGCAAAAACACTGAGTACCCTCAGGCTCCCCTGGCCCTTCTAAGCACTATCCAGGGAAGGAGCTTTCCGACTCACAGTGTGTATGCCGAGTGTAGGGCAACACAGTGCACTCTTATTGGAACATCTTGATTTAGCCAGCATCGCACAGGTTCACGAGCACCGTTAAGCAAGTTCCAACAGGCCGTGGAAGTCGCTCTCATTCCCTAGTTTGAGCTGTACAGAGACAAACAGTAAGCTTCTCCTTCCATTCAGGACCTCCTACCTGAAGTCACCCTGCCTCCTGAAGAAAGACGACCTCGTTTCTATTGCAACTAAAGCACAGTTGTTCCTGTAGCAGGGCAGGCTTTTGAAGAGGCACGGGCCCAGAGGCATAGCTAGGGCTTTCCTTGGTGAGGCCGTTCACTACATTCAGGACACCCTGCCTCGAGAAGTTGATTCGGGGAAACAACCAGTGTGTACTCTGTGTCTCTTTTGCCTTGTTAGAAACCACAGAGATGTATGCTGCCTGTGCCCATGGAAATTGGGGCATGATGGGACTAGCCTTGCTTTCCATTTGGAAAGCTCCATTCTTGCTTTCGTGAAGCTCCCTGAAATTCTCTGCTGTTGACAGGCCCCTGGCCACTGTAGGCTTGGGTCTGGGAAGAAAATGAGTTTTCTCTGTCTACACACGGAGCTTCATTGGCCGCGGTGGGGCGCACCTTGCCATGCTCTAGAGCTAAAGGGAATCTCAACGTGAGTCCTTGCCTCGAGGTAAGGCCCTGAGTAGCCCTACAGAAAAGGAGGCATGCAGCTCTTTCCATTAGCTCTTAGTCGCTGTTCTGGTTTACTTTAAAGGAAGTACCCTTTTCAGGACTCCTAGGCCCCTCGGTTGAGCATCAATTTTGTTCCAAGATCTCTGAGTACCTCCACACCCCTGTAGGCCTGCTGAGCAACAACGAGGCCCATTGGTCCCTCGGAGGTCCTCTGTGTCTGCTGAGTCATGGGCAACACACTGCACTCTTTCTTGTGATATCTTGATTCACAGCACTCGCACAGGTTCAAGAGCAACGTTCAAGCAAGTTCCAACATGCCGTGGAAATCGCACTCAATCCCTAGTCTGAGCTGCACAGAGAAAAACACTAGGCTTCTCCTTCCAATCAGGACCTCCTACCTGAAGTCACCCTGCTTCCAGGAGAAAGACGGCTTGCTTTCCTTTTGCAAGTAAAGCACAGTTTTTCCTGTAGCACTGCAGGCTTTTGAAAAGGCAGGGGCCCAGAGGCCTGCCTAGGGCGTTCCTTGGTGAGGCCTCGGGCCCAGTGGCCTGGCTAGGGCGTTCCTTGGTGAGGCCGTTCACTAGATGCAGAACACCCTGCCTCGAGAAGTTGATTCAGGGAAGCAACCAGTGTGTACTCGGTGTCTCTTTTGACTCGTTAAAAACCACAGAGATGTATGCTGCCTGTGTCCATGGAAATGGGGGCATGATGGGACTAGCCTTGCTTTCCGTTTGGAAACCTCCTTTCTTGCTGCCGTGAAGCTCCCTGAAATTCTCTGCTGTTGACAGGCCTCTGGCCACTGTAGGCATGGGTCTGGGAAGAAAATGAGTTTTCCCTGGGTACACACGGAGCTATATAGGCCAGGGTGGGGCTCACCTTGCCATGCTCTAGAGCTAAAGGGAATCTCCACGTGAGTCCTTGCCTCGAGGTAAGGCCCTGAGTAGCCCTGCAGAAAGGGAGGCATGCAGCTCTTTCCATGAGCTCTTAGTGGAGGTCTGTTTTATTTTAAAGGAAGTACCCTTTTCAGGACTCCTACGGTCTTCGGGTGAGCATCATTTTTATTCCAAGATCACTGACTCCCTCCGCACCCCTGTGGGTCTGCTGAGCAGCATTGAGTCCCATACGTCCCACGGAGGCCCTCTGTGTCTGTAGAGTCTCGGGCAACACACTGTACGTTACTTCAGGAGAGCTCCGTTTCCAGAGCACTCGAACAGCATCAGAACCACATTTCTAGGCAGTCCAACATGCCCTGGAAGTCTTCGACATTGCCCTCGTCTGAGCTGCCCTGAGAAAACAGTCTGCTTAGAATTTATCAAAGACCTCGTTCCTGAAGTCACTCTATTCAAGGAGAAATACAGCATCTTACCATGCTGTGTCGCTCACAGGGCAAGAAACGTGAGAACTTGCCTCGAGGTAAGGCCATGAAATGCTATGCAGAAGCAGAGGCGTGTAGCAGTTTCCATGAGGCCGTAGTCGCTTATCTTCAGCATTTTAAAGCCAGTACGCTTTTCAGGACACCTAGGTGCCTCGCCTGGAAACCCTATTCCCTGCAAAAACACTGAGTACCCTCAGGCTCCCCTGGCCCTTCTAAGCACTATCCAGGGAAGGAGCTTTCCGACTCACAGTGTGTATGCCGAGTGTAGGGCAACACAGTGCACTCTTATTGGAACATCTTGATTTAGCCAGCATCGCACAGGTTCACGAGCACCGTTAAGCAAGTTCCAACAGGCCGTGGAAGTCGCTCTCATTCCCTAGTTTGAGCTGTACAGAGACAAACAGTAAGCTTCTCCTTCCATTCAGGACCTCCTACCTGAAGTCACCCTGCCTCCTGAAGAAAGACGACCTCGTTTCTATTGCAACTAAAGCACAGTTGTTCCTGTAGCAGGGCAGGCTTTTGAAGAGGCACGGGCCCAGAGGCATAGCTAGGGCTTTCCTTGGTGAGGCCGTTCACTACATTCAGGACACCCTGCCTCGAGAAGTTGATTCGGGGAAACAACCAGTGTGTACTCTGTGTCTCTTTTGCCTTGTTAGAAACCACAGAGATGTATGCTGCCTGTGCCCATGGAAATTGGGGCATGATGGGACTAGCCTTGCTTTCCATTTGGAAAGCTCCATTCTTGCTTTCGTGAAGCTCCCTGAAATTCTCTGCTGTTGACAGGCCCCTGGCCACTGTAGGCTTGGGTCTGGGAAGAAAATGAGTTTTCTCTGTCTACACACGGAGCTTCATTGGCCGCGGTGGGGCGCACCTTGCCATGCTCTAGAGCTAAAGGGAATCTCAACGTGAGTCCTTGCCTCGAGGTAAGGCCCTGAGTAGCCCTACAGAAAAGGAGGCATGCAGCTCTTTCCATTAGCTCTTAGTCGCTGTTCTGGTTTACTTTAAAGGAAGTACCCTTTTCAGGACTCCTAGGCCCCTCGGTTGAGCATCAATTTTGTTCCAAGATCTCTGAGTACCTCCACACCCCTGTAGGCCTGCTGAGCAACAACGAGGCCCATTGGTCCCTCGGAGGTCCTCTGTGTCTGCTGAGTCATGGGCAACACACTGCACTCTTTCTTGTGATATCTTGATTCACAGCACTCGCACAGGTTCAAGAGCAACGTTCAAGCAAGTTCCAACATGCCGTGGAAATCGCACTCAATCCCTAGTCTGAGCTGCACAGAGAAAAACACTAGGCTTCTCCTTCCAATCAGGACCTCCTACCTGAAGTCACCCTGCTTCCAGGAGAAAGACGGCTTGCTTTCCTTTTGCAAGTAAAGCACAGTTTTTCCTGTAGCACTGCAGGCTTTTGAAAAGGCAGGGGCCCAGAGGCATGCCTAGGGCGTTCCTTGGTGAGGCCTCGGGCCCAGTGGCCTGGCTAGGGCGTTCCTTGGTGAGGCCGTTCACTAGATGCAGAACACCCTGCCTCGAGAAGTTGATTCAGGGAAGCAACCAGTGTGTACTCGGTGTCTCTTTTGACTCGTTAAAAACCACAGAGATGTATGCTGCCTGTGTCCATGGAAATGGGGGCATGATGGGACTAGCCTTGCTTTCCGTTTGGAAACCTCCTTTCTTGCTGCCGTGAAGCTCCCTGAAATTCTCTGCTGTTGACAGGCCTCTGGCCACTGTAGGCATGGGTCTGGGAAGAAAATGAGTTTTCCCTGGGTACACACGGAGCTATATAGGCCAGGGTGGGGCTCACCTTGCCATGCTCTAGGCCTAAAGGGAATCTCCACGTGAGTCCTTGCCTCGAGGTAAGGCCCTGAGTAGCCCTGCAGAAAGGGAGGCATGCAGCTCTTTCCATGAGCTCTTAGTGGAGGTCTGTTTTATTTTAAAGGAAGTACCCTTTTCAGGACTCCTACGGTCTTCGGGTGAGCATCATTTTTATTCCAAGATCACTGACTCCCTCCGCACCCCTGTGGGCCTGCTGAGCAGCATTGAGTCCCATACGTCCCACGGAGGCCCTCTGTGTCTGCAGAGTCTCGGGCAACACACTGTACGTTACTTCAGGAGAGCTCCGTTTCCAGAGCACTCGAACAGCATCAGAACCACATTTCTAGGCAGTCCAACATGCCCTGGAAGTCTTCGACATTGCCCTCGTCTGAGCTGCCCTGAGAAAACAGTCTGCTTAGAATTTATCAAAGACCTCGTTCCTGAAGTCACTCTATTCAAGGAGAAATACAGCATCTTACCATGCTGTGTCGCTCACAGGGCAAGAAACGTGAGAACTTGCCTCGAGGTAAGGCCATGAAATGCTATGCAGAAGCAGAGGCGTGTAGCAGTTTCCATGAGGCCGTAGTCGCTTATCTTCAGCATTTTAAAGCCAGTACGCTTTTCAGGACACCTAGGTGCCTCGCCTGGAAACCCTATTCCCTGCAAAAACACTGAGTACCCTCAGGCTCCCCTGGCCCTTCTAAGCACTATCCAGGGAAGGAGCTTTCCGACTCACAGTGTGTATGCCGAGTGTAGGGCAACACAGTGCACTCTTATTGGAACATCTTGATTTAGCCAGCATCGCACAGGTTCACGAGCACCGTTAAGCAAGTTCCAACAGGCCGTGGAAGTCGCTCTCATTCCCTAGTTTGAGCTGTACAGAGACAAACAGTAAGCTTCTCCTTCCATTCAGGACCTCCTACCTGAAGTCACCCTGCCTCCTGAAGAAAGACGACCTCGTTTCTATTGCAACTAAAGCACAGTTGTTCCTGTAGCAGGGCAGGGTTTTGAAGAGGCACGGGCCCAGAGGCATAGCTAGGGCTTTCCTTGGTGAGGCCGTTCACTACATTCAGGACACCCTGCCTCGAGAAGTTGATTCAGGGAAACAACCAGTGTGTACTCTGTGTCTCTTTTGCCTTGTTAGAAACCACAGAGATGTATGCTGCCTGTGCCCATGGAAATTGGGGCATGATGGGACTAGCCTTGCTTTCCATTTGGAAAGCTCCATTCTTGCTTTCGTGAAGCTCCCTGAAATTCTCTGCTGTTGACAGGCCCCTGGCCACTGTAGGCTTGGGTCTGGGAAGAAAATGAGTTTTCTCTGTCTACACACGGAGCTTCATTGGCCGCGGTGGGGCGCACCTTGCCATGCTCTAGAGCTAAAGGGAATCTCAACGTGAGTCCTTGCCTCGAGGTAAGGCCCTGAGTAGCCCTACAGAAAAGGAGGCATGCAGCTCTTTCCATTAGCTCTTAGTCGCTGTTCTGGTTTACTTTAAAGGAAGTACCCTTTTCAGGACTCTTAGGCCCCTCGGTTGAGCATCAATTTTATTCCAAGATCTCTGAGTACCTCCACACCCCTGTAGGCCTGCTGAGCAACAACGAGGCCCATTGGTCCCTCGGAGGTCCTCTGTGTCTGCTGAGTCATGGGCAACACACTGCACTCTTTCTTGTGATATCTTGATTCACAGCACTCGCACAGGTTCAAGAGCAACGTTCAAGCAAGTTCCAACATGCCGTGGAAATCGCACTCAATCCCTAGTCTGAGCTGCACAGAGAAAAACACTAGTCTTCTCCTTCCAATCAGGACCTCCTACCTGAAGTCACCCTGCTTCCAGGAGAAAGACGGCTTGCTTTCCTTTTGCAAGTAAAGCACAGTTTTTCCTGTAGCACTGCAGGCTTTCGAAAAGGCAGGGGCCCAGAGGCCTGCCTAGGGCGTTCCTTGGTGAGGCCTCGGGCCCAGTGGCCTGGCTAGGGCGTTCCTTGGTGAGGCCGTTCACTAGATGCAGAACACCCTGCCTCGAGAAGTTGATTCAGGGAAGCAACCAGTGTGTACTCGGTGTCTCTTTTGACTCGTTAAAAACCACAGAGATGTATGCTGCCTGTGTCCATGGAAATGGGGGCATGATAGGCCTAGCCTTGCTTTCCGTTTGGAAACCTCCTTTCTTGCTGCCGTGAAGCTCCCTGAAATTCTCTGCTGTTGACAGGCCTCTGGCCACTGTAGGCATGGGTCTGGGAAGAAAATGAGTTTTCCCTGGGTACACACGGAGCTATATAGGCCAGGGTGGGGCTCACCTTGCCATGCTCTAGAGCTAAAGGGAATCTCCACGTGAGTCCTTGCCTCGAGGTAAGGCCCTGAGTAGCCCTGCAGAAAGGGAGGCATGCAGCTCTTTCCATGAGCTCTTAGTGGAGGTCTGTTTTATTTTAAAGGAAGTACCCTTTTCCGGACTCCTACGCCCTCTGGGTGAGCATCATTTTTATTCCAAGATCACTGACTCCCTCCGCACCCCTGTGGGCCTGCTGAGCAGCATTGAGTCCCATACGTCCCACGGAGGCCCTCTGTGTCTGCAGAGTCTCGGGCAACACACTGTACGTTACTTCAGGAGAGCTCCGTTTCCAGAGCCCTCGAACAGCATCAGAACCACATTTCTAGGCAGTCCAACATGCCCTGGAAGTCTTCGACATTGCCCTCGTCTGAGCTGCCCTGAGAAAACAGTCTGCTTAGAATTTATCAAAGACCTCGTTCCTGAAGTCACTCTATTCAAGGAGAAATACAGCATCTTACCATGCTGTGTCGCTCACAGGGCAAGAAACGTGAGAACTTGCCTCGAGGTAAGGCCATGAAATGCTATGCAGAAGCAGAGGCGTGTAGCAGTTTCCATGAGGCCGTAGTCGCTTATCTTCAGCATTTTAAAGCCAGTACGCTTTTCAGGACACCTAGGTGCCTCGCCTGGAAACCCTATTCCCTGCAAAAACACTGAGTACCCTCAGGCTCCCCTGGCCCTTCTAAGCACTATCCAGGGAAGGAGCTTTCCGACTCACAGTGTGTATGCCGAGTGTAGGGCAACACAGTGCACTCTTATTGGAACATCTTGATTTAGCCAGCATCGCACAGGTTCACGAGCACCGTTAAGCAAGTTCCAACAGGCCGTGGAAGTCGCTCTCATTCCCTAGTTTGAGCTGTACAGAGACAAACAGTAAGCTTCTCCTTCCATTCAGGACCTCCTACCTGAAGTCACCCTGCCTCCTGAAGAAAGACGACCTCGTTTCTATTGCAACTAAAGCACAGTTGTTCCTGTAGCAGGGCAGGCTTTTGAAGAGGCACGGGCCCAGAGGCATAGCTAGGGCTTTCCTTGGTGAGGCCGTTCACTACATTCAGGACACCCTGCCTCGAGAAGTTGATTCGGGGAAACAACCAGTGTGTACTCTGTGTCTCTTTTGCCTTGTTAGAAACCACAGAGATGTATGCTGCCTGTGCCCATGGAAATTGGGGCATGATGGGACTAGCCTTGCTTTCCATTTGGAAAGCTCCATTCTTGCTTTCGTGAAGCTCCCTGAAATTCTCTGCTGTTGACAGGCCCCTGGCCACTGTAGGCTTGGGTCTGGGAAGAAAATGAGTTTTCTCTGTCTACACACGGAGCTTCATTGGCCGCGGTGGGGCGCACCTTGCCATGCTCTAGAGCTAAAGGGAATCTCAACGTGAGTCCTTGCCTCGAGGTAAGGCCCTGAGTAGCCCTACAGAAAAGGAGGCATGCAGCTCTTTCCATTAGCTCTTAGTCGCTGTTCTGGTTTACTTTAAAGGAAGTACCCTTTTCAGGACTCCTAGGCCCCTCGGTTGAGCATCAATTTTGTTCCAAGATCTCTGAGTACCTCCACACCCCTGTAGGCCTGCTGAGCAACAACGAGGCCCATTGGTCCCTCGGAGGTCCTCTGTGTCTGCTGAGTCATGGGCAACACACTGCACTCTTTCTTGTGATATCTTGATTCACAGCACTCGCACAGGTTCAAGAGCAACGTTCAAGCAAGTTCCAACATGCCGTGGAAATCGCACTCAATCCCTAGTCTGAGCTGCACAGAGAAAAACACTAGGCTTCTCCTTCCAATCAGGACCTCCTACCTGAAGTCACCCTGCTTCCAGGAGAAAGACGGCTTGCTTTCCTTTTGCAAGTAAAGCACAGTTTTTCCTGTAGCACTGCAGGCTTTTGAAAAGGCAGGGGCCCAGAGGCATGCCTAGGGCGTTCCTTGGTGAGGCCTCGGGCCCAGTGGCCTGGCTAGGGCGTTCCTTGGTGAGGCCGTTCACTAGATGCAGAACACCCTGCCTCGAGAAGTTGATTCAGGGAAGCAACCAGTGTGTACTCGGTGTCTCTTTTGACTCGTTAAAAACCACAGAGATGTATGCTGCCTGTGTCCATGGAAATGGGGGCATGATGGGACTAGCCTTGCTTTCCGTTTGGAAACCTCCTTTCTTGCTGCCGTGAAGCTCCCTGAAATTCTCTGCTGTTGACAGGCCTCTGGCCACTGTAGGCATGGGTCTGGGAAGAAAATGAGTTTTCCCTGGGTACACACGGAGCTATATAGGCCAGGGTGGGGCTCACCTTGCCATGCTCTAGGCCTAAAGGGAATCTCCACGTGAGTCCTTGCCTCGAGGTAAGGCCCTGAGTAGCCCTGCAGAAAGGGAGGCATGCAGCTCTTTCCATGAGCTCTTAGTGGAGGTCTGTTTTATTTTAAAGGAAGTACCCTTTTCAGGACTCCTACGGTCTTCGGGTGAGCATCATTTTTATTCCAAGATCACTGACTCCCTCCGCACCCCTGTGGGTCTGCTGAGCAGCATTGAGTCCCATACGTCCCACGGAGGCCCTCTGTGTCTGCAGAGTCTCGGGCAACACACTGTACGTTACTTCAGGAGAGCTCCGTTTCCAGAGCACTCGAACAGCATCAGAACCACATTTCTAGGCAGTCCAACATGCCCTGGAAGTCTTCGACATTGCCCTCGTCTGAGCTGCCCTGAGAAAACAGTCTGCTTAGAATTTATCAAAGACCTCGTTCCTGAAGTCACTCTATTCAAGGAGAAATACAGCATCTTACCACGCTGTGTCGCTCACAGGGCAAGAAACGTGAGAACTTGCCTCGAGGTAAGGCCATGAAATGCTATGCAGAAGCAGAGGCGTGTAGCAGTTTCCATGAGGCCGTAGTCGCTTATCTTCAGCATTTTAAAGCCAGTACGCTTTTCAGGACACCTAGGTGCCTCGCCTGGAAACCCTATTCCCTGCAAAAACACTGAGTACCCTCAGGCTCCCCTGGCCCTTCTAAGCACTATCCAGGGAAGGAGCTTTCCGACTCACAGTGTGTATGCCGAGTGTAGGGCAACACAGTGCACTCTTATTGGAACATCTTGATTTAGCCAGCATCGCACAGGTTCACGAGCACCGTTAAGCAAGTTCCAACAGGCCGTGGAAGTCGCTCTCATTCCCTAGTTTGAGCTGTACAGAGACAAACAGTAAGCTTCTCCTTCCATTCAGGACCTCCTACCTGAAGTCACCCTGCCTCCTGAAGAAAGACGACCTCGTTTCTATTGCAACTAAAGCACAGTTGTTCCTGTAGCAGGGCAGGCTTTTGAAGAGGCACGGGCCCAGAGGCATAGCTAGGGCTTTCCTTGGTGAGGCCGTTCACTACATTCAGGACACCCTGCCTCGAGAAGTTGATTCAGGGAAACAACCAGTGTGTACTCTGTGTCTCTTTTGCCTTGTTAGAAACCACAGAGATGTATGCTGCCTGTGCCCATGGAAATTGGGGCATGATGGGACTAGCCTTGCTTTCCATTTGGAAAGCTCCATTCTTGCTTTCGTGAAGCTCCCTGAAATTCTCTGCTGTTGACAGGCCCCTGGCCACTGTAGGCTTGGGTCTGGGAAGAAAATGAGTTTTCTCTGTCTACACACGGAGCTTCATTGGCCGCGGTGGGGCGCACCTTGCCATGCTCTAGAGCTAAAGGGAATCTCAACGTGAGTCCTTGCCTCAAGGTAAGGCCCTGAGTAGCCCTACAGAAAAGGAGGCATGCAGCTCTTTCCATTAGCTCTTAGTCGCTGTTCTGGTTTACTTTAAAGGAAGTACCCTTTTCAGGACTCCTAGGCCCCTCGGTTGAGCATCAATTTTGTTCCAAGATCTCTGAATACCTCCACACCCCTGTAGGCCTGCTGAGCAACAACGAGGCCCATTGGTCCCTCGGAGGTCCTCTGTGTCTGCTGAGTCATGGGCAACACACTGCACTCTTTCTTGTGATATCTTGATTCACAGCACTCGCACAGGTTCAAGAGCAACGTTCAAGCAAGTTCCAACATGCCGTGGAAATCGCACTCAATCCCTAGTCTGAGCTGCACAGAGAAAAACACTAGGCTTCTCCTTCCAATCAGGACCTCCTACCTGAAGTCACCCTGCTTCCAGGAGAAAGACGGCTTGCTTTCCTTTTGCAAGTAAAGCACAGTTTTTCCTGTAGCACTGCAGGCTTTTGAAAAGGCAGGGGCCCAGAGGCATGCCTAGGGCGTTCCTTGGTGAGGCCTCGGGCCCAGTGGCCTGGCTAGGGCGTTCCTTGGTGAGGCCGTTCACTAGATGCAGAACACCCTGCCTCGAGAAGTTGATTCAGGGAAGCAACCAGTGTGTACTCGGTGTCTCTTTTGACTCGTTAAAAACCACAGAGATGTATGCTGCCTGTGTCCATGGAAATGGGGGCATGATGGGACTAGCCTTGCTTTCCGTTTGGAAACCTCCTTTCTTGCTGCCGTGAAGCTCCCTGAAATTCTCTGCTGTTGACAGGCCTCTGGCCACTGTAGGCATGGGTCTGGGAAGAAAATGAGTTTTCCCTGGGTACACACGGAGCTATATAGGCCAGGGTGGGGCTCACCTTGCCATGCTCTAGGCCTAAAGGGAATCTCCACGTGAGTCCTTGCCTCGAGGTAAGGCCCTGAGTAGCCCTGCAGAAAGGGAGGCATGCAGCTCTTTCCATGAGCTCTTAGTGGAGGTCTGTTTTATTTTAAAGGAAGTACCCTTTTCAGGACTCCTACGGTCTTCGGGTGAGCATCATTTTTATTCCAAGATCACTGACTCCCTCCGCACCCCTGTGGGTCTGCTGAGCAGCATTGAGTCCCATACGTCCCACGGAGGCCCTCTGTGTCTGCAGAGTCTCGGGCAACACACTGTACGTTACTTCAGGAGAGCTCCGTTTCCAGAGCACTCGAACAGCATCAGAACCACATTTCTAGGCAGTCCAACATGCCCTGGAAGTCTTCGACATTGCCCTCGTCTGAGCTGCCCTGAGAAAACAGTCTGCTTAGAATTTATCAAAGACCTCGTTCCTGAAGTCACTCTATTCAAGGAGAAATACAGCATCTTACCATGCTGTGTCGCTCACAGGGCAAGAAACGTGAGAACTTGCCTCGAGGTAAGGCCATGAAATGCTATGCAGAAGCAGAGGCGTGTAGCAGTTTCCATGAGGCCGTAGTCGCTTATCTTCAGCATTTTAAAGCCAGTACGCTTTTCAGGACACCTAGGTGCCTCGCCTGGAAACCCTATTCCCTGCAAAAACACTGAGTACCCTCAGGCTCCCCTGGCCCTTCTAAGCACTATCCAGGGAAGGAGCTTTCCGACTCACAGTGTGTATGCCGAGTGTAGGGCAACACAGTGCACTCTTATTGGAACATCTTGATTTAGCCAGCATCGCACAGGTTCACGAGCACCGTTAAGCAAGTTCCAACAGGCCGTGGAAGTCGCTCTCATTCCCTAGTTTGAGCTGTACAGAGACAAACAGTAAGCTTCTCCTTCCATTCAGGACCTCCTACCTGAAGTCACCCTGCCTCCTGAAGAAAGACGACCTCGTTTCTATTGCAACTAAAGCACAGTTGTTCCTGTAGCAGGGCAGGCTTTTGAAGAGGCACGGGCCCAGAGGCATAGCTAGGGCTTTCCTTGGTGAGGCCGTTCACTACATTCAGGACACCCTGCCTCGAGAAGTTGATTCAGGGAAACAACCAGTGTGTACTCTGTGTCTCTTTTGCCTTGTTAGAAACCACAGAGATGTATGCTGCCTGTGCCCATGGAAATTGGGGCATGATGGGACTAGCCTTGCTTTCCATTTGGAAAGCTCCATTCTTGCTTTCGTGAAGCTCCCTGAAATTCTCTGCTGTTGACAGGCCCCTGGCCACTGTAGGCTTGGGTCTGGGAAGAAAATGAGTTTTCTCTGTCTACACACGGAGCTTCATTGGCCGCGGTGGGGCGCACCTTGCCATGCTCTAGAGCTAAAGGGAATCTCAACGTGAGTCCTTGCCTCGAGGTAAGGCCCTGAGTAGCCCTACAGAAAAGGAGGCATGCAGCTCTTTCCATTAGCTCTTAGTCGCTGTTCTGGTTTACTTTAAAGGAAGTACCCTTTTCAGGACTCTTAGGCCCCTCGGTTGAGCATCAATTTTATTCCAAGATCTCTGAGTACCTCCACACCCCTGTAGGCCTGCTGAGCAACAACGAGGCCCATTGGTCCCTCGGAGGTCCTCTGTGTCTGCTGAGTCATGGGCAACACACTGCACTCTTTCTTGTGATATCTTGATTCACAGCACTCGCACAGGTTCAAGAGCAACGTTCAAGCAAGTTCCAACATGCCGTGGAAATCGCACTCAATCCCTAGTCTGAGCTGCACAGAGAAAAACACTAGTCTTCTCCTTCCAATCAGGACCTCCTACCTGAAGTCACCCTGCTTCCAGGAGAAAGACGGCTTGCTTTCCTTTTGCAAGTAAAGCACAGTTTTTCCTGTAGCACTGCAGGCTTTCGAAAAGGCAGGGGCCCAGAGGCCTGCCTAGGGCGTTCCTTGGTGAGGCCTCGGGCCCAGTGGCCTGGCTAGGGCGTTCCTTGGTGAGGCCGTTCACTAGATGCAGAACACCCTGCCTCGAGAAGTTGATTCAGGGAAGCAACCAGTGTGTACTCGGTGTCTCTTTTGACTCGTTAAAAACCACAGAGATGTATGCTGCCTGTGTCCATGGAAATGGGGGCATGATAGGACTAGCCTTGCTTTCCGTTTGGAAACCTCCTTTCTTGCTGCCGTGAAGCTCCCTGAAATTCTCTGCTGTTGACAGGCCTCTGGCCACTGTAGGCATGGGTCTGGGAAGAAAATGAGTTTTCCCTGGGTACACACGGAGCTATATAGGCCAGGGTGGGGCTCACCTTGCCATGCTCTAGAGCTAAAGGGAATCTCCACGTGAGTCCTTGCCTCGAGGTAAGGCCCTGAGTAGCCCTGCAGAAAGGGAGGCATGCAGCTCTTTCCATGAGCTCTTAGTGGAGGTCTGTTTTATTTTAAAGGAAGTACCCTTTTCCGGACTCCTACGCCCTCTGGGTGAGCATCATTTTTATTCCAAGATCACTGACTCCCTCCGCACCCCTGTGGGCCTGCTGAGCAGCATTGAGTCCCATACGTCCCACGGAGGCCCTCTGTGTCTGCAGAGTCTCGGGCAACACACTGTACGTTACTTCAGGAGAGCTCCGTTTCCAGAGCACTCGAACAGCATCAGAACCACATTTCTAGGCAGTCCAACATGCCCTGGAAGTCTTCGACATTGCCCTCGTCTGAGCTGCCCTGAGAAAACAGTCTGCTTAGAATTTATCAAAGACCTCGTTCCTGAAGTCACTCTATTCAAGGAGAAATACAGCATCTTACCATGCTGTGTCGCTCACAGGGCAAGAAACGTGAGAACTTGCCTCGAGGTAAGGCCATGAAATGCTATGCAGAAGCAGAGGCGTGTAGCAGTTTCCATGAGGCCGTAGTCGCTTATCTTCAGCATTTTAAAGCCAGTACGCTTTTCAGGACACCTAGGTGCCTCGCCTGGAAACCCTATTCCCTGCAAAAACACTGAGTACCCTCAGGCTCCCCTGGCCCTTCTAAGCACTATCCAGGGAAGGAGCTTTCCGACTCACAGTGTGTATGCCGAGTGTAGGGCAACACAGTGCACTCTTATTGGAACATCTTGATTTAGCCAGCATCGCACAGGTTCACGAGCACCGTTAAGCAAGTTCCAACAGGCCGTGGAAGTCGCTCTCATTCCCTAGTTTGAGCTGTACAGAGACAAACAGTAAGCTTCTCCTTCCATTCAGGACCTCCTACCTGAAGTCACCCTGCCTCCTGAAGAAAGACGACCTCGTTTCTATTGCAACTAAAGCACAGTTGTTCCTGTAGCAGGGCAGGCTTTTGAAGAGGCACGGGCCCAGAGGCATAGCTAGGGCTTTCCTTGGTGAGGCCGTTCACTACATTCAGGACACCCTGCCTCGAGAAGTTGATTCGGGGAAACAACCAGTGTGTACTCTGTGTCTCTTTTGCCTTGTTAGAAACCACAGAGATGTATGCTGCCTGTGCCCATGGAAATTGGGGCATGATGGGACTAGCCTTGCTTTCCATTTGGAAAGCTCCATTCTTGCTTTCGTGAAGCTCCCTGAAATTCTCTGCTGTTGACAGGCCCCTGGCCACTGTAGGCTTGGGTCTGGGAAGAAAATGAGTTTTCTCTGTCTACACACGGAGCTTCATTGGCCGCGGTGGGGCGCACCTTGCCATGCTCTAGAGCTAAAGGGAATCTCAACGTGAGTCCTTGCCTCGAGGTAAGGCCCTGAGTAGCCCTACAGAAAAGGAGGCATGCAGCTCTTTCCATTAGCTCTTAGTCGCTGTTCTGGTTTACTTTAAAGGAAGTACCCTTTTCAGGACTCCTAGGCCCCTCGGTTGAGCATCAATTTTGTTCCAAGATCTCTGAATACCTCCACACCCCTGTAGGCCTGCTGAGCAACAACGAGGCCCATTGGTCCCTCGGAGGTCCTCTGTGTCTGCTGAGTCATGGGCAACACACTGCACTCTTTCTTGTGATATCTTGATTCACAGCACTCGCACAGGTTCAAGAGCAACGTTCAAGCAAGTTCCAACATGCCGTGGAAATCGCACTCAATCCCTAGTCTGAGCTGCACAGAGAAAAACACTAGGCTTCTCCTTCCAATCAGGACCTCCTACCTGAAGTCACCCTGCTTCCAGGAGAAAGACGGCTTGCTTTCCTTTTGCAAGTAAAGCACAGTTTTTCCTGTAGCACTGCAGGCTTTTGAAAAGGCAGGGGCCCAGAGGCCTGCCTAGGGCGTTCCTTGGTGAGGCCTCGGGCCCAGTGGCCTGGCTAGGGCGTTCCTTGGTGAGGCCGTTCACTAGATGCAGAACACCCTGCCTCGAGAAGTTGATTCAGGGAAGCAACCAGTGTGTACTCGGTGTCTCTTTTGACTCGTTAAAAACCACAGAGATGTATGCTGCCTGTGTCCATGGAAATGGGGGCATGATGGGACTAGCCTTGCTTTCCGTTTGGAAACCTCCTTTCTTGCTGCCGTGAAGCTCCCTGAAATTCTCTGCTGTTGACAGGCCTCTGGCCACTGTAGGCATGGGTCTGGGAAGAAAATGAGTTTTCCCTGGGTACACACGGAGCTATATAGGCCAGGGTGGGGCTCACCTTGCCATGCTCTAGGCCTAAAGGGAATCTCCACGTGAGTCCTTGCCTCGAGGTAAGGCCCTGAGTAGCCCTGCAGAAAGGGAGGCATGCAGCTCTTTCCATGAGCTCTTAGTGGAGGTCTGTTTTATTTTAAAGGAAGTACCCTTTTCAGGACTCCTACGGTCTTCGGGTGAGCATCATTTTTATTCCAAGATCACTGACTCCCTCCGCACCCCTGTGGGCCTGCTGAGCAGCATTGAGTCCCATACGTCCCACGGAGGCCCTCTGTGTCTGCAGAGTCTCGGGCAAAACACTGTACGTTACTTCAGGAGAGCTCCGTTTCCAGAGCACTCGAACAGCATCAGAACCACATTTCTAGGCAGTCCAACATGCCCTGGAAGTCTTCGACATTGCCCTCGTCTGAGCTGCCCTGAGAAAACAGTCTGCTTAGAATTTATCAAAGACCTCGTTCCTGAAGTCACTCTATTCAAGGAGAAATACAGCATCTTACCATGCTGTGTCGCTCACAGGGCAAGAAACGTGAGAACTTGCCTCGAGGTAAGGCCATGAAATGCTATGCAGAAGCAGAGGCGTGTAGCAGTTTCCATGAGGCCGTAGTCGCTTATCTTCAGCATTTTAAAGCCAGTACGCTTTTCAGGACACCTAGGTGCCTCGCCTGGAAACCCTATTCCCTGCAAAAACACTGAGTACCCTCAGGCTCCCCTGGCCCTTCTAAGCACTATCCAGGGAAGGAGCTTTCCGACTCACAGTGTGTATGCCGAGTGTAGGGCAACACAGTGCACTCTTATTGGAACATCTTGATTTAGCCAGCATCGCACAGGTTCACGAGCACCGTTAAGCAAGTTCCAACAGGCCGTGGAAGTCGCTCTCATTCCCTAGTTTGAGCTGTACAGAGACAAACAGTAAGCTTCTCCTTCCATTCAGGACCTCCTACCTGAAGTCACCCTGCCTCCTGAAGAAAGACGACCTCGTTTCTATTGCAACTAAAGCACAGTTGTTCCTGTAGCAGGGCAGGCTTTTGAAGAGGCACGGGCCCAGAGGCATAGCTAGGGCTTTCCTTGGTGAGGCCGTTCACTACATTCAGGACACCCTGCCTCGAGAAGTTGATTCAGGGAAACAACCAGTGTGTACTCTGTGTCTCTTTTGCCTTGTTAGAAACCACAGAGATGTATGCTGCCTGTGCCCATGGAAATTGGGGCATGATGGGACTAGCCTTGCTTTCCATTTGGAAAGCTCCATTCTTGCTTTCGTGAAGCTCCCTGAAATTCTCTGCTGTTGACAGGCCCCTGGCCACTGTAGGCTTGGGTCTGGGAAGAAAATGAGTTTTCTCTGTCTACACACGGAGCTTCATTGGCCGCGGTGGGGCGCACCTTGCCATGCTCTAGAGCTAAAGGGAATCTCAACGTGAGTCCTTGCCTCGAGGTAAGGCCCTGAGTAGCCCTACAGAAAAGGAGGCATGCAGCTCTTTCCATTAGCTCTTAGTCGCTGTTCTGGTTTACTTTAAAGGAAGTACCCTTTTCAGGACTCCTAGGCCCCTCGGTTGAGCATCAATTTTGTTCCAAGATCTCTGAATACCTCCACACCCCTGTAGGCCTGCTGAGCAACAACGAGGCCCATTGGTCCCTCGGAGGTCCTCTGTGTCTGCTGAGTCATGGGCAACACACTGCACTCTTTCTTGTGATATCTTGATTCACAGCACTCGCACAGGTTCAAGAGCAACGTTCAAGCAAGTTCCAACATGCCGTGGAAATCGCACTCAATCCCTAGTCTGAGCTGCACAGAGAAAAACACTAGGCTTCTCCTTCCAATCAGGACCTCCTACCTGAAGTCACCCTGCTTCCAGGAGAAAGACGGCTTGCTTTCCTTTTGCAAGTAAAGCACAGTTTTTCCTGTAGCACTGCAGGCTTTTGAAAAGGCAGGGGCCCAGAGGCCTGCCTAGGGCGTTCCTTGGTGAGGCCTCGGGCCCAGTGGCCTGGCTAGGGCGTTCCTTGGTGAGGCCGTTCACTAGATGCAGAACACCCTGCCTCGAGAAGTTGATTCAGGGAAGCAACCAGTGTGTACTCGGTGTCTCTTTTGACTCGTTAAAAACCACAGAGATGTATGCTGCCTGTGTCCATGGAAATGGGGGCATGATGGGACTAGCCTTGCTTTCCGTTTGGAAACCTCCTTTCTTGCTGCCGTGAAGCTCCCTGAAATTCTCTGCTGTTGACAGGCCTCTGGCCACTGTAGGCATGGGTCTGGGAAGAAAATGAGTTTTCCCTGGGTACACACGGAGCTATATAGGCCAGGGTGGGGCTCACCTTGCCATGCTCTAGGCCTAAAGGGAATCTCCACGTGAGTCCTTGCCTCGAGGTAAGGCCCTGAGTAGCCCTGCAGAAAGGGAGGCATGCAGCTCTTTCCATGAGCTCTTAGTGGAGGTCTGTTTTATTTTAAAGGAAGTACCCTTTTCAGGACTCCTACGGTCTTCGGGTGAGCATCATTTTTATTCCAAGATCACTGACTCCCTCCGCACCCCTGTGGGCCTGCTGAGCAGCATTGAGTCCCATACGTCCCACGGAGGCCCTCTGTGTCTGCAGAGTCTCGGGCAACACACTGTACGTTACTTCAGGAGAGCTCCGTTTCCAGAGCACTCGAACAGCATCAGAACCACATTTCTAGGCAGTCCAACATGCCCTGGAAGTCTTCGACATTGCCCTCGTCTGAGCTGCCCTGAGAAAACAGTCTGCTTAGAATTTATCAAAGACCTCGTTCCTGAAGTCACTCTATTCAAGGAGAAATACAGCATCTTACCATGCTGTGTCGCTCACAGGGCAAGAAACGTGAGAACTTGCCTCGAGGTAAGGCCATGAAATGCTATGCAGAAGCAGAGGCGTGTAGCAGTTTCCATGAGGCCGTAGTCGCTTATCTTCAGCATTTTAAAGCCAGTACGCTTTTCAGGACACCTAGGTGCCTCGCCTGGAAACCCTATTCCCTGCAAAAACACTGAGTACCCTCAGGCTCCCCTGGCCCTTCTAAGCACTATCCAGGGAAGGAGCTTTCCGACTCACAGTGTGTATGCCGAGTGTAGGGCAACACAGTGCACTCTTATTGGAACATCTTGATTTAGCCAGCATCGCACAGGTTCACGAGCACCGTTAAGCAAGTTCCAACAGGCCGTGGAAGTCGCTCTCATTCCCTAGTTTGAGCTGTACAGAGACAAACAGTAAGCTTCTCCTTCCATTCAGGACCTCCTACCTGAAGTCACCCTGCCTCCTGAAGAAAGACGACCTCGTTTCTATTGCAACTAAAGCACAGTTGTTCCTGTAGCAGGGCAGGCTTTTGAAGAGGCACGGGCCCAGAGGCATAGCTAGGGCTTTCCTTGGTGAGGCCGTTCACTACATTCAGGACACCCTGCCTCGAGAAGTTGATTCAGGGAAACAACCAGTGTGTACTCGGTGTCTCTTTTGCCTTGTTAGAAACCACAGAGATGTATGCTGCCTGTGCCCATGGAAATTGGGGCATGATGGGACTAGCCTTGCTTTCCATTTGGAAAGCTCCATTCTTGCTTTCGTGAAGCTCCCTGAAATTCTCTGCTGTTGACAGGCCCCTGGCCACTGTAGGCTTGGGTCTGGGAAGAAAATGAGTTTTCTCTGTCTACACACGGAGCTTCATTGGCCGCGGTGGGGCGCACCTTGCCATGCTCTAGAGCTAAAGGGAATCTCAACGTGAGTCCTTGCCTCGAGGTAAGGCCCTGAGTAGCCCTACAGAAAAGGAGGCATGCAGCTCTTTCCATTAGCTCTTAGTCGCTGTTCTGGTTTACTTTAAAGGAAGTACCCTTTTCAGGACTCCTAGGCCCCTCGGTTGAGCATCAATTTTGTTCCAAGATCTCTGAATACCTCCACACCCCTGTAGGCCTGCTGAGCAACAACGAGGCCCATTGGTCCCTCGGAGGTCCTCTGTGTCTGCTGAGTCATGGGCAACACACTGCACTCTTTCTTGTGATATCTTGATTCACAGCACTCGCACAGGTTCAAGAGCAACGTTCAAGCAAGTTCCAACATGCCGTGGAAATCGCACTCAATCCCTAGTCTGAGCTGCACAGAGAAAAACACTAGGCTTCTCCTTCCAATCAGGACCTCCTACCTGAAGTCACCCTGCTTCCAGGAGAAAGACGGCTTGCTTTCCTTTTGCAAGTAAAGCACAGTTTTTCCTGTAGCACTGCAGGCTTTTGAAAAGGCAGGGGCCCAGAGGCATGCCTAGGGCGTTCCTTGGTGAGGCCTCGGGCCCAGTGGCCTGGCTAGGGCGTTCCTTGGTGAGGCCGTTCACTAGATGCAGAACACCCTGCCTCGAGAAGTTGATTCAGGGAAGCAACCAGTGTGTACTCGGTGTCTCTTTTGACTCGTTAAAAACCACAGAGATGTATGCTGCCTGTGTCCATGGAAATGGGGGCATGATGGGACTAGCCTTGCTTTCCGTTTGGAAACCTCCTTTCTTGCTGCCGTGAAGCTCCCTGAAATTCTCTGCTGTTGACAGGCCTCTGGCCACTGTAGGCATGGGTCTGGGAAGAAAATGAGTTTTCCCTGGGTACACACGGAGCTATATAGGCCAGGGTGGGGCTCACCTTGCCATGCTCTAGAGCTAAAGGGAATCTCCACGTGAGTCCTTGCCTCGAGGTAAGGCCCTGAGTAGCCCTGCAGAAAGGGAGGCATGCAGCTCTTTCCATGAGCTCTTAGTGGAGGTCTGTTTTATTTTAAAGGAAGTACCCTTTTCAGGACTCCTACGGTCTTCGGGTGAGCATCATTTTTATTCCAAGATCACTGACTCCCTCCGCACCCCTGTGGGCCTGCTGAGCAGCATTGAGTCCCATACGTCCCACGGAGGCCCTCTGTGTCTGCAGAGTCTCGGGCAACACACTGTACGTTACTTCAGGAGAGCTCCGTTTCCAGAGCACTCGAACAGCATCAGAACCACATTTCTAGGCAGTCCAACATGCCCTGGAAGTCTTCGACATTGCCCTCGTCTGAGCTGCCCTGAGAAAACAGTCTGCTTAGAATTTATCAAAGACCTCGTTCCTGAAGTCACTCTATTCAAGGAGAAATACAGCATCTTACCATGCTGTGTCGCTCACAGGGCAAGAAACGTGAGAACTTGCCTCGAGGTAAGGCCATGAAATGCTATGCAGAAGCAGAGGCGTGTAGCAGTTTCCATGAGGCCGTAGTCGCTTATCTTCAGCATTTTAAAGCCAGTACGCTTTTCAGGACACCTAGGTGCCTCGCCTGGAAACCCTATTCCCTGCAAAAACACTGAGTACCCTCAGGCTCCCCTGGCCCTTCTAAGCACTATCCAGGGAAGGAGCTTTCCGACTCACAGTGTGTATGCCAAGTGTAGGGCAACACAGTGCACTCTTATTGGAACATCTTGATTTAGCCAGCATCGCACAGGTTCACGAGCACCGTTAAGCAAGTTCCAACAGGCCGTGGAAGTCGCTCTCATTCCCTAGTTTGAGCTGTACAGAGACAAACAGTAAGCTTCTCCTTCCATTCAGGACCTCCTACCTGAAGTCACCCTGCCTCCTGAAGAAAGACGACCTCGTTTCTATTGCAACTAAAGCACAGTTGTTCCTGTAGCAGGGCAGGCTTTTGAAGAGGCACGGGCCCAGAGGCATAGCTAGGGCTTTCCTTGGTGAGGCCGTTCACTACATTCAGGACACCCTGCCTCGAGAAGTTGATTCAGGGAAACAACCAGTGTGTACTCGGTGTCTCTTTTGCCTTGTTAGAAACCACAGAGATGTATGCTGCCTGTGCCCATGGAAATTGGGGCATGATGGGACTAGCCTTGCTTTCCATTTGGAAAGCTCCATTCTTGCTTTCGTGAAGCTCCCTGAAATTCTCTGCTGTTGACAGGCCCCTGGCCACTGTAGGCTTGGGTCTGGGAAGAAAATGAGTTTTCTCTGTCTACACACGGAGCTTCATTGGCCGCGGTGGGGCGCACCTTGCCATGCTCTAGAGCTAAAGGGAATCTCAACGTGAGTCCTTGCCTCGAGGTAAGGCCCTGAGTAGCCCTACAGAAAAGGAGGCATGCAGCTCTTTCCATTAGCTCTTAGTCGCTGTTCTGGTTTACTTTAAAGGAAGTACCCTTTTCAGGACTCCTAGGCCCCTCGGTTGAGCATCAATTTTGTTCCAAGATCTCTGAATACCTCCACACCCCTGTAGGCCTGCTGAGCAACAACGAGGCCCATTGGTCCCTCGGAGGTCCTCTGTGTCTGCTGAGTCATGGGCAACACACTGCACTCTTTCTTGTGATATCTTGATTCACAGCACTCGCACAGGTTCAAGAGCAACGTTCAAGCAAGTTCCAACATGCCGTGGAAATCGCACTCAATCCCTAGTCTGAGCTGCACAGAGAAAAACACTAGTCTTCTCCTTCCAATCAGGACCTCCTACCTGAAGTCACCCTGCTTCCAGGAGAAAGACGGCTTGCTTTCCTTTTGCAAGTAAAGCACAGTTTTTCCTGTAGCACTGCAGGCTTTTGAAAAGGCAGGGGCCCAGAGGCCTGCCTAGGGCGTTCCTTGGTGAGGCCTCGGGCCCAGTGGCCTGGCTAGGGCGTTCCTGGGTGAGGCCGTTCACTAGATGCAGAACACCCTGCCTCGAGAAGTTGATTCAGGGAAGCAACCAGTGTGTACTCGGTGTCTCTTTTGACTCGTTGAAAACCACAGAGATGTATTCTGCCTGTGTCATCAGAACCACATTTCTAGGCAGTCCAACATGCCCTGGAAGTCTTCGACATTGCCCTCGTCTGAGCTGCCCTGAGAAAACAGTCTGCTTAGAATTTATCAAAGACCTCGTTCCTGAAGTCACTCTATTCAAGGAGAAATACAGCATCTTACCATGCTGTGTCGCTCACAGGGCAAGAAACGTGAGAACTTGCCTCGAGGTAAGGCCATGAAATGCTATGCAGAAGCAGAGGCGTGTAGCAGTTTCCATGAGGCCGTAGTCGCTTATCTTCAGCATTTTAAAGCCAGTACGCTTTTCAGGACACCTAGGTGCCTCGCCTGGAAACCCTATTCCCTGCAAAAACACTGAGTACCCTCAGGCTCCCTTGGCCCTTCTAAGCACTATCCAGGGAAGGAGCTTTCCGACTCACAGTGTGTATGCCGAGTGTAGGGCAACACAGTGCACTCTTATTGGAACATCTTGATTTAGCCAGCATCGCACAGGTTCACGAGCACCGTTAAGCAAGTTCCAACAGGCCGTGGAAGTCGCTCTCATTCCCTAGTTTGAGCTGTACAGAGACAAACAGTAAGCTTCTCCTTCCATTCAGGACCTCCTACCTGAAGTCACCCTGCCTCCTGAAGAAAGACGACCTCGTTTCTATTGCAACTAAAGCACAGTTGTTCCTGTAGCAGGGCAGGCTTTTGAAGAGGCACGGGCCCAGAGGCATAGCTAGGGCTTTCCTTGGTGAGGCCGTTCACTACATTCAGGACACCCTGCCTCGAGAAGTTGATTCAGGGAAACAACCAGTGTGTACTCTGTGTCTCTTTTGCCTTGTTAGAAACCACAGAGATGTATGCTACCTGTGCCCATGGAAATTGGGGCATGATGGGACTAGCCTTGCTTTCCATTTGGAAAGCTCCATTCTTGCTTTCGTGAAGCTCCCTGAAATTCTCTGCTGTTGACAGGCCCCTGGCCACTGTAGGCTTGGGTCTGGGAAGAAAATGAGTTTTCTCTGTCTACACACGGAGCTTCATTGGCCGCGGTGGGGCGCACCTTGCCATGCTCTAGAGCTAAAGGGAATCTCAACGTGAGTCCTTGCCTCGAGGTAAGGCCCTGAGTAGCCCTACAGAAAAGGAGGCATGCAGCTCTTTCCATTAGCTCTTAGTCGCTGTTCTGGTTTACTTTAAAGGAAGTACCCTTTTCAGGACTCCTAGGCCCCTCGGTTGAGCATCAATTTTGTTCCAAGATCTCTGAGTACCTCCACACCCCTGTAGGCCTGCTGAGCAACAACGAGGCCCATTGGTCCCTCGGAGGTCCTCTGTGTCTGCTGAGTCATGGGCAACACACTGCACTCTTTCTTGTGATATCTTGATTCACAGCACTCGCACAGGTTCAAGAGCAACGTTCAAGCAAGTTCCAACATGCCGTGGAAATCGCACTCAATCCCTAGTCTGAGCTGCACAGAGAAAAACACTAGTCTTCTCCTTCCAATCAGGACCTCCTACCTGAAGTCACCCTGCTTCCAGGAGAAAGACGGCTTGCTTTCCTTTTGCAAGTAAAGCACAGTTTTTCCTGTAGCACTGCAGGCTTTTGAAAAGGCAGGGGCCCAGAGGCCTGCCTAGGGCGTTCCTTGGTGAGGCCTCGGGCCCAGTGGCCTGGCTAGGGCGTTCCTGGGTGAGGCCGTTCACTAGATGCAGAACACCCTGCCTCGAGAAGTTGATTCAGGGAAGCAACCAGTGTGTACTCGGTGTCTCTTTTGACTCGTTGAAAACCACAGAGATGTATTCTGCCTGTGTCATCAGAACCACATTTCTAGGCAGTCCAACATGCCCTGGAAGTCTTCGACATTGCCCTCGTCTGAGCTGCCCTGAGAAAACAGTCTGCTTAGAATTTATCAAAGACCTCGTTCCTGAAGTCACTCTATTCAAGGAGAAATACAGCATCTTACCATGCTGTGTCGCTCACAGGGCAAGAAACGTGAGAACTTGCCTCGAGGTAAGGCCATGAAATGCTATGCAGAAGCAGAGGCGTGTAGCAGTTTCCATGAGGCCGTAGTCGCTTATCTTCAGCATTTTAAAGCCAGTACGCTTTTCAGGACACCTAGGTGCCTCGCCTGGAAACCCTATTCCCTGCAAAAACACTGAGTACCCTCAGGCTCCCCTGGCCCTTCTAAGCACTATCCAGGGAAGGAGCTTTCCGACTCACAGTGTGTATGCCGAGTGTAGGGCAACACAGTGCACTCTTATTGGAACATCTTGATTTAGCCAGCATCGCACAGGTTCACGAGCACCGTTAAGCAAGTTCCAACAGGCCGTGGAAGTCGCTCTCATTCCCTAGTTTGAGCTGTACAGAGACAAACAGTAAGCTTCTCCTTCCATTCAGGACCTCCTACCTGAAGTCACCCTGCCTCCTGAAGAAAGACGACCTCGTTTCTATTGCAACTAAAGCACAGTTGTTCCTGTAGCAGGGCAGGCTTTTGAAGAGGCACGGGCCCAGAGGCATAGCTAGGGCTTTCCTTGGTGAGGCCGTTCACTACATTCAGGACACCCTGCCTCGAGAAGTTGATTCAGGGAAACAACCAGTGTGTACTCTGTGTCTCTTTTGCCTTGTTAGAAACCACAGAGATGTATGCTGCCTGTGCCCATGGAAATGGGGGCATGATGGGACTAGCCTTGCTTTCCATTTGGAAAGCTCCATTCTTGCTTTCGTGAAGCTCCCTGAAATTCTCTGCTGTTGACAGGCCCCTGGCCACTGTAGGCTTGGGTCTGGGAAGAAAATGAGTTTTCTCTGTCTACACACGGAGCTTCATTGGCCGCGGTGGGGCGCACCTTGCCATGCTCTAGAGCTAAAGGGAATCTCAACGTGAGTCCTTGCCTCGAGGTAAGGCCCTGAGTAGCCCTACAGAAAAGGAGGCATGCAGCTCTTTCCATTAGCTCTTAGTCGCTGTTCTGGTTTACTTTAAAGGAAGTACCCTTTTCAGGACTCCTAGGCCCCTCGGTTGAGCATCAATTTTGTTCCAAGATCTCTGAGTACCTCCACACCCCTGTAGGCCTGCTGAGCAACAACGAGGCCCATTGGTCCCTCGGAGGTCCTCTGTGTCTGCTGAGTCATGGGCAACACACTGCACTCTTTCTTGTGATATCTTGATTCACAGCACTCGCACAGGTTCAAGAGCAACGTTCAAGCAAGTTCCAACATGCCGTGGAAATCGCACTCAATCCCTAGTCTGAGCTGCACAGAGAAAAACACTAGGCTTCTCCTTCCAATCAGGACCTCCTACCTGAAGTCACCCTGCTTCCAGGAGAAAGACGGCTTGCTTTCCTTTTGCAAGTAAAGCACAGTTTTTCCTGTAGCACTGCAGGCTTTTGAAAAGGCAGGGGCCCAGAGGCCTGCCTAGGGCGTTCCTTGGTGAGGCCTCGGGCCCAGTGGCCTGGCTAGGGCGTTCCTTGGTGAGGCCGTTCACTAGATGCAGAACACCCTGCCTCGAGAAGTTGATTCAGGGAAGCAACCAGTGTGTACTCGGTGTCTCTTTTGACTCGTTAAAAACCACAGAGATGTATGCTGCCTGTGTCCATGGAAATGGGGGCATGATGGGACTAGCCTTGCTTTCCGTTTGGAAACCTCCTTTCTTGCTGCCGTGAAGCTCCCTGAAATTCTCTGCTGTTGACAGGCCTCTGGCCACTGTAGGCATGGGTCTGGGAAGAAAATGAGTTTTCCCTGGGTACACACGGAGCTATATAGGCCAGGGTGGGGCTCACCTTGCCATGCTCTAGAGCTAAAGGGAATCTCCACGTGAGTCCTTGCCTCGAGGTAAGGCCCTGAGTAGCCCTGCAGAAAGGGAGGCATGCAGCTCTTTCCATGAGCTCTTAGTGGAGGTCTGTTTTATTTTAAAGGAAGTACCCTTTTCAGGACTCCTACGGTCTTCGGGTGAGCATCATTTTTATTCCAAGATCACTGACTCCCTCCGCACCCCTGTGGGTCTGCTGAGCAGCATTGAGTCCCATACGTCCCACGGAGGCCCTCTGTGTCTGCAGAGTCTCGGGCAACACACTGTACGTTACTTCAGGAGAGCTCCGTTTCCAGAGCACTCGAACAGCATCAGAACCACATTTCTAGGCAGTCCAACATGCCCTGGAAGTCTTCGACATTGCCCTCGTCTGAGCTGCCCTGAGAAAACAGTCTGCTTAGAATTTATCAAAGACCTCGTTCCTGAAGTCACTCTATTCAAGGAGAAATACAGCATCTTACCATGCTGTGTCGCTCACAGGGCAAGAAACGTGAGAACTTGCCTCGAGGTAAGGCCATGAAATGCTATGCAGAAGCAGAGGCGTGTAGCAGTTTCCATGAGGCCGTAGTCGCTTATCTTCAGCATTTTAAAGCCAGTACGCTTTTCAGGACACCTAGGTGCCTCGCCTGGAAACCCTATTCCCTGCAAAAACACTGAGTACCCTCAGGCTCCCCTGGCCCTTCTAAGCACTATCCAGGGAAGGAGCTTTCCGACTCACAGTGTGTATGCCGAGTGTAGGGCAACACAGTGCACTCTTATTGGAACATCTTGATTTAGCCAGCATCGCACAGGTTCACGAGCACCGTTAAGCAAGTTCCAACAGGCCGTGGAAGTCGCTCTCATTCCCTAGTTTGAGCTGTACAGAGACAAACAGTAAGCTTCTCCTTCCATTCAGGACCTCCTACCTGAAGTCACCCTGCCTCCTGAAGAAAGACGACCTCGTTTCTATTGCAACTAAAGCACAGTTGTTCCTGTAGCAGGGCAGGCTTTTGAAGAGGCACGGGCCCAGAGGCATAGCTAGGGCTTTCCTTGGTGAGGCCGTTCACTACATTCAGGACACCCTGCCTCGAGAAGTTGATTCAGGGAAACAACCAGTGTGTACTCTGTGTCTCTTTTGCCTTGTTAGAAACCACAGAGATGTATGCTGCCTGTGCCCATGGAAATGGGGGCATGATGGGACTAGCCTTGCTTTCCATTTGGAAAGCTCCATTCTTGCTTTCGTGAAGCTCCCTGAAATTCTCTGCTGTTGACAGGCCCCTGGCCACTGTAGGCTTGGGTCTGGGAAGAAAATGAGTTTTCTCTGTCTACACACGGAGCTTCATTGGCCGCGGTGGGGCGCACCTTGCCATGCTCTAGAGCTAAAGGGAATCTCAACGTGAGTCCTTGCCTCGAGGTAAGGCCCTGAGTAGCCCTACAGAAAAGGAGGCATGCAGCTCTTTCCATTAGCTCTTAGTCGCTGTTCTGGTTTACTTTAAAGGAAGTACCCTTTTCAGGACTCCTAGGCCCCTCGGTTGAGCATCAATTTTGTTCCAAGATCTCTGAGTACCTCCACACCCCTGTAGGCCTGCTGAGCAACAACGAGGCCCATTGGTCCCTCGGAGGTCCTCTGTGTCTGCTGAGTCATGGGCAACACACTGCACTCTTTCTTGTGATATCTTGATTCACAGCACTCGCACAGGTTCAAGAGCAACGTTCAAGCAAGTTCCAACATGCCGTGGAAATCGCACTCAATCCCTAGTCTGAGCTGCACAGAGAAAAACACTAGTCTTCTCCTTCCAATCAGGACCTCCTACCTGAAGTCACCCTGCTTCCAGGAGAAAGACGGCTTGCTTTCCTTTTGCAAGTAAAGCACAGTTTTTCCTGTAGCACTGCAGGCTTTTGAAAAGGCAGGGGCCCAGAGGCCTGCCTAGGGCGTTCCTTGGTGAGGCCTCGGGCCCAGTGGCCTGGCTAGGGCGTTCCTGGGTGAGGCCGTTCACTAGATGCAGAACACCCTGCCTCGAGAAGTTGATTCAGGGAAGCAACCAGTGTGTACTCGGTGTCTCTTTTGACTCGTTGAAAACCACAGAGATGTATTCTGCCTGTGTCATCAGAACCACATTTCTAGGCAGTCCAACATGCCCTGGAAGTCTTCGACATTGCCCTCGTCTGAGCTGCCCTGAGAAAACAGTCTGCTTAGAATTTATCAAAGACCTCGTTCCTGAAGTCACTCTATTCAAGGAGAAATACAGCATCTTACCATGCTGTGTCGCTCACAGGGCAAGAAACGTGAGAACTTGCCTCGAGGTAAGGCCATGAAATGCTATGCAGAAGCAGAGGCGTGTAGCAGTTTCCATGAGGCCGTAGTCGCTTATCTTCAGCATTTTAAAGCCAGTACGCTTTTCAGGACACCTAGGTGCCTCGCCTGGAAACCCTATTCCCTGCAAAAACACTGAGTACCCTCAGGCTCCCCTGGCCCTTCTAAGCACTATCCAGGGAAGGAGCTTTCCGACTCACAGTGTGTATGCCGAGTGTAGGGCAACACAGTGCACTCTTATTGGAACATCTTGATTTAGCCAGCATCGCACAGGTTCACGAGCACCGTTAAGCAAGTTCCAACAGGCCGTGGAAGTCGCTCTCATTCCCTAGTTTGAGCTGTACAGAGACAAACAGTAAGCTTCTCCTTCCATTCAGGACCTCCTACCTGAAGTCACCCTGCCTCCTGAAGAAAGACGACCTCGTTTCTATTGCAACTAAAGCACAGTTGTTCCTGTAGCAGGGCAGGCTTTTGAAGAGGCACGGGCCCAGAGGCATAGCTAGGGCTTTCCTTGGTGAGGCCGTTCACTACATTCAGGACACCCTGCCTCGAGAAGTTGATTCAGGGAAACAACCAGTGTGTACTCTGTGTCTCTTTTGCCTTGTTAGAAACCACAGAGATGTATGCTGCCTGTGCCCATGGAAATGGGGGCATGATGGGACTAGCCTTGCTTTCCATTTGGAAAGCTCCATTCTTGCTTTCGTGAAGCTCCCTGAAATTCTCTGCTGTTGACAGGCCCCTGGCCACTGTAGGCTTGGGTCTGGGAAGAAAATGAGTTTTCTCTGTCTACACACGGAGCTTCATTGGCCGCGGTGGGGCGCACCTTGCCATGCTCTAGAGCTAAAGGGAATCTCAACGTGAGTCCTTGCCTCGAGGTAAGGCCCTGAGTAGCCCTACAGAAAAGGAGGCATGCAGCTCTTTCCATTAGCTCTTAGTCGCTGTTCTGGTTTACTTTAAAGGAAGTACCCTTTTCAGGACTCCTAGGCCCCTCGGTTGAGCATCAATTTTGTTCCAAGATCTCTGAGTACCTCCACACCCCTGTAGGCCTGCTGAGCAACAACGAGGCCCATTGGTCCCTCGGAGGTCCTCTGTGTCTGCTGAGTCATGGGCAACACACTGCACTCTTTCTTGTGATATCTTGATTCACAGCACTCGCACAGGTTCAAGAGCAACGTTCAAGCAAGTTCCAACATGCCGTGGAAATCGCACTCAATCCCTAGTCTGAGCTGCACAGAGAAAAACACTAGGCTTCTCCTTCCAATCAGGACCTCCTACCTGAAGTCACCCTGCTTCCAGGAGAAAGACGGCTTGCTTTCCTTTTGCAAGTAAAGCACAGTTTTTCCTGTAGCACTGCAGGCTTTTGAAAAGGCAGGGGCCCAGAGG
The DNA here is from genome assembly GCF_965194825.1 of Balaenoptera physalus. Taxonomy (NCBI): domain Eukaryota; kingdom Metazoa; phylum Chordata; class Mammalia; order Artiodactyla; family Balaenopteridae; genus Balaenoptera; species Balaenoptera physalus. The sequence continues at coordinate 319,943 of NW_028126148.1, forward strand.
CCTGCCTAGGGCGTTCCTTGGTGAGGCCTCGGGCCCAGTGGCCTGGCTACGGCGTTCCTTGGTGAGGCCGTTCACTAGATGCAGAACACCCTGCCTCGAGAAGTTGATTCAGGGAAGCAACCAGTGTGTACTCGGTGTCTCTTTTGACTCGTTAAAAACCACAGAGATGTATGCTGCCTGTGTCCATGGAAATGGGGGCATGATGGGACTAGCCTTGCTTTCCGTTTGGAAACCTCCTTTCTTGCTGCCGTGAAGCTCCCTGAAATTCTCTGCTGTTGACAGGCCTCTGGCCACTGTAGGCATGGGTCTGGGAAGAAAATGAGTTTTCCCTGGGTACACACGGAGCTATATAGGCCAGGGTGGGGCTCACCTTGCCATGCTCTAGAGCTAAAGGGAATCTCCACGTGAGTCCTTGCCTCGAGGTAAGGCCCTGAGTAGCCCTGCAGAAAGGGAGGCATGCAGCTCTTTCCATGAGCTCTTAGTGGAGGTCTGTTTTATTTTAAAGGAAGTACCCTTTTCAGGACTCCTACGGTCTTCGGGTGAGCATCATTTTTATTCCAAGATCACTGACTCCCTCCGCACCCCTGTGGGTCTGCTGAGCAGCATTGAGTCCCATACGTCCCACGGAGGCCCTCTGTGTCTGCAGAGTCTCGGGCAACACACTGTACGTTACTTCAGGAGAGCTCCGTTTCCAGAGCACTCGAACAGCATCAGAACCACATTTCTAGGCAGTCCAACATGCCCTGGAAGTCTTCGACATTGCCCTCGTCTGAGCTGCCCTGAGAAAACAGTCTGCTTAGAATTTATCAAAGACCTCGTTCCTGAAGTCACTCTATTCAAGGAGAAATACAGCATCTTACCATGCTGTGTCGCTCACAGGGCAAGAAACGTGAGAACTTGCCTCGAGGTAAGGCCATGAAATGCTATGCAGAAGCAGAGGCGTGTAGCAGTTTCCATGAGGCCGTAGTCGCTTATCTTCAGCATTTTAAAGCCAGTACGCTTTTCAGGACACCTAGGTGCCTCGCCTGGAAACCCTATTCCCTGCAAAAACACTGAGTACCCTCAGGCTCCCCTGGCCCTTCTAAGCACTATCCAGGGAAGGAGCTTTCCGACTCACAGTGTGTATGCCGAGTGTAGGGCAACACAGTGCACTCTTATTGGAACATCTTGATTTAGCCAGCATCGCACAGGTTCACGAGCACCGTTAAGCAAGTTCCAACAGGCCGTGGAAGTCGCTCTCATTCCCTAGTTTGAGCTGTACAGAGACAAACAGTAAGCTTCTCCTTCCATTCAGGACCTCCTACCTGAAGTCACCCTGCCTCCTGAAGAAAGACGACCTCGTTTCTATTGCAACTAAAGCACAGTTGTTCCTGTAGCAGGGCAGGCTTTTGAAGAGGCACGGGCCCAGAGGCATAGCTAGGGCTTTCCTTGGTGAGGCCGTTCACTACATTCAGGACACCCTGCCTCGAGAAGTTGATTCAGGGAAACAACCAGTGTGTACTCTGTGTCTCTTTTGCCTTGTTAGAAACCACAGAGATGTATGCTGCCTGTGCCCATGGAAATGGGGGCATGATGGGACTAGCCTTGCTTTCCATTTGGAAAGCTCCATTCTTGCTTTCGTGAAGCTCCCTGAAATTCTCTGCTGTTGACAGGCCCCTGGCCACTGTAGGCTTGGGTCTGGGAAGAAAATGAGTTTTCTCTGTCTACACACGGAGCTTCATTGGCCGCGGTGGGGCGCACCTTGCCATGCTCTAGAGCTAAAGGGAATCTCAACGTGAGTCCTTGCCTCGAGGTAAGGCCCTGAGTAGCCCTACAGAAAAGGAGGCATGCAGCTCTTTCCATTAGCTCTTAGTCGCTGTTCTGGTTTACTTTAAAGGAAGTACCCTTTTCAGGACTCCTAGGCCCCTCGGTTGAGCATCAATTTTGTTCCAAGATCTCTGAGTACCTCCACACCCCTGTAGGCCTGCTGAGCAACAACGAGGCCCATTGGTCCCTCGGAGGTCCTCTGTGTCTGCTGAGTCATGGGCAACACACTGCACTCTTTCTTGTGATATCTTGATTCACAGCACTCGCACAGGTTCAAGAGCAACGTTCAAGCAAGTTCCAACATGCCGTGGAAATCGCACTCAATCCCTAGTCTGAGCTGCACAGAGAAAAACACTAGGCTTCTCCTTCCAATCAGGACCTCCTACCTGAAGTCACCCTGCTTCCAGGAGAAAGACGGCTTGCTTTCCTTTTGCAAGTAAAGCACAGTTTTTCCTGTAGCACTGCAGGCTTTTGAAAAGGCAGGGGCCCAGAGGCCTGCCTAGGGCGTTCCTTGGTGAGGCCTCGGGCCCAGTGGCCTGGCTAGGGCGTTCCTTGGTGAGGCCGTTCACTAGATGCAGAACACCCTGCCTCGAGAAGTTGATTCAGGGAAGCAACCAGTGTGTACTCGGTGTCTCTTTTGACTCGTTAAAAACCACAGAGATGTATGCTGCCTGTGTCCATGGAAATGGGGGCATGATGGGACTAGCCTTGCTTTCCGTTTGGAAACCTCCTTTCTTGCTGCCGTGAAGCTCCCTGAAATTCTCTGCTGTTGACAGGCCTCTGGCCACTGTAGGCATGGGTCTGGGAAGAAAATGAGTTTTCCCTGGGTACACACGGAGCTATATAGGCCAGGGTGGGGCTCACCTTGCCATGCTCTAGAGCTAAAGGGAATCTCCACGTGAGTCCTTGCCTCGAGGTAAGGCCCTGAGTAGCCCTGCAGAAAGGGAGGCATGCAGCTCTTTCCATGAGCTCTTAGTGGAGGTCTGTTTTATTTTAAAGGAAGTACCCTTTTCAGGACTCCTACGGTCTTCGGGTGAGCATCATTTTTATTCCAAGATCACTGACTCCCTCCGCACCCCTGTGGGTCTGCTGAGCAGCATTGAGTCCCATACGTCCCACGGAGGCCCTCTGTGTCTGCAGAGTCTCGGGCAACACACTGTACGTTACTTCAGGAGAGCTCCGTTTCCAGAGCACTCGAACAGCATCAGAACCACATTTCTAGGCAGTCCAACATGCCCTGGAAGTCTTCGACATTGCCCTCGTCTGAGCTGCCCTGAGAAAACAGTCTGCTTAGAATTTATCAAAGACCTCGTTCCTGAAGTCACTCTATTCAAGGAGAAATACAGCATCTTACCATGCTGTGTCGCTCACAGGGCAAGAAACGTGAGAACTTGCCTCGAGGTAAGGCCATGAAATGCTATGCAGAAGCAGAGGCGTGTAGCAGTTTCCATGAGGCCGTAGTCGCTTATCTTCAGCATTTTAAAGCCAGTACGCTTTTCAGGACACCTAGGTGCCTCGCCTGGAAACCCTATTCCCTGCAAAAACACTGAGTACCCTCAGGCTCCCCTGGCCCTTCTAAGCACTATCCAGGGAAGGAGCTTTCCGACTCACAGTGTGTATGCCGAGTGTAGGGCAACACAGTGCACTCTTATTGGAACATCTTGATTTAGCCAGCATCGCACAGGTTCACGAGCACCGTTAAGCAAGTTCCAACAGGCCGTGGAAGTCGCTCTCATTCCCTAGTTTGAGCTGTACAGAGACAAACAGTAAGCTTCTCCTTCCATTCAGGACCTCCTACCTGAAGTCACCCTGCCTCCTGAAGAAAGACGACCTCGTTTCTATTGCAACTAAAGCACAGTTGTTCCTGTAGCAGGGCAGGCTTTTGAAGAGGCACGGGCCCAGAGGCATAGCTAGGGCTTTCCTTGGTGAGGCCGTTCACTACATTCAGGACACCCTGCCTCGAGAAGTTGATTCAGGGAAACAACCAGTGTGTACTCTGTGTCTCTTTTGCCTTGTTAGAAACCACAGAGATGTATGCTGCCTGTGCCCATGGAAATGGGGGCATGATGGGACTAGCCTTGCTTTCCATTTGGAAAGCTCCATTCTTGCTTTCGTGAAGCTCCCTGAAATTCTCTGCTGTTGACAGGCCCCTGGCCACTGTAGGCTTGGGTCTGGGAAGAAAATGAGTTTTCTCTGTCTACACACGGAGCTTCATTGGCCGCGGTGGGGCGCACCTTGCCATGCTCTAGAGCTAAAGGGAATCTCAACGTGAGTCCTTGCCTCGAGGTAAGGCCCTGAGTAGCCCTACAGAAAAGGAGGCATGCAGCTCTTTCCATTAGCTCTTAGTCGCTGTTCTGGTTTACTTTAAAGGAAGTACCCTTTTCAGGACTCCTAGGCCCCTCGGTTGAGCATCAATTTTGTTCCAAGATCTCTGAGTACCTCCACACCCCTGTAGGCCTGCTGAGCAACAACGAGGCCCATTGGTCCCTCGGAGGTCCTCTGTGTCTGCTGAGTCATGGGCAACACACTGCACTCTTTCTTGTGATATCTTGATTCACAGCACTCGCACAGGTTCAAGAGCAACGTTCAAGCAAGTTCCAACATGCCGTGGAAATCGCACTCAATCCCTAGTCTGAGCTGCACAGAGAAAAACACTAGGCTTCTCCTTCCAATCAGGACCTCCTACCTGAAGTCACCCTGCTTCCAGGAGAAAGACGGCTTGCTTTCCTTTTGCAAGTAAAGCACAGTTTTTCCTGTAGCACTGCAGGCTTTTGAAAAGGCAGGGGCCCAGAGGCCTGCCTAGGGCGTTCCTTGGTGAGGCCTCGGGCCCAGTGGCCTGGCTAGGGCGTTCCTTGGTGAGGCCGTTCACTAGATGCAGAACACCCTGCCTCGAGAAGTTGATTCAGGGAAGCAACCAGTGTGTACTCGGTGTCTCTTTTGACTCGTTAAAAACCACAGAGATGTATGCTGCCTGTGTCCATGGAAATGGGGGCATGATGGGACTAGCCTTGCTTTCCGTTTGGAAACCTCCTTTCTTGCTGCCGTGAAGCTCCCTGAAATTCTCTGCTGTTGACAGGCCTCTGGCCACTGTAGGCATGGGTCTGGGAAGAAAATGAGTTTTCCCTGGGTACACACGGAGCTATATAGGCCAGGGTGGGGCTCACCTTGCCATGCTCTAGAGCTAAAGGGAATCTCCACGTGAGTCCTTGCCTCGAGGTAAGGCCCTGAGTAGCCCTGCAGAAAGGGAGGCATGCAGCTCTTTCCATGAGCTCTTAGTGGAGGTCTGTTTTATTTTAAAGGAAGTACCCTTTTCAGGACTCCTACGGTCTTCGGGTGAGCATCATTTTTATTCCAAGATCACTGACTCCCTCCGCACCCCTGTGGGTCTGCTGAGCAGCATTGAGTCCCATACGTCCCACGGAGGCCCTCTGTGTCTGCAGAGTCTCGGGCAACACACTGTACGTTACTTCAGGAGAGCTCCGTTTCCAGAGCACTCGAACAGCATCAGAACCACATTTCTAGGCAGTCCAACATGCCCTGGAAGTCTTCGACATTGCCCTCGTCTGAGCTGCCCTGAGAAAACAGTCTGCTTAGAATTTATCAAAGACCTCGTTCCTGAAGTCACTCTATTCAAGGAGAAATACAGCATCTTACCATGCTGTGTCGCTCACAGGGCAAGAAACGTGAGAACTTGCCTCGAGGTAAGGCCATGAAATGCTATGCAGAAGCAGAGGCGTGTAGCAGTTTCCATGAGGCCGTAGTCGCTTATCTTCAGCATTTTAAAGCCAGTACGCTTTTCAGGACACCTAGGTGCCTCGCCTGGAAACCCTATTCCCTGCAAAAACACTGAGTACCCTCAGGCTCCCCTGGCCCTTCTAAGCACTATCCAGGGAAGGAGCTTTCCGACTCACAGTGTGTATGCCGAGTGTAGGGCAACACAGTGCACTCTTATTGGAACATCTTGATTTAGCCAGCATCGCACAGGTTCACGAGCACCGTTAAGCAAGTTCCAACAGGCCGTGGAAGTCGCTCTCATTCCCTAGTTTGAGCTGTACAGAGACAAACAGTAAGCTTCTCCTTCCATTCAGGACCTCCTACCTGAAGTCACCCTGCCTCCTGAAGAAAGACGACCTCGTTTCTATTGCAACTAAAGCACAGTTGTTCCTGTAGCAGGGCAGGCTTTTGAAGAGGCACGGGCCCAGAGGCATAGCTAGGGCTTTCCTTGGTGAGGCCGTTCACTACATTCAGGACACCCTGCCTCGAGAAGTTGATTCAGGGAAACAACCAGTGTGTACTCTGTGTCTCTTTTGCCTTGTTAGAAACCACAGAGATGTATGCTGCCTGTGCCCATGGAAATGGGGGCATGATGGGACTAGCCTTGCTTTCCATTTGGAAAGCTCCATTCTTGCTTTCGTGAAGCTCCCTGAAATTCTCTGCTGTTGACAGGCCCCTGGCCACTGTAGGCTTGGGTCTGGGAAGAAAATGAGTTTTCTCTGTCTACACACGGAGCTTCATTGGCCGCGGTGGGGCGCACCTTGCCATGCTCTAGAGCTAAAGGGAATCTCAACGTGAGTCCTTGCCTCGAGGTAAGGCCCTGAGTAGCCCTACAGAAAAGGAGGCATGCAGCTCTTTCCATTAGCTCTTAGTCGCTGTTCTGGTTTACTTTAAAGGAAGTACCCTTTTCAGGACTCCTAGGCCCCTCGGTTGAGCATCAATTTTGTTCCAAGATCTCTGAGTACCTCCACACCCCTGTAGGCCTGCTGAGCAACAACGAGGCCCATTGGTCCCTCGGAGGTCCTCTGTGTCTGCTGAGTCATGGGCAACACACTGCACTCTTTCTTGTGATATCTTGATTCACAGCACTCGCACAGGTTCAAGAGCAACGTTCAAGCAAGTTCCAACATGCCGTGGAAATCGCACTCAATCCCTAGTCTGAGCTGCACAGAGAAAAACACTAGGCTTCTCCTTCCAATCAGGACCTCCTACCTGAAGTCACCCTGCTTCCAGGAGAAAGACGGCTTGCTTTCCTTTTGCAAGTAAAGCACAGTTTTTCCTGTAGCACTGCAGGCTTTTGAAAAGGCAGGGGCCCAGAGGCCTGCCTAGGGCGTTCCTTGGTGAGGCCTCGGGCCCAGTGGCCTGGCTAGGGCGTTCCTTGGTGAGGCCGTTCACTAGATGCAGAACACCCTGCCTCGAGAAGTTGATTCAGGGAAGCAACCAGTGTGTACTCGGTGTCTCTTTTGACTCGTTAAAAACCACAGAGATGTATGCTGCCTGTGTCCATGGAAATGGGGGCATGATGGGACTAGCCTTGCTTTCCGTTTGGAAACCTCCTTTCTTGCTGCCGTGAAGCTCCCTGAAATTCTCTGCTGTTGACAGGCCTCTGGCCACTGTAGGCATGGGTCTGGGAAGAAAATGAGTTTTCCCTGGGTACACACGGAGCTATATAGGCCAGGGTGGGGCTCACCTTGCCATGCTCTAGAGCTAAAGGGAATCTCCACGTGAGTCCTTGCCTCGAGGTAAGGCCCTGAGTAGCCCTGCAGAAAGGGAGGCATGCAGCTCTTTCCATGAGCTCTTAGTGGAGGTCTGTTTTATTTTAAAGGAAGTACCCTTTTCAGGACTCCTACGGTCTTCGGGTGAGCATCATTTTTATTCCAAGATCACTGACTCCCTCCGCACCCCTGTGGGTCTGCTGAGCAGCATTGAGTCCCATACGTCCCACGGAGGCCCTCTGTGTCTGCAGAGTCTCGGGCAACACACTGTACGTTACTTCAGGAGAGCTCCGTTTCCAGAGCACTCGAACAGCATCAGAACCACATTTCTAGGCAGTCCAACATGCCCTGGAAGTCTTCGACATTGCCCTCGTCTGAGCTGCCCTGAGAAAACAGTCTGCTTAGAATTTATCAAAGACCTCGTTCCTGAAGTCACTCTATTCAAGGAGAAATACAGCATCTTACCATGCTGTGTCGCTCACAGGGCAAGAAACGTGAGAACTTGCCTCGAGGTAAGGCCATGAAATGCTATGCAGAAGCAGAGGCGTGTAGCAGTTTCCATGAGGCCGTAGTCGCTTATCTTCAGCATTTTAAAGCCAGTACGCTTTTCAGGACACCTAGGTGCCTCGCCTGGAAACCCTATTCCCTGCAAAAACACTGAGTACCCTCAGGCTCCCCTGGCCCTTCTAAGCACTATCCAGGGAAGGAGCTTTCCGACTCACAGTGTGTATGCCGAGTGTAGGGCAACACAGTGCACTCTTATTGGAACATCTTGATTTAGCCAGCATCGCACAGGTTCACGAGCACCGTTAAGCAAGTTCCAACAGGCCGTGGAAGTCGCTCTCATTCCCTAGTTTGAGCTGTACAGAGACAAACAGTAAGCTTCTCCTTCCATTCAGGACCTCCTACCTGAAGTCACCCTGCCTCCTGAAGAAAGACGACCTCGTTTCTATTGCAACTAAAGCACAGTTGTTCCTGTAGCAGGGCAGGCTTTTGAAGAGGCACGGGCCCAGAGACATAGCTAGGGCTTTCCTTGGTGAGGCCGTTCACTACATTCAGGACACCCTGCCTCGAGAAGTTGATTCAGGGAAACAACCAGTGTGTACTCTGTGTCTCTTTTGCCTTGTTAGAAACCACAGAGATGTATGCTGCCTGTGCCCATGGAAATGGGGGCATGATGGGACTAGCCTTGCTTTCCATTTGGAAAGCTCCATTCTTGCTTTCGTGAAGCTCCCTGAAATTCTCTGCTGTTGACAGGCCCCTGGCCACTGTAGGCTTGGGTCTGGGAAGAAAATGAGTTTTCTCTGTCTACACACGGAGCTTCATTGGCCGCGGTGGGGCGCACCTTGCCATGCTCTAGAGCTAAAGGGAATCTCAACGTGAGTCCTTGCCTCGAGGTAAGGCCCTGAGTAGCCCTACAGAAAAGGAGGCATGCAGCTCTTTCCATTAGCTCTTAGTCGCTGTTCTGGTTTACTTTAAAGGAAGTACCCTTTTCAGGACTCCTAGGCCCCTCGGTTGAGCATCAATTTTGTTCCAAGATCTCTGAGTACCTCCACACCCCTGTAGGCCTGCTGAGCAACAACGAGGCCCATTGGTCCCTCGGAGGTCCTCTGTGTCTGCTGAGTCATGGGCAACACACTGCACTCTTTCTTGTGATATCTTGATTCACAGCACTCGCACAGGTTCAAGAGCAACGTTCAAGCAAGTTCCAACATGCCGTGGAAATCGCACTCAATCCCTAGTCTGAGCTGCACAGAGAAAAACACTAGGCTTCTCCTTCCAATCAGGACCTCCTACCTGAAGTCACCCTGCTTCCAGGAGAAAGACGGCTTGCTTTCCTTTTGCAAGTAAAGCACAGTTTTTCCTGTAGCACTGCAGGCTTTTGAAAAGGCAGGGGCCCAGAGGCCTGCCTAGGGCGTTCCTTGGTGAGGCCTCGGGCCCAGTGGCCTGGCTAGGGCGTTCCTTGGTGAGGCCGTTCACTAGATGCAGAACACCCTGCCTCGAGAAGTTGATTCAGGGAAGCAACCAGTGTGTACTCGGTGTCTCTTTTGACTCGTTAAAAACCACAGAGATGTATGCTGCCTGTGTCCATGGAAATGGGGGCATGATGGGACTAGCCTTGCTTTCCGTTTGGAAACCTCCTTTCTTGCTGCCGTGAAGCTCCCTGAAATTCTCTGCTGTTGACAGGCCTCTGGCCACTGTAGGCATGGGTCTGGGAAGAAAATGAGTTTTCCCTGGGTACACACGGAGCTATATAGGCCAGGGTGGGGCTCACCTTGCCATGCTCTAGAGCTAAAGGGAATCTCCACGTGAGTCCTTGCCTCGAGGTAAGGCCCTGAGTAGCCCTGCAGAAAGGGAGGCATGCAGCTCTTTCCATGAGCTCTTAGTGGAGGTCTGTTTTATTTTAAAGGAAGTACCCTTTTCAGGACTCCTACGGTCTTCGGGTGAGCATCATTTTTATTCCAAGATCACTGACTCCCTCCGCACCCCTGTGGGTCTGCTGAGCAGCATTGAGTCCCATACGTCCCACGGAGGCCCTCTGTGTCTGCAGAGTCTCGGGCAACACACTGTACGTTACTTCAGGAGAGCTCCGTTTCCAGAGCACTCGAACAGCATCAGAACCACATTTCTAGGCAGTCCAACATGCCCTGGAAGTCTTCGACATTGCCCTCGTCTGAGCTGCCCTGAGAAAACAGTCTGCTTAGAATTTATCAAAGACCTCGTTCCTGAAGTCACTCTATTCAAGGAGAAATACAGCATCTTACCATGCTGTGTCGCTCACAGGGCAAGAAACGTGAGAACTTGCCTCGAGGTAAGGCCATGAAATGCTATGCAGAAGCAGAGGCGTGTAGCAGTTTCCATGAGGCCGTAGTCGCTTATCTTCAGCATTTTAAAGCCAGTACGCTTTTCAGGACACCTAGGTGCCTCGCCTGGAAACCCTATTCCCTGCAAAAACACTGAGTACCCTCAGGCTCCCCTGGCCCTTCTAAGCACTATCCAGGGAAGGAGCTTTCCGACTCACAGTGTGTATGCCGAGTGTAGGGCAACACAGTGCACTCTTATTGGAACATCTTGATTTAGCCAGCATCGCACAGGTTCACGAGCACCGTTAAGCAAGTTCCAACAGGCCGTGGAAGTCGCTCTCATTCCCTAGTTTGAGCTGTACAGAGACAAACAGTAAGCTTCTCCTTCCATTCAGGACCTCCTACCTGAAGTCACCCTGCCTCCTGAAGAAAGACGACCTCGTTTCTATTGCAACTAAAGCACAGTTGTTCCTGTAGCAGGGCAGGCTTTTGAAGAGGCACGGGCCCAGAGGCATAGCTAGGGCTTTCCTTGGTGAGGCCGTTCACTACATTCAGGACACCCTGCCTCGAGAAGTTGATTCAGGGAAACAACCAGTGTGTACTCTGTGTCTCTTTTGCCTTGTTAGAAACCACAGAGATGTATGCTGCCTGTGCCCATGGAAATTGGGGCATGATGGGACTAGCCTTGCTTTCCATTTGGAAAGCTCCATTCTTGCTTTCGTGAAGCTCCCTGAAATTCTCTGCTGTTGACAGACCCCTGGCCACTGTAGGCTTGGGTCTGGGAAGAAAATGAGTTTTCTCTGTCTACACACGGAGCTTCATTGGCCGCGGTGGGGCGCACCTTGCCATGCTCTAGAGCTAAAGGGAATCTCAACGTGAGTCCTTGCCTCGAGGTAAGGCCCTGAGTAGCCCTACAGAAAAGGAGGCATGCAGCTCTTTCCATTAGCTCTTAGTCGCTGTTCTGGTTTACTTTAAAGGAAGTACCCTTTTCAGGACTCCTAGGCCCCTCGGTTGAGCATCAATTTTGTTCCAAGATCTCTGAGTACCTCCACACCCCTGTAGGCCTGCTGAGCAACAACGAGGCCCATTGGTCCCTCGGAGGTCCTCTGTGTCTGCTGAGTCATGGGCAACACACTGCACTCTTTCTTGTGATATCTTGATTCACAGCACTCGCACAGGTTCAAGAGCAACGTTCAAGCAAGTTCCAACATGCCGTGGAAATCGCACTCAATCCCTAGTCTGAGCTGCACAGAGAAAAACACTAGGCTTCTCCTTCCAATCAGGACCTCCTACCTGAAGTCACCCTGCTTCCAGGAGAAAGACGGCTTGCTTTCCTTTTGCAAGTAAAGCACAGTTTTTCCTGTAGCACTGCAGGCTTTTGAAAAGGCAGGGGCCCAGAGGCCTGCCTAGGGCGTTCCTTGGTGAGGCCTCGGGCCCAGTGGCCTGGCTAGGGCGTTCCTTGGTGAGGCCGTTCACTAGATGCAGAACACCCTGCCTCGAGAAGTTGATTCAGGGAAGCAACCAGTGTGTACTCGGTGTCTCTTTTGACTCGTTAAAAACCACAGAGATGTATGCTGCCTGTGTCCATGGAAATGGGGGCATGATGGGACTAGCCTTGCTTTCCGTTTGGAAACCTCCTTTCTTGCTGCCGTGAAGCTCCCTGAAATTCTCTGCTGTTGACAGGCCTCTGGCCACTGTAGGCATGGGTCTGGGAAGAAAATGAGTTTTCCCTGGGTACACACGGAGCTATATAGGCCAGGGTGGGGCTCACCTTGCCATGCTCTAGAGCTAAAGGGAATCTCCACGTGAGTCCTTGCCTCGAGGTAAGGCCCTGAGTAGCCCTGCAGAAAGGGAGGCATGCAGCTCTTTCCATGAGCTCTTAGTGGAGGTCTGTTTTATTTTAAAGGAAGTACCCTTTTCAGGACTCCTACGGTCTTCGGGTGAGCATCATTTTTATTCCAAGATCACTGACTCCCTCCGCACCCCTGTGGGTCTGCTGAGCAGCATTGAGTCCCATACGTCCCACGGAGGCCCTCTGTGTCTGCAGAGTCTCGGGCAACACACTGTACGTTACTTCAGGAGAGCTCCGTTTCCAGAGCACTCGAACAGCATCAGAACCACATTTCTAGGCAGTCCAACATGCCCTGGAAGTCTTCGACATTGCCCTCGTCTGAGCTGCCCTGAGAAAACAGTCTGCTTAGAATTTATCAAAGACCTCGTTCCTGAAGTCACTCTATTCAAGGAGAAATACAGCATCTTACCATGCTGTGTCGCTCACAGGGCAAGAAACGTGAGAACTTGCCTCGAGGTAAGGCCATGAAATGCTATGCAGAAGCAGAGGCGTGTAGCAGTTTCCATGAGGCCGTAGTCGCTTATCTTCAGCATTTTAAAGCCAGTACGCTTTTCAGGACACCTAGGTGCCTCGCCTGGAAACCCTATTCCCTGCAAAAACACTGAGTACCCTCAGGCTCCCCTGGCCCTTCTAAGCACTATCCAGGGAAGGAGCTTTCCGACTCACAGTGTGTATGCCGAGTGTAGGGCAACACAGTGCACTCTTATTGGAACATCTTGATTTAGCCAGCATCGCACAGGTTCACGAGCACCGTTAAGCAAGTTCCAACAGGCCGTGGAAGTCGCTCTCATTCCCTAGTTTGAGCTGTACAGAGACAAACAGTAAGCTTCTCCTTCCATTCAGGACCTCCTACCTGAAGTCACCCTGCCTCCTGAAGAAAGACGACCTCGTTTCTATTGCAACTAAAGCACAGTTGTTCCTGTAGCAGGGCAGGCTTTTGAAGAGGCACGGGCCCAGAGGCATAGCTAGGGCTTTCCTTGGTGAGGCCGTTCACTACATTCAGGACACCCTGCCTCGAGAAGTTGATTCAGGGAAACAACCAGTGTGTACTCTGTGTCTCTTTTGCCTTGTTAGAAACCACAGAGATGTATGCTGCCTGTGCCCATGGAAATGGGGGCATGATGGGACTAGCCTTGCTTTCCATTTGGAAAGCTCCATTCTTGCTTTCGTGAAGCTCCCTGAAATTCTCTGCTGTTGACAGGCCCCTGGCCACTGTAGGCTTGGGTCTGGGAAGAAAATGAGTTTTCTCTGTCTACACACGGAGCTTCATTGGCCGCGGTGGGGCGCACCTTGCCATGCTCTAGAGCTAAAGGGAATCTCAACGTGAGTCCTTGCCTCGAGGTAAGGCCCTGAGTAGCCCTACAGAAAAGGAGGCATGCAGCTCTTTCCATTAGCTCTTAGTCGCTGTTCTGGTTTACTTTAAAGGAAGTACCCTTTTCAGGACTCCTAGGCCCCTCGGTTGAGCATCAATTTTGTTCCAAGATCTCTGAGTACCTCCACACCCCTGTAGGCCTGCTGAGCAACAACGAGGCCCATTGGTCCCTCGGAGGTCCTCTGTGTCTGCTGAGTCATGGGCAACACACTGCACTCTTTCTTGTGATATCTTGATTCACAGCACTCGCACAGGTTCAAGAGCAACGTTCAAGCAAGTTCCAACATGCCGTGGAAATCGCACTCAATCCCTAGTCTGAGCTGCACAGAGAAAAACACTAGGCTTCTCCTTCCAATCAGGACCTCCTACCTGAAGTCACCCTGCTTCCAGGAGAAAGACGGCTTGCTTTCCTTTTGCAAGTAAAGCACAGTTTTTCCTGTAGCACTGCAGGCTTTCGAAAAGGCAGGGGCCCAGAGGCCTGCCTAGGGCGTTCCTTGGTGAGGCCTCGGGCCCAGTGGCCTGGCTAGGGCGTTCCTTGGTGAGGCCGTTCACTAGATGCAGAACACCCTGCCTCGAGAAGTTGATTCAGGGAAGCAACCAGTGTGTACTCGGTGTCTCTTTTGACTCGTTAAAAACCACAGAGATGTATGCTGCCTGTGTCCATGGAAATGGGGGCATGATGGGACTAGCCTTGCTTTCCGTTTGGAAACCTCCTTTCTTGCTGCCGTGAAGCTCCCTGAAATTCTCTGCTGTTGACAGGCCTCTGGCCACTGTAGGCATGGGTCTGGGAAGAAAATGAGTTTTCCCTGGGTACACACGGAGCTATATAGGCCAGGGTGGGGCTCACCTTGCCATGCTCCAGAGCTAAAGGGAATCTCAACGTGAGTCCTTGCCTCGAGGTAAGGCCCTGAGTAGCCCTGCAGAAAGGGAGGCATGCAGCTCTTTCCATGAGCTCTTAGTGGAGGTCTGTTTTATTTTAAAGGAAGTACCCTTTTCAGGACTCCTACGGTCTTCGGGTGAGCATCATTTTTATTCCAAGATCACTGACTCCCTCCGCACCCCTGTGGGCCTGCTGAGCAGCATTGAGTCCCATACGTCCCACGGAGGCCCTCTGTGTCTGCAGAGTCTCGGGCAACACACTGTACGTTACTTCAGGAGAGCTCCGTTTCCAGAGCACTCGAACAGCATCAGAACCACATTTCTAGGCAGTCCAACATGCCCTGGAAGTCTTCGACATTGCCCTCGTCTGAGCTGCCCTGAGAAAACAGTCTGCTTAGAATTTATCAAAGACCTCGTTCCTGAAGTCACTCTATTCAAGGAGAAATACAGCATCTTACCATGCTGTGTCGCTCACAGGGCAAGAAACGTGAGAACTTGCCTCGAGGTAAGGCCATGAAATGCTATGCAGAAGCAGAGGCGTGTAGCAGTTTCCATGAGGCCGTAGTCGCTTATCTTCAGCATTTTAAAGCCAGTACGCTTTTCAGGACACCTAGGTGCCTCGCCTGGAAACCCTATTCCCTGCAAAAACACTGAGTACCCTCAGGCTCCCCTGGCCCTTCTAAGCACTATCCAGGGAAGGAGCTTTCCGACTCACAGTGTGTATGCCGAGTGTAGGGCAACACAGTGCACTCTTATTGGAACATCTTGATTTAGCCAGCATCGCACAGGTTCACGAGCACCGTTAAGCAAGTTCCAACAGGCCGTGGAAGTCGCTCTCATTCCCTAGTTTGAGCTGTACAGAGACAAACAGTAAGCTTCTCCTTCCATTCAGGACCTCCTACCTGAAGTCACCCTGCCTCCTGAAGAAAGACGACCTCGTTTCTATTGCAACTAAAGCACAGTTGTTCCTGTAGCAGGGCAGGCTTTTGAAGAGGCACGGGCCCAGAGGCATAGCTAGGGCTTTCCTTGGTGAGGCCGTTCACTACATTCAGGACACCCTGCCTCGAGAAGTTGATTCAGGGAAACAACCAGTGTGTACTCTGTGTCTCTTTTGCCTTGTTAGAAACCACAGAGATGTATGCTGCCTGTGCCCATGGAAATTGGGGCATGATGGGACTAGCCTTGCTTTCCATTTGGAAAGCTCCATTCTTGCTTTCGTGAAGCTCCCTGAAATTCTCTGCTGTTGACAGGCCCCTGGCCACTGTAGGCTTGGGTCTGGGAAGAAAATGAGTTTTCTCTGTCTACACACGGAGCTTCATTGGCCGCGGTGGGGCGCACCTTGCCATGCTCTAGAGCTAAAGGGAATCTCAACGTGAGTCCTTGCCTCGAGGTAAGGCCCTGAGTAGCCCTACAGAAAAGGAGGCATGCAGCTCTTTCCATTAGCTCTTAGTCGCTGTTCTGGTTTACTTTAAAGGAAGTACCCTTTTCAGGACTCCTAGGCCCCTCGGTTGAGCATCAATTTTGTTCCAAGATCTCTGAGTACCTCCACACCCCTGTAGGCCTGCTGAGCAACAACGAGGCCCATTGGTCCCTCGGAGGTCCTCTGTGTCTGCTGAGTCATGGGCAACACACTGCACTCTTTCTTGTGATATCTTGATTCACAGCACTCGCACAGGTTCAAGAGCAACGTTCAAGCAAGTTCCAACATGCCGTGGAAATCGCACTCAATCCCTAGTCTGAGCTGCACAGAGAAAAACACTAGGCTTCTCCTTCCAATCAGGACCTCCTACCTGAAGTCACCCTGCTTCCAGGAGAAAGACGGCTTGCTTTCCTTTTGCAAGTAAAGCACAGTTTTTCCTGTAGCACTGCAGGCTTTTGAAAAGGCAGGGGCCCAGAGGCCTGCCTAGGGCGTTCCTTGGTGAGGCCTCGGGCCCAGTGGCCTGGCTAGGGCGTTCCTTGGTGAGGCCGTTCACTAGATGCAGAACACCCTGCCTCGAGAAGTTGATTCAGGGAAGCAACCAGTGTGTACTCGGTGTCTCTTTTGACTCGTTAAAAACCACAGAGATGTATGCTGCCTGTGTCCATGGAAATGGGGGCATGATGGGACTAGCCTGGCTTTCCGTTTGGAAACCTCCTTTCTTGCTGCCGTGAAGCTCCCTGAAATTCTCTGCTGTTGACAGGCCTCTGGCCACTGTAGGCATGGGTCTGGGAAGAAAATGAGTTTTCCCTGGGTACACACGGAGCTATATAGGCCAGGGTGGGGCTCACCTTGCCATGCTCCAGAGCTAAAGGGAATCTCAACGTGAGTCCTTGCCTCGAGGTAAGGCCCTGAGTAGCCCTGCAGAAAGGGAGGCATGCAGCTCTTTCCATGAGCTCTTAGTGGAGGTCTGTTTTATTTTAAAGGAAGTACCCTTTTCAGGACTCCTACGGTCTTCGGGTGAGCATCATTTTTATTCCAAGATCACTGACTCCCTCCGCACCCCTGTGGGCCTGCTGAGCAGCATTGAGTCCCATACGTCCCACGGAGGCCCTCTGTGTCTGCAGAGTCTCGGGCAACACACTGTACGTTACTTCAGGAGAGCTCCGTTTCCAGAGCACTCGAACAGCATCAGAACCACATTTCTAGGCAGTCCAACATGCCCTGGAAGTCTTCGACATTGCCCTCGTCTGAGCTGCCCTGAGAAAACAGTCTGCTTAGAATTTATCAAAGACCTCGTTCCTGAAGTCACTCTATTCAAGGAGAAATACAGCATCTTACCATGCTGTGTCGCTCACAGGGCAAGAAACGTGAGAACTTGCCTCGAGGTAAGGCCATGAAATGCTATGCAGAAGCAGAGGCGTGTAGCAGTTTCCATGAGGCCGTAGTCGCTTATCTTCAGCATTTTAAAGCCAGTACGCTTTTCAGGACACCTAGGTGCCTCGCCTGGAAACCCTATTCCCTGCAAAAACACTGAGTACCCTCAGGCTCCCCTGGCCCTTCTAAGCACTATCCAGGGAAGGAGCTTTCCGACTCACAGTGTGTATGCCGAGTGTAGGGCAACACAGTGCACTCTTATTGGAACATCTTGATTTAGCCAGCATCGCACAGGTTCACGAGCACCGTTAAGCAAGTTCCAACAGGCCGTGGAAGTCGCTCTCATTCCCTAGTTTGAGCTGTACAGAGACAAACAGTAAGCTTCTCCTTCCATTCAGGACCTCCTACCTGAAGTCACCCTGCCTCCTGAAGAAAGACGACCTCGTTTCTATTGCAACTAAAGCACAGTTGTTCCTGTAGCAGGGCAGGCTTTTGAAGAGGCACGGGCCCAGAGGCATAGCTAGGGCTTTCCTTGGTGAGGCCGTTCACTACATTCAGGACACCCTGCCTCGAGAAGTTGATTCGGGGAAACAACCAGTGTGTACTCTGTGTCTCTTTTGCCTTGTTAGAAACCACAGAGATGTATGCTGCCTGTGCCCATGGAAATTGGGGCATGATGGGACTAGCCTTGCTTTCCATTTGGAAAGCTCCATTCTTGCTTTCGTGAAGCTCCCTGAAATTCTCTGCTGTTGACAGACCCCTGGCCACTGTAGGCTTGGGTCTGGGAAGAAAATGAGTTTTCTCTGTCTACACACGGAGCTTCATTGGCCGCGGTGGGGCGCACCTTGCCATGCTCTAGAGCTAAAGGGAATCTCAACGTGAGTCCTTGCCTCGAGGTAAGGCCCTGAGTAGCCCTACAGAAAAGGAGGCATGCAGCTCTTTCCATTAGCTCTTAGTCGCTGTTCTGGTTTACTTTAAAGGAAGTACCCTTTTCAGGACTCCTAGGCCCCTCGGTTGAGCATCAATTTTGTTCCAAGATCTCTGAGTACCTCCACACCCCTGTAGGCCTGCTGAGCAACAACGAGGCCCATTGGTCCCTCGGAGGTCCTCTGTGTCTGCTGAGTCATGGGCAACACACTGCACTCTTTCTTGTGATATCTTGATTCACAGCACTCGCACAGGT
Organism: Balaenoptera physalus; assembly: GCF_965194825.1. Lineage (NCBI taxonomy): Eukaryota > Metazoa > Chordata > Mammalia > Artiodactyla > Balaenopteridae > Balaenoptera > Balaenoptera physalus. The sequence continues at coordinate 338,122 of NW_028126148.1, forward strand.
TCAAGAGCAACGTTCAAGCAAGTTCCAACATGCCGTGGAAATCGCACTCAATCCCTAGTCTGAGCTGCACAGAGAAAAACACTAGGCTTCTCCTTCCAATCAGGACCTCCTACCTGAAGTCACCCTGCTTCCAGGAGAAAGACGGCTTGCTTTCCTTTTGCAAGTAAAGCACAGTTTTTCCTGTAGCACTGCAGGCTTTTGAAAAGGCAGGGGCCCAGAGGCCTGCCTAGGGCGTTCCTTGGTGAGGCCTCGGGCCCAGTGGCCTGGCTAGGGCGTTCCTTGGTGAGGCCGTTCACTAGATGCAGAACACCCTGCCTCGAGAAGTTGATTCAGGGAAGCAACCAGTGTGTACTCGGTGTCTCTTTTGACTCGTTAAAAACCACAGAGATGTATGCTGCCTGTGTCCATGGAAATGGGGGCATGATGGGACTAGCCTTGCTTTCCGTTTGGAAACCTCCTTTCTTGCTGCCGTGAAGCTCCCTGAAATTCTCTGCTGTTGACAGGCCTCTGGCCACTGTAGGCATGGGTCTGGGAAGAAAATGAGTTTTCCCTGGGTACACACGGAGCTATATAGGCCAGGGTGGGGCTCACCTTGCCATGCTCTAGAGCTAAAGGGAATCTCAACGTGAGTCCTTGCCTCGAGGTAAGGCCCTGAGTAGCCCTGCAGAAAGGGAGGCATGCAGCTCTTTCCATGAGCTCTTAGTGGAGGTCTGTTTTATTTTAAAGGAAGTACCCTTTTCCGGACTCCTACGCCCTCTGGGTGAGCATCATTTTTATTCCAAGATCACTGACTCCCTCCGCACCCCTGTGGGCCTGCTGAGCAGCATTGAGTCCCATACGTCCCACGGAGGCCCTCTGTGTCTGCAGTCTCGGGCAACACACTGTACGTTACTTCAGGAGAGCTCCGTTTCCAGAGCACTCGAACAGCATCAGAACCACATTTCTAGGCAGTCCAACATGCCCTGGAAGTCTTCGACATTGCCCTCGTCTGAGCTGCCCTGAGAAAACAGTCTGCTTAGAATTTATCAAAGACCTCGTTCCTGAAGTCACTCTATTCAAGGAGAAATACAGCATCTTACCATGCTGTGTCGCTCACAGGGCAAGAAACGTGAGAACTTGCCTCGAGGTAAGGCCATGAAATGCTATGCAGAAGCAGAGGCGTGTAGCAGTTTCCATGAGGCCGTAGTCGCTTATCTTCAGCATTTTAAAGCCAGTACGCTTTTCAGGACACCTAGGTGCCTCGCCTGGAAACCCTATTCCCTGCAAAAACACTGAGTACCCTCAGGCTCCCCTGGCCCTTCTAAGCACTATCCAGGGAAGGAGCTTTCCGACTCACAGTGTGTATGCCGAGTGTAGGGCAACACAGTGCACTCTTATTGGAACATCTTGATTTAGCCAGCATCGCACAGGTTCACGAGCACCGTTAAGCAAGTTCCAACAGGCCGTGGAAGTCGCTCTCATTCCCTAGTTTGAGCTGTACAGAGACAAACAGTAAGCTTCTCCTTCCATTCAGGACCTCCTACCTGAAGTCACCCTGCCTCCTGAAGAAAGACGACCTCGTTTCTATTGCAACTAAAGCACAGTTGTTCCTGTAGCAGGGCAGGTTTTGAAGAGGCACGGGCCCAGAGGCATAGCTAGGGCTTTCCTTGGTGAGGCCGTTCACTACATTCAGGACACCCTGCCTCGAGAAGTTGATTCAGGGAAACAACCAGTGTGTACTCTGTGTCTCTTTTGCCTTGTTAGAAACCACAGAGATGTATGCTGCCTGTGCCCATGGAAATTGGGGCATGATGGGACTAGCCTTGCTTTCCATTTGGAAAGCTCCATTCTTGCTTTCGTGAAGCTCCCTGAAATTCTCTGCTGTTGACAGGCCCCTGGCCACTGTAGGCTTGGGTCTGGGAAGAAAATGAGTTTTCTCTGTCTACACACGGAGCTTCATTGGCCGCGGTGGGGCGCACCTTGCCATGCTCTAGAGCTAAAGGGAATCTCAACGTGAGTCCTTGCCTCGAGGTAAGGCCCTGAGTAGCCCTACAGAAAAGGAGGCATGCAGCTCTTTCCATTAGCTCTTAGTCGCTGTTCTGGTTTACTTTAAAGGAAGTACCCTTTTCAGGACTCCTAGGCCCCTCGGTTGAGCATCAATTTTGTTCCAAGATCTCTGAGTACCTCCACACCCCTGTAGGCCTGCTGAGCAACAACTAGGCCCATTGGTCCCTCGGAGGTCCTCTGTGTCTGCTGAGTCATGGGCAACACACTGCACTCTTTCTTGTGATATCTTGATTCACAGCACTCGCACAGGTTCAAGAGCAACGTTCAAGCAAGTTCCAACATGCCGTGGAAATCGCACTCAATCCCTAGTCTGAGCTGCACAGAGAAAAACACTAGGCTTCTCCTTCCAATCAGGACCTCCTACCTGAAGTCACCCTGCTTCCAGGAGAAAGACGGCTTGCTTTCCTTTTGCAAGTAAAGCACAGTTTTTCCTGTAGCACTGCAGGCTTTTGAAAAGGCAGGGGCCCAGAGGCCTGCCTAGGGCGTTCCTTGGTGAGGCCTCGGGCCCAGTGGCCTGGCTAGGGCGTTCCTTGGTGAGGCCGTTCACTAGATGCAGAACACCCTGCCTCGAGAAGTTGATTCAGGGAAGCAACCAGTGTGTACTCGGTGTCTCTTTTGACTCGTTAAAAACCACAGAGATGTATGCTGCCTGTGTCCATGGAAATGGGGGCATGATGGGACTAGCCTTGCTTTCCGTTTGGAAACCTCCTTTCTTGCTGCCGTGAAGCTCCCTGAAATTCTCTGCTGTTGACAGGCCTCTGGCCACTGTAGGCATGGGTCTGGGAAGAAAATGAGTTTTCCCTGGGTACACACGGAGCTATATAGGCCAGGGTGGGGCTCACCTTGCCATGCTCTAGGCCTAAAGGGAATCTCCACGTGAGTCCTTGCCTCGAGGTAAGGCCCTGAGTAGCCCTGCAGAAAGGGAGGCATGCAGCTCTTTCCATGAGCTCTTAGTGGAGGTCTGTTTTATTTTAAAGGAAGTACCCTTTTCAGGACTCCTACGGTCTTCGGGTGAGCATCATTTTTATTCCAAGATCACTGACTCCCTCCGCACCCCTGTGGGCCTGCTGAGCAGCATTGAGTCCCATACGTCCCACGGAGGCCCTCTGTGTCTGCAGTCTCGGGCAACACACTGTACGTTACTTCAGGAGAGCTCCGTTTCCAGAGCACTCGAACAGCATCAGAACCACATTTCTAGGCAGTCCAACATGCCCTGGAAGTCTTCGACATTGCCCTCGTCTGAGCTGCCCTGAGAAAACAGTCTGCTTAGAATTTATCAAAGACCTCGTTCCTGAAGTCACTCTATTCAAGGAGAAATACAGCATCTTACCATGCTGTGTCGCTCACAGGGCAAGAAACGTGAGAACTTGCCTCGAGGTAAGGCCATGAAATGCTATGCAGAAGCAGAGGCGTGTAGCAGTTTCCATGAGGCCGTAGTCGCTTATCTTCAGCATTTTAAAGCCAGTACGCTTTTCAGGACACCTAGGTGCCTCGCCTGGAAACCCTATTCCCTGCAAAAACACTGAGTACCCTCAGGCTCCCCTGGCCCTTCTAAGCACTATCCAGGGAAGGAGCTTTCCGACTCACAGTGTGTATGCCGAGTGTAGGGCAACACAGTGCACTCTTATTGGAACATCTTGATTTAGCCAGCATCGCACAGGTTCACGAGCACCGTTAAGCAAGTTCCAACAGGCCGTGGAAGTCGCTCTCATTCCCTAGTTTGAGCTGTACAGAGACAAACAGTAAGCTTCTCCTTCCATTCAGGACCTCCTACCTGAAGTCACCCTGCCTCCTGAAGAAAGACGACCTCGTTTCTATTGCAACTAAAGCACAGTTGTTCCTGTAGCAGGGCAGGCTTTTGAAGAGGCACGGGCCCAGAGGCATAGCTAGGGCTTTCCTTGGTGAGGCCGTTCACTACATTCAGGACACCCTGCCTCGAGAAGTTGATTCAGGGAAACAACCAGTGTGTACTCTGTGTCTCTTTTGCCTTGTTAGAAACCACAGAGATGTATGCTGCCTGTGCCCATGGAAATTGGGGCATGATGGGACTAGCCTTGCTTTCCATTTGGAAAGCTCCATTCTTGCTTTCGTGAAGCTCCCTGAAATTCTCTGCTGTTGACAGGCCCCTGGCCACTGTAGGCTTGGGTCTGGGAAGAAAATGAGTTTTCTCTGTCTACACACGGAGCTTCATTGGCCGCGGTGGGGCGCACCTTGCCATGCTCTAGAGCTAAAGGGAATCTCAACGTGAGTCCTTGCCTCGAGGTAAGGCCCTGAGTAGCCCTACAGAAAAGGAGGCATGCAGCTCTTTCCATTAGCTCTTAGTCGCTGTTCTGGTTTACTTTAAAGGAAGTACCCTTTTCAGGACTCCTAGGCCCCTCGGTTGAGCATCAATTTTGTTCCAAGATCTCTGAGTACCTCCACACCCCTGTAGGCCTGCTGAGCAACAACTAGGCCCATTGGTCCCTCGGAGGTCCTCTGTGTCTGCTGAGTCATGGGCAACACACTGCACTCTTTCTTGTGATATCTTGATTCACAGCACTCGCACAGGTTCAAGAGCAACGTTCAAGCAAGTTCCAACATGCCGTGGAAATCGCACTCAATCCCTAGTCTGAGCTGCACAGAGAAAAACACTAGGCTTCTCCTTCCAATCAGGACCTCCTACCTGAAGTCACCCTGCTTCCAGGAGAAAGACGGCTTGCTTTCCTTTTGCAAGTAAAGCACAGTTTTTCCTGTAGCACTGCAGGCTTTTGAAAAGGCAGGGGCCCAGAGGCCTGCCTAGGGCGTTCCTTGGTGAGGCCTCGGGCCCAGTGGCCTGGCTAGGGCGTTCCTTGGTGAGGCCGTTCACTAGATGCAGAACACCCTGCCTCGAGAAGTTGATTCAGGGAAGCAACCAGTGTGTACTCGGTGTCTCTTTTGACTCGTTAAAAACCACAGAGATGTATGCTGCCTGTGTCCATGGAAATGGGGGCATGATGGGACTAGCCTGGCTTTCCGTTTGGAAACCTCCTTTCTTGCTGCCGTGAAGCTCCCTGAAATTCTCTGCTGTTGACAGGCCTCTGGCCACTGTAGGCATGGGTCTGGGAAGAAAATGAGTTTTCCCTGGGTACACACGGAGCTATATAGGCCAGGGTGGGGCTCACCTTGCCATGCTCCAGAGCTAAAGGGAATCTCAACGTGAGTCCTTGCCTCGAGGTAAGGCCCTGAGTAGCCCTGCAGAAAGGGAGGCATGCAGCTCTTTCCATGAGCTCTTAGTGGAGGTCTGTTTTATTTTAAAGGAAGTACCCTTTTCAGGACTCCTACGGTCTTCGGGTGAGCATCATTTTTATTCCAAGATCACTGACTCCCTCCGCACCCCTGTGGGCCTGCTGAGCAGCATTGAGTCCCATACGTCCCACGGAGGCCCTCTGTGTCTGCAGAGTCTCGGGCAACACACTGTACGTTACTTCAGGAGAGCTCCGTTTCCAGAGCACTCGAACAGCATCAGAACCACATTTCTAGGCAGTCCAACATGCCCTGGAAGTCTTCGACATTGCCCTCGTCTGAGCTGCCCTGAGAAAACAGTCTGCTTAGAATTTATCAAAGACCTCGTTCCTGAAGTCACTCTATTCAAGGAGAAATACAGCATCTTACCATGCTGTGTCGCTCACAGGGCAAGAAACGTGAGAACTTGCCTCGAGGTAAGGCCATGAAATGCTATGCAGAAGCAGAGGCGTGTAGCAGTTTCCATGAGGCCGTAGTCGCTTATCTTCAGCATTTTAAAGCCAGTACGCTTTTCAGGACACCTAGGTGCCTCGCCTGGAAACCCTATTCCCTGCAAAAACACTGAGTACCCTCAGGCTCCCCTGGCCCTTCTAAGCACTATCCAGGGAAGGAGCTTTCCGACTCACAGTGTGTATGCCGAGTGTAGGGCAACACAGTGCACTCTTATTGGAACATCTTGATTTAGCCAGCATCGCACAGGTTCACGAGCACCGTTAAGCAAGTTCCAACAGGCCGTGGAAGTCGCTCTCATTCCCTAGTTTGAGCTGTACAGAGACAAACAGTAAGCTTCTCCTTCCATTCAGGACCTCCTACCTGAAGTCACCCTGCCTCCTGAAGAAAGACGACCTCGTTTCTATTGCAACTAAAGCACAGTTGTTCCTGTAGCAGGGCAGGCTTTTGAAGAGGCACGGGCCCAGAGGCATAGCTAGGGCTTTCCTTGGTGAGGCCGTTCACTACATTCAGGACACCCTGTCTCGAGAAGTTGATTCAGGGAAACAACCAGTGTGTACTCTGTGTCTCTTTTGCCTTGTTAGAAACCACAGAGATGTATGCTGCCTGTGCCCATGGAAATTGGGGCATGATGGGACTAGCCTTGCTTTCCATTTGGAAAGCTCCATTCTTGCTTTCGTGAAGCTCCCTGAAATTCTCTGCTGTTGACAGGCCCCTGGCCACTGTAGGCTTGGGTCTGGGAAGAAAATGAGTTTTCTCTGTCTACACACGGAGCTTCATTGGCCGCGGTGGGGCGCACCTTGCCATGCTCTAGAGCTAAAGGGAATCTCAACGTGAGTCCTTGCCTCGAGGTAAGGCCCTGAGTAGCCCTACAGAAAAGGAGGCATGCAGCTCTTTCCATTAGCTCTTAGTCGCTGTTCTGGTTTACTTTAAAGGAAGTACCCTTTTCAGGACTCCTAGGCCCCTCGGTTGAGCATCAATTTTGTTCCAAGATCTCTGAGTACCTCCACACCCCTGTAGGCCTGCTGAGCAACAACGAGGCCCATTGGTCCCTCGGAGGTCCTCTGTGTCTGCTGAGTCATGGGCAACACACTGCACTCTTTCTTGTGATATCTTGATTCACAGCACTCGCACAGGTTCAAGAGCAACGTTCAAGCAAGTTCCAACATGCCGTGGAAATCGCACTCAATCCCTAGTCTGAGCTGCACAGAGAAAAACACTAGGCTTCTCCTTCCAATCAGGACCTCCTACCTGAAGTCACCCTGCTTCCAGGAGAAAGACGGCTTGCTTTCCTTTTGCAAGTAAAGCACAGTTTTTCCTGTAGCACTGCAGGCTTTTGAAAAGGCAGGGGCCCAGAGGCCTGCCTAGGGCGTTCCTTGGTGAGGCCTCGGGCCCAGTGGCCTGGCTAGGGCGTTCCTTGGTGAGGCCGTTCACTAGATGCAGAACACCCTGCCTCGAGAAGTTGATTCAGGGAAGCAACCAGTGTGTACTCGGTGTCTCTTTTGACTCGTTAAAAACCACAGAGATGTATGCTGCCTGTGTCCATGGAAATGGGGGCATGATGGGACTAGCCTTGCTTTCCGTTTGGAAACCTCCTTTCTTGCTGCCGTGAAGCTCCCTGAAATTCTCTGCTGTTGACAGGCCTCTGGCCACTGTAGGCATGGGTCTGGGAAGAAAATGAGTTTTCCCTGGGTACACACGGAGCTATATAGGCCAGGGTGGGGCTCACCTTGCCATGCTCCAGAGCTAAAGGGAATCTCAACGTGAGTCCTTGCCTCGAGGTAAGGCCCTGAGTAGCCCTGCAGAAAGGGAGGCATGCAGCTCTTTCCATGAGCTCTTAGTGGAGGTCTGTTTTATTTTAAAGGAAGTACCCTTTTCAGGACTCCTACGGTCTTCGGGTGAGCATCATTTTTATTCCAAGATCACTGACTCCCTCCGCACCCCTGTGGGCCTGCTGAGCAGCATTGAGTCCCATACGTCCCACGGAGGCCCTCTGTGTCTGCAGAGTCTCGGGCAACACACTGTACGTTACTTCAGGAGAGCTCCGTTTCCAGAGCACTCGAACAGCATCAGAACCACATTTCTAGGCAGTCCAACATGCCCTGGAAGTCTTCGACATTGCCCTCGTCTGAGCTGCCCTGAGAAAACAGTCTGCTTAGAATTTATCAAAGACCTCGTTCCTGAAGTCACTCTATTCAAGGAGAAATACAGCATCTTACCATGCTGTGTCGCTCACAGGGCAAGAAACGTGAGAACTTGCCTCGAGGTAAGGCCATGAAATGCTATGCAGAAGCAGAGGCGTGTAGCAGTTTCCATGAGGCCGTAGTCGCTTATCTTCAGCATTTTAAAGCCAGTACGCTTTTCAGGACACCTAGGTGCCTCGCCTGGAAACCCTATTCCCTGCAAAAACACTGAGTACCCTCAGGCTCCCCTGGCCCTTCTAAGCACTATCCAGGGAAGGAGCTTTCCGACTCACAGTGTGTATGCCGAGTGTAGGGCAACACAGTGCACTCTTATTGGAACATCTTGATTTAGCCAGCATCGCACAGGTTCACGAGCACCGTTAAGCAAGTTCCAACAGGCCGTGGAAGTCGCTCTCATTCCCTAGTTTGAGCTGTACAGAGACAAACAGTAAGCTTCTCCTTCCATTCAGGACCTCCTACCTGAAGTCACCCTGCCTCCTGAAGAAAGACGACCTCGTTTCTATTGCAACTAAAGCACAGTTGTTCCTGTAGCAGGGCAGGCTTTTGAAGAGGCACGGGCCCAGAGGCATAGCTAGGGCTTTCCTTGGTGAGGCCGTTCACTACATTCAGGACACCCTGCCTCGAGAAGTTGATTCGGGGAAACAACCAGTGTGTACTCTGTGTCTCTTTTGCCTTGTTAGAAACCACAGAGATGTATGCTGCCTGTGCCCATGGAAATTGGGGCATGATGGGACTAGCCTTGCTTTCCATTTGGAAAGCTCCATTCTTGCTTTCGTGAAGCTCCCTGAAATTCTCTGCTGTTGACAGGCCCCTGGCCACTGTAGGCTTGGGTCTGGGAAGAAAATGAGTTTTCTCTGTCTACACACGGAGCTTCATTGGCCGCGGTGGGGCGCACCTTGCCATGCTCTAGAGCTAAAGGGAATCTCAACGTGAGTCCTTGCCTCGAGGTAAGGCCCTGAGTAGCCCTACAGAAAAGGAGGCATGCAGCTCTTTCCATTAGCTCTTAGTCGCTGTTCTGGTTTACTTTAAAGGAAGTACCCTTTTCAGGACTCCTAGGCCCCTCGGTTGAGCATCAATTTTGTTCCAAGATCTCTGAGTACCTCCACACCCCTGTAGGCCTGCTGAGCAACAACTAGGCCCATTGGTCCCTCGGAGGTCCTCTGTGTCTGCTGAGTCATGGGCAACACACTGCACTCTTTCTTGTGATATCTTGATTCACAGCACTCGCACAGGTTCAAGAGCAACGTTCAAGCAAGTTCCAACATGCCGTGGAAATCGCACTCAATCCCTAGTCTGAGCTGCACAGAGAAAAACACTAGGCTTCTCCTTCCAATCAGGACCTCCTACCTGAAGTCACCCTGCTTCCAGGAGAAAGACGGCTTGCTTTCCTTTTGCAAGTAAAGCACAGTTTTTCCTGTAGCACTGCAGGCTTTTGAAAAGGCAGGGGCCCAGAGGCCTGCCTAGGGCGTTCCTTGGTGAGGCCTCGGGCCCAGTGGCCTGGCTAGGGCGTTCCTTGGTGAGGCCGTTCACTAGATGCAGAACACCCTGCCTCGAGAAGTTGATTCAGGGAAGCAACCAGTGTGTACTCGGTGTCTCTTTTGACTCGTTAAAAACCACAGAGATGTATGCTGCCTGTGTCCATGGAAATGGGGGCATGATGGGACTAGCCTTGCTTTCCGTTTGGAAACCTCCTTTCTTGCTGCCGTGAAGCTCCCTGAAATTCTCTGCTGTTGACAGGCCTCTGGCCACTGTAGGCATGGGTCTGGGAAGAAAATGAGTTTTCCCTGGGTACACACGGAGCTATATAGGCCAGGGTGGGGCTCACCTTGCCATGCTCTAGAGCTAAAGGGAATCTCAACGTGAGTCCTTGCCTCGAGGTAAGGCCCTGAGTAGCCCTGCAGAAAGGGAGGCATGCAGCTCTTTCCATGAGCTCTTAGTGGAGGTCTGTTTTATTTTAAAGGAAGTACCCTTTTCCGGACTCCTACGCCCTCTGGGTGAGCATCATTTTTATTCCAAGATCACTGACTCCCTCCGCACCCCTGTGGGCCTGCTGAGCAGCATTGAGTCCCATACGTCCCACGGAGGCCCTCTGTGTCTGCAGTCTCGGGCAACACACTGTACGTTACTTCAGGAGAGCTCCGTTTCCAGAGCACTCGAACAGCATCAGAACCACATTTCTAGGCAGTCCAACATGCCCTGGAAGTCTTCGACATTGCCCTCGTCTGAGCTGCCCTGAGAAAACAGTCTGCTTAGAATTTATCAAAGACCTCGTTCCTGAAGTCACTCTATTCAAGGAGAAATACAGCATCTTACCATGCTGTGTCGCTCACAGGGCAAGAAACGTGAGAACTTGCCTCGAGGTAAGGCCATGAAATGCTATGCAGAAGCAGAGGCGTGTAGCAGTTTCCATGAGGCCGTAGTCGCTTATCTTCAGCATTTTAAAGCCAGTACGCTTTTCAGGACACCTAGGTGCCTCGCCTGGAAACCCTATTCCCTGCAAAAACACTGAGTACCCTCAGGCTCCCCTGGCCCTTCTAAGCACTATCCAGGGAAGGAGCTTTCCGACTCACAGTGTGTATGCCGAGTGTAGGGCAACACAGTGCACTCTTATTGGAACATCTTGATTTAGCCAGCATCGCACAGGTTCACGAGCACCGTTAAGCAAGTTCCAACAGGCCGTGGAAGTCGCTCTCATTCCCTAGTTTGAGCTGTACAGAGACAAACAGTAAGCTTCTCCTTCCATTCAGGACCTCCTACCTGAAGTCACCCTGCCTCCTGAAGAAAGACGACCTCGTTTCTATTGCAACTAAAGCACAGTTGTTCCTGTAGCAGGGCAGGCTTTTGAAGAGGCACGGGCCCAGAGGCATAGCTAGGGCTTTCCTTGGTGAGGCCGTTCACTACATTCAGGACACCCTGCCTCGAGAAGTTGATTCAGGGAAACAACCAGTGTGTACTCTGTGTCTCTTTTGCCTTGTTAGAAACCACAGAGATGTATGCTGCCTGTGCCCATGGAAATTGGGGCATGATGGGACTAGCCTTGCTTTCCATTTGGAAAGCTCCATTCTTGCTTTCGTGAAGCTCCCTGAAATTCTCTGCTGTTGACAGGCCCCTGGCCACTGTAGGCTTGGGTCTGGGAAGAAAATGAGTTTTCTCTGTCTACACACGGAGCTTCATTGGCCGCGGTGGGGCGCACCTTGCCATGCTCTAGAGCTAAAGGGAATCTCAACGTGAGTCCTTGCCTCGAGGTAAGGCCCTGAGTAGCCCTACAGAAAAGGAGGCATGCAGCTCTTTCCATTAGCTCTTAGTCGCTGTTCTGGTTTACTTTAAAGGAAGTACCCTTTTCAGGACTCCTAGGCCCCTCGGTTGAGCATCAATTTTGTTCCAAGATCTCTGAGTACCTCCACACCCCTGTAGGCCTGCTGAGCAACAACTAGGCCCATTGGTCCCTCGGAGGTCCTCTGTGTCTGCTGAGTCATGGGCAACACACTGCACTCTTTCTTGTGATATCTTGATTCACAGCACTCGCACAGGTTCAAGAGCAACGTTCAAGCAAGTTCCAACATGCCGTGGAAATCGCACTCAATCCCTAGTCTGAGCTGCACAGAGAAAAACACTAGGCTTCTCCTTCCAATCAGGACCTCCTACCTGAAGTCACCCTGCTTCCAGGAGAAAGACGGCTTGCTTTCCTTTTGCAAGTAAAGCACAGTTTTTCCTGTAGCACTGCAGGCTTTTGAAAAGGCAGGGGCCCAGAGGCCTGCCTAGGGCGTTCCTTGGTGAGGCCTCGGGCCCAGTGGCCTGGCTAGGGCGTTCCTTGGTGAGGCCGTTCACTAGATGCAGAACACCCTGCCTCGAGAAGTTGATTCAGGGAAGCAACCAGTGTGTACTCGGTGTCTCTTTTGACTCGTTAAAAACCACAGAGATGTATGCTGCCTGTGTCCATGGAAATGGGGGCATGATGGGACTAGCCTTGCTTTCCGTTTGGAAACCTCCTTTCTTGCTGCCGTGAAGCTCCCTGAAATTCTCTGCTGTTGACAGGCCTCTGGCCACTGTAGGCATGGGTCTGGGAAGAAAATGAGTTTTCCCTGGGTACACACGGAGCTATATAGGCCAGGGTGGGGCTCACCTTGCCATGCTCTAGAGCTAAAGGGAATCTCAACGTGAGTCCTTGCCTCGAGGTAAGGCCCTGAGTAGCCCTGCAGAAAGGGAGGCATGCAGCTCTTTCCATGAGCTCTTAGTGGAGGTCTGTTTTATTTTAAAGGAAGTACCCTTTTCCGGACTCCTACGCCCTCTGGGTGAGCATCATTTTTATTCCAAGATCACTGACTCCCTCCGCACCCCTGTGGGCCTGCTGAGCAGCATTGAGTCCCATACGTCCCACGGAGGCCCTCTGTGTCTGCAGTCTCGGGCAACACACTGTACGTTACTTCAGGAGAGCTCCGTTTCCAGAGCACTCGAACAGCATCAGAACCACATTTCTAGGCAGTCCAACATGCCCTGGAAGTCTTCGACATTGCCCTCGTCTGAGCTGCCCTGAGAAAACAGTCTGCTTAGAATTTATCAAAGACCTCGTTCCTGAAGTCACTCTATTCAAGGAGAAATACAGCATCTTACCATGCTGTGTCGCTCACAGGGCAAGAAACGTGAGAACTTGCCTCGAGGTAAGGCCATGAAATGCTATGCAGAAGCAGAGGCGTGTAGCAGTTTCCATGAGGCCGTAGTCGCTTATCTTCAGCATTTTAAAGCCAGTACGCTTTTCAGGACACCTAGGTGCCTCGCCTGGAAACCCTATTCCCTGCAAAAACACTGAGTACCCTCAGGCTCCCCTGGCCCTTCTAAGCACTATCCAGGGAAGGAGCTTTCCGACTCACAGTGTGTATGCCGAGTGTAGGGCAACACAGTGCACTCTTATTGGAACATCTTGATTTAGCCAGCATCGCACAGGTTCACGAGCACCGTTAAGCAAGTTCCAACAGGCCGTGGAAGTCGCTCTCATTCCCTAGTTTGAGCTGTACAGAGACAAACAGTAAGCTTCTCCTTCCATTCAGGACCTCCTACCTGAAGTCACCCTGCCTCCTGAAGAAAGACGACCTCGTTTCTATTGCAACTAAAGCACAGTTGTTCCTGTAGCAGGGCAGGTTTTGAAGAGGCACGGGCCCAGAGGCATAGCTAGGGCTTTCCTTGGTGAGGCCGTTCACTACATTCAGGACACCCTGCCTCGAGAAGTTGATTCAGGGAAACAACCAGTGTGTACTCTGTGTCTCTTTTGCCTTGTTAGAAACCACAGAGATGTATGCTGCCTGTGCCCATGGAAATTGGGGCATGATGGGACTAGCCTTGCTTTCCATTTGGAAAGCTCCATTCTTGCTTTCGTGAAGCTCCCTGAAATTCTCTGCTGTTGACAGGCCCCTGGCCACTGTAGGCTTGGGTCTGGGAAGAAAATGAGTTTTCTCTGTCTACACACGGAGCTTCATTGGCCGCGGTGGGGCGCACCTTGCCATGCTCTAGAGCTAAAGGGAATCTCAACGTGAGTCCTTGCCTCGAGGTAAGGCCCTGAGTAGCCCTACAGAAAAGGAGGCATGCAGCTCTTTCCATTAGCTCTTAGTCGCTGTTCTGGTTTACTTTAAAGGAAGTACCCTTTTCAGGACTCCTAGGCCCCTCGGTTGAGCATCAATTTTGTTCCAAGATCTCTGAGTACCTCCACACCCCTGTAGGCCTGCTGAGCAACAACTAGGCCCATTGGTCCCTCGGAGGTCCTCTGTGTCTGCTGAGTCATGGGCAACACACTGCACTCTTTCTTGTGATATCTTGATTCACAGCACTCGCACAGGTTCAAGAGCAACGTTCAAGCAAGTTCCAACATGCCGTGGAAATCGCACTCAATCCCTAGTCTGAGCTGCACAGAGAAAAACACTAGGCTTCTCCTTCCAATCAGGACCTCCTACCTGAAGTCACCCTGCTTCCAGGAGAAAGACGGCTTGCTTTCCTTTTGCAAGTAAAGCACAGTTTTTCCTGTAGCACTGCAGGCTTTTGAAAAGGCAGGGGCCCAGAGGCCTGCCTAGGGCGTTCCTTGGTGAGGCCTCGGGCCCAGTGGCCTGGCTAGGGCGTTCCTTGGTGAGGCCGTTCACTAGATGCAGAACACCCTGCCTCGAGAAGTTGATTCAGGGAAGCAACCAGTGTGTACTCGGTGTCTCTTTTGACTCGTTAAAAACCACAGAGATGTATGCTGCCTGTGTCCATGGAAATGGGGGCATGATGGGACTAGCCTTGCTTTCCGTTTGGAAACCTCCTTTCTTGCTGCCGTGAAGCTCCCTGAAATTCTCTGCTGTTGACAGGCCTCTGGCCACTGTAGGCATGGGTCTGGGAAGAAAATGAGTTTTCCCTGGGTACACACGGAGCTATATAGGCCAGGGTGGGGCTCACCTTGCCATGCTCTAGGCCTAAAGGGAATCTCCACGTGAGTCCTTGCCTCGAGGTAAGGCCCTGAGTAGCCCTGCAGAAAGGGAGGCATGCAGCTCTTTCCATGAGCTCTTAGTGGAGGTCTGTTTTATTTTAAAGGAAGTACCCTTTTCAGGACTCCTACGGTCTTCGGGTGAGCATCATTTTTATTCCAAGATCACTGACTCCCTCCGCACCCCTGTGGGCCTGCTGAGCAGCATTGAGTCCCATACGTCCCACGGAGGCCCTCTGTGTCTGCAGTCTCGGGCAACACACTGTACGTTACTTCAGGAGAGCTCCGTTTCCAGAGCACTCGAACAGCATCAGAACCACATTTCTAGGCAGTCCAACATGCCCTGGAAGTCTTCGACATTGCCCTCGTCTGAGCTGCCCTGAGAAAACAGTCTGCTTAGAATTTATCAAAGACCTCGTTCCTGAAGTCACTCTATTCAAGGAGAAATACAGCATCTTACCATGCTGTGTCGCTCACAGGGCAAGAAACGTGAGAACTTGCCTCGAGGTAAGGCCATGAAATGCTATGCAGAAGCAGAGGCGTGTAGCAGTTTCCATGAGGCCGTAGTCGCTTATCTTCAGCATTTTAAAGCCAGTACGCTTTTCAGGACACCTAGGTGCCTCGCCTGGAAACCCTATTCCCTGCAAAAACACTGAGTACCCTCAGGCTCCCCTGGCCCTTCTAAGCACTATCCAGGGAAGGAGCTTTCCGACTCACAGTGTGTATGCCGAGTGTAGGGCAACACAGTGCACTCTTATTGGAACATCTTGATTTAGCCAGCATCGCACAGGTTCACGAGCACCGTTAAGCAAGTTCCAACAGGCCGTGGAAGTCGCTCTCATTCCCTAGTTTGAGCTGTACAGAGACAAACAGTAAGCTTCTCCTTCCATTCAGGACCTCCTACCTGAAGTCACCCTGCCTCCTGAAGAAAGACGACCTCGTTTCTATTGCAACTAAAGCACAGTTGTTCCTGTAGCAGGGCAGGCTTTTGAAGAGGCACGGGCCCAGAGGCATAGCTAGGGCTTTCCTTGGTGAGGCCGTTCACTACATTCAGGACACCCTGCCTCGAGAAGTTGATTCAGGGAAACAACCAGTGTGTACTCTGTGTCTCTTTTGCCTTGTTAGAAACCACAGAGATGTATGCTGCCTGTGCCCATGGAAATTGGGGCATGATGGGACTAGCCTTGCTTTCCATTTGGAAAGCTCCATTCTTGCTTTCGTGAAGCTCCCTGAAATTCTCTGCTGTTGACAGGCCCCTGGCCACTGTAGGCTTGGGTCTGGGAAGAAAATGAGTTTTCTCTGTCTACACACGGAGCTTCATTGGCCGCGGTGGGGCGCACCTTGCCATGCTCTAGAGCTAAAGGGAATCTCAACGTGAGTCCTTGCCTCGAGGTAAGGCCCTGAGTAGCCCTACAGAAAAGGAGGCATGCAGCTCTTTCCATTAGCTCTTAGTCGCTGTTCTGGTTTACTTTAAAGGAAGTACCCTTTTCAGGACTCCTAGGCCCCTCGGTTGAGCATCAATTTTGTTCCAAGATCTCTGAGTACCTCCACACCCCTGTAGGCCTGCTGAGCAACAACTAGGCCCATTGGTCCCTCGGAGGTCCTCTGTGTCTGCTGAGTCATGGGCAACACACTGCACTCTTTCTTGTGATATCTTGATTCACAGCACTCGCACAGGTTCAAGAGCAACGTTCAAGCAAGTTCCAACATGCCGTGGAAATCGCACTCAATCCCTAGTCTGAGCTGCACAGAGAAAAACACTAGGCTTCTCCTTCCAATCAGGACCTCCTACCTGAAGTCACCCTGCTTCCAGGAGAAAGACGGCTTGCTTTCCTTTTGCAAGTAAAGCACAGTTTTTCCTGTAGCACTGCAGGCTTTTGAAAAGGCAGGGGCCCAGAGGCCTGCCTAGGGCGTTCCTTGGTGAGGCCTCGGGCCCAGTGGCCTGGCTAGGGCGTTCCTTGGTGAGGCCGTTCACTAGATGCAGAACACCCTGCCTCGAGAAGTTGATTCAGGGAAGCAACCAGTGTGTACTCGGTGTCTCTTTTGACTCGTTAAAAACCACAGAGATGTATGCTGCCTGTGTCCATGGAAATGGGGGCATGATGGGACTAGCCTGGCTTTCCGTTTGGAAACCTCCTTTCTTGCTGCCGTGAAGCTCCCTGAAATTCTCTGCTGTTGACAGGCCTCTGGCCACTGTAGGCATGGGTCTGGGAAGAAAATGAGTTTTCCCTGGGTACACACGGAGCTATATAGGCCAGGGTGGGGCTCACCTTGCCATGCTCCAGAGCTAAAGGGAATCTCAACGTGAGTCCTTGCCTCGAGGTAAGGCCCTGAGTAGCCCTGCAGAAAGGGAGGCATGCAGCTCTTTCCATGAGCTCTTAGTGGAGGTCTGTTTTATTTTAAAGGAAGTACCCTTTTCAGGACTCCTACGGTCTTCGGGTGAGCATCATTTTTATTCCAAGATCACTGACTCCCTCCGCACCCCTGTGGGCCTGCTGAGCAGCATTGAGTCCCATACGTCCCACGGAGGCCCTCTGTGTCTGCAGAGTCTCGGGCAACACACTGTACGTTACTTCAGGAGAGCTCCGTTTCCAGAGCACTCGAACAGCATCAGAACCACATTTCTAGGCAGTCCAACATGCCCTGGAAGTCTTCGACATTGCCCTCGTCTGAGCTGCCCTGAGAAAACAGTCTGCTTAGAATTTATCAAAGACCTCGTTCCTGAAGTCACTCTATTCAAGGAGAAATACAGCATCTTACCATGCTGTGTCGCTCACAGGGCAAGAAACGTGAGAACTTGCCTCGAGGTAAGGCCATGAAATGCTATGCAGAAGCAGAGGCGTGTAGCAGTTTCCATGAGGCCGTAGTCGCTTATCTTCAGCATTTTAAAGCCAGTACGCTTTTCAGGACACCTAGGTGCCTCGCCTGGAAACCCTATTCCCTGCAAAAACACTGAGTACCCTCAGGCTCCCCTGGCCCTTCTAAGCACTATCCAGGGAAGGAGCTTTCCGACTCACAGTGTGTATGCCGAGTGTAGGGCAACACAGTGCACTCTTATTGGAACATCTTGATTTAGCCAGCATCGCACAGGTTCACGAGCACCGTTAAGCAAGTTCCAACAGGCCGTGGAAGTCGCTCTCATTCCCTAGTTTGAGCTGTACAGAGACAAACAGTAAGCTTCTCCTTCCATTCAGGACCTCCTACCTGAAGTCACCCTGCCTCCTGAAGAAAGACGACCTCGTTTCTATTGCAACTAAAGCACAGTTGTTCCTGTAGCAGGGCAGGCTTTTGAAGAGGCACGGGCCCAGAGGCATAGCTAGGGCTTTCCTTGGTGAGGCCGTTCACTACATTCAGGACACCCTGCCTCGAGAAGTTGATTCAGGGAAACAACCAGTGTGTACTCTGTGTCTCTTTTGCCTTGTTAGAAACCACAGAGATGTATGCTGCCTGTGCCCATGGAAATTGGGGCATGATGGGACTAGCCTTGCTTTCCATTTGGAAAGCTCCATTCTTGCTTTCGTGAAGCTCCCTGAAATTCTCTGCTGTTGACAGGCCCCTGGCCACTGTAGGCTTGGGTCTGGGAAGAAAATGAGTTTTCTCTGTCTACACACGGAGCTTCATTGGCCGCGGTGGGGCGCACCTTGCCATGCTCTAGAGCTAAAGGGAATCTCAACGTGAGTCCTTGCCTCGAGGTAAGGCCCTGAGTAGCCCTACAGAAAAGGAGGCATGCAGCTCTTTCCATTAGCTCTTAGTCGCTGTTCTGGTTTACTTTAAAGGAAGTACCCTTTTCAGGACTCCTAGGCCCCTCGGTTGAGCATCAATTTTGTTCCAAGATCTCTGAGTACCTCCACACCCCTGTAGGCCTGCTGAGCAACAACGAGGCCCATTGGTCCCTCGGAGGTCCTCTGTGTCTGCTGAGTCATGGGCAACACACTGCACTCTTTCTTGTGATATCTTGATTCACAGCACTCGCACAGGTTCAAGAGCAACGTTCAAGCAAGTTCCAACATGCCGTGGAAATCGCACTCAATCCCTAGTCTGAGCTGCACAGAGAAAAACACTAGGCTTCTCCTTCCAATCAGGACCTCCTACCTGAAGTCACCCTGCTTCCAGGAGAAAGACGGCTTGCTTTCCTTTTGCAAGTAAAGCACAGTTTTTCCTGTAGCACTGCAGGCTTTTGAAAAGGCAGGGGCCCAGAGGCCTGCCTAGGGCGTTCCTTGGTGAGGCCTCCGGCCCAGTGGCCTGGCTAGGGCGTTCCTTGGTGAGGCCGTTCACTAGATGCAGAACACCCTGCCTCGAGAAGTTGATTCAGGGAAGCAACCAGTGTGTACTCGGTGTCTCTTTTGACTCGTTAAAAACCACAGAGATGTATGCTGCCTGTGTCCATGGAAATGGGGGCATGATGGGACTAGCCTTGCTTTCCGTTTGGAAACCTCCTTTCTTGCTGCCGTGAAGCTCCCTGAAATTCTCTGCTGTTGACAGGCCTCTGGCCACTGTAGGCATGGGTCTGGGAAGAAAATGAGTTTTCCCTGGGTACACACGGAGCTATATAGGCCAGGGTGGGGCTCACCTTGCCATGCTCCAGAGCTAAAGGGAATCTCAACGTGAGTCCTTGCCTCGAGGTAAGGCCCTGAGTAGCCCTGCAGAAAGGGAGGCATGCAGCTCTTTCCATGAGCTCTTAGTGGAGGTCTGTTTTATTTTAAAGGAAGTACCCTTTTCAGGACTCCTACGGTCTTCGGGTGAGCATCATTTTTATTCCAAGATCACTGACTCCCTCCGCACCCCTGTGGGCCTGCTGAGCAGCATTGAGTCCCATACGTCCCACGGAGGCCCTCTGTGTCTGCAGAGTCTCGGGCAACACACTGTACGTTACTTCAGGAGAGCTCCGTTTCCAGAGCACTCGAACAGCATCAGAACCACATTTCTAGGCAGTCCAACATGCCCTGGAAGTCTTCGACATTGCCCTCGTCTGAGCTGCCCTGAGAAAACAGTCTGCTTAGAATTTATCAAAGACCTCGTTCCTGAAGTCACTCTATTCAAGGAGAAATACAGCATCTTACCATGCTGTGTCGCTCACAGGGCAAGAAACGTGAGAACTTGCCTCGAGGTAAGGCCATGAAATGCTATGCAGAAGCAGAGGCGTGTAGCAGTTTCCATGAGGCCGTAGTCGCTTATCTTCAGCATTTTAAAGCCAGTACGCTTTTCAGGACACCTAGGTGCCTCGCCTGGAAACCCTATTCCCTGCAAAAACACTGAGTACCCTCAGGCTCCCCTGGCCCTTCTAAGCACTATCCAGGGAAGGAGCTTTCCGACTCACAGTGTGTATGCCGAGTGTAGGGCAACACAGTGCACTCTTATTGGAACATCTTGATTTAGCCAGCATCGCACAGGTTCACGAGCACCGTTAAGCAAGTTCCAACAGGCCGTGGAAGTCGCTCTCATTCCCTAGTTTGAGCTGTACAGAGACAAACAGTAAGCTTCTCCTTCCATTCAGGACCTCCTACCTGAAGTCACCCTGCCTCCTGAAGAAAGACGACCTCGTTTCTATTGCAACTAAAGCACAGTTGTTCCTGTAGCAGGGCAGGCTTTTGAAGAGGCACGGGCCCAGAGGCATAGCTAGGGCTTTCCTTGGTGAGGCCGTTCACTACATTCAGGACACCCTGCCTCGAGAAGTTGATTCGGGGAAACAACCAGTGTGTACTCTGTGTCTCTTTTGCCTTGTTAGAAACCACAGAGATGTATGCTGCCTGTGCCCATGGAAATTGGGGCATGATGGGACTAGCCTTGCTTTCCATTTGGAAAGCTCCATTCTTGCTTTCGTGAAGCTCCCTGAAA
The DNA here is from genome assembly GCF_965194825.1 of Balaenoptera physalus. Lineage (NCBI taxonomy): Eukaryota > Metazoa > Chordata > Mammalia > Artiodactyla > Balaenopteridae > Balaenoptera > Balaenoptera physalus. The sequence goes on from NW_028126148.1 coordinate 358,366, forward strand.
TTCTCTGCTGTTGACAGGCCCCTGGCCACTGTAGGCTTGGGTCTGGGAAGAAAATGAGTTTTCTCTGTCTACACACGGAGCTTCATTGGCCGCGGTGGGGCGCACCTTGCCATGCTCTAGAGCTAAAGGGAATCTCAACGTGAGTCCTTGCCTCGAGGTAAGGCCCTGAGTAGCCCTACAGAAAAGGAGGCATGCAGCTCTTTCCATTAGCTCTTAGTCGCTGTTCTGGTTTACTTTAAAGGAAGTACCCTTTTCAGGACTCCTAGGCCCCTCGGTTGAGCATCAATTTTGTTCCAAGATCTCTGAGTACCTCCACACCCCTGTAGGCCTGCTGAGCAACAACGAGGCCCATTGGTCCCTCGGAGGTCCTCTGTGTCTGCTGAGTCATGGGCAACACACTGCACTCTTTCTTGTGATATCTTGATTCACAGCACTCGCACAGGTTCAAGAGCAACGTTCAAGCAAGTTCCAACATGCCGTGGAAATCGCACTCAATCCCTAGTCTGAGCTGCACAGAGAAAAACACTAGTCTTCTCCTTCCAATCAGGACCTCCTACCTGAAGTCACCCTGCTTCCAGGAGAAAGACGGCTTGCTTTCCTTTTGCAAGTAAAGCACAGTTTTTCCTGTAGCACTGCAGGCTTTCGAAAAGGCAGGGGCCCAGAGGCCTGCCTAGGGCGTTCCTTGGTGAGGCCTCGGGCCCAGTGGCCTGGCTAGGGCGTTCCTTGGTGAGGCCGTTCACTAGATGCAGAACACCCTGCCTCGAGAAGTTGATTCAGGGAAGCAACCAGTGTGTACTCGGTGTCTCTTTTGACTCGTTAAAAACCACAGAGATGTATGCTGCCTGTGTCCATGGAAATGGGGGCATGATGGGACTAGCCTTGCTTTCCGTTTGGAAACCTCCTTTCTTGCTGCCGTGAAGCTCCCTGAAATTCTCTGCTGTTGACAGGCCTCTGGCCACTGTAGGCATGGGTCTGGGAAGAAAATGAGTTTTCCCTGGGTACACACGGAGCTATATAGGCCAGGGTGGGGCTCACCTTGCCATGCTCCAGAGCTAAAGGGAATCTCAACGTGAGTCCTTGCCTCGAGGTAAGGCCCTGAGTAGCCCTGCAGAAAGGGAGGCATGCAGCTCTTTCCATGAGCTCTTAGTGGAGGTCTGTTTTATTTTAAAGGAAGTACCCTTTTCAGGACTCCTACGGTCTTCGGGTGAGCATCATTTTTATTCCAAGATCACTGACTCCCTCCGCACCCCTGTGGGCCTGCTGAGCAGCATTGAGTCCCATACGTCCCACGGAGGCCCTCTGTGTCTGCAGAGTCTCGGGCAACACACTGTACGTTACTTCAGGAGAGCTCCGTTTCCAGAGCACTCGAACAGCATCAGAACCACATTTCTAGGCAGTCCAACATGCCCTGGAAGTCTTCGACATTGCCCTCGTCTGAGCTGCCCTGAGAAAACAGTCTGCTTAGAATTTATCAAAGACCTCGTTCCTGAAGTCACTCTATTCAAGGAGAAATACAGCATCTTACCATGCTGTGTCGCTCACAGGGCAAGAAACGTGAGAACTTGCCTCGAGGTAAGGCCATGAAATGCTATGCAGAAGCAGAGGCGTGTAGCAGTTTCCATGAGGCCGTAGTCGCTTATCTTCAGCATTTTAAAGCCAGTACGCTTTTCAGGACACCTAGGTGCCTCGCCTGGAAACCCTATTCCCTGCAAAAACACTGAGTACCCTCAGGCTCCCCTGGCCCTTCTAAGCACTATCCAGGGAAGGAGCTTTCCGACTCACAGTGTGTATGCCGAGTGTAGGGCAACACAGTGCACTCTTATTGGAACATCTTGATTTAGCCAGCATCGCACAGGTTCACGAGCACCGTTAAGCAAGTTCCAACAGGCCGTGGAAGTCGCTCTCATTCCCTAGTTTGAGCTGTACAGAGACAAACAGTAAGCTTCTCCTTCCATTCAGGACCTCCTACCTGAAGTCACCCTGCCTCCTGAAGAAAGACGACCTCGTTTCTATTGCAACTAAAGCACAGTTGTTCCTGTAGCAGGGCAGGCTTTTGAAGAGGCACGGGCCCAGAGGCATAGCTAGGGCTTTCCTTGGTGAGGCCGTTCACTACATTCAGGACACCCTGCCTCGAGAAGTTGATTCAGGGAAACAACCAGTGTGTACTCTGTGTCTCTTTTGCCTTGTTAGAAACCACAGAGATGTATGCTGCCTGTGCCCATGGAAATTGGGGCATGATGGGACTAGCCTTGCTTTCCATTTGGAAAGCTCCATTCTTGCTTTCGTGAAGCTCCCTGAAATTCTCTGCTGTTGACAGGCCCCTGGCCACTGTAGGCTTGGGTCTGGGAAGAAAATGAGTTTTCTCTGTCTACACACGGAGCTTCATTGGCCGCGGTGGGGCGCACCTTGCCATGCTCTAGAGCTAAAGGGAATCTCAACGTGAGTCCTTGCCTCGAGGTAAGGCCCTGAGTAGCCCTACAGAAAAGGAGGCATGCAGCTCTTTCCATTAGCTCTTAGTCGCTGTTCTGGTTTACTTTAAAGGAAGTACCCTTTTCAGGACTCCTAGGCCCCTCGGTTGAGCATCAATTTTGTTCCAAGATCTCTGAGTACCTCCACACCCCTGTAGGCCTGCTGAGCAACAACGAGGCCCATTGGTCCCTCGGAGGTCCTCTGTGTCTGCTGAGTCATGGGCAACACACTGCACTCTTTCTTGTGATATCTTGATTCACAGCACTCGCACAGGTTCAAGAGCAACGTTCAAGCAAGTTCCAACATGCCGTGGAAATCGCACTCAATCCCTAGTCTGAGCTGCACAGAGAAAAACACTAGGCTTCTCCTTCCAATCAGGACCTCCTACCTGAAGTCACCCTGCTTCCAGGAGAAAGACGGCTTGCTTTCCTTTTGCAAGTAAAGCACAGTTTTTCCTGTAGCACTGCAGGCTTTTGAAAAGGCAGGGGCCCAGAGGCCTGCCTAGGGCGTTCCTTGGTGAGGCCTCGGGCCCAGTGGCCTGGCTAGGGCGTTCCTTGGTGAGGCCGTTCACTAGATGCAGAACACCCTGCCTCGAGAAGTTGATTCAGGGAAGCAACCAGTGTGTACTCGGTGTCTCTTTTGACTCGTTAAAAACCACAGAGATGTATGCTGCCTGTGTCCATGGAAATGGGGGCATGATGGGACTAGCCTTGCTTTCCGTTTGGAAACCTCCTTTCTTGCTGCCGTGAAGCTCCCTGAAATTCTCTGCTGTTGACAGGCCTCTGGCCACTGTAGGCATGGGTCTGGGAAGAAAATGAGTTTTCCCTGGGTACACACGGAGCTATATAGGCCAGGGTGGGGCTCACCTTGCCATGCTCCAGAGCTAAAGGGAATCTCAACGTGAGTCCTTGCCTCGAGGTAAGGCCCTGAGTAGCCCTGCAGAAAGGGAGGCATGCAGCTCTTTCCATGAGCTCTTAGTGGAGGTCTGTTTTATTTTAAAGGAAGTACCCTTTTCAGGACTCCTACGGTCTTCGGGTGAGCATCATTTTTATTCCAAGATCACTGACTCCCTCCGCACCCCTGTGGGCCTGCTGAGCAGCATTGAGTCCCATACGTCCCACGGAGGCCCTCTGTGTCTGCAGAGTCTCGGGCAACACACTGTACGTTACTTCAGGAGAGCTCCGTTTCCAGAGCACTCGAACAGCATCAGAACCACATTTCTAGGCAGTCCAACATGCCCTGGAAGTCTTCGACATTGCCCTCGTCTGAGCTGCCCTGAGAAAACAGTCTGCTTAGAATTTATCAAAGACCTCGTTCCTGAAGTCACTCTATTCAAGGAGAAATACAGCATCTTACCATGCTGTGTCGCTCACAGGGCAAGAAACGTGAGAACTTGCCTCGAGGTAAGGCCATGAAATGCTATGCAGAAGCAGAGGCGTGTAGCAGTTTCCATGAGGCCGTAGTCGCTTATCTTCAGCATTTTAAAGCCAGTACGCTTTTCAGGACACCTAGGTGCCTCGCCTGGAAACCCTATTCCCTGCAAAAACACTGAGTACCCTCAGGCTCCCCTGGCCCTTCTAAGCACTATCCAGGGAAGGAGCTTTCCGACTCACAGTGTGTATGCCGAGTGTAGGGCAACACAGTGCACTCTTATTGGAACATCTTGATTTAGCCAGCATCGCACAGGTTCACGAGCACCGTTAAGCAAGTTCCAACAGGCCGTGGAAGTCGCTCTCATTCCCTAGTTTGAGCTGTACAGAGACAAACAGTAAGCTTCTCCTTCCATTCAGGACCTCCTACCTGAAGTCACCCTGCCTCCTGAAGAAAGACGACCTCGTTTCTATTGCAACTAAAGCACAGTTGTTCCTGTAGCAGGGCAGGCTTTTGAAGAGGCACGGGCCCAGAGGCATAGCTAGGGCTTTCCTTGGTGAGGCCGTTCACTACATTCAGGACACCCTGCCTCGAGAAGTTGATTCGGGGAAACAACCAGTGTGTACTCTGTGTCTCTTTTGCCTTGTTAGAAACCACAGAGATGTATGCTGCCTGTGCCCATGGAAATTGGGGCATGATGGGACTAGCCTTGCTTTCCATTTGGAAAGCTCCATTCTTGCTTTCGTGAAGCTCCCTGAAATTCTCTGCTGTTGACAGGCCCCTGGCCACTGTAGGCTTGGGTCTGGGAAGAAAATGAGTTTTCTCTGTCTACACACGGAGCTTCATTGGCCGCGGTGGGGCGCACCTTGCCATGCTCTAGAGCTAAAGGGAATCTCAACGTGAGTCCTTGCCTCGAGGTAAGGCCCTGAGTAGCCCTACAGAAAAGGAGGCATGCAGCTCTTTCCATTAGCTCTTAGTCGCTGTTCTGGTTTACTTTAAAGGAAGTACCCTTTTCAGGACTCCTAGGCCCCTCGGTTGAGCATCAATTTTGTTCCAAGATCTCTGAGTACCTCCACACCCCTGTAGGCCTGCTGAGCAACAACTAGGCCCATTGGTCCCTCGGAGGTCCTCTGTGTCTGCTGAGTCATGGGCAACACACTGCACTCTTTCTTGTGATATCTTGATTCACAGCACTCGCACAGGTTCAAGAGCAACGTTCAAGCAAGTTCCAACATGCCGTGGAAATCGCACTCAATCCCTAGTCTGAGCTGCACAGAGAAAAACACTAGGCTTCTCCTTCCAATCAGGACCTCCTACCTGAAGTCACCCTGCTTCCAGGAGAAAGACGGCTTGCTTTCCTTTTGCAAGTAAAGCACAGTTTTTCCTGTAGCACTGCAGGCTTTTGAAAAGGCAGGGGCCCAGAGGCCTGCCTAGGGCGTTCCTTGGTGAGGCCTCGGGCCCAGTGGCCTGGCTAGGGCGTTCCTTGGTGAGGCCGTTCACTAGATGCAGAACACCCTGCCTCGAGAAGTTGATTCAGGGAAGCAACCAGTGTGTACTCGGTGTCTCTTTTGACTCGTTAAAAACCACAGAGATGTATGCTGCCTGTGTCCATGGAAATGGGGGCATGATGGGACTAGCCTTGCTTTCCGTTTGGAAACCTCCTTTCTTGCTGCCGTGAAGCTCCCTGAAATTCTCTGCTGTTGACAGGCCTCTGGCCACTGTAGGCATGGGTCTGGGAAGAAAATGAGTTTTCCCTGGGTACACACGGAGCTATATAGGCCAGGGTGGGGCTCACCTTGCCATGCTCTAGAGCTAAAGGGAATCTCAACGTGAGTCCTTGCCTCGAGGTAAGGCCCTGAGTAGCCCTGCAGAAAGGGAGGCATGCAGCTCTTTCCATGAGCTCTTAGTGGAGGTCTGTTTTATTTTAAAGGAAGTACCCTTTTCCGGACTCCTACGCCCTCTGGGTGAGCATCATTTTTATTCCAAGATCACTGACTCCCTCCGCACCCCTGTGGGCCTGCTGAGCAGTATTGAGTCCCATACGTCCCACGGAGGCCCTCTGTGTCTGCAGTCTCGGGCAACACACTGTACGTTACTTCAGGAGAGCTCCGTTTCCAGAGCACTCGAACAGCATCAGAACCACATTTCTAGGCAGTCCAACATGCCCTGGAAGTCTTCGACATTGCCCTCGTCTGAGCTGCCCTGAGAAAACAGTCTGCTTAGAATTTATCAAAGACCTCGTTCCTGAAGTCACTCTATTCAAGGAGAAATACAGCATCTTACCATGCTGTGTCGCTCACAGGGCAAGAAACGTGAGAACTTGCCTCGAGGTAAGGCCATGAAATGCTATGCAGAAGCAGAGGCGTGTAGCAGTTTCCATGAGGCCGTAGTCGCTTATCTTCAGCATTTTAAAGCCAGTACGCTTTTCAGGACACCTAGGTGCCTCGCCTGGAAACCCTATTCCCTGCAAAAACACTGAGTACCCTCAGGCTCCCCTGGCCCTTCTAAGCACTATCCAGGGAAGGAGCTTTCCGACTCACAGTGTGTATGCCGAGTGTAGGGCAACACAGTGCACTCTTATTGGAACATCTTGATTTAGCCAGCATCGCACAGGTTCACGAGCACCGTTAAGCAAGTTCCAACAGGCCGTGGAAGTCGCTCTCATTCCCTAGTTTGAGCTGTACAGAGACAAACAGTAAGCTTCTCCTTCCATTCAGGACCTCCTACCTGAAGTCACCCTGCCTCCTGAAGAAAGACGACCTCGTTTCTATTGCAACTAAAGCACAGTTGTTCCTGTAGCAGGGCAGGCTTTTGAAGAGGCACGGGCCCAGAGGCATAGCTAGGGCTTTCCTTGGTGAGGCCGTTCACTACATTCAGGACACCCTGCCTCGAGAAGTTGATTCAGGGAAACAACCAGTGTGTACTCTGTGTCTCTTTTGCCTTGTTAGAAACCACAGAGATGTATGCTGCCTGTGCCCATGGAAATTGGGGCATGATGGGACTAGCCTTGCTTTCCATTTGGAAAGCTCCATTCTTGCTTTCGTGAAGCTCCCTGAAATTCTCTGCTGTTGACAGGCCCCTGGCCACTGTAGGCTTGGGTCTGGGAAGAAAATGAGTTTTCTCTGTCTACACACGGAGCTTCATTGGCCGCGGTGGGGCGCACCTTGCCATGCTCTAGAGCTAAAGGGAATCTCAACGTGAGTCCTTGCCTCGAGGTAAGGCCCTGAGTAGCCCTACAGAAAAGGAGGCATGCAGCTCTTTCCATTAGCTCTTAGTCGCTGTTCTGGTTTACTTTAAAGGAAGTACCCTTTTCAGGACTCCTAGGCCCCTCGGTTGAGCATCAATTTTGTTCCAAGATCTCTGAGTACCTCCACACCCCTGTAGGCCTGCTGAGCAACAACTAGGCCCATTGGTCCCTCGGAGGTCCTCTGTGTCTGCTGAGTCATGGGCAACACACTGCACTCTTTCTTGTGATATCTTGATTCACAGCACTCGCACAGGTTCAAGAGCAACGTTCAAGCAAGTTCCAACATGCCGTGGAAATCGCACTCAATCCCTAGTCTGAGCTGCACAGAGAAAAACACTAGGCTTCTCCTTCCAATCAGGACCTCCTACCTGAAGTCACCCTGCTTCCAGGAGAAAGACGGCTTGCTTTCCTTTTGCAAGTAAAGCACAGTTTTTCCTGTAGCACTGCAGGCTTTTGAAAAGGCAGGGGCCCAGAGGCCTGCCTAGGGCGTTCCTTGGTGAGGCCTCGGGCCCAGTGGCCTGGCTAGGGCGTTCCTTGGTGAGGCCGTTCACTAGATGCAGAACACCCTGCCTCGAGAAGTTGATTCAGGGAAGCAACCAGTGTGTACTCGGTGTCTCTTTTGACTCGTTAAAAACCACAGAGATGTATGCTGCCTGTGTCCATGGAAATGGGGGCATGATGGGACTAGCCTTGCTTTCCGTTTGGAAACCTCCTTTCTTGCTGCCGTGAAGCTCCCTGAAATTCTCTGCTGTTGACAGGCCTCTGGCCACTGTAGGCATGGGTCTGGGAAGAAAATGAGTTTTCCCTGGGTACACACGGAGCTATATAGGCCAGGGTGGGGCTCACCTTGCCATGCTCTAGAGCTAAAGGGAATCTCAACGTGAGTCCTTGCCTCGAGGTAAGGCCCTGAGTAGCCCTGCAGAAAGGGAGGCATGCAGCTCTTTCCATGAGCTCTTAGTGGAGGTCTGTTTTATTTTAAAGGAAGTACCCTTTTCCGGACTCCTACGCCCTCTGGGTGAGCATCATTTTTATTCCAAGATCACTGACTCCCTCCGCACCCCTGTGGGCCTGCTGAGCAGCATTGAGTCCCATACGTCCCACGGAGGCCCTCTGTGTCTGCAGTCTCGGGCAACACACTGTACGTTACTTCAGGAGAGCTCCGTTTCCAGAGCACTCGAACAGCATCAGAACCACATTTCTAGGCAGTCCAACATGCCCTGGAAGTCTTCGACATTGCCCTCGTCTGAGCTGCCCTGAGAAAACAGTCTGCTTAGAATTTATCAAAGACCTCGTTCCTGAAGTCACTCTATTCAAGGAGAAATACAGCATCTTACCATGCTGTGTCGCTCACAGGGCAAGAAACGTGAGAACTTGCCTCGAGGTAAGGCCATGAAATGCTATGCAGAAGCAGAGGCGTGTAGCAGTTTCCATGAGGCCGTAGTCGCTTATCTTCAGCATTTTAAAGCCAGTACGCTTTTCAGGACACCTAGGTGCCTCGCCTGGAAACCCTATTCCCTGCAAAAACACTGAGTACCCTCAGGCTCCCCTGGCCCTTCTAAGCACTATCCAGGGAAGGAGCTTTCCGACTCACAGTGTGTATGCCGAGTGTAGGGCAACACAGTGCACTCTTATTGGAACATCTTGATTTAGCCAGCATCGCACAGGTTCACGAGCACCGTTAAGCAAGTTCCAACAGGCCGTGGAAGTCGCTCTCATTCCCTAGTTTGAGCTGTACAGAGACAAACAGTAAGCTTCTCCTTCCATTCAGGACCTCCTACCTGAAGTCACCCTGCCTCCTGAAGAAAGACGACCTCGTTTCTATTGCAACTAAAGCACAGTTGTTCCTGTAGCAGGGCAGGTTTTGAAGAGGCACGGGCCCAGAGGCATAGCTAGGGCTTTCCTTGGTGAGGCCGTTCACTACATTCAGGACACCCTGCCTCGAGAAGTTGATTCAGGGAAACAACCAGTGTGTACTCTGTGTCTCTTTTGCCTTGTTAGAAACCACAGAGATGTATGCTGCCTGTGCCCATGGAAATTGGGGCATGATGGGACTAGCCTTGCTTTCCATTTGGAAAGCTCCATTCTTGCTTTCGTGAAGCTCCCTGAAATTCTCTGCTGTTGACAGGCCCCTGGCCACTGTAGGCTTGGGTCTGGGAAGAAAATGAGTTTTCTCTGTCTACACACGGAGCTTCATTGGCCGCGGTGGGGCGCACCTTGCCATGCTCTAGAGCTAAAGGGAATCTCAACGTGAGTCCTTGCCTCGAGGTAAGGCCCTGAGTAGCCCTACAGAAAAGGAGGCATGCAGCTCTTTCCATTAGCTCTTAGTCGCTGTTCTGGTTTACTTTAAAGGAAGTACCCTTTTCAGGACTCCTAGGCCCCTCGGTTGAGCATCAATTTTGTTCCAAGATCTCTGAGTACCTCCACACCCCTGTAGGCCTGCTGAGCAACAACTAGGCCCATTGGTCCCTCGGAGGTCCTCTGTGTCTGCTGAGTCATGGGCAACACACTGCACTCTTTCTTGTGATATCTTGATTCACAGCACTCGCACAGGTTCAAGAGCAACGTTCAAGCAAGTTCCAACATGCCGTGGAAATCGCACTCAATCCCTAGTCTGAGCTGCACAGAGAAAAACACTAGGCTTCTCCTTCCAATCAGGACCTCCTACCTGAAGTCACCCTGCTTCCAGGAGAAAGACGGCTTGCTTTCCTTTTGCAAGTAAAGCACAGTTTTTCCTGTAGCACTGCAGGCTTTTGAAAAGGCAGGGGCCCAGAGGCCTGCCTAGGGCGTTCCTTGGTGAGGCCTCGGGCCCAGTGGCCTGGCTAGGGCGTTCCTTGGTGAGGCCGTTCACTAGATGCAGAACACCCTGCCTCGAGAAGTTGATTCAGGGAAGCAACCAGTGTGTACTCGGTGTCTCTTTTGACTCGTTAAAAACCACAGAGATGTATGCTGCCTGTGTCCATGGAAATGGGGGCATGATGGGACTAGCCTTGCTTTCCGTTTGGAAACCTCCTTTCTTGCTGCCGTGAAGCTCCCTGAAATTCTCTGCTGTTGACAGGCCTCTGGCCACTGTAGGCATGGGTCTGGGAAGAAAATGAGTTTTCCCTGGGTACACACGGAGCTATATAGGCCAGGGTGGGGCTCACCTTGCCATGCTCTAGGCCTAAAGGGAATCTCCACGTGAGTCCTTGCCTCGAGGTAAGGCCCTGAGTAGCCCTGCAGAAAGGGAGGCATGCAGCTCTTTCCATGAGCTCTTAGTGGAGGTCTGTTTTATTTTAAAGGAAGTACCCTTTTCAGGACTCCTACGGTCTTCGGGTGAGCATCATTTTTATTCCAAGATCACTGACTCCCTCCGCACCCCTGTGGGCCTGCTGAGCAGCATTGAGTCCCATACGTCCCACGGAGGCCCTCTGTGTCTGCAGTCTCGGGCAACACACTGTACGTTACTTCAGGAGAGCTCCGTTTCCAGAGCACTCGAACAGCATCAGAACCACATTTCTAGGCAGTCCAACATGCCCTGGAAGTCTTCGACATTGCCCTCGTCTGAGCTGCCCTGAGAAAACAGTCTGCTTAGAATTTATCAAAGACCTCGTTCCTGAAGTCACTCTATTCAAGGAGAAATACAGCATCTTACCATGCTGTGTCGCTCACAGGGCAAGAAACGTGAGAACTTGCCTCGAGGTAAGGCCATGAAATGCTATGCAGAAGCAGAGGCGTGTAGCAGTTTCCATGAGGCCGTAGTCGCTTATCTTCAGCATTTTAAAGCCAGTACGCTTTTCAGGACACCTAGGTGCCTCGCCTGGAAACCCTATTCCCTGCAAAAACACTGAGTACCCTCAGGCTCCCCTGGCCCTTCTAAGCACTATCCAGGGAAGGAGCTTTCCGACTCACAGTGTGTATGCCGAGTGTAGGGCAACACAGTGCACTCTTATTGGAACATCTTGATTTAGCCAGCATCGCACAGGTTCACGAGCACCGTTAAGCAAGTTCCAACAGGCCGTGGAAGTCGCTCTCATTCCCTAGTTTGAGCTGTACAGAGACAAACAGTAAGCTTCTCCTTCCATTCAGGACCTCCTACCTGAAGTCACCCTGCCTCCTGAAGAAAGACGACCTCGTTTCTATTGCAACTAAAGCACAGTTGTTCCTGTAGCAGGGCAGGCTTTTGAAGAGGCACGGGCCCAGAGGCATAGCTAGGGCTTTCCTTGGTGAGGCCGTTCACTACATTCAGGACACCCTGCCTCGAGAAGTTGATTCAGGGAAACAACCAGTGTGTACTCTGTGTCTCTTTTGCCTTGTTAGAAACCACAGAGATGTATGCTGCCTGTGCCCATGGAAATTGGGGCATGATGGGACTAGCCTTGCTTTCCATTTGGAAAGCTCCATTCTTGCTTTCGTGAAGCTCCCTGAAATTCTCTGCTGTTGACAGGCCCCTGGCCACTGTAGGCTTGGGTCTGGGAAGAAAATGAGTTTTCTCTGTCTACACACGGAGCTTCATTGGCCGCGGTGGGGCGCACCTTGCCATGCTCTAGAGCTAAAGGGAATCTCAACGTGAGTCCTTGCCTCGAGGTAAGGCCCTGAGTAGCCCTACAGAAAAGGAGGCATGCAGCTCTTTCCATTAGCTCTTAGTCGCTGTTCTGGTTTACTTTAAAGGAAGTACCCTTTTCAGGACTCCTAGGCCCCTCGGTTGAGCATCAATTTTGTTCCAAGATCTCTGAGTACCTCCACACCCCTGTAGGCCTGCTGAGCAACAACTAGGCCCATTGGTCCCTCGGAGGTCCTCTGTGTCTGCTGAGTCATGGGCAACACACTGCACTCTTTCTTGTGATATCTTGATTCACAGCACTCGCACAGGTTCAAGAGCAACGTTCAAGCAAGTTCCAACATGCCGTGGAAATCGCACTCAATCCCTAGTCTGAGCTGCACAGAGAAAAACACTAGGCTTCTCCTTCCAATCAGGACCTCCTACCTGAAGTCACCCTGCTTCCAGGAGAAAGACGGCTTGCTTTCCTTTTGCAAGTAAAGCACAGTTTTTCCTGTAGCACTGCAGGCTTTTGAAAAGGCAGGGGCCCAGAGGCCTGCCTAGGGCGTTCCTTGGTGAGGCCTCGGGCCCAGTGGCCTGGCTAGGGCGTTCCTTGGTGAGGCCGTTCACTAGATGCAGAACACCCTGCCTCGAGAAGTTGATTCAGGGAAGCAACCAGTGTGTACTCGGTGTCTCTTTTGACTCGTTAAAAACCACAGAGATGTATGCTGCCTGTGTCCATGGAAATGGGGGCATGATGGGACTAGCCTGGCTTTCCGTTTGGAAACCTCCTTTCTTGCTGCCGTGAAGCTCCCTGAAATTCTCTGCTGTTGACAGGCCTCTGGCCACTGTAGGCATGGGTCTGGGAAGAAAATGAGTTTTCCCTGGGTACACACGGAGCTATATAGGCCAGGGTGGGGCTCACCTTGCCATGCTCCAGAGCTAAAGGGAATCTCAACGTGAGTCCTTGCCTCGAGGTAAGGCCCTGAGTAGCCCTGCAGAAAGGGAGGCATGCAGCTCTTTCCATGAGCTCTTAGTGGAGGTCTGTTTTATTTTAAAGGAAGTACCCTTTTCAGGACTCCTACGGTCTTCGGGTGAGCATCATTTTTATTCCAAGATCACTGACTCCCTCCGCACCCCTGTGGGCCTGCTGAGCAGCATTGAGTCCCATACGTCCCACGGAGGCCCTCTGTGTCTGCAGAGTCTCGGGCAACACACTGTACGTTACTTCAGGAGAGCTCCGTTTCCAGAGCACTCGAACAGCATCAGAACCACATTTCTAGGCAGTCCAACATGCCCTGGAAGTCTTCGACATTGCCCTCGTCTGAGCTGCCCTGAGAAAACAGTCTGCTTAGAATTTATCAAAGACCTCGTTCCTGAAGTCACTCTATTCAAGGAGAAATACAGCATCTTACCATGCTGTGTCGCTCACAGGGCAAGAAACGTGAGAACTTGCCTCGAGGTAAGGCCATGAAATGCTATGCAGAAGCAGAGGCGTGTAGCAGTTTCCATGAGGCCGTAGTCGCTTATCTTCAGCATTTTAAAGCCAGTACGCTTTTCAGGACACCTAGGTGCCTCGCCTGGAAACCCTATTCCCTGCAAAAACACTGAGTACCCTCAGGCTCCCCTGGCCCTTCTAAGCACTATCCAGGGAAGGAGCTTTCCGACTCACAGTGTGTATGCCGAGTGTAGGGCAACACAGTGCACTCTTATTGGAACATCTTGATTTAGCCAGCATCGCACAGGTTCACGAGCACCGTTAAGCAAGTTCCAACAGGCCGTGGAAGTCGCTCTCATTCCCTAGTTTGAGCTGTACAGAGACAAACAGTAAGCTTCTCCTTCCATTCAGGACCTCCTACCTGAAGTCACCCTGCCTCCTGAAGAAAGACGACCTCGTTTCTATTGCAACTAAAGCACAGTTGTTCCTGTAGCAGGGCAGGCTTTTGAAGAGGCACGGGCCCAGAGGCATAGCTAGGGCTTTCCTTGGTGAGGCCGTTCACTACATTCAGGACACCCTGCCTCGAGAAGTTGATTCAGGGAAACAACCAGTGTGTACTCTGTGTCTCTTTTGCCTTGTTAGAAACCACAGAGATGTATGCTGCCTGTGCCCATGGAAATTGGGGCATGATGGGACTAGCCTTGCTTTCCATTTGGAAAGCTCCATTCTTGCTTTCGTGAAGCTCCCTGAAATTCTCTGCTGTTGACAGGCCCCTGGCCACTGTAGGCTTGGGTCTGGGAAGAAAATGAGTTTTCTCTGTCTACACACGGAGCTTCATTGGCCGCGGTGGGGCGCACCTTGCCATGCTCTAGAGCTAAAGGGAATCTCAACGTGAGTCCTTGCCTCGAGGTAAGGCCCTGAGTAGCCCTACAGAAAAGGAGGCATGCAGCTCTTTCCATTAGCTCTTAGTCGCTGTTCTGGTTTACTTTAAAGGAAGTACCCTTTTCAGGACTCCTAGGCCCCTCGGTTGAGCATCAATTTTGTTCCAAGATCTCTGAGTACCTCCACACCCCTGTAGGCCTGCTGAGCAACAACGAGGCCCATTGGTCCCTCGGAGGTCCTCTGTGTCTGCTGAGTCATGGGCAACACACTGCACTCTTTCTTGTGATATCTTGATTCACAGCACTCGCACAGGTTCAAGAGCAACGTTCAAGCAAGTTCCAACATGCCGTGGAAATCGCACTCAATCCCTAGTCTGAGCTGCACAGAGAAAAACACTAGGCTTCTCCTTCCAATCAGGACCTCCTACCTGAAGTCACCCTGCTTCCAGGAGAAAGACGGCTTGCTTTCCTTTTGCAAGTAAAGCACAGTTTTTCCTGTAGCACTGCAGGCTTTTGAAAAGGCAGGGGCCCAGAGGCCTGCCTAGGGCGTTCCTTGGTGAGGCCTCGGGCCCAGTGGCCTGGCTAGGGCGTTCCTTGGTGAGGCCGTTCACTAGATGCAGAACACCCTGCCTCGAGAAGTTGATTCAGGGAAGCAACCAGTGTGTACTCGGTGTCTCTTTTGACTCGTTAAAAACCACAGAGATGTATGCTGCCTGTGTCCATGGAAATGGGGGCATGATGGGACTAGCCTTGCTTTCCGTTTGGAAACCTCCTTTCTTGCTGCCGTGAAGCTCCCTGAAATTCTCTGCTGTTGACAGGCCTCTGGCCACTGTAGGCATGGGTCTGGGAAGAAAATGAGTTTTCCCTGGGTACACACGGAGCTATATAGGCCAGGGTGGGGCTCACCTTGCCATGCTCCAGAGCTAAAGGGAATCTCAACGTGAGTCCTTGCCTCGAGGTAAGGCCCTGAGTAGCCCTGCAGAAAGGGAGGCATGCAGCTCTTTCCATGAGCTCTTAGTGGAGGTCTGTTTTATTTTAAAGGAAGTACCCTTTTCAGGACTCCTACGGTCTTCGGGTGAGCATCATTTTTATTCCAAGATCACTGACTCCCTCCGCACCCCTGTGGGCCTGCTGAGCAGCATTGAGTCCCATACGTCCCACGGAGGCCCTCTGTGTCTGCAGAGTCTCGGGCAACACACTGTACGTTACTTCAGGAGAGCTCCGTTTCCAGAGCACTCGAACAGCATCAGAACCACATTTCTAGGCAGTCCAACATGCCCTGGAAGTCTTCGACATTGCCCTCGTCTGAGCTGCCCTGAGAAAACAGTCTGCTTAGAATTTATCAAAGACCTCGTTCCTGAAGTCACTCTATTCAAGGAGAAATACAGCATCTTACCATGCTGTGTCGCTCACAGGGCAAGAAACGTGAGAACTTGCCTCGAGGTAAGGCCATGAAATGCTATGCAGAAGCAGAGGCGTGTAGCAGTTTCCATGAGGCCGTAGTCGCTTATCTTCAGCATTTTAAAGCCAGTACGCTTTTCAGGACACCTAGGTGCCTCGCCTGGAAACCCTATTCCCTGCAAAAACACTGAGTACCCTCAGGCTCCCCTGGCCCTTCTAAGCACTATCCAGGGAAGGAGCTTTCCGACTCACAGTGTGTATGCCGAGTGTAGGGCAACACAGTGCACTCTTATTGGAACATCTTGATTTAGCCAGCATCGCACAGGTTCACGAGCACCGTTAAGCAAGTTCCAACAGGCCGTGGAAGTCGCTCTCATTCCCTAGTTTGAGCTGTACAGAGACAAACAGTAAGCTTCTCCTTCCATTCAGGACCTCCTACCTGAAGTCACCCTGCCTCCTGAAGAAAGACGACCTCGTTTCTATTGCAACTAAAGCACAGTTGTTCCTGTAGCAGGGCAGGCTTTTGAAGAGGCACGGGCCCAGAGGCATAGCTAGGGCTTTCCTTGGTGAGGCCGTTCACTACATTCAGGACACCCTGCCTCGAGAAGTTGATTCGGGGAAACAACCAGTGTGTACTCTGTGTCTCTTTTGCCTTGTTAGAAACCACAGAGATGTATGCTGCCTGTGCCCATGGAAATTGGGGCATGATGGGACTAGCCTTGCTTTCCATTTGGAAAGCTCCATTCTTGCTTTCGTGAAGCTCCCTGAAATTCTCTGCTGTTGACAGGCCCCTGGCCACTGTAGGCTTGGGTCTGGGAAGAAAATGAGTTTTCTCTGTCTACACACGGAGCTTCATTGGCCGCGGTGGGGCGCACCTTGCCATGCTCTAGAGCTAAAGGGAATCTCAACGTGAGTCCTTGCCTCGAGGTAAGGCCCTGAGTAGCCCTACAGAAAAGGAGGCATGCAGCTCTTTCCATTAGCTCTTAGTCGCTGTTCTGGTTTACTTTAAAGGAAGTACCCTTTTCAGGACTCCTAGGCCCCTCGGTTGAGCATCAATTTTGTTCCAAGATCTCTGAGTACCTCCACACCCCTGTAGGCCTGCTGAGCAACAACGAGGCCCATTGGTCCCTCGGAGGTCCTCTGTGTCTGCTGAGTCATGGGCAACACACTGCACTCTTTCTTGTGATATCTTGATTCACAGCACTCGCACAGGTTCAAGAGCAACGTTCAAGCAAGTTCCAACATGCCGTGGAAATCGCACTCAATCCCTAGTCTGAGCTGCACAGAGAAAAACACTAGTCTTCTCCTTCCAATCAGGACCTCCTACCTGAAGTCACCCTGCTTCCAGGAGAAAGACGGCTTGCTTTCCTTTTGCAAGTAAAGCACAGTTTTTCCTGTAGCACTGCAGGCTTTCGAAAAGGCAGGGGCCCAGAGGCCTGCCTAGGGCGTTCCTTGGTGAGGCCTCGGGCCCAGTGGCCTGGCTAGGGCGTTCCTTGGTGAGGCCGTTCACTAGATGCAGAACACCCTGCCTCGAGAAGTTGATTCAGGGAAGCAACCAGTGTGTACTCGGTGTCTCTTTTGACTCGTTAAAAACCACAGAGATGTATGCTGCCTGTGTCCATGGAAATGGGGGCATGATGGGACTAGCCTTGCTTTCCGTTTGGAAACCTCCTTTCTTGCTGCCGTGAAGCTCCCTGAAATTCTCTGCTGTTGACAGGCCTCTGGCCACTGTAGGCATGGGTCTGGGAAGAAAATGAGTTTTCCCTGGGTACACACGGAGCTATATAGGCCAGGGTGGGGCTCACCTTGCCATGCTCTAGAGCTAAAGGGAATCTCCACGTGAGTCCTTGCCTCGAGGTAAGGCCCTGAGTAGCCCTGCAGAAAGGGAGGCATGCAGCTCTTTCCATGAGCTCTTAGTGGAGGTCTGTTTTATTTTAAAGGAAGTACCCTTTTCAGGACTCCTACGGTCTTCGGGTGAGCATCATTTTTATTCCAAGATCACTGACTCCCTCCGCACCCCTGTGGGCCTGCTGAGCAGCATTGAGTCCCATACGTCCCACGGAGGCCCTCTGTGTCTGCAGAGTCTCGGGCAACACACTGTACGTTACTTCAGGAGAGCTCCGTTTCCAGAGCACTCGAACAGCATCAGAACCACATTTCTAGGCAGTCCAACATGCCCTGGAAGTCTTCGACATTGCCCTCGTCTGAGCTGCCCTGAGAAAACAGTCTGCTTAGAATTTATCAAAGACCTCGTTCCTGAAGTCACTCTATTCAAGGAGAAATACAGCATCTTACCATGCTGTGTCGCTCACAGGGCAAGAAACGTGAGAACTTGCCTCGAGGTAAGGCCATGAAATGCTATGCAGAAGCAGAGGCGTGTAGCAGTTTCCATGAGGCCGTAGTCGCTTATCTTCAGCATTTTAAAGCCAGTACGCTTTTCAGGACACCTAGGTGCCTCGCCTGGAAACCCTATTCCCTGCAAAAACACTGAGTACCCTCAGGCTCCCCTGGCCCTTCTAAGCACTATCCAGGGAAGGAGCTTTCCGACTCACAGTGTGTATGCCGAGTGTAGGGCAACACAGTGCACTCTTATTGGAACATCTTGATTTAGCCAGCATCGCACAGGTTCACGAGCACCGTTAAGCAAGTTCCAACAGGCCGTGGAAGTCGCTCTCATTCCCTAGTTTGAGCTGTACAGAGACAAACAGTAAGCTTCTCCTTCCATTCAGGACCTCCTACCTGAAGTCACCCTGCCTCCTGAAGAAAGACGACCTCGTTTCTATTGCAACTAAAGCACAGTTGTTCCTGTAGCAGGGCAGGCTTTTGAAGAGGCACGGGCCCAGAGGCATAGCTAGGGCTTTCCTTGGTGAGGCCGTTCACTACATTCAGGACACCCTGCCTCGAGAAGTTGATTCAGGGAAACAACCAGTGTGTACTCTGTGTCTCTTTTGCCTTGTTAGAAACCACAGAGATGTATGCTGCCTGTGCCCATGGAAATTGGGGCATGATGGGACTAGCCTTGCTTTCCATTTGGAAAGCTCCATTCTTGCTTTCGTGAAGCTCCCTGAAATTCTCTGCTGTTGACAGGCCCCTGGCCACTGTAGGCTTGGGTCTGGGAAGAAAATGAGTTTTCTCTGTCTACACACGGAGCTTCATTGGCCGCGGTGGGGCGCACCTTGCCATGCTCTAGAGCTAAAGGGAATCTCAACGTGAGTCCTTGCCTCGAGGTAAGGCCCTGAGTAGCCCTACAGAAAAGGAGGCATGCAGCTCTTTCCATTAGCTCTTAGTCGCTGTTCTGGTTTACTTTAAAGGAAGTACCCTTTTCAGGACTCCTAGGCCCCTCGGTTGAGCATCAATTTTGTTCCAAGATCTCTGAGTACCTCCACACCCCTGTAGGCCTGCTGAGCAACAACGAGGCCCATTGGTCCCTCGGAGGTCCTCTGTGTCTGCTGAGTCATGGGCAACACACTGCACTCTTTCTTGTGATATCTTGATTCACAGCACTCGCACAGGTTCAAGAGCAACGTTCAAGCAAGTTCCAACATGCCGTGGAAATCGCACTCAATCCCTAGTCTGAGCTGCACAGAGAAAAACACTAGGCTTCTCCTTCCAATCAGGACCTCCTACCTGAAGTCACCCTGCTTCCAGGAGAAAGACGGCTTGCTTTCCTTTTGCAAGTAAAGCACAGTTTTTCCTGTAGCACTGCAGGCTTTTGAAAAGGCAGGGGCCCAGAGGCCTGCCTAGGGCGTTCCTTGGTGAGGCCTCGGGCCCAGTGGCCTGGCTAGGGCGTTCCTTGGTGAGGCCGTTCACTAGATGCAGAACACCCTGCCTCGAGAAGTTGATTCAGGGAAGCAACCAGTGTGTACTCGGTGTCTCTTTTGACTCGTTAAAAACCACAGAGATGTATGCTGCCTGTGTCCATGGAAATGGGGGCATGATGGGACTAGCCTTGCTTTCCGTTTGGAAACCTCCTTTCTTGCTGCCGTGAAGCTCCCTGAAATTCTCTGCTGTTGACAGGCCTCTGGCCACTGTAGGCATGGGTCTGGGAAGAAAATGAGTTTTCCCTGGGTACACACGGAGCTATATAGGCCAGGGTGGGGCTCACCTTGCCATGCTCTAGAGCTAAAGGGAATCTCCACGTGAGTCCTTGCCTCGAGGTAAGGCCCTGAGTAGCCCTGCAGAAAGGGAGGCATGCAGCTCTTTCCATGAGCTCTTAGTGGAGGTCTGTTTTATTTTAAAGGAAGTACCCTTTTCAGGACTCCTACGGTCTTCGGGTGAGCATCATTTTTATTCCAAGATCACTGACTCCCTCCGCACCCCTGTGGGCCTGCTGAGCAGCATTGAGTCCCATACGTCCCACGGAGGCCCTCTGTGTCTGCAGAGTCTCGGGCAACACACTGTACGTTACTTCAGGAGAGCTCCGTTTCCAGAGCACTCGAACAGCATCAGAACCACATTTCTAGGCAGTCCAACATGCCCTGGAAGTCTTCGACATTGCCCTCGTCTGAGCTGCCCTGAGAAAACAGTCTGCTTAGAATTTATCAAAGACCTCGTTCCTGAAGTCACTCTATTCAAGGAGAAATACAGCATCTTACCATGCTGTGTCGCTCACAGGGCAAGAAACGTGAGAACTTGCCTCGAGGTAAGGCCATGAAATGCTATGCAGAAGCAGAGGCGTGTAGCAGTTTCCATGAGGCCGTAGTCGCTTATCTTCAGCATTTTAAAGCCAGTACGCTTTTCAGGACACCTAGGTGCCTCGCCTGGAAACCCTATTCCCTGCAAAAACACTGAGTACCCTCAGGCTCCCCTGGCCCTTCTAAGCACTATCCAGGGAAGGAGCTTTCCGACTCACAGTGTGTATGCCGAGTGTAGGGCAACACAGTGCACTCTTATTGGAACATCTTGATTTAGCCAGCATCGCACAGGTTCACGAGCACCGTTAAGCAAGTTCCAACAGGCCGTGGAAGTCGCTCTCATTCCCTAGTTTGAGCTGTACAGAGACAAACAGTAAGCTTCTCCTTCCATTCAGGACCTCCTACCTGAAGTCACCCTGCCTCCTGAAGAAAGACGACCTCGTTTCTATTGCAACTAAAGCACAGTTGTTCCTGTAGCAGGGCAGGCTTTTGAAGAGGCACGGGCCCAGAGGCATAGCTAGGGCTTTCCTTGGTGAGGCCGTTCACTACATTCAGGACACCCTGCCTCGAGAAGTTGATTCAGGGAAGCAACCAGTGTGTACTCGGTGTCTCTTTTGACTCGTTAAAAACCACAGAGATGTATGCTGCCTGTGTCCATGGAAATGGGGGCATGATGGGACTAGCCTTGCTTTCCGTTTGGAAACCTCCTTTCTTGCTGCCGTGAAGCTCCCTGAAATTCTCTGCTGTTGACAGGCCTCTGGCCACTGTAGGCATGGGTCTGGGAAGAAAATGAGTTTTCCCTGGGTACACACGGAGCTATATAGGCCAGGGTGGGGCTCACCTTGCCATGCTCCAGAGCTAAAGGGAATCTCAACGTGAGTCCTTGCCTCGAGGTAAGGCCCTGAGTAGCCCTGCAGAAAGGGAGGCATGCAGCTCTTTCCATGAGCTCTTAGTGGAGGTCTGTTTTATTTTAAAGGAAGTACCCTTTTCAGGACTCCTACGGTCTTCGGGTGAGCATCATTTTTATTCCAAGATCACTGACTCCCTCCGCACCCCTGTGGGCCTGCTGAGCAGCATTGAGTCCCATACGTCCCACGGAGGCCCTCTGTGTCTGCAGAGTCTCGGGCAACACACTGTACGTTACTTCAGGAGAGCTCCGTTTCCAGAGCACTCGAACAGCATCAGAACCACATTTCTAGGCAGTCCAACATGCCCTGGAAGTCTTCGACATTGCCCTCGTCTGAGCTGCCCTGAGAAAACAGTCTGCTTAGAATTTATCAAAGACCTCGTTCCTGAAGTCACTCTATTCAAGGAGAAATACAGCATCTTACCATGCTGTGTCGCTCACAGGGCAAGAAACGTGAGAACTTGCCTCGAGGTAAGGCCATGAAATGCTATGCAGAAGCAGAGGCGTGTAGCAGTTTCCATGAGGCCGTAGTCGCTTATCTTCAGCATTTTAAAGCCAGTACGCTTTTCAGGACACCTAGGTGCCTCGCCTGGAAACCCTATTCCCTGCAAAAACACTGAGTACCCTCAGGCTCCCCTGGCCCTTCTAAGCACTATCCAGGGAAGGAGCTTTCCGACTCACAGTGTGTATGCCGAGTGTAGGGCAACACAGTGCACTCTTATTGGAACATCTTGATTTAGCCAGCATCGCACAGGTTCACGAGCACCGTTAAGCAAGTTCCAACAGGCCGTGGAAGTCGCTCTCATTCCCTAGTTTGAGCTGTACAGAGACAAACAGTAAGCTTCTCCTTCCATTCAGGACCTCCTACCTGAAGTCACCCTGCCTCCTGAAGAAAGACGACCTCGTTTCTATTGCAACTAAAGCACAGTTGTTCCTGTAGCAGGGCAGGCTTTTGAAGAGGCACGGGCCCAGGGGCATAGCTAGGGCTTTCCTTGGTGAGGCCGTTCACTACATTCAGGACACCCTGCCTCGAGAAGTTGATTCAGGGAAACAACCAGTGTGTACTCTGTGTCTCTTTTGCCTTGTTAGAAACCACAGAGATGTATGCTACCTGTGCCCATGGAAATTGGGGCATGATGGGACTAGCCTTGCTTTCCATTTGGAAAGCTCCATTCTTGCTTTCGTGAAGCTCCCTGAAATTCTCTGCTGTTGACAGGCCCCTGGCCACTGTAGGCTTGGGTCTGGGAAGAAAATGAGTTTTCTCTGTCTACACACGGAGCTTCATTGGCCGCGGTGGGCCGCACCTTGCCATGCTCTACAGCTAAAGGGAATCTCAACGTGAGTCCTTGCCTCGAGGTAAGGCCCTGAGTAGCCCTACAGAAAAAGAGGCATGCAGCTCTTTCCATTAGCTCTTAGTCGCTGTTCTGGTTTACTTTAAAGGAAGTACCCTTTTCAGGACCTCTAGGCCCCTCGGTTGAGCATCATTTTTGTTCCAAGGTCTCTGAGTACCTCCACACCCCTGTAGGCCTGCTGAGCAACAACGAGGCCCATTGGTCCCTCGGAGGTCCTCTGTGTCTGCTGAGTCATGGGCAACACACTGCACTCTTTCTTGTGATATCTTGATTCACAGCACTCGCACAGGTTCAAGAGCAACGTTCAAGCAAGTTCCAACATGCCGTGGAAATCGCACTCAATCCCTAGTCTGAGCTGCACAGAGAAAAACACTAGGCTTCTCCTTCCAATCAGGACCTCCTACCTGAAGTCACCCTGCTTCCAGGAGAAAGACGGCTTGCTTTCCTTTTGCAAGTAAAGCACAGTTTTTCCTGTAGCACTGCAGGCTTTTGAAAAGGCAGGGGCCCAGAGGCCTGCCTAGGGCGTTCCTTGGTGAGGCCTCGGGCCCAGTGGCCTGGCTAGGGCGTTCCTTGGTGAGGCCGTTCACTAGATGCAGAACACCCTGCCTCGAGAAGTTGATTCAGGAAAGCAACCAGTGTGTACTCGGTGTCTCTTTTGACTCGTTAAAAACCACAGAGATGTATGCTGCCTGTGTCCATGGAAATGGGGGCATGATGGGACTAGCCTTGCTTTCCGTTTGGAAACCTCCTTTCTTGCTGCCGTGAAGCTCCCTGAAATTCTCTGCTGTTGACAGGCCTCTGGCCACTGTAGGCATGGGTCTGGGAAGAAAATGAGTTTTCCCTGGGTACACACGGAGCTATATAGGCCAGGGTGGGGCTCACCTTGCCATGCTCTAGAGCTAAAGGGAATCTCCACGTGAGTCCTTGCCTCGAGGTAAGGCCCTGAGTAGCCCTGCAGAAAGGGAGGCATGCAGCTCTTTCCATGAGCTCTTAGTGGAGGTCTGTTTTATTTTAAAGGAAGTACCCTTTTCAGGACTCCTACGGTCTTCGGGTGAGCATCATTTTTATTCCAAGATCACTGACTCCCTCCGCACCCCTGTGGGCCTGCTGAGCAGCATTGAGTCCCATATGTCCCACGGAGGCCCTCTGTGTCTGCAGAGTCTCGGGCAACACACTGTACGTTACTTCAGGAGAGCTCCGTTTCCAGAGCACTCGAACAGCATCAGAACCACATTTCTAGGCAGTCCAACATGCCCTGGAAGTCTTCGACATTGCCCTCGTCTGAGCTGCCCTGAGAAAACAGTCTGCTTAGAATTTATCAAAGACCTCGTTCCTGAAGTCACTCTATTCAAGGAGAAATACAGCATCTTACCATGCTGTGTCGCTCACAGGGCAAGAAACGTGAGAACTTGCCTCGAGGTAAGGCCATGAAATGCTATGCAGAAGCAGAGGCGTGTAGCAGTTTCCATGAGGCCGTAGTCGCTTATCTTCAGCATTTTAAAGCCAGTACGCTTTTCAGGACACCTAGGTGCCTCGCCTGGAAACCCTATTCCCTGCAAAAACACTGAGTACCCTCAGGCTCCCCTGGCCCTTCTAAGCACTATCCAGGGAAGGAGCTTTCCGACTCACAGTGTGTATGCCGAGTGTAGGGCAACACAGTGCACTCTTATTGGAACATCTTGATTTAGCCAGCATCGCACAGGTTCACGAGCACCGTTAAGCAAGTTCCAACAGGCCGTGGAAGTCGCTCTCATTCCCTAGTTTGAGCTGTACAGAGACAAACAGTAAGCTTCTCCTTCCATTCAGGACCTCCTACCTGAAGTCACCCTGCCTCCTGAAGAAAGACGACCTCGTTTCTATTGCAACTAAAGCACAGTTGTTCCTGTAGCAGGGCAGGCTTTTGAAGAGGCACGGGCCCAGAGGCATAGCTAGGGCTTTCCTTGGTGAGGCCGTTCACTACATTCAGGACACCCTGCCTCGAGAAGTTGATTCAGGGAAACAACCAGTGTGTACTCTGTGTCTCTTTTGCCTTGTTAGAAACCACAGAGATGTATGCTGCCTGTGCCCATGGAAATTGGGGCATGATGGGACTAGCCTTGCTTTCCATTTGGAAAGCTCCATTCTTGCTTTCGTGAAGCTCCCTGAAATTCTCTGCTGTTGACAGGCCCCTGGCCACTGTAGGCTTGGGTCTGGGAAGAAAATGAGTTTTCTCTGTCTACACACGGAGCTTCATTGGCCGCGGTGGGGCGCACCTTGCCATACTCTAGAGCTAAAGGGAATCTCAACGTGAGTCCTTGCCTCGAGGTAAGGCCCTGAGTAGCCCTACAGAAAAGGAGGCATGCAGCTCTTTCCATTAGCTCTTAGTCGCTGTTCTGGTTTACTTTAAAGGAAGTACCCTTTTCAGGACTCCTAGGCCCCTCGGTTGAGCATCAATTTTGTTCCAAGATCTCTGAGTACCTCCACACCCCTGTAGGCCTGCTGAGCAACAACGAGGCCCATTGGTCCCTCGGAGGTCCTCTGTGTCTGCTGAGTCATGGGCAACACACTGCACTCTTTCTTGTGATATCTTGATTCACAGCACTCGCACAGGTTCAAGAGCAACGTTCAAGCAAGTTCCAACATGCCGTGGAAATCGCACTCAATCCCTAGTCTGAGCTGCACAGAGAAAAACACTAGTCTTCTCCTTCCAATCAGGACCTCCTACCTGAAGTCACCCTGCTTCCAGGAGAAAGACGGCTTGCTTTCCTTTTGCAAGTAAAGCACAGTTTTTCCTGTAGCACTGCAGGCTTTTGAAAAGGCAGGGGCACAGAGGCCTGCCTAGGGCGTTCCTTGGTGAGGCCTCGGGCCCAGTGGCCTGGCTAGGGCGTTCCTTGGTGAGGCCGTTCACTAGATGCAGAACCCCCTGCCTCGAGAAGTTGATTCAGGGAAGCAACCAGTGTGTACTCGGTGTCTCTTTTGACTCGTTAAAAAACACAGAGATGTATGCTGCCTGTGTCCATGGAAATGGGGGCATGATGGGACTAGCCTTGCTTTCCGTTTGGAAACCTCCTTTCTTGCTGCCGTGAAGCTCCCTGAAATTCTCTGCTGTTGACAGGCCTCTGGCCACTGTAGGCATGGGTCTGGGAAGAAAATGAGTTTTCCCTGGGTACACACGGAGCTATATAGGCCAGGGTGGGGCTCACCTTGCCATGCTCTAGAGCTAAAGGGAATCTCCACGTGAGTCCTTGCCTCGAGGTAAGGCCCTGAGTAGCCCTGCAGAAAGGGAGGCATGCAGCTCTTTCCATGAGCTCTTAGTGGAGGTCTGTTTTATTTTAAAGGAAGTACCCTTTTCAGGACTCCTACGGTCTTCGGGTGAGCATCATTTTTATTCCAAGATCACTGACTCCCTCCGCACCCCTGTGGGCCTGCTGAGCAGCATTGAGTCCCATACGTCCCACGGAGGCCCTCTGTGTCTGCAGAGTCTCGGGCAACACACTGTACGTTACTTCAGGAGAGCTCCGTTTCCAGAGCACTCGAACAGCATCAGAACCACATTTCTAGGCAGTCCAACATGCCCTGGAAGTCTTCGACATTGCCCTCGTCTGAGCTGCCCTGAGAAAACAGTCTGCTTAGAATTTATCAAAGACCTCGTTCCTGAAGTCACTCTATTCAAGGAGAAATACAGCATCTTACCATGCTGTGTCGCTCACAGGGCAAGAAACGTGAGAACTTGCCTCGAGGTAAGGCCATGAAATGCTATGCAGAAGCAGAGGCGTGTAGCAGTTTCCATGAGGCCGTAGTCGCTTATCTTCAGCATTTTAAAGCCAGTACGCTTTTCAGGACACCTAGGTGCCTCGCCTGGAAACCCTATTCCCTGCAAAAACACTGAGTACCCTCAGGCTCCCCTGGCCCTTCTAAGCACTATCCAGGGAAGGAGCTTTCCGACTCACAGTGTGTATGCCGAGTGTAGGGCAACACAGTGCACTCTTATTGGAACATCTTGATTTAGCCAGCATCGCACAGGTTCACGAGCACCGTTAAGCAAGTTCCAACAGGCCGTGGAAGTCGCTCTCATTCCCTAGTTTGAGCTGTACAGAGACAAACAGTAAGCTTCTCCTTCCATTCAGGACCTCCTACCTGAAGTCACCCTGCCTCCTGAAGAAAGACGACCTCGTTTCTATTGCAACTAAAGCACAGTTGTTCCTGTAGCAGGGCAGGCTTTTGAAGAGGCACGGGCCCAGAGGCATAGCTAGGGCTTTCCTTGGTGAGGCCGTTCACTACATTCAGGACACCCTGCCTCGAGAAGTTGATTCAGGGAAACAACCAGTGTGTACTCTGTGTCTCTTTTGCCTTGTTAGAAACCACAGAGATGTATGCTACCTGTGCCCATGGAAATTGGGGCATGATGGGACTAGCCTTGCTTTCCATTTGGAAAGCTCCATTCTTGCTTTCGTGAAGCTCCCTGAAATTCTCTGCTGTTGACAGGCCCCTGGCCACTGTAGGCTTGGGTCTGGGAAGAAAATGAGTTTTCTCTGTCTACACACGGAGCTTCATTGGCCGCGGTGGGCCGCACCTTGCCATGCTCTACAGCTAAAGGGAATCTCAACGTGAGTCCTTGCCTCGAGGTAAGGCCCTGAGTAGCCCTACAGAAAAAGAGGCATGCAGCTCTTTCCATTAGCTCTTAGTCGCTGTTCTGGTTTACTTTAAAGGAAGTACCCTTTTCAGGACCTCTAGGCCCCTCGGTTGAGCATCAGTTTTGTTCCAAGGTCTCTGAGTACCTCCACACCCCTGTAGGCCTGCTGAGCAACAACGAGGCCCATTGGTCCCTCGGAGGTCCTCTGTGTCTGCTGAGTCATGGGCAACACACTGCACTCTTTCTTGTGATATCTTGATTCACAGCACTCGCACAGGTTCAAGAGCAACGTTCAAGCAAGTTCCAACATGCCGTGGAAATCGCACTCAATCCCTAGTCTGAGCTGCACAGAGAAAAACACTAGGCTTCTCCTTCCAATCAGGACCTCCTACCTGAAGTCACCCTGCTTCCAGGAGAAAGACGGCTTGCTTTCCTTTTGCAAGTAAAGCACAGTTTTTCCTGTAGCACTGCAGGCTTTCGAAAAGGCAGGGGCCCAGAGGCCTGCCTAGGGCGTTCCTTGGTGAGGCCTCGGGCCCAGTGGCCTGGCTAGGGCGTTCCTTGGTGAGGCCGTTCACTAGATGCAGAACACCCTGCCTCGAGAAGTTGATTCAGGGAAGCAACCAGTGTGTACTCGGTGTCTCTTTTGACTCGTTAAAAACCACAGAGATGTATGCTGCCTGTGTCCATGGAAATGGGGGCATGATGGGACTAGCCTTGCTTTCCGTTTGGAAACCTCCTTTCTTGCTGCCGTGAAGCTCCCTGAAATTCTCTGCTGTTGACAGGCCTCTGGACACTGTAGGCATGGGTCTGGGAAGAAAATGAGTTTTCCCTGGGTACACACGGAGCTATATAGGCCAGGGTGGGGCTCACCTTGCCATGCTCCAGAGCTAAAGGGAATCTCAACGTGAGTCCTTGCCTCGAGGTAAGGCCCTGAGTAGCCCTGCAGAAAGGGAGGCATGCAGCTCTTTCCATGAGCTCTTAGTGGAGGTCTGTTTTATTTTAAAGGAAGTACCCTTTTCAGGACTCCTACGGTCTTCGGGTGAGCATCATTTTTATTCCAAGATCACTGACTCCCTCCGCACCCCTGTGGGCCTGCTGAGCAGCATTGAGTCCCATACGTCCCACGGAGGCCCTCTGTGTCTGCAGAGTCCCGGGCAACACACTGTACGTTACTTCAGGAGAGCTCCGTTTCCAGAGCACTCGAACAGCATCAGAACCACATTTCTAGGCAGTCCAACATGCCCTGGAAGTCTTTGACCTTGCCCTCGTCTGAGCTGCCCTGAGAAAACAGTCTGCTTAGAATTTATCAAAGACCTCGTTCCTGAAGTCACTCTATTCAAGGAGAAATACAGCATCTTACCATGCTGTGTCGCTCACAGGGCAAGAAACGTGAGAACTTGCCTCGAGGTAAGGCCATGAAATGCTATGCAGAAGCAGAGGCGTGTAGCAGTTTCCATGAGGCCGTAGTCGCTTATCTTCAGCATTTTAAAGCCAGTACGCTTTTCAGGACACCTAGGTGCCTCGCCTGGAAACCCTATTCCCTGCAAAAACACTGAGTACCCTCAGGCTCCCCTGGCCCTTCTAAGCACTATCCAGGGAAGGAGCTTTCCGACTCACAGTGTGTATGCCGAGTGTAGGGCAACACAGTGCACTCTTATTGGAACATCTTGATTTAGCCAGCATCGCACAGGTTCACGAGCACCGTTAAGCAAGTTCCAACAGGCCGTGGAAGTCGCTCTCATTCCCTAGTTTGAGCTGTACAGAGACAAACAGTAAGCTTCTCCTTCCATTCAGGACCTCCTACCTGAAGTCACCCTGCCTCCTGAAGAAAGACGACCTCGTTTCTATTGCAACTAAAGCACAGTTGTTCCTGTAGCAGGGCAGGCTTTTGAAGAGGCACGGGCCCAGAGGCATAGCTAGGGCTTTCCTTGGTGAGGCCGTTCACTACATTCAGGACACCCTGCCTCGAGAAGTTGATTCAGGGAAACAACCAGTGTGTACTCTGTGTCTCTTTTGCCTTGTTAGAAACCACAGAGATGTATGCTGCCTGTGCCCATGGAAATTGGGGCATGATGGGACTAGCCTTGCTTTCCATTTGGAAAGCTCCATTCTTGCTTTCGTGAAGCTCCCTGAAATTCTCTGCTGTTGACAGGCCCCTGGCCACTGTAGGCTTGGGTCTGGGAAGAAAATGAGTTTTCTCTGTCTACACACGGAGCTTCATTGGCCGCGGTGGGGCGCACCTTGCCATGCTCTAGAGCTAAAGGGAATCTCAACGTGAGTCCTTGCCTCGAGGTAAGGCCCTGAGTAGCCCTACAGAAAAGGAGGCATGCAGCTCTTTCCATTAGCTCTTAGTCGCTGTTCTGGTTTACTTTAAAGGAAGTACCCTTTTCAGGACTCCTAGGCCCCTCGGTTGAGCATCAATTTTGTTCCAAGATCTCTGAATACCTCCACACCCCTGTAGGCCTGCTGAGCAACAACGAGGCCCATTGGTCCCTCGGAGGTCCTCTGTGTCTGCTGAGTCATGGGCAACACACTGCACTCTTTCTTGTGATATCTTGATTCACAGCACTCGCACAGGTTCAAGAGCAACGTTCAAGCAAGTTCCAACATGCCGTGGAAATCGCACTCAATCCCTAGTCTGAGCTGCACAGAGAAAAACACTAGGCTTCTCCTTCCAATCAGGACCTCCTACCTGAAGTCACCCTGCTTCCAGGAGAAAGACGGCTTGCTTTCCTTTTGCAAGTAAAGCACAGTTTTTCCTGTAGCACTGCAGGCTTTTGAAAAGGCAGGGGCCCAGAGGCCTGCCTAGGGCGTTCCTTGGTGAGGCCTCGGGCCCAGTGGCCTGGCTAGGGCGTTCCTTGGTGAGGCCGTTTACTAGATGCAGAACACCCTGCCTCGAGAAGTTGATTCAGGGAAGCAACCAGTGTGTACTCGGTGTCTCTTTTGACTCGTTAAAAACCACAGAGATGTATGCTGCCTGTGTCCATGGAAATGGGGGCATGATGGGACTAGCCTTGCTTTCCGTTTGGAAACCTCCTTTCTTGCTGCCGTGAAGCTCCCTGAAATTCTCTGCTGTTGACAGGCCTCTGGCCACTGTAGGCATGGGTCTGGGAAGAAAATGAGTTTTCCCTGGGTACACACGGAGCTATATAGGCCAGGGTGGGGCTCACCTTGCCATGCTCTAGAGCTAAAGGGAATCTCCACGTGAGTCCTTGCCTCGAGGTAAGGCCCTGAGTAGCCCTGCAGAAAGGGAGGCATGCAGCTCTTTCCATGAGCTCTTAGTGGAGGTCTGTTTTATTTTAAAGGAAGTACCCTTTTCAGGACTCCTACGGTCTTCGGGTGAGCATCATTTTTATTCCAAGATCACTGACTCCCTCCGCACCCCTGTCGGTCTGCTGAGCAGCATTGAGTCCCATACGTCCCACGGAGGCCCTCTGTGTCTGCAGAGTCTCGGGCAACACACTGTACGTTACTTCAGGAGAGCTCCGTTTCCAGAGCACTCGAACAGCATCAGAACCACATTTCTAGGCAGTCCAACATGCCCTGGAAGTCTTCGACATTGCCCTCGTCTGAGCTGCCCTGAGAAAACAGTCTGCTTAGAATTTATCAAAGACCTCGTTCCTGAAGTCACTCTATTCAAGGAGAAATACAGCATCTTACCATGCTGTGTCGCTCACAGGGCAAGAAACGTGAGAACTTGCCTCGAGGTACGGCCATGAAATGCTATGCAGAAGCAGAGGCGTGTAGCAGTTTCCATGAGGCCGTAGTCGCTTATCTTCAGCATTTTAAAGCCAGTACGCTTTTCAGGACACCTAGGTGCCTCGCCTGGAAACCCTATTCCCTGCAAAAACACTGAGTACCCTCAGGCTCCCCTGGCCCTTCTAAGCACTATCCAGGGAAGGAGCTTTCCGACTCACAGTGTGTATGCCGAGTGTAGGGCAACACAGTGCACTCTTATTGGAACATCTTGATTTAGCCAGCATCGCACAGGTTCACGAGCACCGTTAAGCAAGTTCCAACAGGCCGTGGAAGTCGCTCTCATTCCCTAGTTTGAGCTGTACAGAGACAAACAGTAAGCTTCTCCTTCCATTCAGGACCTCCTACCTGAAGTCACCCTGCCTCCTGAAGAAAGACGACCTCGTTTCTATTGCAACTAAAGCACAGTTGTTCCTGTAGCAGGGCAGGCTTTTGAAGAGGCACGGGCCCAGAGGCATAGCTAGGGCTTTCCTTGGTGAGGCCGTTCACTACATTCAGGACACCCTGCCTCGAGAAGTTGATTCAGGGAAACAACCAGTGTGTACTCTGTGTCTCTTTTGCCTTGTTAGAAACCACAGAGATGTATGCTGCCTGTGCCCATGGAAATTGGGGCATGATGGGACTAGCCTTGCTTTCCATTTGGAAAGCTCCATTCTTGCTTTCGTGAAGCTCCCTGAAATTCTCTGCTGTTGACAGGCCCCTGGCCACTGTAGGCTTGGGTCTGGGAAGAAAATGAGTTTTCTCTGTCTACACACGGAGCTTCATTGGCCGCGGTGGGGCGCACCTTGCCATGCTCTAGAGCTAAAGGGAATCTCAACGTGAGTCCTTGCCTCGAGGTAAGGCCCTGAGTAGCCCTACAGAAAAGGAGGCATGCAGCTCTTTCCATTAGCTCTTAGTCGCTGTTCTGGTTTACTTTAAAGGAAGTACCCTTTTCAGGACTCCTAGGCCCCTCGGTTGAGCATCAATTTTGTTCCAAGATCTCTGAATACCTCCACACCCCTGTAGGCCTGCTGAGCAACAACGAGGCCCATTGGTCCCTCGGAGGTCCTCTGTGTCTGCTGAGTCATGGGCAACACACTGCACTCTTTCTTGTGATATCTTGATTCACAGCACTCGCACAGGTTCAAGAGCAACGTTCAAGCAAGTTCCAACATGCCGTGGAAATCGCACTCAATCCCTAGTCTGAGCTGCACAGAGAAAAACACTAGTCTTCTCCTTCCAATCAGGACCTCCTACCTGAAGTCACCCTGCTTCCAGGAGAAAGACGGCTTGCTTTCCTTTTGCAAGTAAAGCACAGTTTTTCCTGTAGCACTGCAGGCTTTTGAAAAGGCAGGGGCCCAGAGGCCTGCCTAGGGCGTTCCTTGGTGAGGCCTCGGGCCCAGTGGCCTGGCTAGGGCGTTCCTGGGTGAGGCCGTTCACTAGATGCAGAACACCCTGCCTCGAGAAGTTGATTCAGGGAAGCAACCAGTGTGTACTCGGTGTCTCTTTTGACTCGTTGAAAACCACAGAGATGTATTCTGCCTGTGTCATCAGAACCACATTTCTAGGCAGTCCAACATGCCCTGGAAGTCTTCGACATTGCCCTCGTCTGAGCTGCCCTGAGAAAACAGTCTGCTTAGAATTTATCAAAGACCTCGTTCCTGAAGTCACTCTATTCAAGGAGAAATACAGCATCTTACCATGCTGTGTCGCTCACAGGGCAAGAAACGTGAGAACTTGCCTCGAGGTAAGGCCATGAAATGCTATGCAGAAGCAGAGGCGTGTAGCAGTTTCCATGAGGCCGTAGTCGCTTATCTTCAGCATTTTAAAGCCAGTACGCTTTTCAGGACACCTAGGTGCCTCGCCTGGAAACCCTATTCCCTGCAAAAACACTGAGTACCCTCAGGCTCCCCTGGCCCTTCTAAGCACTATCCAGGGAAGGAGCTTTCCGACTCACAGTGTGTATGCCGAGTGTAGGGCAACACAGTGCACTCTTATTGGAACATCTTGATTTAGCCAGCATCGCACAGGTTCACGAGCACCGTTAAGCAAGTTCCAACAGGCCGTGGAAGTCGCTCTCATTCCCTAGTTTGAGCTGTACAGAGACAAACAGTAAGCTTCTCCTTCCATTCAGGACCTCCTACCTGAAGTCACCCTGCCTCCTGAAGAAAGACGACCTCGTTTCTATTGCAACTAAAGCACAGTTGTTCCTGTAGCAGGGCAGGCTTTTGAAGAGGCACGGGCCCAGAGGCATAGCTAGGGCTTTCCTTGGTGAGGCCGTTCACTACATTCAGGACACCCTGCCTCGAGAAGTTGATTCAGGGAAACAACCAGTGTGTACTCTGTGTCTCTTTTGCCTTGTTAGAAACCACAGAGATGTATGCTACCTGTGCCCATGGAAATTGGGGCATGATGGGACTAGCCTTGCTTTCCATTTGGAAAGCTCCATTCTTGCTTTCGTGAAGCTCCCTGAAATTCTCTGCTGTTGACAGGCCCCTGGCCACTGTAGGCTTGGGTCTGGGAAGAAAATGAGTTTTCTCTGTCTACACACGGAGCTTCATTGGCCGCGGTGGGCCGCACCTTGCCATGCTCTACAGCTAAAGGGAATCTCAACGTGAGTCCTTGCCTCGAGGTAAGGCCCTGAGTAGCCCTACAGAAAAAGAGGCATGCAGCTCTTTCCATTAGCTCTTAGTCGCTGTTCTGGTTTACTTTAAAGGAAGTACCCTTTTCAGGACCTCTAGGCCCCTCGGTTGAGCATCAGTTTTGTTCCAAGGTCTCTGAGTACCTCCACACCCCTGTAGGCCTGCTGAGCAACAACGAGGCCCATTGGTCCCTCGGAGGTCCTCTGTGTCTGCTGAGTCATGGGCAACACACTGCACTCTTTCTTGTGATATCTTGATTCACAGCACTCGCACAGGTTCAAGAGCAACGTTCAAGCAAGTTCCAACATGCCGTGGAAATCGCACTCAATCCCTAGTCTGAGCTGCACAGAGAAAAACACTAGGCTTCTCCTTCCAATCAGGACCTCCTACCTGAAGTCACCCTGCTTCCAGGAGAAAGACGGCTTGCTTTCCTTTTGCAAGTAAAGCACAGTTTTTCCTGTAGCACTGCAGGCTTTCGAAAAGGCAGGGGCCCAGAGGCCTGCCTAGGGCGTTCCTTGGTGAGGCCTCGGGCCCAGTGGCCTGGCTAGGGCGTTCCTTGGTGAGGCCGTTCACTAGATGCAGAACACCCTGCCTCGAGAAGTTGATTCAGGGAAGCAACCAGTGTGTACTCGGTGTCTCTTTTGACTCGTTAAAAACCACAGAGATGTATGCTGCCTGTGTCCATGGAAATGGGGGCATGATGGGACTAGCCTTGCTTTCCGTTTGGAAACCTCCTTTCTTGCTGCCGTGAAGCTCCCTGAAATTCTCTGCTGTTGACAGGCCTCTGGACACTGTAGGCATGGGTCTGGGAAGAAAATGAGTTTTCCCTGGGTACACACGGAGCTATATAGGCCAGGGTGGGGCTCACCTTGCCATGCTCCAGAGCTAAAGGGAATCTCAACGTGAGTCCTTGCCTCGAGGTAAGGCCCTGAGTAGCCCTGCAGAAAGGGAGGCATGCAGCTCTTTCCATGAGCTCTTAGTGGAGGTCTGTTTTATTTTAAAGGAAGTACCCTTTTCAGGACTCCTACGGTCTTCGGGTGAGCATCATTTTTATTCCAAGATCACTGACTCCCTCCGCACCCCTGTGGGCCTGCTGAGCAGCATTGAGTCCCATACGTCCCACGGAGGCCCTCTGTGTCTGCAGAGTCCCGGGCAACACACTGTACGTTACTTCAGGAGAGCTCCGTTTCCAGAGCACTCGAACAGCATCAGAACCACATTTCTAGGCAGTCCAACATGCCCTGGAAGTCTTTGACCTTGCCCTCGTCTGAGCTGCCCTGAGAAAACAGTCTGCTTAGAATTTATCAAAGACCTCGTTCCTGAAGTCACTCTATTCAAGGAGAAATACAGCATCTTACCATGCTGTGTCGCTCACAGGGCAAGAAACGTGAGAACTTGCCTCGAGGTAAGGCCATGAAATGCTATGCAGAAGCAGAGGCGTGTAGCAGTTTCCATGAGGCCGTAGTCGCTTATCTTCAGCATTTTAAAGCCAGTACGCTTTTCAGGACACCTAGGTGCCTCGCCTGGAAACCCTATTCCCTGCAAAAACACTGAGTACCCTCAGGCTCCCCTGGCCCTTCTAAGCACTATCCAGGGAAGGAGCTTTCCGACTCACAGTGTGTATGCCGAGTGTAGGGCAACACAGTGCACTCTTATTGGAACATCTTGATTTAGCCAGCATCGCACAGGTTCACGAGCACCGTTAAGCAAGTTCCAACAGGCCGTGGAAGTCGCTCTCATTCCCTAGTTTGAGCTGTACAGAGACAAACAGTAAGCTTCTCCTTCCATTCAGGACCTCCTACCTGAAGTCACCCTGCCTCCTGAAGAAAGACGACCTCGTTTCTATTGCAACTAAAGCACAGTTGTTCCTGTAGCAGGGCAGGCTTTTGAAGAGGCACGGGCCCAGAGGCATAGCTAGGGCTTTCCTTGGTGAGGCCGTTCACTACATTCAGGACACCCTGCCTCGAGAAGTTGATTCAGGGAAACAACCAGTGTGTACTCTGTGTCTCTTTTGCCTTGTTAGAAACCACAGAGATGTATGCTGCCTGTGCCCATGGAAATTGGGGCATGATGGGACTAGCCTTGCTTTCCATTTGGAAAGCTCCATTCTTGCTTTCGTGAAGCTCCCTGAAATTCTCTGCTGTTGACAGGCCCCTGGCCACTGTAGGCTTGGGTCTGGGAAGAAAATGAGTTTTCTCTGTCTACACACGGAGCT
This sequence comes from Balaenoptera physalus, assembly GCF_965194825.1. Classification (NCBI taxonomy): domain Eukaryota; kingdom Metazoa; phylum Chordata; class Mammalia; order Artiodactyla; family Balaenopteridae; genus Balaenoptera; species Balaenoptera physalus. The sequence goes on from NW_028126148.1 coordinate 393,786, forward strand.
TCATTGGCCGCGGTGGGGCGCACCTTGCCATGCTCTAGAGCTAAAGGGAATCTCAACGTGAGTCCTTGCCTCGAGGTAAGGCCCTGAGTAGCCCTACAGAAAAGGAGGCATGCAGCTCTTTCCATTAGCTCTTAGTCGCTGTTCTGGTTTACTTTAAAGGAAGTACCCTTTTCAGGACTCCTAGGCCCCTCGGTTGAGCATCAATTTTGTTCCAAGATCTCTGAATACCTCACACCCCTGTAGGCCTGCTGAGCAACAACGAGGCCCATTGGTCCCTCGGAGGTCCTCTGTGTCTGCTGAGTCATGGGCAACACACTGCACTCTTTCTTGTGATATCTTGATTCACAGCACTCGCACAGGTTCAAGAGCAACGTTCAAGCAAGTTCCAACATGCCGTGGAAATCGCACTCAATCCCTAGTCTGAGCTGCACAGAGAAAAACACTAGGCTTCTCCTTCCAATCAGGACCTCCTACCTGAAGTCACCCTGCTTCCAGGAGAAAGACGGCTTGCTTTCCTTTTGCAAGTAAAGCACAGTTTTTCCTGTAGCACTGCAGGCTTTTGAAAAGGCAGGGGCCCAGAGGCCTGCCTAGGGCGTTCCTTGGTGAGGCCTCGGGGCCCAGTGGCCTGGCTAGGGCGTTCCTTGGTGAGGCCGTTTACTAGATGCAGAACACACCTGCCTCGAGAAGTTGATTCAGGGAAGCAACCAGTGTGTACTCGGTGTCTCTTTTGACTCGTTAAAAACCACAGAGATGTATGCTGCCTGTGTCCATGGAAATGGGGGCATGATGGGACTAGCCTTGCTTTCCGTTTGGAAACCTCCTTTCTTGCTGCCGTGAAGCTCCCTGAAATTCTCTGCTGTTGACAGGCCTCTGGCCACTGTAGGCATGGGTCTGGGAAGAAAATGAGTTTTCCCTGGGTACACACGGAGCTATATAGGCCAGGGTGGGGCTCACCTTGCCATGCTCTAGAGCTAAAGGGAATCTCCACGTGAGTCCTTGCCTCGAGGTAAGGCCCTGAGTAGCCCTGCAGAAAGGGAGGCATGCAGCTCTTTCCATGAGCTCTTAGTGGAGGTCTGTTTTATTTTAAAGGAAGTACCCTTTTCAGGACTCCTACGGTCTTCGGGTGAGCATCATTTTTATTCCAAGATCACTGACTCCCTCCGCACCCCTGTCGGTCTGCTGAGCAGCATTGAGTCCCATACGTCCCACGGAGGCCCTCTGTGTCTGCAGAGTCTCGGGCAACACACTGTACGTTACTTCAGGAGAGCTCCGTTTCCAGAGCACTCGAACAGCATCAGAACCACATTTCTAGGCAGTCCAACATGCCCTGGAAGTCTTCGACATTGCCCTCGTCTGAGCTGCCCTGAGAAAACAGTCTGCTTAGAATTTATCAAAGACCTCGTTCCTGAAGTCACTCTATTCAAGGAGAAATACAGCATCTTACCATGCTGTGTCGCTCACAGGGCAAGAAACGTGAGAACTTGCCTCGAGGTACGGCCATGAAATGCTATGCAGAAGCAGAGGCGTGTAGCAGTTTCCATGAGGCCGTAGTCGCTTATCTTCAGCATTTTAAAGCCAGTACGCTTTTCAGGACACCTAGGTGCCTCGCCTGGAAACCCTATTCCCTGCAAAAACACTGAGTACCCTCAGGCTCCCCTGGCCCTTCTAAGCACTATCCAGGGAAGGAGCTTTCCGACTCACAGTGTGTATGCCGAGTGTAGGGCAACACAGTGCACTCTTATTGGAACATCTTGATTTAGCCAGCATCGCACAGGTTCACGAGCACCGTTAAGCAAGTTCCAACAGGCCGTGGAAGTCGCTCTCATTCCCTAGTTTGAGCTGTACAGAGACAAACAGTAAGCTTCTCCTTCCATTCAGGACCTCCTACCTGAAGTCACCCTGCCTCCTGAAGAAAGACGACCTCGTTTCTATTGCAACTAAAGCACAGTTGTTCCTGTAGCAGGGCAGGCTTTTGAAGAGGCACGGGCCCAGAGGCATAGCTAGGGCTTTCCTTGGTGAGGCCGTTCACTACATTCAGGACACCCTGCCTCGAGAAGTTGATTCAGGGAAACAACCAGTGTGTACTCTGTGTCTCTTTTGCCTTGTTAGAAACCACAGAGATGTATGCTGCCTGTGCCCATGGAAATTGGGGCATGATGGGACTAGCCTTGCTTTCCATTTGGAAAGCTCCATTCTTGCTTTCGTGAAGCTCCCTGAAATTCTCTGCTGTTGACAGGCCCCTGGCCACTGTAGGCTTGGGTCTGGGAAGAAAATGAGTTTTCTCTGTCTACACACGGAGCTTCATTGGCCGCGGTGGGGCGCACCTTGCCATGCTCTAGAGCTAAAGGGAATCTCAACGTGAGTCCTTGCCTCGAGGTAAGGCCCTGAGTAGCCCTACAGAAAAGGAGGCATGCAGCTCTTTCCATTAGCTCTTAGTCGCTGTTCTGGTTTACTTTAAAGGAAGTACCCTTTTCAGGACTCCTAGGCCCCTCGGTTGAGCATCAATTTTGTTCCAAGATCTCTGAATACCTCCACACCCCTGTAGGCCTGCTGAGCAACAACGAGGCCCATTGGTCCCTCGGAGGTCCTCTGTGTCTGCTGAGTCATGGGCAACACACTGCACTCTTTCTTGTGATATCTTGATTCACAGCACTCGCACAGGTTCAAGAGCAACGTTCAAGCAAGTTCCAACATGCCGTGGAAATCGCACTCAATCCCTAGTCTGAGCTGCACAGAGAAAAACACTAGTCTTCTCCTTCCAATCAGGACCTCCTACCTGAAGTCACCCTGCTTCCAGGAGAAAGACGGCTTGCTTTCCTTTTGCAAGTAAAGCACAGTTTTTCCTGTAGCACTGCAGGCTTTTGAAAAGGCAGGGGCCCAGAGGCCTGCCTAGGGCGTTCCTTGGTGAGGCCTCGGGCCCAGTGGCCTGGCTAGGGCGTTCCTGGGTGAGGCCGTTCACTAGATGCAGAACACCCTGCCTCGAGAAGTTGATTCAGGGAAGCAACCAGTGTGTACTCGGTGTCTCTTTTGACTCGTTGAAAACCACAGAGATGTATTCTGCCTGTGTCATCAGAACCACATTTCTAGGCAGTCCAACATGCCCTGGAAGTCTTCGACATTGCCCTCGTCTGAGCTGCCCTGAGAAAACAGTCTGCTTAGAATTTATCAAAGACCTCGTTCCTGAAGTCACTCTATTCAAGGAGAAATACAGCATCTTACCATGCTGTGTCGCTCACAGGGCAAGAAACGTGAGAACTTGCCTCGAGGTAAGGCCATGAAATGCTATGCAGAAGCAGAGGCGTGTAGCAGTTTCCATGAGGCCGTAGTCGCTTATCTTCAGCATTTTAAAGCCAGTACGCTTTTCAGGACACCTAGGTGCCTCGCCTGGAAACCCTATTCCCTGCAAAAACACTGAGTACCCTCAGGCTCCCCTGGCCCTTCTAAGCACTATCCAGGGAAGGAGCTTTCCGACTCACAGTGTGTATGCCGAGTGTAGGGCAACACAGTGCACTCTTATTGGAACATCTTGATTTAGCCAGCATCGCACAGGTTCACGAGCACCGTTAAGCAAGTTCCAACAGGCCGTGGAAGTCGCTCTCATTCCCTAGTTTGAGCTGTACAGAGACAAACAGTAAGCTTCTCCTTCCATTCAGGACCTCCTACCTGAAGTCACCCTGCCTCCTGAAGAAAGACGACCTCGTTTCTATTGCAACTAAAGCACAGTTGTTCCTGTAGCAGGGCAGGCTTTTGAAGAGGCACGGGCCCAGAGGCATAGCTAGGGCTTTCCTTGGTGAGGCCGTTCACTACATTCAGGACACCCTGCCTCGAGAAGTTGATTCAGGGAAACAACCAGTGTGTACTCTGTGTCTCTTTTGCCTTGTTAGAAACCACAGAGATGTATGCTGCCTGTGCCCATGGAAATTGGGGCATGATGGGACTAGCCTTGCTTTCCATTTGGAAAGCTCCATTCTTGCTTTCGTGAAGCTCCCTGAAATTCTCTGCTGTTGACAGGCCCCTGGCCACTGTAGGCTTGGGTCTGGGAAGAAAATGAGTTTTCTCTGTCTACACACGGAGCTTCATTGGCCGCGGTGGGGCGCACCTTGCCATGCTCTAGAGCTAAAGGGAATCTCAACGTGAGTCCTTGCCTCGAGGTAAGGCCCTGAGTAGCCCTACAGAAAAGGAGGCATGCAGCTCTTTCCATTAGCTCTTAGTCGCTGTTCTGGTTTACTTTAAAGGAAGTACCCTTTTCAGGACTCCTAGGCCCCTCGGTTGAGCATCAATTTTGTTCCAAGATCTCTGAATACCTCCACACCCCTGTAGGCCTGCTGAGCAACAACGAGGCCCATTGGTCCCTCGGAGGTCCTCTGTGTCTGCTGAGTCATGGGCAACACACTGCACTCTTTCTTGTGATATCTTGATTCACAGCACTCGCACAGGTTCAAGAGCAACGTTCAAGCAAGTTCCAACATGCCGTGGAAATCGCACTCAATCCCTAGTCTGAGCTGCACAGAGAAAAACACTAGGCTTCTCCTTCCAATCAGGACCTCCTACCTGAAGTCACCCTGCTTCCAGGAGAAAGACGGCTTGCTTTCCTTTTGCAAGTAAAGCACAGTTTTTCCTGTAGCACTGCAGGCTTTTGAAAAGGCAGGGGCCCAGAGGCATGCCTAGGGCGTTCCTTGGTGAGGCCTCGGGCCCAGTGGCCTGGCTAGGGCGTTCCTTGGTGAGGCCGTTCACTAGATGCAGAACACCCTGCCTCGAGAAGTTGATTCAGGGAAGCAACCAGTGTGTACTCGGTGTCTCTTTTGACTCGTTAAAAACCACAGAGATGTATGCTGCCTGTGTCCATGGAAATGGGGGCATGATGGGACTAGCCTTGCTTTCCGTTTGGAAACCTCCTTTCTTGCTGCCGTGAAGCTCCCTGAAATTCTCTGCTGTTGACAGGCCTCTGGCCACTGTAGGCATGGGTCTGGGAAGAAAATGAGTTTTCCCTGGGTACACACGGAGCTATATAGGCCAGGGTGGGGCTCACCTTGCCATGCTCTAGAGCTAAAGGGAATCTCCACGTGAGTCCTTGCCTCGAGGTAAGGCCCTGAGTAGCCCTGCAGAAAGGGAGGCATGCAGCTCTTTCCATGAGCTCTTAGTGGAGGTCTGTTTTATTTTAAAGGAAGTACCCTTTTCAGGACTCCTACGGTCTTCGGGTGAGCATCATTTTTATTCCAAGATCACTGACTCCCTCCGCACCCCTGTGGGTCTGCTGAGCAGCATTGAGTCCCATACGTCCCACGGAGGCCCTCTGTGTCTGCAGAGTCTCGGGCAACACACTGTACGTTACTTCAGGAGAGCTCCGTTTCCAGAGCACTCGAACAGCATCAGAACCACATTTCTAGGCAGTCCAACATGCCCTGGAAGTCTTCGACATTGCCCTCGTCTGAGCTGCCCTGAGAAAACAGTCTGCTTAGAATTTATCAAAGACCTCGTTCCTGAAGTCACTCTATTCAAGGAGAAATACAGCATCTTACCATGCTGTGTCGCTCACAGGGCAAGAAACGTGAGAACTTGCCTCGAGGTAAGGCCATGAAATGCTATGCAGAAGCAGAGGCGTGTAGCAGTTTCCATGAGGCCGTAGTCGCTTATCTTCAGCATTTTAAAGCCAGTACGCTTTTCAGGACACCTAGGTGCCTCGCCTGGAAACCCTATTCCCTGCAAAAACACTGAGTACCCTCAGGCTCCCCTGGCCCTTCTAAGCACTATCCAGGGAAGGAGCTTTCCGACTCACAGTGTGTATGCCGAGTGTAGGGCAACACAGTGCACTCTTATTGGAACATCTTGATTTAGCCAGCATCGCACAGGTTCACGAGCACCGTTAAGCAAGTTCCAACAGGCCGTGGAAGTCGCTCTCATTCCCTAGTTTGAGCTGTACAGAGACAAACAGTAAGCTTCTCCTTCCATTCAGGACCTCCTACCTGAAGTCACCCTGCCTCCTGAAGAAAGACGACCTCGTTTCTATTGCAACTAAAGCACAGTTGTTCCTGTAGCAGGGCAGGCTTTTGAAGAGGCACGGGCCCAGAGGCATAGCTAGGGCTTTCCTTGGTGAGGCCGTTCACTACATTCAGGACACCCTGCCTCGAGAAGTTGATTCGGGGAAACAACCAGTGTGTACTCTGTGTCTCTTTTGCCTTGTTAGAAACCACAGAGATGTATGCTGCCTGTGCCCATGGAAATTGGGGCATGATGGGACTAGCCTTGCTTTCCATTTGGAAAGCTCCATTCTTGCTTTCGTGAAGCTCCCTGAAATTCTCTGCTGTTGACAGGCCCCTGGCCACTGTAGGCTTGGGTCTGGGAAGAAAATGAGTTTTCTCTGTCTACACACGGAGCTTCATTGGCCGCGGTGGGGCGCACCTTGCCATGCTCTAGAGCTAAAGGGAATCTCAACGTGAGTCCTTGCCTCGAGGTAAGGCCCTGAGTAGCCCTACAGAAAAGGAGGCATGCAGCTCTTTCCATTAGCTCTTAGTCGCTGTTCTGGTTTACTTTAAAGGAAGTACCCTTTTCAGGACTCCTAGGCCCCTCGGTTGAGCATCAATTTTGTTCCAAGATCTCTGAGTACCTCCACACCCCTGTAGGCCTGCTGAGCAACAACGAGGCCCATTGGTCCCTCGGAGGTCCTCTGTGTCTGCTGAGTCATGGGCAACACACTGCACTCTTTCTTGTGATATCTTGATTCACAGCACTCGCACAGGTTCAAGAGCAACGTTCAAGCAAGTTCCAACATGCCGTGGAAATCGCACTCAATCCCTAGTCTGAGCTGCACAGAGAAAAACACTAGGCTTCTCCTTCCAATCAGGACCTCCTACCTGAAGTCACCCTGCTTCCAGGAGAAAGACGGCTTGCTTTCCTTTTGCAAGTAAAGCACAGTTTTTCCTGTAGCACTGCAGGCTTTTGAAAAGGCAGGGGCCCAGAGGCCTGCCTAGGGCGTTCCTTGGTGAGGCCTCGGGCCCAGTGGCCTGGCTAGGGCGTTCCTTGGTGAGGCCGTTCACTAGATGCAGAACACCCTGCCTCGAGAAGTTGATTCAGGGAAGCAACCAGTGTGTACTCGGTGTCTCTTTTGACTCGTTAAAAACCACAGAGATGTATGCTGCCTGTGTCCATGGAAATGGGGGCATGATGGGACTAGCCTTGCTTTCCGTTTGGAAACCTCCTTTCTTGCTGCCGTGAAGCTCCCTGAAATTCTCTGCTGTTGACAGGCCTCTGGCCACTGTAGGCATGGGTCTGGGAAGAAAATGAGTTTTCCCTGGGTACACACGGAGCTATATAGGCCAGGGTGGGGCTCACCTTGCCATGCTCTAGGCCTAAAGGGAATCTCCACGTGAGTCCTTGCCTCGAGGTAAGGCCCTGAGTAGCCCTGCAGAAAGGGAGGCATGCAGCTCTTTCCATGAGCTCTTAGTGGAGGTCTGTTTTATTTTAAAGGAAGTACCCTTTTCAGGACTCCTACGGTCTTCGGGTGAGCATCATTTTTATTCCAAGATCACTGACTCCCTCCGCACCCCTGTGGGCCTGCTGAGCAGCATTGAGTCCCATACGTCCCACGGAGGCCCTCTGTGTCTGCAGTCTCGGGCAACACACTGTACGTTACTTCAGGAGAGCTCCGTTTCCAGAGCACTCGAACAGCATCAGAACCACATTTCTAGGCAGTCCAACATGCCCTGGAAGTCTTCGACATTGCCCTCGTCTGAGCTGCCCTGAGAAAACAGTCTGCTTAGAATTTATCAAAGACCTCGTTCCTGAAGTCACTCTATTCAAGGAGAAATACAGCATCTTACCATGCTGTGTCGCTCACAGGGCAAGAAACGTGAGAACTTGCCTCGAGGTAAGGCCATGAAATGCTATGCAGAAGCAGAGGCGTGTAGCAGTTTCCATGAGGCCGTAGTCGCTTATCTTCAGCATTTTAAAGCCAGTACGCTTTTCAGGACACCTAGGTGCCTCGCCTGGAAACCCTATTCCCTGCAAAAACACTGAGTACCCTCAGGCTCCCCTGGCCCTTCTAAGCACTATCCAGGGAAGGAGCTTTCCGACTCACAGTGTGTATGCCGAGTGTAGGGCAACACAGTGCACTCTTATTGGAACATCTTGATTTAGCCAGCATCGCACAGGTTCACGAGCACCGTTAAGCAAGTTCCAACAGGCCGTGGAAGTCGCTCTCATTCCCTAGTTTGAGCTGTACAGAGACAAACAGTAAGCTTCTCCTTCCATTCAGGACCTCCTACCTGAAGTCACCCTGCCTCCTGAAGAAAGACGACCTCGTTTCTATTGCAACTAAAGCACAGTTGTTCCTGTAGCAGGGCAGGCTTTTGAAGAGGCACGGGCCCAGAGGCATAGCTAGGGCTTTCCTTGGTGAGGCCGTTCACTACATTCAGGACACCCTGCCTCGAGAAGTTGATTCGGGGAAACAACCAGTGTGTACTCTGTGTCTCTTTTGCCTTGTTAGAAACCACAGAGATGTATGCTGCCTGTGCCCATGGAAATTGGGGCATGATGGGACTAGCCTTGCTTTCCATTTGGAAAGCTCCATTCTTGCTTTCGTGAAGCTCCCTGAAATTCTCTGCTGTTGACAGGCCCCTGGCCACTGTAGGCTTGGGTCTGGGAAGAAAATGAGTTTTCTCTGTCTACACACGGAGCTTCATTGGCCGCGGTGGGGCGCACCTTGCCATGCTCTAGAGCTAAAGGGAATCTCAACGTGAGTCCTTGCCTCGAGGTAAGGCCCTGAGTAGCCCTACAGAAAAGGAGGCATGCAGCTCTTTCCATTAGCTCTTAGTCGCTGTTCTGGTTTACTTTAAAGGAAGTACCCTTTTCAGGACTCCTAGGCCCCTCGGTTGAGCATCAATTTTGTTCCAAGATCTCTGAGTACCTCCACACCCCTGTAGGCCTGCTGAGCAACAACGAGGCCCATTGGTCCCTCGGAGGTCCTCTGTGTCTGCTGAGTCATGGGCAACACACTGCACTCTTTCTTGTGATATCTTGATTCACAGCACTCGCACAGGTTCAAGAGCAACGTTCAAGCAAGTTCCAACATGCCGTGGAAATCGCACTCAATCCCTAGTCTGAGCTGCACAGAGAAAAACACTAGGCTTCTCCTTCCAATCAGGACCTCCTACCTGAAGTCACCCTGCTTCCAGGAGAAAGACGGCTTGCTTTCCTTTTGCAAGTAAAGCACAGTTTTTCCTGTAGCACTGCAGGCTTTTGAAAAGGCAGGGGCCCAGAGGCCTGCCTAGGGCGTTCCTTGGTGAGGCCTCGGGCCCAGTGGCCTGGCTAGGGCGTTCCTTGGTGAGGCCGTTCACTAGATGCAGAACACCCTGCCTCGAGAAGTTGATTCAGGGAAGCAACCAGTGTGTACTCGGTGTCTCTTTTGACTCGTTAAAAACCACAGAGATGTATGCTGCCTGTGTCCATGGAAATGGGGGCATGATGGGACTAGCCTTGCTTTCCGTTTGGAAACCTCCTTTCTTGCTGCCGTGAAGCTCCCTGAAATTCTCTGCTGTTGACAGGCCTCTGGCCACTGTAGGCATGGGTCTGGGAAGAAAATGAGTTTTCCCTGGGTACACACGGAGCTATATAGGCCAGGGTGGGGCTCACCTTGCCATGCTCTAGAGCTAAAGGGAATCTCCACGTGAGTCCTTGCCTCGAGGTAAGGCCCTGAGTAGCCCTGCAGAAAGGGAGGCATGCAGCTCTTTCCATGAGCTCTTAGTGGAGGTCTGTTTTATTTTAAAGGAAGTACCCTTTTCAGGACTCCTACGGTCTTCGGGTGAGCATCATTTTTATTCCAAGATCACTGACTCCCTCCGCACCCCTGTGGGCCTGCTGAGCAGCATTGAGTCCCATACGTCCCACGGAGGCCCTCTGTGTCTGCAGAGTCTCGGGCAACACACTGTACGTTACTTCAGGAGAGCTCCGTTTCCAGAGCACTCGAACAGCATCAGAACCACATTTCTAGGCAGTCCAACATGCCCTGGAAGTCTTCGACATTGCCCTCGTCTGAGCTGCCCTGAGAAAACAGTCTGCTTAGAATTTATCAAAGACCTCGTTCCTGAAGTCACTCTATTCAAGGAGAAATACAGCATCTTACCATGCTGTGTCGCTCACAGGGCAAGAAACGTGAGAACTTGCCTCGAGGTAAGGCCATGAAATGCTATGCAGAAGCAGAGGCGTGTAGCAGTTTCCATGAGGCCGTAGTCGCTTATCTTCAGCATTTTAAAGCCAGTACGCTTTTCAGGACACCTAGGTGCCTCGCCTGGAAACCCTATTCCCTGCAAAAACACTGAGTACCCTCAGGCTCCCCTGGCCCTTCTAAGCACTATCCAGGGAAGGAGCTTTCCGACTCACAGTGTGTATGCCGAGTGTAGGGCAACACAGTGCACTCTTATTGGAACATCTTGATTTAGCCAGCATCGCACAGGTTCACGAGCACCGTTAAGCAAGTTCCAACAGGCCGTGGAAGTCGCTCTCATTCCCTAGTTTGAGCTGTACAGAGACAAACAGTAAGCTTCTCCTTCCATTCAGGACCTCCTACCTGAAGTCACCCTGCCTCCTGAAGAAAGACGACCTCGTTTCTATTGCAACTAAAGCACAGTTGTTCCTGTAGCAGGGCAGGCTTTTGAAGAGGCACGGGCCCAGAGGCATAGCTAGGGCTTTCCTTGGTGAGGCCGTTCACTACATTCAGGACACCCTGCCTCGAGAAGTTGATTCGGGGAAACAACCAGTGTGTACTCTGTGTCTCTTTTGCCTTGTTAGAAACCACAGAGATGTATGCTGCCTGTGCCCATGGAAATTGGGGCATGATGGGACTAGCCTTGCTTTCCATTTGGAAAGCTCCATTCTTGCTTTCGTGAAGCTCCCTGAAATTCTCTGCTGTTGACAGGCCCCTGGCCACTGTAGGCTTGGGTCTGGGAAGAAAATGAGTTTTCTCTGTCTACACACGGAGCTTCATTGGCCGCGGTGGGGCGCACCTTGCCATGCTCTAGAGCTAAAGGGAATCTCAACGTGAGTCCTTGCCTCGAGGTAAGGCCCTGAGTAGCCCTACAGAAAAGGAGGCATGCAGCTCTTTCCATTAGCTATTAGTCGCTGTTCTGGTTTACTTTAAAGGAAGTACCCTTTTCAGGACTCCTAGGCCCCTCGGTTGAGCATCAATTTTGTTCCAAGATCTCTGAATACCTCCACACCCCTGTAGGCCTGCTGAGCAACAACGAGGCCCATTGGTCCCTCGGAGGTCCTCTGTGTCTGCTGAGTCATGGGCAACACACTGCACTCTTTCTTGTGATATCTTGATTCACAGCACTCGCACAGGTTCAAGAGCAACGTTCAAGCAAGTTCCAACATGCCGTGGAAATCGCACTCAATCCCTAGTCTGAGCTGCACAGAGAAAAACACTAGTCTTCTCCTTCCAATCAGGACCTCCTACCTGAAGTCACCCTGCTTCCAGGAGAAAGACGGCTTGCTTTCCTTTTGCAAGTAAAGCACAGTTTTTCCTGTAGCACTGCAGGCTTTTGAAAAGGCAGGGGCCCAGAGGCCTGCCTAGGGCGTTCCTTGGTGAGGCCTCGGGCCCAGTGGCCTGGCTAGGGCGTTCCTGGGTGAGGCCGTTCACTAGATGCAGAACACCCTGCCTCGAGAAGTTGATTCAGGGAAGCAACCAGTGTGTACTCGGTGTCTCTTTTGACTCGTTGAAAACCACAGAGATGTATTCTGCCTGTGTCATCAGAACCACATTTCTAGGCAGTCCAACATGCCCTGGAAGTCTTCGACATTGCCCTCGTCTGAGCTGCCCTGAGAAAACAGTCTGCTTAGAATTTATCAAAGACCTCGTTCCTGAAGTCACTCTATTCAAGGAGAAATACAGCATCTTACCATGCTGTGTCGCTCACAGGGCAAGAAACGTGAGAACTTGCCTCGAGGTAAGGCCATGAAATGCTATGCAGAAGCAGAGGCGTGTAGCAGTTTCCATGAGGCCGTAGTCGCTTATCTTCAGCATTTTAAAGCCAGTACGCTTTTCAGGACACCTAGGTGCCTCGCCTGGAAACCCTATTCCCTGCAAAAACACTGAGTACCCTCAGGCTCCCCTGGCCCTTCTAAGCACTATCCAGGGAAGGAGCTTTCCGACTCACAGTGTGTATGCCGAGTGTAGGGCAACACAGTGCACTCTTATTGGAACATCTTGATTTAGCCAGCATCGCACAGGTTCACGAGCACCGTTAAGCAAGTTCCAACAGGCCGTGGAAGTCGCTCTCATTCCCTAGTTTGAGCTGTACAGAGACAAACAGTAAGCTTCTCCTTCCATTCAGGACCTCCTACCTGAAGTCACCCTGCCTCCTGAAGAAAGACGACCTCGTTTCTATTGCAACTAAAGCACAGTTGTTCCTGTAGCAGGGCAGGCTTTTGAAGAGGCACGGGCCCAGAGGCATAGCTAGGGCTTTCCTTGGTGAGGCCGTTCACTACATTCAGGACACCCTGCCTCGAGAAGTTGATTCAGGGAAACAACCAGTGTGTACTCTGTGTCTCTTTTGCCTTGTTAGAAACCACAGAGATGTATGCTGCCTGTGCCCATGGAAATTGGGGCATGATGGGACTAGCCTTGCTTTCCATTTGGAAAGCTCCATTCTTGCTTTCGTGAAGCTCCCTGAAATTCTCTGCTGTTGACAGGCCCCTGGCCACTGTAGGCTTGGGTCTGGGAAGAAAATGAGTTTTCTCTGTCTACACACGGAGCTTCATTGGCCGCGGTGGGGCGCACCTTGCCATGCTCTAGAGCTAAAGGGAATCTCAACGTGAGTCCTTGCCTCGAGGTAAGGCCCTGAGTAGCCCTACAGAAAAGGAGGCATGCAGCTCTTTCCATTAGCTCTTAGTCGCTGTTCTGGTTTACTTTAAAGGAAGTACCCTTTTCAGGACTCCTAGGCCCCTCGGTTGAGCATCAATTTTGTTCCAAGATCTCTGAATACCTCCACACCCCTGTAGGCCTGCTGAGCAACAACGAGGCCCATTGGTCCCTCGGAGGTCCTCTGTGTCTGCTGAGTCATGGGCAACACACTGCACTCTTTCTTGTGATATCTTGATTCACAGCACTCGCACAGGTTCAAGAGCAACGTTCAAGCAAGTTCCAACATGCCGTGGAAATCGCACTCAATCCCTAGTCTGAGCTGCACAGAGAAAAACACTAGGCTTCTCCTTCCAATCAGGACCTCCTACCTGAAGTCACCCTGCTTCCAGGAGAAAGACGGCTTGCTTTCCTTTTGCAAGTAAAGCACAGTTTTTCCTGTAGCACTGCAGGCTTTTGAAAAGGCAGGGGCCCAGAGGCATGCCTAGGGCGTTCCTTGGTGAGGCCTCGGGCCCAGTGGCCTGGCTAGGGCGTTCCTTGGTGAGGCCGTTCACTAGATGCAGAACACCCTGCCTCGAGAAGTTGATTCAGGGAAGCAACCAGTGTGTACTCGGTGTCTCTTTTGACTCGTTAAAAACCACAGAGATGTATGCTGCCTGTGTCCATGGAAATGGGGGCATGATGGGACTAGCCTTGCTTTCCGTTTGGAAACCTCCTTTCTTGCTGCCGTGAAGCTCCCTGAAATTCTCTGCTGTTGACAGGCCTCTGGCCACTGTAGGCATGGGTCTGGGAAGAAAATGAGTTTTCCCTGGGTACACACGGAGCTATATAGGCCAGGGTGGGGCTCACCTTGCCATGCTCTAGGCCTAAAGGGAATCTCCACGTGAGTCCTTGCCTCGAGGTAAGGCCCTGAGTAGCCCTGCAGAAAGGGAGGCATGCAGCTCTTTCCATGAGCTCTTAGTGGAGGTCTGTTTTATTTTAAAGGAAGTACCCTTTTCAGGACTCCTACGGTCTTCGGGTGAGCATCATTTTTATTCCAAGATCACTGACTCCCTCCGCACCCCTGTGGGCCTGCTGAGCAGCATTGAGTCCCATACGTCCCACGGAGGCCCTCTGTGTCTGCAGTCTCGGGCAACACACTGTACGTTACTTCAGGAGAGCTCCGTTTCCAGAGCACTCGAACAGCATCAGAACCACATTTCTAGGCAGTCCAACATGCCCTGGAAGTCTTCGACATTGCCCTCGTCTGAGCTGCCCTGAGAAAACAGTCTGCTTAGAATTTATCAAAGACCTCGTTCCTGAAGTCACTCTATTCAAGGAGAAATACAGCATCTTACCATGCTGTGTCGCTCACAGGGCAAGAAACGTGAGAACTTGCCTCGAGGTAAGGCCATGAAATGCTATGCAGAAGCAGAGGCGTGTAGCAGTTTCCATGAGGCCGTAGTCGCTTATCTTCAGCATTTTAAAGCCAGTACGCTTTTCAGGACACCTAGGTGCCTCGCCTGGAAACCCTATTCCCTGCAAAAACACTGAGTACCCTCAGGCTCCCCTGGCCCTTCTAAGCACTATCCAGGGAAGGAGCTTTCCGACTCACAGTGTGTATGCCGAGTGTAGGGCAACACAGTGCACTCTTATTGGAACATCTTGATTTAGCCAGCATCGCACAGGTTCACGAGCACCGTTAAGCAAGTTCCAACAGGCCGTGGAAGTCGCTCTCATTCCCTAGTTTGAGCTGTACAGAGACAAACAGTAAGCTTCTCCTTCCATTCAGGACCTCCTACCTGAAGTCACCCTGCCTCCTGAAGAAAGACGACCTCGTTTCTATTGCAACTAAAGCACAGTTGTTCCTGTAGCAGGGCAGGCTTTTGAAGAGGCACGGGCCCAGAGGCATAGCTAGGGCTTTCCTTGGTGAGGCCGTTCACTACATTCAGGACACCCTGCCTCGAGAAGTTGATTCGGGGAAACAACCAGTGTGTACTCTGTGTCTCTTTTGCCTTGTTAGAAACCACAGAGATGTATGCTGCCTGTGCCCATGGAAATTGGGGCATGATGGGACTAGCCTTGCTTTCCATTTGGAAAGCTCCATTCTTGCTTTCGTGAAGCTCCCTGAAATTCTCTGCTGTTGACAGGCCCCTGGCCACTGTAGGCTTGGGTCTGGGAAGAAAATGAGTTTTCTCTGTCTACACACGGAGCTTCATTGGCCGCGGTGGGGCGCACCTTGCCATGCTCTAGAGCTAAAGGGAATCTCAACGTGAGTCCTTGCCTCGAGGTAAGGCCCTGAGTAGCCCTACAGAAAAGGAGGCATGCAGCTCTTTCCATTAGCTCTTAGTCGCTGTTCTGGTTTACTTTAAAGGAAGTACCCTTTTCAGGACTCCTAGGCCCCTCGGTTGAGCATCAATTTTGTTCCAAGATCTCTGAGTACCTCCACACCCCTGTAGGCCTGCTGAGCAACAACGAGGCCCATTGGTCCCTCGGAGGTCCTCTGTGTCTGCTGAGTCATGGGCAACACACTGCACTCTTTCTTGTGATATCTTGATTCACAGCACTCGCACAGGTTCAAGAGCAACGTTCAAGCAAGTTCCAACATGCCGTGGAAATCGCACTCAATCCCTAGTCTGAGCTGCACAGAGAAAAACACTAGGCTTCTCCTTCCAATCAGGACCTCCTACCTGAAGTCACCCTGCTTCCAGGAGAAAGACGGCTTGCTTTCCTTTTGCAAGTAAAGCACAGTTTTTCCTGTAGCACTGCAGGCTTTTGAAAAGGCAGGGGCCCAGAGGCCTGCCTAGGGCGTTCCTTGGTGAGGCCTCGGGCCCAGTGGCCTGGCTAGGGCGTTCCTTGGTGAGGCCGTTCACTAGATGCAGAACACCCTGCCTCGAGAAGTTGATTCAGGGAAGCAACCAGTGTGTACTCGGTGTCTCTTTTGACTCGTTAAAAACCACAGAGATGTATGCTGCCTGTGTCCATGGAAATGGGGGCATGATGGGACTAGCCTTGCTTTCCGTTTGGAAACCTCCTTTCTTGCTGCCGTGAAGCTCCCTGAAATTCTCTGCTGTTGACAGGCCTCTGGCCACTGTAGGCATGGGTCTGGGAAGAAAATGAGTTTTCCCTGGGTACACACGGAGCTATATAGGCCAGGGTGGGGCTCACCTTGCCATGCTCTAGAGCTAAAGGGAATCTCCACGTGAGTCCTTGCCTCGAGGTAAGGCCCTGAGTAGCCCTGCAGAAAGGGAGGCATGCAGCTCTTTCCATGAGCTCTTAGTGGAGGTCTGTTTTATTTTAAAGGAAGTACCCTTTTCAGGACTCCTACGGTCTTCGGGTGAGCATCATTTTTATTCCAAGATCACTGACTCCCTCCGCACCCCTGTGGGCCTGCTGAGCAGCATTGAGTCCCATACGTCCCACGGAGGCCCTCTGTGTCTGCAGAGTCTCGGGCAACACACTGTACGTTACTTCAGGAGAGCTCCGTTTCCAGAGCACTCGAACAGCATCAGAACCACATTTCTAGGCAGTCCAACATGCCCTGGAAGTCTTCGACATTGCCCTCGTCTGAGCTGCCCTGAGAAAACAGTCTGCTTAGAATTTATCAAAGACCTCGTTCCTGAAGTCACTCTATTCAAGGAGAAATACAGCATCTTACCATGCTGTGTCGCTCACAGGGCAAGAAACGTGAGAACTTGCCTCGAGGTAAGGCCATGAAATGCTATGCAGAAGCAGAGGCGTGTAGCAGTTTCCATGAGGCCGTAGTCGCTTATCTTCAGCATTTTAAAGCCAGTACGCTTTTCAGGACACCTAGGTGCCTCGCCTGGAAACCCTATTCCCTGCAAAAACACTGAGTACCCTCAGGCTCCCCTGGCCCTTCTAAGCACTATCCAGGGAAGGAGCTTTCCGACTCACAGTGTGTATGCCGAGTGTAGGGCAACACAGTGCACTCTTATTGGAACATCTTGATTTAGCCAGCATCGCACAGGTTCACGAGCACCGTTAAGCAAGTTCCAACAGGCCGTGGAAGTCGCTCTCATTCCCTAGTTTGAGCTGTACAGAGACAAACAGTAAGCTTCTCCTTCCATTCAGGACCTCCTACCTGAAGTCACCCTGCCTCCTGAAGAAAGACGACCTCGTTTCTATTGCAACTAAAGCACAGTTGTTCCTGTAGCAGGGCAGGCTTTTGAAGAGGCACGGGCCCAGAGGCATAGCTAGGGCTTTCCTTGGTGAGGCCGTTCACTACATTCAGGACACCCTGCCTCGAGAAGTTGATTCGGGGAAACAACCAGTGTGTACTCTGTGTCTCTTTTGCCTTGTTAGAAACCACAGAGATGTATGCTGCCTGTGCCCATGGAAATTGGGGCATGATGGGACTAGCCTTGCTTTCCATTTGGAAAGCTCCATTCTTGCTTTCGTGAAGCTCCCTGAAATTCTCTGCTGTTGACAGGCCCCTGGCCACTGTAGGCTTGGGTCTGGGAAGAAAATGAGTTTTCTCTGTCTACACACGGAGCTTCATTGGCCGCGGTGGGGCGCACCTTGCCATGCTCTAGAGCTAAAGGGAATCTCAACGTGAGTCCTTGCCTCGAGGTAAGGCCCTGAGTAGCCCTACAGAAAAGGAGGCATGCAGCTCTTTCCATTAGCTCTTAGTCGCTGTTCTGGTTTACTTTAAAGGAAGTACCCTTTTCAGGACTCCTAGGCCCCTCGGTTGAGCATCAATTTTGTTCCAAGATCTCTGAGTACCTCCACACCCCTGTAGGCCTGCTGAGCAACAACGAGGCCCATTGGTCCCTCGGAGGTCCTCTGTGTCTGCTGAGTCATGGGCAACACACTGCACTCTTTCTTGTGATATCTTGATTCACAGCACTCGCACAGGTTCAAGAGCAACGTTCAAGCAAGTTCCAACATGCCGTGGAAATCGCACTCAATCCCTAGTCTGAGCTGCACAGAGAAAAACACTAGGCTTCTCCTTCCAATCAGGACCTCCTACCTGAAGTCACCCTGCTTCCAGGAGAAAGACGGCTTGCTTTCCTTTTGCAAGTAAAGCACAGTTTTTCCTGTAGCACTGCAGGCTTTTGAAAAGGCAGGGGCCCAGAGGCCTGCCTAGGGCGTTCCTTGGTGAGGCCTCGGGCCCAGTGGCCTGGCTAGGGCGTTCCTTGGTGAGGCCGTTCACTAGATGCAGAACACCCTGCCTCGAGAAGTTGATTCAGGGAAGCAACCAGTGTGTACTCGGTGTCTCTTTTGACTCGTTAAAAACCACAGAGATGTATGCTGCCTGTGTCCATGGAAATGGGGGCATGATGGGACTAGCCTTGCTTTCCGTTTGGAAACCTCCTTTCTTGCTGCCGTGAAGCTCCCTGAAATTCTCTGCTGTTGACAGGCCTCTGGCCACTGTAGGCATGGGTCTGGGAAGAAAATGAGTTTTCCCTGGGTACACACGGAGCTATATAGGCCAGGGTGGGGCTCACCTTGCCATGCTCTAGGCCTAAAGGGAATCTCCACGTGAGTCCTTGCCTCGAGGTAAGGCCCTGAGTAGCCCTGCAGAAAGGGAGGCATGCAGCTCTTTCCATGAGCTCTTAGTGGAGGTCTGTTTTATTTTAAAGGAAGTACCCTTTTCAGGACTCCTACGGTCTTCGGGTGAGCATCATTTTTATTCCAAGATCACTGACTCCCTCCGCACCCCTGTGGGCCTGCTGAGCAGCATTGAGTCCCATACGTCCCACGGAGGCCCTCTGTGTCTGCAGAGTCTCGGGCAACACACTGTACGTTACTTCAGGAGAGCTCCGTTTCCAGAGCACTCGAACAGCATCAGAACCACATTTCTAGGCAGTCCAACATGCCCTGGAAGTCTTCGACATTGCCCTCGTCTGAGCTGCCCTGAGAAAACAGTCTGCTTAGAATTTATCAAAGACCTCGTTCCTGAAGTCACTCTATTCAAGGAGAAATACAGCATCTTACCATGCTGTGTCGCTCACAGGGCAAGAAACGTGAGAACTTGCCTCGAGGTAAGGCCATGAAATGCTATGCAGAAGCAGAGGCGTGTAGCAGTTTCCATGAGGCCGTAGTCGCTTATCTTCAGCATTTTAAAGCCAGTACGCTTTTCAGGACACCTAGGTGCCTCGCCTGGAAACCCTATTCCCTGCAAAAACACTGAGTACCCTCAGGCTCCCCTGGCCCTTCTAAGCACTATCCAGGGAAGGAGCTTTCCGACTCACAGTGTGTATGCCGAGTGTAGGGCAACACAGTGCACTCTTATTGGAACATCTTGATTTAGCCAGCATCGCACAGGTTCACGAGCACCGTTAAGCAAGTTCCAACAGGCCGTGGAAGTCGCTCTCATTCCCTAGTTTGAGCTGTACAGAGACAAACAGTAAGCTTCTCCTTCCATTCAGGACCTCCTACCTGAAGTCACCCTGCCTCCTGAAGAAAGACGACCTCGTTTCTATTGCAACTAAAGCACAGTTGTTCCTGTAGCAGGGCAGGCTTTTGAAGAGGCACGGGCCCAGAGGCATAGCTAGGGCTTTCCTTGGTGAGGCCGTTCACTACATTCAGGACACCCTGCCTCGAGAAGTTGATTCGGGGAAACAACCAGTGTGTACTCTGTGTCTCTTTTGCCTTGTTAGAAACCACAGAGATGTATGCTGCCTGTGCCCATGGAAATTGGGGCATGATGGGACTAGCCTTGCTTTCCATTTGGAAAGCTCCATTCTTGCTTTCGTGAAGCTCCCTGAAATTCTCTGCTGTTGACAGGCCCCTGGCCACTGTAGGCTTGGGTCTGGGAAGAAAATGAGTTTTCTCTGTCTACACACGGAGCTTCATTGGCCGCGGTGGGGCGCACCTTGCCATGCTCTAGAGCTAAAGGGAATCTCAACGTGAGTCCTTGCCTCGAGGTAAGGCCCTGAGTAGCCCTACAGAAAAGGAGGCATGCAGCTCTTTCCATTAGCTCTTAGTCGCTGTTCTGGTTTACTTTAAAGGAAGTACCCTTTTCAGGACTCCTAGGCCCCTCGGTTGAGCATCAATTTTGTTCCAAGATCTCTGAGTACCTCCACACCCCTGTAGGCCTGCTGAGCAACAACGAGGCCCATTGGTCCCTCGGAGGTCCTCTGTGTCTGCTGAGTCATGGGCAACACACTGCACTCTTTCTTGTGATATCTTGATTCACAGCACTCGCACAGGTTCAAGAGCAACGTTCAAGCAAGTTCCAACATGCCGTGGAAATCGCACTCAATCCCTAGTCTGAGCTGCACAGAGAAAAACACTAGGCTTCTCCTTCCAATCAGGACCTCCTACCTGAAGTCACCCTGCTTCCAGGAGAAAGACGGCTTGCTTTCCTTTTGCAAGTAAAGCACAGTTTTTCCTGTAGCACTGCAGGCTTTTGAAAAGGCAGGGGCCCAGAGGCCTGCCTAGGGCGTTCCTTGGTGAGGCCTCGGGCCCAGTGGCCTGGCTAGGGCGTTCCTTGGTGAGGCCGTTCACTAGATGCAGAACACCCTGCCTCGAGAAGTTGATTCAGGGAAGCAACCAGTGTGTACTCGGTGTCTCTTTTGACTCGTTAAAAACCACAGAGATGTATGCTGCCTGTGTCCATGGAAATGGGGGCATGATGGGACTAGCCTTGCTTTCCGTTTGGAAACCTCCTTTCTTGCTGCCGTGAAGCTCCCTGAAATTCTCTGCTGTTGACAGGCCTCTGGCCACTGTAGGCATGGGTCTGGGAAGAAAATGAGTTTTCCCTGGGTACACACGGAGCTATATAGGCCAGGGTGGGGCTCACCTTGCCATGCTCTAGAGCTAAAGGGAATCTCCACGTGAGTCCTTGCCTCGAGGTAAGGCCCTGAGTAGCCCTGCAGAAAGGGAGGCATGCAGCTCTTTCCATGAGCTCTTAGTGGAGGTCTGTTTTATTTTAAAGGAAGTACCCTTTTCAGGACTCCTACGGTCTTCGGGTGAGCATCATTTTTATTCCAAGATCACTGACTCCCTCCGCACCCCTGTGGGTCTGCTGAGCAGCATTGAGTCCCATACGTCCCACGGAGGCCCTCTGTGTCTGCAGAGTCTCGGGCAACACACTGTACGTTACTTCAGGAGAGCTCCGTTTCCAGAGCACTCGAACAGCATCAGAACCACATTTCTAGGCAGTCCAACATGCCCTGGAAGTCTTCGACATTGCCCTCGTCTGAGCTGCCCTGAGAAAACAGTCTGCTTAGAATTTATCAAAGACCTCGTTCCTGAAGTCACTCTATTCAAGGAGAAATACAGCATCTTACCATGCTGTGTCGCTCACAGGGCAAGAAACGTGAGAACTTGCCTCGAGGTAAGGCCATGAAATGCTATGCAGAAGCAGAGGCGTGTAGCAGTTTCCATGAGGCCGTAGTCGCTTATCTTCAGCATTTTAAAGCCAGTACGCTTTTCAGGACACCTAGGTGCCTCGCCTGGAAACCCTATTCCCTGCAAAAACACTGAGTACCCTCAGGCTCCCCTGGCCCTTCTAAGCACTATCCAGGGAAGGAGCTTTCCGACTCACAGTGTGTATGCCGAGTGTAGGGCAACACAGTGCACTCTTATTGGAACATCTTGATTTAGCCAGCATCGCACAGGTTCACGAGCACCGTTAAGCAAGTTCCAACAGGCCGTGGAAGTCGCTCTCATTCCCTAGTTTGAGCTGTACAGAGACAAACAGTAAGCTTCTCCTTCCATTCAGGACCTCCTACCTGAAGTCACCCTGCCTCCTGAAGAAAGACGACCTCGTTTCTATTGCAACTAAAGCACAGTTGTTCCTGTAGCAGGGCAGGCTTTTGAAGAGGCACGGGCCCAGAGGCATAGCTAGGGCTTTCCTTGGTGAGGCCGTTCACTACATTCAGGACACCCTGCCTCGAGAAGTTGATTCAGGGAAACAACCAGTGTGTACTCGGTGTCTCTTTTGCCTTGTTAGAAACCACAGAGATGTATGCTGCCTGTGCCCATGGAAATTGGGGCATGATGGGACTAGCCTTGCTTTCCATTTGGAAAGCTCCATTCTTGCTTTCGTGAAGCTCCCTGAAATTCTCTGCTGTTGACAGGCCCCTGGCCACTGTAGGCTTGGGTCTGGGAAGAAAATGAGTTTTCTCTGTCTACACACGGAGCTTCATTGGCCGCGGTGGGGCGCACCTTGCCATGCTCTAGAGCTAAAGGGAATCTCAACGTGAGTCCTTGCCTCGAGGTAAGGCCCTGAGTAGCCCTACAGAAAAGGAGGCATGCAGCTCTTTCCATTAGCTCTTAGTCGCTGTTCTGGTTTACTTTAAAGGAAGTACCCTTTTCAGGACTCCTAGGCCCCTCGGTTGAGCATCAATTTTGTTCCAAGATCTCTGAATACCTCCACACCCCTGTAGGCCTGCTGAGCAACAACGAGGCCCATTGGTCCCTCGGAGGTCCTCTGTGTCTGCTGAGTCATGGGCAACACACTGCACTCTTTCTTGTGATATCTTGATTCACAGCACTCGCACAGGTTCAAGAGCAACGTTCAAGCAAGTTCCAACATGCCGTGGAAATCGCACTCAATCCCTAGTCTGAGCTGCACAGAGAAAAACACTAGTCGTCTCCTTCCAATCAGGACCTCCTACCTGAAGTCACCCTGCTTCCAGGAGAAAGACGGCTTGCTTTCCTTTTGCAAGTAAAGCACAGTTTTTCCTGTAGCACTGCAGGCTTTTGAAAAGGCAGGGGCCCAGAGGCCTGCCTAGGGCGTTCCTTGGTGAGGCCTCGGGCCCAGTGGCCTGGCTAGGGCGTTCCTGGGTGAGGCCGTTCACTAGATGCAGAACACCCTGCCTCGAGAAGTTGATTCAGGGAAGCAACCAGTGTGTACTCGGTGTCTCTTTTGACTCGTTAAAAACCACAGAGATGTATGCTGCCTGTGTCCATGGAAATGGGGGCATGATGGGACTAGCCTTGCTTTCCGTTTGGAAACCTCCTTTCTTGCTGCCGTGAAGCTCCCTGAAATTCTCTGCTGTTGACAGGCCTCTGGCCACTGTAGGCATGGGTCTGGGAAGAAAATGAGTTTTCCCTGGGTACACACGGAGCTATATAGGCCAGGGTGGGGCTCACCTTGCCATGCTCTAGAGCTAAAGGGAATCTCCACGTGAGTCCTTGCCTCGAGGTAAGGCCCTGAGTAGCCCTGCAGAAAGGGAGGCATGCAGCTCTTTCCATGAGCTCTTAGTGGAGGTCTGTTTTATTTTAAAGGAAGTACCCTTTTCAGGACTCCTACGGTCTTCGGGTGAGCATCATTTTTATTCCAAGATCACTGACTCCCTCCGCACCCCTGTGGGTCTGCTGAGCAGCATTGAGTCCCATACGTCCCACGGAGGCCCTCTGTGTCTGCAGAGTCTCGGGCAACACACTGTACGTTACTTCAGGAGAGCTCCGTTTCCAGAGCACTCGAACAGCATCAGAACCACATTTCTAGGCAGTCCAACATGCCCTGGAAGTCTTCGACATTGCCCTCGTCTGAGCTGCCCTGAGAAAACAGTCTGCTTAGAATTTATCAAAGACCTCGTTCCTGAAGTCACTCTATTCAAGGAGAAATACAGCATCTTACCATGCTGTGTCGCTCACAGGGCAAGAAACGTGAGAACTTGCCTCGAGGTAAGGCCATGAAATGCTATGCAGAAGCAGAGGCGTGTAGCAGTTTCCATGAGGCCGTAGTCGCTTATCTTCAGCATTTTAAAGCCAGTACGCTTTTCAGGACACCTAGGTGCCTCGCCTGGAAACCCTATTCCCTGCAAAAACACTGAGTACCCTCAGGCTCCCCTGGCCCTTCTAAGCACTATCCAGGGAAGGAGCTTTCCGACTCACAGTGTGTATGCCGAGTGTAGGGCAACACAGTGCACTCTTATTGGAACATCTTGATTTAGCCAGCATCGCACAGGTTCACGAGCACCGTTAAGCAAGTTCCAACAGGCCGTGGAAGTCGCTCTCATTCCCTAGTTTGAGCTGTACAGAGACAAACAGTAAGCTTCTCCTTCCATTCAGGACCTCCTACCTGAAGTCACCCTGCCTCCTGAAGAAAGACGACCTCGTTTCTATTGCAACTAAAGCACAGTTGTTCCTGTAGCAGGGCAGGCTTTTGAAGAGGCACGGGCCCAGAGGCATAGCTAGGGCTTTCCTTGGTGAGGCCGTTCACTACATTCAGGACACCCTGCCTCGAGAAGTTGATTCAGGGAAACAACCAGTGTGTACTCTGTGTCTCTTTTGCCTTGTTAGAAACCACAGAGATGTATGCTGCCTGTGCCCATGGAAATTGGGGCATGATGGGACTAGCCTTGCTTTCCATTTGGAAAGCTCCATTCTTGCTTTCGTGAAGCTCCCTGAAATTCTCTGCTGTTGACAGGCCCCTGGCCACTGTAGGCTTGGGTCTGGGAAGAAAATGAGTTTTCTCTGTCTACACACGGAGCTTCATTGGCCGCGGTGGGGCGCACCTTGCCATGCTCTAGAGCTAAAGGGAATCTCAACGTGAGTCCTTGCCTCGAGGTAAGGCCCTGAGTAGCCCTACAGAAAAGGAGGCATGCAGCTCTTTCCATTAGCTCTTAGTCGCTGTTCTGGTTTACTTTAAAGGAAGTACCCTTTTCAGGACTCCTAGGCCCCTCGGTTGAGCATCAATTTTGTTCCAAGATCTCTGAGTACCTCCACACCCCTGTAGGCCTGCTGAGCAACAACGAGGCCCATTGGTCCCTCGGAGGTCCTCTGTGTCTGCTGAGTCATGGGCAACACACTGCACTCTTTCTTGTGATATCTTGATTCACAGCACTCGCACAGGTTCAAGAGCAACGTTCAAGCAAGTTCCAACATGCCGTGGAAATCGCACTCAATCCCTAGTCTGAGCTGCACAGAGAAAAACACTAGGCTTCTCCTTCCAATCAGGACCTCCTACCTGAAGTCACCCTGCTTCCAGGAGAAAGACGGCTTGCTTTCCTTTTGCAAGTAAAGCACAGTTTTTCCTGTAGCACTGCAGGCTTTTGAAAAGGCAGGGGCCCAGAGGCATGCCTAGGGCGTTCCTTGGTGAGGCCTCGGGCCCAGTGGCCTGGCTAGGGCGTTCCTTGGTGAGGCCGTTCACTAGATGCAGAACACCCTGCCTCGAGAAGTTGATTCAGGGAAGCAACCAGTGTGTACTCGGTGTCTCTTTTGACTCGTTAAAAACCACAGAGATGTATGCTGCCTGTGTCCATGGAAATGGGGGCATGATGGGACTAGCCTTGCTTTCCGTTTGGAAACCTCCTTTCTTGCTGCCGTGAAGCTCCCTGAAATTCTCTGCTGTTGACAGGCCTCTGGCCACTGTAGGCATGGGTCTGGGAAGAAAATGAGTTTTCCCTGGGTACACACGGAGCTATATAGGCCAGGGTGGGGCTCACCTTGCCATGCTCTAGGCCTAAAGGGAATCTCCACGTGAGTCCTTGCCTCGAGGTAAGGCCCTGAGTAGCCCTGCAGAAAGGGAGGCATGCAGCTCTTTCCATGAGCTCTTAGTGGAGGTCTGTTTTATTTTAAAGGAAGTACCCTTTTCAGGACTCCTACGGTCTTCGGGTGAGCATCATTTTTATTCCAAGATCACTGACTCCCTCCGCACCCCTGTGGGCCTGCTGAGCAGCATTGAGTCCCATACGTCCCACGGAGGCCCTCTGTGTCTGCAGAGTCTCGGGCAACACACTGTACGTTACTTCAGGAGAGCTCCGTTTCCAGAGCACTCGAACAGCATCAGAACCACATTTCTAGGCAGTCCAACATGCCCTGGAAGTCTTCGACATTGCCCTCGTCTGAGCTGCCCTGAGAAAACAGTCTGCTTAGAATTTATCAAAGACCTCGTTCCTGAAGTCACTCTATTCAAGGAGAAATACAGCATCTTACCATGCTGTGTCGCTCACAGGGCAAGAAACGTGAGAACTTGCCTCGAGGTAAGGCCATGAAATGCTATGCAGAAGCAGAGGCGTGTAGCAGTTTCCATGAGGCCGTAGTCGCTTATCTTCAGCATTTTAAAGCCAGTACGCTTTTCAGGACACCTAGGTGCCTCGCCTGGAAACCCTATTCCCTGCAAAAACACTGAGTACCCTCAGGCTCCCCTGGCCCTTCTAAGCACTATCCAGGGAAGGAGCTTTCCGACTCACAGTGTGTATGCCGAGTGTAGGGCAACACAGTGCACTCTTATTGGAACATCTTGATTTAGCCAGCATCGCACAGGTTCACGAGCACCGTTAAGCAAGTTCCAACAGGCCGTGGAAGTCGCTCTCATTCCCTAGTTTGAGCTGTACAGAGACAAACAGTAAGCTTCTCCTTCCATTCAGGACCTCCTACCTGAAGTCACCCTGCCTCCTGAAGAAAGACGACCTCGTTTCTATTGCAACTAAAGCACAGTTGTTCCTGTAGCAGGGCAGGCTTTTGAAGAGGCACGGGCCCAGAGGCATAGCTAGGGCTTTCCTTGGTGAGGCCGTTCACTACATTCAGGACACCCTGCCTCGAGAAGTTGATTCGGGGAAACAACCAGTGTGTACTCTGTGTCTCTTTTGCCTTGTTAGAAACCACAGAGATGTATGCTGCCTGTGCCCATGGAAATTGGGGCATGATGGGACTAGCCTTGCTTTCCATTTGGAAAGCTCCATTCTTGCTTTCGTGAAGCTCCCTGAAATTCTCTGCTGTTGACAGGCCCCTGGCCACTGTAGGCTTGGGTCTGGGAAGAAAATGAGTTTTCTCTGTCTACACACGGAGCTTCATTGGCCGCGGTGGGGCGCACCTTGCCATGCTCTAGAGCTAAAGGGAATCTCAACGTGAGTCCTTGCCTCGAGGTAAGGCCCTGAGTAGCCCTACAGAAAAGGAGGCATGCAGCTCTTTCCATTAGCTCTTAGTCGCTGTTCTGGTTTACTTTAAAGGAAGTACCCTTTTCAGGACTCCTAGGCCCCTCGGTTGAGCATCAATTTTGTTCCAAGATCTCTGAGTACCTCCACACCCCTGTAGGCCTGCTGAGCAACAACGAGGCCCATTGGTCCCTCGGAGGTCCTCTGTGTCTGCTGAGTCATGGGCAACACACTGCACTCTTTCTTGTGATATCTTGATTCACAGCACTCGCACAGGTTCAAGAGCAACGTTCAAGCAAGTTCCAACATGCCGTGGAAATCGCACTCAATCCCTAGTCTGAGCTGCACAGAGAAAAACACTAGGCTTCTCCTTCCAATCAGGACCTCCTACCTGAAGTCACCCTGCTTCCAGGAGAAAGACGGCTTGCTTTCCTTTTGCAAGTAAAGCACAGTTTTTCCTGTAGCACTGCAGGCTTTTGAAAAGGCAGGGGCCCAGAGGCCTGCCTAGGGCGTTCCTTGGTGAGGCCTCGGGCCCAGTGGCCTGGCTAGGGCGTTCCTTGGTGAGGCCGTTCACTAGATGCAGAACACCCTGCCTCGAGAAGTTGATTCAGGGAAGCAACCAGTGTGTACTCGGTGTCTCTTTTGACTCGTTAAAAACCACAGAGATGTATGCTGCCTGTGTCCATGGAAATGGGGGCATGATGGGACTAGCCTTGCTTTCCGTTTGGAAACCTCCTTTCTTGCTGCCGTGAAGCTCCCTGAAATTCTCTGCTGTTGACAGGCCTCTGGCCACTGTAGGCATGGGTCTGGGAAGAAAATGAGTTTTCCCTGGGTACACACGGAGCTATATAGGCCAGGGTGGGGCTCACCTTGCCATGCTCTAGAGCTAAAGGGAATCTCCACGTGAGTCCTTGCCTCGAGGTAAGGCCCTGAGTAGCCCTGCAGAAAGGGAGGCATGCAGCTCTTTCCATGAGCTCTTAGTGGAGGTCTGTTTTATTTTAAAGGAAGTACCCTTTTCAGGACTCCTACGGTCTTCGGGTGAGCATCATTTTTATTCCAAGATCACTGACTCCCTCCGCACCCCTGTGGGCCTGCTGAGCAGCATTGAGTCCCATACGTCCCACGGAGGCCCTCTGTGTCTGCAGAGTCTCGGGCAACACACTGTACGTTACTTCAGGAGAGCTCCGTTTCCAGAGCACTCGAACAGCATCAGAACCACATTTCTAGGCAGTCCAACATGCCCTGGAAGTCTTCGACATTGCCCTCGTCTGAGCTGCCCTGAGAAAACAGTCTGCTTAGAATTTATCAAAGACCTCGTTCCTGAAGTCACTCTATTCAAGGAGAAATACAGCATCTTACCATGCTGTGTCGCTCACAGGGCAAGAAACGTGAGAACTTGCCTCGAGGTAAGGCCATGAAATGCTATGCAGAAGCAGAGGCGTGTAGCAGTTTCCATGAGGCCGTAGTCGCTTATCTTCAGCATTTTAAAGCCAGTACGCTTTTCAGGACACCTAGGTGCCTCGCCTGGAAACCCTATTCCCTGCAAAAACACTGAGTACCCTCAGGCTCCCCTGGCCCTTCTAAGCACTATCCAGGGAAGGAGCTTTCCGACTCACAGTGTGTATGCCGAGTGTAGGGCAACACAGTGCACTCTTATTGGAACATCTTGATTTAGCCAGCATCGCACAGGTTCACGAGCACCGTTAAGCAAGTTCCAACAGGCCGTGGAAGTCGCTCTCATTCCCTAGTTTGAGCTGTACAGAGACAAACAGTAAGCTTCTCCTTCCATTCAGGACCTCCTACCTGAAGTCACCCTGCCTCCTGAAGAAAGACGACCTCGTTTCTATTGCAACTAAAGCACAGTTGTTCCTGTAGCAGGGCAGGCTTTTGAAGAGGCACGGGCCCAGAGGCATAGCTAGGGCTTTCCTTGGTGAGGCCGTTCACTACATTCAGGACACCCTGCCTCGAGAAGTTGATTCGGGGAAACAACCAGTGTGTACTCTGTGTCTCTTTTGCCTTGTTAGAAACCACAGAGATGTATGCTGCCTGTGCCCATGGAAATTGGGGCATGATGGGACTAGCCTTGCTTTCCATTTGGAAAGCTCCATTCTTGCTTTCGTGAAGCTCCCTGAAATTCTCTGCTGTTGACAGGCCCCTGGCCACTGTAGGCTTGGGTCTGGGAAGAAAATGAGTTTTCTCTGTCTACACACGGAGCTTCATTGGCCGCGGTGGGGCGCACCTTGCCATGCTCTAGAGCTAAAGGGAATCTCAACGTGAGTCCTTGCCTCGAGGTAAGGCCCTGAGTAGCCCTACAGAAAAGGAGGCATGCAGCTCTTTCCATTAGCTCTTAGTCGCTGTTCTGGTTTACTTTAAAGGAAGTACCCTTTTCAGGACTCCTAGGCCCCTCGGTTGAGCATCAATTTTGTTCCAAGATCTCTGAGTACCTCCACACCCCTGTAGGCCTGCTGAGCAACAACGAGGCCCATTGGTCCCTCGGAGGTCCTCTGTGTCTGCTGAGTCATGGGCAACACACTGCACTCTTTCTTGTGATATCTTGATTCACAGCACTCGCACAGGTTCAAGAGCAACGTTCAAGCAAGTTCCAACATGCCGTGGAAATCGCACTCAATCCCTAGTCTGAGCTGCACAGAGAAAAACACTAGGCTTCTCCTTCCAATCAGGACCTCCTACCTGAAGTCACCCTGCTTCCAGGAGAAAGACGGCTTGCTTTCCTTTTGCAAGTAAAGCACAGTTTTTCCTGTAGCACTGCAGGCTTTTGAAAAGGCAGGGGCCCAGAGGCCTGCCTAGGGCGTTCCTTGGTGAGGCCTCGGGCCCAGTGGCCTGGCTAGGGCGTTCCTTGGTGAGGCCGTTCACTAGATGCAGAACACCCTGCCTCGAGAAGTTGATTCAGGGAAGCAACCAGTGTGTACTCGGTGTCTCTTTTGACTCGTTAAAAACCACAGAGATGTATGCTGCCTGTGTCCATGGAAATGGGGGCATGATGGGACTAGCCTTGCTTTCCGTTTGGAAACCTCCTTTCTTGCTGCCGTGAAGCTCCCTGAAATTCTCTGCTGTTGACAGGCCTCTGGCCACTGTAGGCATGGGTCTGGGAAGAAAATGAGTTTTCCCTGGGTACACACGGAGCTATATAGGCCAGGGTGGGGCTCACCTTGCCATGCTCTAGAGCTAAAGGGAATCTCCACGTGAGTCCTTGCCTCGAGGTAAGGCCCTGAGTAGCCCTGCAGAAAGGGAGGCATGCAGCTCTTTCCATGAGCTCTTAGTGGAGGTCTGTTTTATTTTAAAGGAAGTACCCTTTTCAGGACTCCTACGGTCTTCGGGTGAGCATCATTTTTATTCCAAGATCACTGACTCCCTCCGCACCCCTGTGGGCCTGCTGAGCAGCATTGAGTCCCATACGTCCCACGGAGGCCCTCTGTGTCTGCAGAGTCTCGGGCAACACACTGTACGTTACTTCAGGAGAGCTCCGTTTCCAGAGCACTCGAACAGCATCAGAACCACATTTCTAGGCAGTCCAACATGCCCTGGAAGTCTTCGACATTGCCCTCGTCTGAGCTGCCCTGAGAAAACAGTCTGCTTAGAATTTATCAAAGACCTCGTTCCTGAAGTCACTCTATTCAAGGAGAAATACAGCATCTTACCATGCTGTGTCGCTCACAGGGCAAGAAACGTGAGAACTTGCCTCGAGGTAAGGCCATGAAATGCTATGCAGAAGCAGAGGCGTGTAGCAGTTTCCATGAGGCCGTAGTCGCTTATCTTCAGCATTTTAAAGCCAGTACGCTTTTCAGGACACCTAGGTGCCTCGCCTGGAAACCCTATTCCCTGCAAAAACACTGAGTACCCTCAGGCTCCCCTGGCCCTTCTAAGCACTATCCAGGGAAGGAGCTTTCCGACTCACAGTGTGTATGCCGAGTGTAGGGCAACACAGTGCACTCTTATTGGAACATCTTGATTTAGCCAGCATCGCACAGGTTCACGAGCACCGTTAAGCAAGTTCCAACAGGCCGTGGAAGTCGCTCTCATTCCCTAGTTTGAGCTGTACAGAGACAAACAGTAAGCTTCTCCTTCCATTCAGGACCTCCTACCTGAAGTCACCCTGCCTCCTGAAGAAAGACGACCTCGTTTCTATTGCAACTAAAGCACAGTTGTTCCTGTAGCAGGGCAGGCTTTTGAAGAGGCACGGGCCCAGAGGCATAGCTAGGGCTTTCCTTGGTGAGGCCGTTCACTACATTCAGGACACCCTGCCTCGAGAAGTTGATTCGGGGAAACAACCAGTGTGTACTCTGTGTCTCTTTTGCCTTGTTAGAAACCACAGAGATGTATGCTGCCTGTGCCCATGGAAATTGGGGCATGATGGGACTAGCCTTGCTTTCCATTTGGAAAGCTCCATTCTTGCTTTCGTGAAGCTCCCTGAAATTCTCTGCTGTTGACAGGCCCTTGGCCACTGTAGGCTTGGGTCTGGGAAGAAAATGAGTTTTCTCTGTCTACACACGGAGCTTCATTGGCCGCGGTGGGGCGCACCTTGCCATGCTCTAGAGCTAAAGGGAATCTCAACGTGAGTCCTTGCCTCGAGGTAAGGCCCTGAGTAGCCCTACAGAAAAGGAGGCATGCAGCTCTTTCCATTAGCTCTTAGTCGCTGTTCTGGTTTACTTTAAAGGAAGTACCCTTTTCAGGACTCCTAGGCCCCTCGGTTGAGCATCAATTTTGTTCCAAGATCTCTGAGTACCTCCACACCCCTGTAGGCCTGCTGAGCAACAACGAGGCCCATTGGTCCCTCGGAGGTCCTCTGTGTCTGCTGAGTCATGGGCAACACACTGCACTCTTTCTTGTGATATCTTGATTCACAGCACTCGCACAGGTTCAAGAGCAACGTTCAAGCAAGTTCCAACATGCCGTGGAAATCGCACTCAATCCCTAGTCTGAGCTGCACAGAGAAAAACACTAGGCTTCTCCTTCCAATCAGGACCTCCTACCTGAAGTCACCCTGCTTCCAGGAGAAAGACGGCTTGCTTTCCTTTTGCAAGTAAAGCACAGTTTTTCCTGTAGCACTGCAGGCTTTTGAAAAGGCAGGGGCCCAGAGGCCTGCCTAGGGCGTTCCTTGGTGAGGCCTCGGGCCCAGTGGCCTGGCTAGGGCGTTCCTTGGTGAGGCCGTTCACTAGATGCAGAACACCCTGCCTCGAGAAGTTGATTCAGGGAAGCAACCAGTGTGTACTCGGTGTCTCTTTTGACTCGTTAAAAACCACAGAGATGTATGCTGCCTGTGTCCATGGAAATGGGGGCATGATGGGACTAGCCTTGCTTTCCGTTTGGAAACCTCCTTTCTTGCTGCCGTGAAGCTCCCTGAAATTCTCTGCTGTTGACAGGCCTCTGGCCACTGTAGGCATGGGTCTGGGAAGAAAATGAGTTTTCCCTGGGTACACACGGAGCTATATAGGCCAGGGTGGGGCTCACCTTGCCATGCTCTAGGCCTAAAGGGAATCTCCACGTGAGTCCTTGCCTCGAGGTAAGGCCCTGAGTAGCCCTGCAGAAAGGGAGGCATGCAGCTCTTTCCATGAGCTCTTAGTGGAGGTCTGTTTTATTTTAAAGGAAGTACCCTTTTCAGGACTCCTACGGTCTTCGGGTGAGCATCATTTTTATTCCAAGATCACTGACTCCCTCCGCACCCCTGTGGGCCTGCTGAGCAGCATTCAGTCCCATACGTCCCACGGAGGCCCTCTGTGTCTGCAGAGTCTCGGGCAACACACTGTACGTTACTTCAGGAGAGCTCCGTTTCCAGAGCACTCGAACAGCATCAGAACCACATTTCTAGGCAGTCCAACATGCCCTGGAAGTCTTCGACATTGCCCTCGTCTGAGCTGCCCTGAGAAAACAGTCTGCTTAGAATTTATCAAAGACCTCGTTCCTGAAGTCACTCTATTCAAGGAGAAATACAGCATCTTACCATGCTGTGTCGCTCACAGGGCAAGAAACGTGAGAACTTGCCTCGAGGTAAGGCCATGAAATGCTATGCAGAAGCAGAGGCGTGTAGCAGTTTCCATGAGGCCGTAGTCGCTTATCTTCAGCATTTTAAAGCCAGTACGCTTTTCAGGACACCTAGGTGCCTCGCCTGGAAACCCTATTCCCTGCAAAAACACTGAGTACCCTCAGGCTCCCCTGGCCCTTCTAAGCACTATCCAGGGAAGGAGCTTTCCGACTCACAGTGTGTATGCCGAGTGTAGGGCAACACAGTGCACTCTTATTGGAACATCTTGATTTAGCCAGCATCGCACAGGTTCACGAGCACCGTTAAGCAAGTTCCAACAGGCCGTGGAAGTCGCTCTCATTCCCTAGTTTGAGCTGTACAGAGACAAACAGTAAGCTTCTCCTTCCATTCAGGACCTCCTACCTGAAGTCACCCTGCCTCCTGAAGAAAGACGACCTCGTTTCTATTGCAACTAAAGCACAGTTGTTCCTGTAGCAGGGCAGGCTTTTGAAGAGGCACGGGCCCAGAGGCATAGCTAGGGCTTTCCTTGGTGAGGCCGTTCACTACATTCAGGACACCCTGCCTCGAGAAGTTGATTCGGGGAAACAACCAGTGTGTACTCTGTGTCTCTTTTGCCTTGTTAGAAACCACAGAGATGTATGCTGCCTGTGCCCATGGAAATTGGGGCATGATGGGACTAGCCTTGCTTTCCATTTGGAAAGCTCCATTCTTGCTTTCGTGAAGCTCCCTGAAATTCTCTGCTGTTGACAGGCCCCTGGCCACTGTAGGCTTGGGTCTGGGAAGAAAATGAGTTTTCTCTGTCTACACACGGAGCTTCATTGGCCGCGGTGGGGCGCACCTTGCCATGCTCTAGAGCTAAAGGGAATCTCAACGTGAGTCCTTGCCTCGAGGTAAGGCCCTGAGTAGCCCTACAGAAAAGGAGGCATGCAGCTCTTTCCATTAGCTCTTAGTCGCTGTTCTGGTTTACTTTAAAGGAAGTACCCTTTTCAGGACTCCTAGGCCCCTCGGTTGAGCATCAATTTTGTTCCAAGATCTCTGAGTACCTCCACACCCCTGTAGGCCTGCTGAGCAACAACGAGGCCCATTGGTCCCTCGGAGGTCCTCTGTGTCTGCTGAGTCATGGGCAACACACTGCACTCTTTCTTGTGATATCTTGATTCACAGCACTCGCACAGGTTCAAGAGCAACGTTCAAGCAAGTTCCAACATGCCGTGGAAATCGCACTCAATCCCTAGTCTGAGCTGCACAGAGAAAAACACTAGGCTTCTCCTTCCAATCAGGACCTCCTACCTGAAGTCACCCTGCTTCCAGGAGAAAGACGGCTTGCTTTCCTTTTGCAAGTAAAGCACAGTTTTTCCTGTAGCACTGCAGGCTTTTGAAAAGGCAGGGGCCCAGAGGCCTGCCTAGGGCGTTCCTTGGTGAGGCCTCGGGCCCAGTGGCCTGGCTAGGGCGTTCCTTGGTGAGGCCGTTCACTAGATGCAGAACACCCTGCCTCGAGAAGTTGATTCAGGGAAGCAACCAGTGTGTACTCGGTGTCTCTTTTGACTCGTTAAAAACCACAGAGATGTATGCTGCCTGTGTCCATGGAAATGGGGGCATGATGGGACTAGCCTTGCTTTCCGTTTGGAAACCTCCTTTCTTGCTGCCGTGAAGCTCCCTGAAATTCTCTGCTGTTGACAGGCCTCTGGCCACTGTAGGCATGGGTCTGGGAAGAAAATGAGTTTTCCCTGGGTACACACGGAGCTATATAGGCCAGGGTGGGGCTCACCTTGCCATGCTCTAGAGCTAAAGGGAATCTCCACGTGAGTCCTTGCCTCGAGGTAAGGCCCTGAGTAGCTCTGCAGAAAGGGAGGCATGCAGCTCTTTCCATGAGCTCTTAGTGGAGGTCTGTTTTATTTTAAAGGAAGTACCCTTTTCAGGACTCCTACGGTCTTCGGGTGAGCATCATTTTTATTCCAAGATCACTGACTCCCTCCGCACCCCTGTGGGTCTGCTGAGCAGCATTGAGTCCCATACGTCCCACGGAGGCCCTCTGTGTCTGCAGAGTCTCGGGCAACACACTGTACGTTACTTCAGGAGAGCTCCGTTTCCAGAGCACTCGAACAGCATCAGAACCACATTTCTAGGCAGTCCAACATGCCCTGGAAGTCTTCGACATTGCCCTCGTCTGAGCTGCCCTGAGAAAACAGTCTGCTTAGAATTTATCAAAGACCTCGTTCCTGAAGTCACTCTATTCAAGGAGAAATACAGCATCTTACCATGCTGTGTCGCTCACAGGGCAAGAAACGTGAGAACTTGCCTCGAGGTAAGGCCATGAAATGCTATGCAGAAGCAGAGGCGTGTAGCAGTTTCCATGAGGCCGTAGTCGCTTATCTTCAGCATTTTAAAGCCAGTACGCTTTTCAGGACACCTAGGTGCCTCGCCTGGAAACCCTATTCCCTGCAAAAACACTGAGTACCCTCAGGCTCCCCTGGCCCTTCTAAGCACTATCCAGGGAAGGAGCTTTCCGACTCACAGTGTGTATGCCGAGTGTAGGGCAACACAGTGCACTCTTATTGGAACATCTTGATTTAGCCAGCATCGCACAGGTTCACGAGCACCGTTAAGCAAGTTCCAACAGGCCGTGGAAGTCGCTCTCATTCCCTAGTTTGAGCTGTACAGAGACAAACAGTAAGCTTCTCCTTCCATTCAGGACCTCCTACCTGAAGTCACCCTGCCTCCTGAAGAAAGACGACCTCGTTTCTATTGCAACTAAAGCACAGTTGTTCCTGTAGCAGGGCAGGCTTTTGAAGAGGCACGGGCCCAGAGGCATAGCTAGGGCTTTCCTTGGTGAGGCCGTTCACTACATTCAGGACACCCTGCCTCGAGAAGTTGATTCAGGGAAACAACCAGTGTGTACTCTGTGTCTCTTTTGCCTTGTTAGAAACCACAGAGATGTATGCTGCCTGTGCCCATGGAAATTGGGGCATGATGGGACTAGCCTTGCTTTCCATTTGGAAAGCTCCATTCTTGCTTTCGTGAAGCTCCCTGAAATTCTCTGCTGTTGACAGGCCCCTGGCCACTGTAGGCTTGGGTCTGGGAAGAAAATGAGTTTTCTCTGTCTACACACGGAGCTTCATTGGCCGCGGTGGGGCGCACCTTGCCATGCTCTAGAGCTAAAGGGAATCTCAACGTGAGTCCTTGCCTCAAGGTAAGGCCCTGAGTAGCCCTACAGAAAAGGAGGCATGCAGCTCTTTCCATTAGCTCTTAGTCGCTGTTCTGGTTTACTTTAAAGGAAGTACCCTTTTCAGGACTCCTAGGCCCCTCGGTTGAGCATCAATTTTGTTCCAAGATCTCTGAATACCTCCACACCCCTGTAGGCCTGCTGAGCAACAACGAGGCCCATTGGTCCCTCGGAGGTCCTCTGTGTCTGCTGAGTCATGGGCAACACACTGCACTCTTTCTTGTGATATCTTGATTCACAGCACTCGCACAGGTTCAAGAGCAACGTTCAAGCAAGTTCCAACATGCCGTGGAAATCGCACTCAATCCCTAGTCTGAGCTGCACAGAGAAAAACACTAGGCTTCTCCTTCCAATCAGGACCTCCTACCTGAAGTCACCCTGCTTCCAGGAGAAAGACGGCTTGCTTTCCTTTTGCAAGTAAAGCACAGTTTTTCCTGTAGCACTGCAGGCTTTTGAAAAGGCAGGGGCCCAGAGGCCTGCCTAGGGCGTTCCTTGGTGAGGCCTCGGGCCCAGTGGCCTGGCTAGGGCGTTCCTTGGTGAGGCCGTTCACTAGATGCAGAACACCCTGCCTCGAGAAGTTGATTCAGGGAAGCAACCAGTGTGTACTCGGTGTCTCTTTTGACTCGTTAAAAACCACAGAGATGTATGCTGCCTGTGTCCATGGAAATGGGGGCATGATGGGACTAGCCTTGCTTTCCGTTTGGAAACCTCCTTTCTTGCTGCCGTGAAGCTCCCTGAAATTCTCTGCTGTTGACAGGCCTCTGGCCACTGTAGGCATGGGTCTGGGAAGAAAATGAGTTTTCCCTGGGTACACACGGAGCTATATAGGCCAGGGTGGGGCTCACCTTGCCATGCTCTAGAGCTAAAGGGAATCTCCACGTGAGTCCTTGCCTCGAGGTAAGGCCCTGAGTAGCCCTGCAGAAAGGGAGGCATGCAGCTCTTTCCATGAGCTCTTAGTGGAGGTCTGTTTTATTTTAAAGGAAGTACCCTTTTCAGGACTCCTACGGTCTTCGGGTGAGCATCATTTTTATTCCAAGATCACTGACTCCCTCCGCACCCCTGTGGGTCTGCTGAGCAGCATTGAGTCCCATACGTCCCACGGAGGCCCTCTGTGTCTGCAGAGTCTCGGGCAACACACTGTACGTTACTTCAGGAGAGCTCCGTTTCCAGAGCACTCGAACAGCATCAGAACCACATTTCTAGGCAGTCCAACATGCCCTGGAA
The DNA here is from genome assembly GCF_965194825.1 of Balaenoptera physalus. Classification (NCBI taxonomy): domain Eukaryota; kingdom Metazoa; phylum Chordata; class Mammalia; order Artiodactyla; family Balaenopteridae; genus Balaenoptera; species Balaenoptera physalus. The sequence goes on from NW_028126148.1 coordinate 430,865, forward strand.
GTCTTCGACATTGCCCTCGTCTGAGCTGCCCTGAGAAAACAGTCTGCTTAGAATTTATCAAAGACCTCGTTCCTGAAGTCACTCTATTCAAGGAGAAATACAGCATCTTACCATGCTGTGTCGCTCACAGGGCAAGAAACGTGAGAACTTGCCTCGAGGTAAGGCCATGAAATGCTATGCAGAAGCAGAGGCGTGTAGCAGTTTCCATGAGGCCGTAGTCGCTTATCTTCAGCATTTTAAAGCCAGTACGCTTTTCAGGACACCTAGGTGCCTCGCCTGGAAACCCTATTCCCTGCAAAAACACTGAGTACCCTCAGGCTCCCCTGGCCCTTCTAAGCACTATCCAGGGAAGGAGCTTTCCGACTCACAGTGTGTATGCCGAGTGTAGGGCAACACAGTGCACTCTTATTGGAACATCTTGATTTAGCCAGCATCGCACAGGTTCACGAGCACCGTTAAGCAAGTTCCAACAGGCCGTGGAAGTCGCTCTCATTCCCTAGTTTGAGCTGTACAGAGACAAACAGTAAGCTTCTCCTTCCATTCAGGACCTCCTACCTGAAGTCACCCTGCCTCCTGAAGAAAGACGACCTCGTTTCTATTGCAACTAAAGCACAGTTGTTCCTGTAGCAGGGCAGGCTTTTGAAGAGGCACGGGCCCAGAGGCATAGCTAGGGCTTTCCTTGGTGAGGCCGTTCACTACATTCAGGACACCCTGCCTCGAGAAGTTGATTCAGGGAAACAACCAGTGTGTACTCTGTGTCTCTTTTGCCTTGTTAGAAACCACAGAGATGTATGCTGCCTGTGCCCATGGAAATTGGGGCATGATGGGACTAGCCTTGCTTTCCATTTGGAAAGCTCCATTCTTGCTTTCGTGAAGCTCCCTGAAATTCTCTGCTGTTGACAGGCCCCTGGCCACTGTAGGCTTGGGTCTGGGAAGAAAATGAGTTTTCTCTGTCTACACACGGAGCTTCATTGGCCGCGGTGGGGCGCACCTTGCCATGCTCTAGAGCTAAAGGGAATCTCAACGTGAGTCCTTGCCTCAAGGTAAGGCCCTGAGTAGCCCTACAGAAAAGGAGGCATGCAGCTCTTTCCATTAGCTCTTAGTCGCTGTTCTGGTTTACTTTAAAGGAAGTACCCTTTTCAGGACTCCTAGGCCCCTCGGTTGAGCATCAATTTTGTTCCAAGATCTCTGAATACCTCCACACCCCTGTAGGCCTGCTGAGCAACAACGAGGCCCATTGGTCCCTCGGAGGTCCTCTGTGTCTGCTGAGTCATGGGCAACACACTGCACTCTTTCCTGTGATATCTTGATTCACAGCACTCGCACAGGTTCAAGAGCAACGTTCAAGCAAGTTCCAACATGCCGTGGAAATCGCACTCAATCCCTAGTCTGAGCTGCACAGAGAAAAACACTAGTCTTCTCCTTCCAATCAGGACCTCCTACCTGAAGTCACCCTGCTTCCAGGAGAAAGACGGCTTGCTTTCCTTTTGCAAGTAAAGCACAGTTTTTCCTGTAGCACTGCAGGCTTTCGAAAAGGCAGGGGCCCAGAGGCCTGCCTAGGGCGTTCCTTGGTGAGGCCTCGGGCCCAGTGGCCTGGCTAGGGCGTTCCTTGGTGAGGCCGTTCACTAGATGCAGAACACCCTGCCTCGAGAAGTTGATTCAGGGAAGCAACCAGTGTGTACTCGGTGTCTCTTTTGACTCGTTAAAAACCACAGAGATGTATGCTGCCTGTGTCCATGGAAATGGGGGCATGATAGGACTAGCCTTGCTTTCCGTTTGGAAACCTCCTTTCTTGCTGCCGTGAAGCTCCCTGAAATTCTCTGCTGTTGACAGGCCTCTGGCCACTGTAGGCATGGGTCTGGGAAGAAAATGAGTTTTCCCTGGGTACACACGGAGCTATATAGGCCAGGGTGGGGCTCACCTTGCCATGCTCTAGAGCTAAAGGGAATCTCCACGTGAGTCCTTGCCTCGAGGTAAGGCCCTGAGTAGCCCTGCAGAAAGGGAGGCATGCAGCTCTTTCCATGAGCTCTTAGTGGAGGTCTGTTTTATTTTAAAGGAAGTACCCTTTTCCGGACTCCTACGCCCTCTGGGTGAGCATCATTTTTATTCCAAGATCACTGACTCCCTCCGCACCCCTGTGGGCCTGCTGAGCAGCATTGAGTCCCATACGTCCCACGGAGGCCCTCTGTGTCTGCAGAGTCTCGGGCAACACACTGTACGTTACTTCAGGAGAGCTCCGTTTCCAGAGCACTCGAACAGCATCAGAACCACATTTCTAGGCAGTCCAACATGCCCTGGAAGTCTTCGACATTGCCCTCGTCTGAGCTGCCCTGAGAAAACAGTCTGCTTAGAATTTATCAAAGACCTCGTTCCTGAAGTCACTCTATTCAAGGAGAAATACAGCATCTTACCATGCTGTGTCGCTCACAGGGCAAGAAACGTGAGAACTTGCCTCGAGGTAAGGCCATGAAATGCTATGCAGAAGCAGAGGCGTGTAGCAGTTTCCATGAGGCCGTAGTCGCTTATCTTCAGCATTTTAAAGCCAGTACGCTTTTCAGGACACCTAGGTGCCTCGCCTGGAAACCCTATTCCCTGCAAAAACACTGAGTACCCTCAGGCTCCCCTGGCCCTTCTAAGCACTATCCAGGGAAGGAGCTTTCCGACTCACAGTGTGTATGCCGAGTGTAGGGCAACACAGTGCACTCTTATTGGAACATCTTGATTTAGCCAGCATCGCACAGGTTCACGAGCACCGTTAAGCAAGTTCCAACAGGCCGTGGAAGTCGCTCTCATTCCCTAGTTTGAGCTGTACAGAGACAAACAGTAAGCTTCTCCTTCCATTCAGGACCTCCTACCTGAAGTCACCCTGCCTCCTGAAGAAAGACGACCTCGTTTCTATTGCAACTAAAGCACAGTTGTTCCTGTAGCAGGGCAGGCTTTTGAAGAGGCACGGGCCCAGAGGCATAGCTAGGGCTTTCCTTGGTGAGGCCGTTCACTACATTCAGGACACCCTGCCTCGAGAAGTTGATTCGGGGAAACAACCAGTGTGTACTCTGTGTCTCTTTTGCCTTGTTAGAAACCACAGAGATGTATGCTGCCTGTGCCCATGGAAATTGGGGCATGATGGGACTAGCCTTGCTTTCCATTTGGAAAGCTCCATTCTTGCTTTCGTGAAGCTCCCTGAAATTCTCTGCTGTTGACAGGCCCCTGGCCACTGTAGGCTTGGGTCTGGGAAGAAAATGAGTTTTCTCTGTCTACACACGGAGCTTCATTGGCCGCGGTGGGGCGCACCTTGCCATGCTCTAGAGCTAAAGGGAATCTCAACGTGAGTCCTTGCCTCGAGGTAAGGCCCTGAGTAGCCCTACAGAAAAGGAGGCATGCAGCTCTTTCCATTAGCTCTTAGTCGCTGTTCTGGTTTACTTTAAAGGAAGTACCCTTTTCAGGACTCCTAGGCCCCTCGGTTGAGCATCAATTTTGTTCCAAGATCTCTGAATACCTCCACACCCCTGTAGGCCTGCTGAGCAACAACGAGGCCCATTGGTCCCTCGGAGGTCCTCTGTGTCTGCTGAGTCATGGGCAACACACTGCACTCTTTCTTGTGATATCTTGATTCACAGCACTCGCACAGGTTCAAGAGCAACGTTCAAGCAAGTTCCAACATGCCGTGGAAATCGCACTCAATCCCTAGTCTGAGCTGCACAGAGAAAAACACTAGTCTTCTCCTTCCAATCAGGACCTCCTACCTGAAGTCACCCTGCTTCCAGGAGAAAGACGGCTTGCTTTCCTTTTGCAAGTAAAGCACAGTTTTTCCTGTAGCACTGCAGGCTTTTGAAAAGGCAGGGGCCCAGAGGCCTGCCTAGGGCGTTCCTTGGTGAGGCCTCGGGCCCAGTGGCCTGGCTAGGGCGTTCCTGGGTGAGGCCGTTCACTAGATGCAGAACACCCTGCCTCGAGAAGTTGATTCAGGGAAGCAACCAGTGTGTACTCGGTGTCTCTTTTGACTCGTTGAAAACCACAGAGATGTATTCTGCCTGTGTCATCAGAACCACATTTCTAGGCAGTCCAACATGCCCTGGAAGTCTTCGACATTGCCCTCGTCTGAGCTGCCCTGAGAAAACAGTCTGCTTAGAATTTATCAAAGACCTCGTTCCTGAAGTCACTCTATTCAAGGAGAAATACAGCATCTTACCATGCTGTGTCGCTCACAGGGCAAGAAACGTGAGAACTTGCCTCGAGGTAAGGCCATGAAATGCTATGCAGAAGCAGAGGCGTGTAGCAGTTTCCATGAGGCCGTAGTCGCTTATCTTCAGCATTTTAAAGCCAGTACGCTTTTCAGGACACCTAGGTGCCTCGCCTGGAAACCCTATTCCCTGCAAAAACACTGAGTACCCTCAGGCTCCCCTGGCCCTTCTAAGCACTATCCAGGGAAGGAGCTTTCCGACTCACAGTGTGTATGCCGAGTGTAGGGCAACACAGTGCACTCTTATTGGAACATCTTGATTTAGCCAGCATCGCACAGGTTCACGAGCACCGTTAAGCAAGTTCCAACAGGCCGTGGAAGTCGCTCTCATTCCCTAGTTTGAGCTGTACAGAGACAAACAGTAAGCTTCTCCTTCCATTCAGGACCTCCTACCTGAAGTCACCCTGCCTCCTGAAGAAAGACGACCTCGTTTCTATTGCAACTAAAGCACAGTTGTTCCTGTAGCAGGGCAGGCTTTTGAAGAGGCACGGGCCCAGAGGCATAGCTAGGGCTTTCCTTGGTGAGGCCGTTCACTACATTCAGGACACCCTGCCTCGAGAAGTTGATTCAGGGAAACAACCAGTGTGTACTCTGTGTCTCTTTTGCCTTGTTAGAAACCACAGAGATGTATGCTGCCTGTGCCCATGGAAATTGGGGCATGATGGGACTAGCCTTGCTTTCCATTTGGAAAGCTCCATTCTTGCTTTCGTGAAGCTCCCTGAAATTCTCTGCTGTTGACAGGCCCCTGGCCACTGTAGGCTTGGGTCTGGGAAGAAAATGAGTTTTCTCTGTCTACACACGGAGCTTCATTGGCCGCGGTGGGGCGCACCTTGCCATGCTCTAGAGCTAAAGGGAATCTCAACGTGAGTCCTTGCCTCGAGGTAAGGCCCTGAGTAGCCCTACAGAAAAGGAGGCATGCAGCTCTTTCCATTAGCTCTTAGTCGCTGTTCTGGTTTACTTTAAAGGAAGTACCCTTTTCAGGACTCCTAGGCCCCTCGGTTGAGCATCAATTTTGTTCCAAGATCTCTGAATACCTCCACACCCCTGTAGGCCTGCTGAGCAACAACGAGGCCCATTGGTCCCTCGGAGGTCCTCTGTGTCTGCTGAGTCATGGGCAACACACTGCACTCTTTCTTGTGATATCTTGATTCACAGCACTCGCACAGGTTCAAGAGCAACGTTCAAGCAAGTTCCAACATGCCGTGGAAATCGCACTCAATCCCTAGTCTGAGCTGCACAGAGAAAAACACTAGGCTTCTCCTTCCAATCAGGACCTCCTACCTGAAGTCACCCTGCTTCCAGGAGAAAGACGGCTTGCTTTCCTTTTGCAAGTAAAGCACAGTTTTTCCTGTAGCACTGCAGGCTTTTGAAAAGGCAGGGGCCCAGAGGCATGCCTAGGGCGTTCCTTGGTGAGGCCTCGGGCCCAGTGGCCTGGCTAGGGCGTTCCTTGGTGAGGCCGTTCACTAGATGCAGAACACCCTGCCTCGAGAAGTTGATTCAGGGAAGCAACCAGTGTGTACTCGGTGTCTCTTTTGACTCGTTAAAAACCACAGAGATGTATGCTGCCTGTGTCCATGGAAATGGGGGCATGATGGGACTAGCCTTGCTTTCCGTTTGGAAACCTCCTTTCTTGCTGCCGTGAAGCTCCCTGAAATTCTCTGCTGTTGACAGGCCTCTGGCCACTGTAGGCATGGGTCTGGGAAGAAAATGAGTTTTCCCTGGGTACACACGGAGCTATATAGGCCAGGGTGGGGCTCACCTTGCCATGCTCTAGAGCTAAAGGGAATCTCCACGTGAGTCCTTGCCTCGAGGTAAGGCCCTGAGTAGCCCTGCAGAAAGGGAGGCATGCAGCTCTTTCCATGAGCTCTTAGTGGAGGTCTGTTTTATTTTAAAGGAAGTACCCTTTTCAGGACTCCTACGGTCTTCGGGTGAGCATCATTTTTATTCCAAGATCACTGACTCCCTCCGCACCCCTGTGGGTCTGCTGAGCAGCATTGAGTCCCATACGTCCCACGGAGGCCCTCTGTGTCTGCAGAGTCTCGGGCAACACACTGTACGTTACTTCAGGAGAGCTCCGTTTCCAGAGCACTCGAACAGCATCAGAACCACATTTCTAGGCAGTCCAACATGCCCTGGAAGTCTTCGACATTGCCCTCGTCTGAGCTGCCCTGAGAAAACAGTCTGCTTAGAATTTATCAAAGACCTCGTTCCTGAAGTCACTCTATTCAAGGAGAAATACAGCATCTTACCATGCTGTGTCGCTCACAGGGCAAGAAACGTGAGAACTTGCCTCGAGGTAAGGCCATGAAATGCTATGCAGAAGCAGAGGCGTGTAGCAGTTTCCATGAGGCCGTAGTCGCTTATCTTCAGCATTTTAAAGCCAGTACGCTTTTCAGGACACCTAGGTGCCTCGCCTGGAAACCCTATTCCCTGCAAAAACACTGAGTACCCTCAGGCTCCCCTGGCCCTTCTAAGCACTATCCAGGGAAGGAGCTTTCCGACTCACAGTGTGTATGCCGAGTGTAGGGCAACACAGTGCACTCTTATTGGAACATCTTGATTTAGCCAGCATCGCACAGGTTCACGAGCACCGTTAAGCAAGTTCCAACAGGCCGTGGAAGTCGCTCTCATTCCCTAGTTTGAGCTGTACAGAGACAAACAGTAAGCTTCTCCTTCCATTCAGGACCTCCTACCTGAAGTCACCCTGCCTCCTGAAGAAAGACGACCTCGTTTCTATTGCAACTAAAGCACAGTTGTTCCTGTAGCAGGGCAGGCTTTTGAAGAGGCACGGGCCCAGAGGCATAGCTAGGGCTTTCCTTGGTGAGGCCGTTCACTACATTCAGGACACCCTGCCTCGAGAAGTTGATTCGGGGAAACAACCAGTGTGTACTCTGTGTCTCTTTTGCCTTGTTAGAAACCACAGAGATGTATGCTGCCTGTGCCCATGGAAATTGGGGCATGATGGGACTAGCCTTGCTTTCCATTTGGAAAGCTCCATTCTTGCTTTCGTGAAGCTCCCTGAAATTCTCTGCTGTTGACAGACCCCTGGCCACTGTAGGCTTGGGTCTGGGAAGAAAATGAGTTTTCTCTGTCTACACACGGAGCTTCATTGGCCGCGGTGGGGCGCACCTTGCCATGCTCTAGAGCTAAAGGGAATCTCAACGTGAGTCCTTGCCTCGAGGTAAGGCCCTGAGTAGCCCTACAGAAAAGGAGGCATGCAGCTCTTTCCATTAGCTCTTAGTCGCTGTTCTGGTTTACTTTAAAGGAAGTACCCTTTTCAGGACTCCTAGGCCCCTCGGTTGAGCATCAATTTTGTTCCAAGATCTCTGAGTACCTCCACACCCCTGTAGGCCTGCTGAGCAACAACGAGGCCCATTGGTCCCTCGGAGGTCCTCTGTGTCTGCTGAGTCATGGGCAACACACTGCACTCTTTCTTGTGATATCTTGATTCACAGCACTCGCACAGGTTCAAGAGCAACGTTCAAGCAAGTTCCAACATGCCGTGGAAATCGCACTCAATCCCTAGTCTGAGCTGCACAGAGAAAAACACTAGGCTTCTCCTTCCAATCAGGACCTCCTACCTGAAGTCACCCTGCTTCCAGGAGAAAGACGGCTTGCTTTCCTTTTGCAAGTAAAGCACAGTTTTTCCTGTAGCACTGCAGGCTTTTGAAAAGGCAGGGGCCCAGAGGCCTGCCTAGGGCGTTCCTTGGTGAGGCCTCGGGCCCAGTGGCCTGGCTAGGGCGTTCCTTGGTGAGGCCGTTCACTAGATGCAGAACACCCTGCCTCGAGAAGTTGATTCAGGGAAGCAACCAGTGTGTACTCGGTGTCTCTTTTGACTCGTTAAAAACCACAGAGATGTATGCTGCCTGTGTCCATGGAAATGGGGGCATGATGGGACTAGCCTTGCTTTCCGTTTGGAAACCTCCTTTCTTGCTGCCGTGAAGCTCCCTGAAATTCTCTGCTGTTGACAGGCCTCTGGCCACTGTAGGCATGGGTCTGGGAAGAAAATGAGTTTTCCCTGGGTACACACGGAGCTATATAGGCCAGGGTGGGGCTCACCTTGCCATGCTCTAGGCCTAAAGGGAATCTCCACGTGAGTCCTTGCCTCGAGGTAAGGCCCTGAGTAGCCCTGCAGAAAGGGAGGCATGCAGCTCTTTCCATGAGCTCTTAGTGGAGGTCTGTTTTATTTTAAAGGAAGTACCCTTTTCAGGACTCCTACGGTCTTCGGGTGAGCATCATTTTTATTCCAAGATCACTGACTCCCTCCGCACCCCTGTGGGCCTGCTGAGCAGCATTGAGTCCCATACGTCCCACGGAGGCCCTCTGTGTCTGCAGAGTCTCGGGCAACACACTGTACGTTACTTCAGGAGAGCTCCGTTTCCAGAGCACTCGAACAGCATCAGAACCACATTTCTAGGCAGTCCAACATGCCCTGGAAGTCTTCGACATTGCCCTCGTCTGAGCTGCCCTGAGAAAACAGTCTGCTTAGAATTTATCAAAGACCTCGTTCCTGAAGTCACTCTATTCAAGGAGAAATACAGCATCTTACCATGCTGTGTCGCTCACAGGGCAAGAAACGTGAGAACTTGCCTCGAGGTAAGGCCATGAAATGCTATGCAGAAGCAGAGGCGTGTAGCAGTTTCCATGAGGCCGTAGTCGCTTATCTTCAGCATTTTAAAGCCAGTACGCTTTTCAGGACACCTAGGTGCCTCGCCTGGAAACCCTATTCCCTGCAAAAACACTGAGTACCCTCAGGCTCCCCTGGCCCTTCTAAGCACTATCCAGGGAAGGAGCTTTCCGACTCACAGTGTGTATGCCGAGTGTAGGGCAACACAGTGCACTCTTATTGGAACATCTTGATTTAGCCAGCATCGCACAGGTTCACGAGCACCGTTAAGCAAGTTCCAACAGGCCGTGGAAGTCGCTCTCATTCCCTAGTTTGAGCTGTACAGAGACAAACAGTAAGCTTCTCCTTCCATTCAGGACCTCCTACCTGAAGTCACCCTGCCTCCTGAAGAAAGACGACCTCGTTTCTATTGCAACTAAAGCACAGTTGTTCCTGTAGCAGGGCAGGCTTTTGAAGAGGCACGGGCCCAGAGGCATAGCTAGGGCTTTCCTTGGTGAGGCCGTTCACTACATTCAGGACACCCTGCCTCGAGAAGTTGATTCGGGGAAACAACCAGTGTGTACTCTGTGTCTCTTTTGCCTTGTTAGAAACCACAGAGATGTATGCTGCCTGTGCCCATGGAAATTGGGGCATGATGGGACTAGCCTTGCTTTCCATTTGGAAAGCTCCATTCTTGCTTTCGTGAAGCTCCCTGAAATTCTCTGCTGTTGACAGACCCCTGGCCACTGTAGGCTTGGGTCTGGGAAGAAAATGAGTTTTCTCTGTCTACACACGGAGCTTCATTGGCCGCGGTGGGGCGCACCTTGCCATGCTCTAGAGCTAAAGGGAATCTCAACGTGAGTCCTTGCCTCGAGGTAAGGCCCTGAGTAGCCCTACAGAAAAGGAGGCATGCAGCTCTTTCCATTAGCTCTTAGTCGCTGTTCTGGTTTACTTTAAAGGAAGTACCCTTTTCAGGACTCCTAGGCCCCTCGGTTGAGCATCAATTTTGTTCCAAGATCTCTGAGTACCTCCACACCCCTGTAGGCCTGCTGAGCAACAACGAGGCCCATTGGTCCCTCGGAGGTCCTCTGTGTCTGCTGAGTCATGGGCAACACACTGCACTCTTTCTTGTGATATCTTGATTCACAGCACTCGCACAGGTTCAAGAGCAACGTTCAAGCAAGTTCCAACATGCCGTGGAAATCGCACTCAATCCCTAGTCTGAGCTGCACAGAGAAAAACACTAGGCTTCTCCTTCCAATCAGGACCTCCTACCTGAAGTCACCCTGCTTCCAGGAGAAAGACGGCTTGCTTTCCTTTTGCAAGTAAAGCACAGTTTTTCCTGTAGCACTGCAGGCTTTTGAAAAGGCAGGGGCCCAGAGGCCTGCCTAGGGCGTTCCTTGGTGAGGCCTCGGGCCCAGTGGCCTGGCTAGGGCGTTCCTTGGTGAGGCCGTTCACTAGATGCAGAACACCCTGCCTCGAGAAGTTGATTCAGGGAAGCAACCAGTGTGTACTCGGTGTCTCTTTTGACTCGTTAAAAACCACAGAGATGTATGCTGCCTGTGTCCATGGAAATGGGGGCATGATGGGACTAGCCTTGCTTTCCGTTTGGAAACCTCCTTTCTTGCTGCCGTGAAGCTCCCTGAAATTCTCTGCTGTTGACAGGCCTCTGGCCACTGTAGGCATGGGTCTGGGAAGAAAATGAGTTTTCCCTGGGTACACACGGAGCTATATAGGCCAGGGTGGGGCTCACCTTGCCATGCTCTAGGCCTAAAGGGAATCTCCACGTGAGTCCTTGCCTCGAGGTAAGGCCCTGAGTAGCCCTGCAGAAAGGGAGGCATGCAGCTCTTTCCATGAGCTCTTAGTGGAGGTCTGTTTTATTTTAAAGGAAGTACCCTTTTCAGGACTCCTACGGTCTTCGGGTGAGCATCATTTTTATTCCAAGATCACTGACTCCCTCCGCACCCCTGTGGGCCTGCTGAGCAGCATTGAGTCCCATACGTCCCACGGAGGCCCTCTGTGTCTGCAGAGTCTCGGGCAACACACTGTACGTTACTTCAGGAGAGCTCCGTTTCCAGAGCACTCGAACAGCATCAGAACCACATTTCTAGGCAGTCCAACATGCCCTGGAAGTCTTCGACATTGCCCTCGTCTGAGCTGCCCTGAGAAAACAGTCTGCTTAGAATTTATCAAAGACCTCGTTCCTGAAGTCACTCTATTCAAGGAGAAATACAGCATCTTACCATGCTGTGTCGCTCACAGGGCAAGAAACGTGAGAACTTGCCTCGAGGTAAGGCCATGAAATGCTATGCAGAAGCAGAGGCGTGTAGCAGTTTCCATGAGGCCGTAGTCGCTTATCTTCAGCATTTTAAAGCCAGTACGCTTTTCAGGACACCTAGGTGCCTCGCCTGGAAACCCTATTCCCTGCAAAAACACTGAGTACCCTCAGGCTCCCCTGGCCCTTCTAAGCACTATCCAGGGAAGGAGCTTTCCGACTCACAGTGTGTATGCCGAGTGTAGGGCAACACAGTGCACTCTTATTGGAACATCTTGATTTAGCCAGCATCGCACAGGTTCACGAGCACCGTTAAGTAAGTTCCAACAGGCCGTGGAAGTCGCTCTCATTCCCTAGTTTGAGCTGTACAGAGACAAACAGTAAGCTTCTCCTTCCATTCAGGACCTCCTACCTGAAGTCACCCTGCCTCCTGAAGAAAGACGACCTCGTTTCTATTGCAACTAAAGCACAGTTGTTCCTGTAGCAGGGCAGGCTTTTGAAGAGGCACGGGCCCAGAGGCATAGCTAGGGCTTTCCTTGGTGAGGCCGTTCACTACATTCAGGACACCCTGCCTCGAGAAGTTGATTCGGGGAAACAACCAGTGTGTACTCTGTGTCTCTTTTGCCTTGTTAGAAACCACAGAGATGTATGCTGCCTGTGCCCATGGAAATTGGGGCATGATGGGACTAGCCTTGCTTTCCATTTGGAAAGCTCCATTCTTGCTTTCGTGAAGCTCCCTGAAATTCTCTGCTGTTGACAGGCCCCTGGCCACTGTAGGCTTGGGTCTGGGAAGAAAATGAGTTTTCTCTGTCTACACACGGAGCTTCATTGGCCGCGGTGGGGCGCACCTTGCCATGCTCTAGAGCTAAAGGGAATCTCAACGTGAGTCCTTGCCTCGAGGTAAGGCCCTGAGTAGCCCTACAGAAAAGGAGGCATGCAGCTCTTTCCATTAGCTCTTAGTCGCTGTTCTGGTTTACTTTAAAGGAAGTACCCTTTTCAGGACTCTTAGGCCCCTCGGTTGAGCATCAATTTTATTTCAAGATCTCTGAGTACCTCCACACCCCTGTAGGCCTGCTGAGCAACAACGAGGCCCATTGGTCCCTCGGAGGTCCTCTGTGTCTGCTGAGTCATGGGCAACACACTGCACTCTTTCTTGTGATATCTTGATTCACAGCACTCGCACAGGTTCAAGAGCAACGTTCAAGCAAGTTCCAACATGCCGTGGAAATCGCACTCAATCCCTAGTCTGAGCTGCACAGAGAAAAACACTAGTCTTCTCCTTCCAATCAGGACCTCCTACCTGAAGTCACCCTGCTTCCAGGAGAAAGACGGCTTGCTTTCCTTTTGCAAGTAAAGCACAGTTTTTCCTGTAGCACTGCAGGCTTTCGAAAAGGCAGGGGCCCAGAGGCCTGCCTAGGGCGTTCCTTGGTGAGGCCTCGGGCCCAGTGGCCTGGCTAGGGCGTTCCTTGGTGAGGCCGTTCACTAGATGCAGAACACCCTGCCTCGAGAAGTTGATTCAGGGAAGCAACCAGTGTGTACTCGGTGTCTCTTTTGACTCGTTAAAAACCACAGAGATGTATGCTGCCTGTGTCCATGGAAATGGGGGCATGATAGGACTAGCCTTGCTTTCCGTTTGGAAACCTCCTTTCTTGCTGCCGTGAAGCTCCCTGAAATTCTCTGCTGTTGACAGGCCTCTGGCCACTGTAGGCATGGGTCTGGGAAGAAAATGAGTTTTCCCTGGGTACACACGGAGCTATATAGGCCAGGGTGGGGCTCACCTTGCCATGCTCTAGAGCTAAAGGGAATCTCCACGTGAGTCCTTGCCTCGAGGTAAGGCCCTGAGTAGCCCTGCAGAAAGGGAGGCATGCAGCTCTTTCCATGAGCTCTTAGTGGAGGTCTGTTTTATTTTAAAGGAAGTACCCTTTTCCGGACTCCTACGCCCTCTGGGTGAGCATCATTTTTATTCCAAGATCACTGACTCCCTCCGCACCCCTGTGGGCCTGCTGAGCAGCATTGAGTCCCATACGTCCCACGGAGGCCCTCTGTGTCTGCAGAGTCTCGGGCAACACACTGTACGTTACTTCAGGAGAGCTCCGTTTCCAGAGCACTCGAACAGCATCAGAACCACATTTCTAGGCAGTCCAACATGCCCTGGAAGTCTTCGACATTGCCCTCGTCTGAGCTGCCCTGAGAAAACAGTCTGCTTAGAATTTATCAAAGACCTCGTTCCTGAAGTCACTCTATTCAAGGAGAAATACAGCATCTTACCATGCTGTGTCGCTCACAGGGCAAGAAACGTGAGAACTTGCCTCGAGGTAAGGCCATGAAATGCTATGCAGAAGCAGAGGCGTGTAGCAGTTTCCATGAGGCCGTAGTCGCTTATCTTCAGCATTTTAAAGCCAGTACGCTTTTCAGGACACCTAGGTGCCTCGCCTGGAAACCCTATTCCCTGCAAAAACACTGAGTACCCTCAGGCTCCCCTGGCCCTTCTAAGCACTATCCAGGGAAGGAGCTTTCCGACTCACAGTGTGTATGCCGAGTGTAGGGCAACACAGTGCACTCTTATTGGAACATCTTGATTTAGCCAGCATCGCACAGGTTCACGAGCACCGTTAAGCAAGTTCCAACAGGCCGTGGAAGTCGCTCTCATTCCCTAGTTTGAGCTGTACAGAGACAAACAGTAAGCTTCTCCTTCCATTCAGGACCTCCTACCTGAAGTCACCCTGCCTCCTGAAGAAAGACGACCTCGTTTCTATTGCAACTAAAGCACAGTTGTTCCTGTAGCAGGGCAGGCTTTTGAAGAGGCACGGGCCCAGAGGCATAGCTAGGGCTTTCCTTGGTGAGGCCGTTCACTACATTCAGGACACCCTGCCTCGAGAAGTTGATTCGGGGAAACAACCAGTGTGTACTCTGTGTCTCTTTTGCCTTGTTAGAAACCACAGAGATGTATGCTGCCTGTGCCCATGGAAATTGGGGCATGATGGGACTAGCCTTGCTTTCCATTTGGAAAGCTCCATTCTTGCTTTCGTGAAGCTCCCTGAAATTCTCTGCTGTTGACAGGCCCCTGGCCACTGTAGGCTTGGGTCTGGGAAGAAAATGAGTTTTCTCTGTCTACACACGGAGCTTCATTGGCCGCGGTGGGGCGCACCTTGCCATGCTCTAGAGCTAAAGGGAATCTCAACGTGAGTCCTTGCCTCGAGGTAAGGCCCTGAGTAGCCCTACAGAAAAGGAGGCATGCAGCTCTTTCCATTAGCTCTTAGTCGCTGTTCTGGTTTACTTTAAAGGAAGTACCCTTTTCAGGACTCCTAGGCCCCTCGGTTGAGCATCAATTTTGTTCCAAGATCTCTGAATACCTCCACACCCCTGTAGGCCTGCTGAGCAACAACGAGGCCCATTGGTCCCTCGGAGGTCCTCTGTGTCTGCTGAGTCATGGGCAACACACTGCACTCTTTCTTGTGATATCTTGATTCACAGCACTCGCACAGGTTCAAGAGCAACGTTCAAGCAAGTTCCAACATGCCGTGGAAATCGCACTCAATCCCTAGTCTGAGCTGCACAGAGAAAAACACTAGTCTTCTCCTTCCAATCAGGACCTCCTACCTGAAGTCACCCTGCTTCCAGGAGAAAGACGGCTTGCTTTCCTTTTGCAAGTAAAGCACAGTTTTTCCTGTAGCACTGCAGGCTTTTGAAAAGGCAGGGGCCCAGAGGCCTGCCTAGGGCGTTCCTTGGTGAGGCCTCGGGCCCAGTGGCCTGGCTAGGGCGTTCCTGGGTGAGGCCGTTCACTAGATGCAGAACACCCTGCCTCGAGAAGTTGATTCAGGGAAGCAACCAGTGTGTACTCGGTGTCTCTTTTGACTCGTTGAAAACCACAGAGATGTATTCTGCCTGTGTCATCAGAACCACATTTCTAGGCAGTCCAACATGCCCTGGAAGTCTTCGACATTGCCCTCGTCTGAGCTGCCCTGAGAAAACAGTCTGCTTAGAATTTATCAAAGACCTCGTTCCTGAAGTCACTCTATTCAAGGAGAAATACAGCATCTTACCATGCTGTGTCGCTCACAGGGCAAGAAACGTGAGAACTTGCCTCGAGGTAAGGCCATGAAATGCTATGCAGAAGCAGAGGCGTGTAGCAGTTTCCATGAGGCCGTAGTCGCTTATCTTCAGCATTTTAAAGCCAGTACGCTTTTCAGGACACCTAGGTGCCTCGCCTGGAAACCCTATTCCCTGCAAAAACACTGAGTACCCTCAGGCTCCCCTGGCCCTTCTAAGCACTATCCAGGGAAGGAGCTTTCCGACTCACAGTGTGTATGCCGAGTGTAGGGCAACACAGTGCACTCTTATTGGAACATCTTGATTTAGCCAGCATCGCACAGGTTCACGAGCACCGTTAAGCAAGTTCCAACAGGCCGTGGAAGTCGCTCTCATTCCCTAGTTTGAGCTGTACAGAGACAAACAGTAAGCTTCTCCTTCCATTCAGGACCTCCTACCTGAAGTCACCCTGCCTCCTGAAGAAAGACGACCTCGTTTCTATTGCAACTAAAGCACAGTTGTTCCTGTAGCAGGGCAGGCTTTTGAAGAGGCACGGGCCCAGAGGCATAGCTAGGGCTTTCCTTGGTGAGGCCGTTCACTACATTCAGGACACCCTGCCTCGAGAAGTTGATTCGGGGAAACAACCAGTGTGTACTCTGTGTCTCTTTTGCCTTGTTAGAAACCACAGAGATGTATGCTGCCTGTGCCCATGGAAATTGGGGCATGATGGGACTAGCCTTGCTTTCCATTTGGAAAGCTCCATTCTTGCTTTCGTGAAGCTCCCTGAAATTCTCTGCTGTTGACAGGCCCCTGGCCACTGTAGGCTTGGGTCTGGGAAGAAAATGAGTTTTCTCTGTCTACACACGGAGCTTCATTGGCCGCGGTGGGGCGCACCTTGCCATGCTCTAGAGCTAAAGGGAATCTCAACGTGAGTCCTTGCCTCGAGGTAAGGCCCTGAGTAGCCCTACAGAAAAGGAGGCATGCAGCTCTTTCCATTAGCTCTTAGTCGCTGTTCTGGTTTACTTTAAAGGAAGTACCCTTTTCAGGACTCCTAGGCCCCTCGGTTGAGCATCAATTTTGTTCCAAGATCTCTGAGTACCTCCACACCCCTGTAGGCCTGCTGAGCAACAACGAGGCCCATTGGTCCCTCGGAGGTCCTCTGTGTCTGCTGAGTCATGGGCAACACACTGCACTCTTTCTTGTGATATCTTGATTCACAGCACTCGCACAGGTTCAAGAGCAACGTTCAAGCAAGTTCCAACATGCCGTGGAAATCGCACTCAATCCCTAGTCTGAGCTGCACAGAGAAAAACACTAGGCTTCTCCTTCCAATCAGGACCTCCTACCTGAAGTCACCCTGCTTCCAGGAGAAAGACGGCTTGCTTTCCTTTTGCAAGTAAAGCACAGTTTTTCCTGTAGCACTGCAGGCTTTTGAAAAGGCAGGGGCCCAGAGGCATGCCTAGGGCGTTCCTTGGTGAGGCCTCGGGCCCAGTGGCCTGGCTAGGGCGTTCCTTGGTGAGGCCGTTCACTAGATGCAGAACACCCTGCCTCGAGAAGTTGATTCAGGGAAGCAACCAGTGTGTACTCGGTGTCTCTTTTGACTCGTTAAAAACCACAGAGATGTATGCTGCCTGTGTCCATGGAAATGGGGGCATGATGGGACTAGCCTTGCTTTCCGTTTGGAAACCTCCTTTCTTGCTGCCGTGAAGCTCCCTGAAATTCTCTGCTGTTGACAGGCCTCTGGCCACTGTAGGCATGGGTCTGGGAAGAAAATGAGTTTTCCCTGGGTACACACGGAGCTATATAGGCCAGGGTGGGGCTCACCTTGCCATGCTCTAGAGCTAAAGGGAATCTCCACGTGAGTCCTTGCCTCGAGGTAAGGCCCTGAGTAGCCCTGCAGAAAGGGAGGCATGCAGCTCTTTCCATGAGCTCTTAGTGGAGGTCTGTTTTATTTTAAAGGAAGTACCCTTTTCCGGACTCCTACGGTCTTCGGGTGAGCATCATTTTTATTCCAAGATCACTGACTCCCTCCGCACCCCTGTGGGTCTGCTGAGCAGCATTGAGTCCCATACGTCCCACGGAGGCCCTCTGTGTCTGCAGAGTCTCGGGCAACACACTGTACGTTACTTCAGGAGAGCTCCGTTTCCAGAGCACTCGAACAGCATCAGAACCACATTTCTAGGCAGTCCAACATGCCCTGGAAGTCTTCGACATTGCCCTCGTCTGAGCTGCCCTGAGAAAACAGTCTGCTTAGAATTTATCAAAGACCTCGTTCCTGAAGTCACTCTATTCAAGGAGAAATACAGCATCTTACCATGCTGTGTCGCTCACAGGGCAAGAAACGTGAGAACTTGCCTCGAGGTAAGGCCATGAAATGCTATGCAGAAGCAGAGGCGTGTAGCAGTTTCCATGAGGCCGTAGTCGCTTATCTTCAGCATTTTAAAGCCAGTACGCTTTTCAGGACACCTAGGTGCCTCGCCTGGAAACCCTATTCCCTGCAAAAACACTGAGTACCCTCAGGCTCCCCTGGCCCTTCTAAGCACTATCCAGGGAAGGAGCTTTCCGACTCACAGTGTGTATGCCGAGTGTAGGGCAACACAGTGCACTCTTATTGGAACATCTTGATTTAGCCAGCATCGCACAGGTTCACGAGCACCGTTAAGCAAGTTCCAACAGGCCGTGGAAGTCGCTCTCATTCCCTAGTTTGAGCTGTACAGAGACAAACAGTAAGCTTCTCCTTCCATTCAGGACCTCCTACCTGAAGTCACCCTGCCTCCTGAAGAAAGACGACCTCGTTTCTATTGCAACTAAAGCACAGTTGTTCCTGTAGCAGGGCAGGCTTTTGAAGAGGCACGGGCCCAGAGGCATAGCTAGGGCTTTCCTTGGTGAGGCCGTTCACTACATTCAGGACACCCTGCCTCGAGAAGTTGATTCGGGGAAACAACCAGTGTGTACTCTGTGTCTCTTTTGCCTTGTTAGAAACCACAGAGATGTATGCTGCCTGTGCCCATGGAAATTGGGGCATGATGGGACTAGCCTTGCTTTCCATTTGGAAAGCTCCATTCTTGCTTTCGTGAAGCTCCCTGAAATTCTCTGCTGTTGACAGGCCCCTGGCCACTGTAGGCTTGGGTCTGGGAAGAAAATGAGTTTTCTCTGTCTACACACGGAGCTTCATTGGCCGCGGTGGGGCGCACCTTGCCATGCTCTAGAGCTAAAGGGAATCTCAACGTGAGTCCTTGCCTCGAGGTAAGGCCCTGAGTAGCCCTACAGAAAAGGAGGCATGCAGCTCTTTCCATTAGCTCTTAGTCGCTGTTCTGGTTTACTTTAAAGGAAGTACCCTTTTCAGGACTCCTAGGCCCCTCGGTTGAGCATCAATTTTGTTCCAAGATCTCTGAGTACCTCCACACCCCTGTAGGCCTGCTGAGCAACAACGAGGCCCATTGGTCCCTCGGAGGTCCTCTGTGTCTGCTGAGTCATGGGCAACACACTGCACTCTTTCTTGTGATATCTTGATTCACAGCACTCGCACAGGTTCAAGAGCAACGTTCAAGCAAGTTCCAACATGCCGTGGAAATCGCACTCAATCCCTAGTCTGAGCTGCACAGAGAAAAACACTAGGCTTCTCCTTCCAATCAGGACCTCCTACCTGAAGTCACCCTGCTTCCAGGAGAAAGACGGCTTGCTTTCCTTTTGCAAGTAAAGCACAGTTTTTCCTGTAGCACTGCAGGCTTTTGAAAAGGCAGGGGCCCAGAGGCCTGCCTAGGGCGTTCCTTGGTGAGGCCTCGGGCCCAGTGGCCTGGCTAGGGCGTTCCTTGGTGAGGCCGTTCACTAGATGCAGAACACCCTGCCTCGAGAAGTTGATTCAGGGAAGCAACCAGTGTGTACTCGGTGTCTCTTTTGACTCGTTAAAAACCACAGAGATGTATGCTGCCTGTGTCCATGGAAATGGGGGCATGATGGGACTAGCCTTGCTTTCCGTTTGGAAACCTCCTTTCTTGCTGCCGTGAAGCTCCCTGAAATTCTCTGCTGTTGACAGGCCTCTGGCCACTGTAGGCATGGGTCTGGGAAGAAAATGAGTTTTCCCTGGGTACACACGGAGCTATATAGGCCAGGGTGGGGCTCACCTTGCCATGCTCTAGGCCTAAAGGGAATCTCCACGTGAGTCCTTGCCTCGAGGTAAGGCCCTGAGTAGCCCTGCAGAAAGGGAGGCATGCAGCTCTTTCCATGAGCTCTTAGTGGAGGTCTGTTTTATTTTAAAGGAAGTACCCTTTTCAGGACTCCTACGGTCTTCGGGTGAGCATCATTTTTATTCCAAGATCACTGACTCCCTCCGCACCCCTGTGGGCCTGCTGAGCAGCATTGAGTCCCATACGTCCCACGGAGGCCCTCTGTGTCTGCAGAGTCTCGGGCAACACACTGTACGTTACTTCAGGAGAGCTCCGTTTCCAGAGCACTCGAACAGCATCAGAACCACATTTCTAGGCAGTCCAACATGCCCTGGAAGTCTTCGACATTGCCCTCGTCTGAGCTGCCCTGAGAAAACAGTCTGCTTAGAATTTATCAAAGACCTCGTTCCTGAAGTCACTCTATTCAAGGAGAAATACAGCATCTTACCATGCTGTGTCGCTCACAGGGCAAGAAACGTGAGAACTTGCCTCGAGGTAAGGCCATGAAATGCTATGCAGAAGCAGAGGCGTGTAGCAGTTTCCATGAGGCCGTAGTCGCTTATCTTCAGCATTTTAAAGCCAGTACGCTTTTCAGGACACCTAGGTGCCTCGCCTGGAAACCCTATTCCCTGCAAAAACACTGAGTACCCTCAGGCTCCCCTGGCCCTTCTAAGCACTATCCAGGGAAGGAGCTTTCCGACTCACAGTGTGTATGCCGAGTGTAGGGCAACACAGTGCACTCTTATTGGAACATCTTGATTTAGCCAGCATCGCACAGGTTCACGAGCACCGTTAAGCAAGTTCCAACAGGCCGTGGAAGTCGCTCTCATTCCCTAGTTTGAGCTGTACAGAGACAAACAGTAAGCTTCTCCTTCCATTCAGGACCTCCTACCTGAAGTCACCCTGCCTCCTGAAGAAAGACGACCTCGTTTCTATTGCAACTAAAGCACAGTTGTTCCTGTAGCAGGGCAGGCTTTTGAAGAGGCACGGGCCCAGAGGCATAGCTAGGGCTTTCCTTGGTGAGGCCGTTCACTACATTCAGGACACCCTGCCTCGAGAAGTTGATTCGGGGAAACAACCAGTGTGTACTCTGTGTCTCTTTTGCCTTGTTAGAAACCACAGAGATGTATGCTGCCTGTGCCCATGGAAATTGGGGCATGATGGGACTAGCCTTGCTTTCCATTTGGAAAGCTCCATTCTTGCTTTCGTGAAGCTCCCTGAAATTCTCTGCTGTTGACAGGCCCCTGGCCACTGTAGGCTTGGGTCTGGGAAGAAAATGAGTTTTCTCTGTCTACACACGGAGCTTCATTGGCCGCGGTGGGGCGCACCTTGCCATGCTCTAGAGCTAAAGGGAATCTCAACGTGAGTCCTTGCCTCGAGGTAAGGCCCTGAGTAGCCCTACAGAAAAGGAGGCATGCAGCTCTTTCCATTAGCTCTTAGTCGCTGTTCTGGTTTACTTTAAAGGAAGTACCCTTTTCAGGACTCCTAGGCCCCTCGGTTGAGCATCAATTTTGTTCCAAGATCTCTGAGTACCTCCACACCCCTGTAGGCCTGCTGAGCAACAACGAGGCCCATTGGTCCCTCGGAGGTCCTCTGTGTCTGCTGAGTCATGGGCAACACACTGCACTCTTTCTTGTGATATCTTGATTCACAGCACTCGCACAGGTTCAAGAGCAACGTTCAAGCAAGTTCCAACATGCCGTGGAAATCGCACTCAATCCCTAGTCTGAGCTGCACAGAGAAAAACACTAGGCTTCTCCTTCCAATCAGGACCTCCTACCTGAAGTCACCCTGCTTCCAGGAGAAAGACGGCTTGCTTTCCTTTTGCAAGTAAAGCACAGTTTTTCCTGTAGCACTGCAGGCTTTTGAAAAGGCAGGGGCCCAGAGGCCTGCCTAGGGCGTTCCTTGGTGAGGCCTCGGGCCCAGTGGCCTGGCTAGGGCGTTCCTTGGTGAGGCCGTTCACTAGATGCAGAACACCCTGCCTCGAGAAGTTGATTCAGGGAAGCAACCAGTGTGTACTCGGTGTCTCTTTTGACTCGTTAAAAACCACAGAGATGTATGCTGCCTGTGTCCATGGAAATGGGGGCATGATGGGACTAGCCTTGCTTTCCGTTTGGAAACCTCCTTTCTTGCTGCCGTGAAGCTCCCTGAAATTCTCTGCTGTTGACAGGCCTCTGGCCACTGTAGGCATGGGTCTGGGAAGAAAATGAGTTTTCCCTGGGTACACACGGAGCTATATAGGCCAGGGTGGGGCTCACCTTGCCATGCTCTAGGCCTAAAGGGAATCTCCACGTGAGTCCTTGCCTCGAGGTAAGGCCCTGAGTAGCCCTGCAGAAAGGGAGGCATGCAGCTCTTTCCATGAGCTCTTAGTGGAGGTCTGTTTTATTTTAAAGGAAGTACCCTTTTCAGGACTCCTACGGTCTTCGGGTGAGCATCATTTTTATTCCAAGATCACTGACTCCCTCCGCACCCCTGTGGGCCTGCTGAGCAGCATTGAGTCCCATACGTCCCACGGAGGCCCTCTGTGTCTGCAGAGTCTCGGGCAACACACTGTACGTTACTTCAGGAGAGCTCCGTTTCCAGAGCACTCGAACAGCATCAGAACCACATTTCTAGGCAGTCCAACATGCCCTGGAAGTCTTCGACATTGCCCTCGTCTGAGCTGCCCTGAGAAAACAGTCTGCTTAGAATTTATCAAAGACCTCGTTCCTGAAGTCACTCTATTCAAGGAGAAATACAGCATCTTACCATGCTGTGTCGCTCACAGGGCAAGAAACGTGAGAACTTGCCTCGAGGTAAGGCCATGAAATGCTATGCAGAAGCAGAGGCGTGTAGCAGTTTCCATGAGGCCGTAGTCGCTTATCTTCAGCATTTTAAAGCCAGTACGCTTTTCAGGACACCTAGGTGCCTCGCCTGGAAACCCTATTCCCTGCAAAAACACTGAGTACCCTCAGGCTCCCCTGGCCCTTCTAAGCACTATCCAGGGAAGGAGCTTTCCGACTCACAGTGTGTATGCCGAGTGTAGGGCAACACAGTGCACTCTTATTGGAACATCTTGATTTAGCCAGCATCGCACAGGTTCACGAGCACCGTTAAGCAAGTTCCAACAGGCCGTGGAAGTCGCTCTCATTCCCTAGTTTGAGCTGTACAGAGACAAACAGTAAGCTTCTCCTTCCATTCAGGACCTCCTAC
Organism: Balaenoptera physalus; assembly: GCF_965194825.1. Classification (NCBI taxonomy): domain Eukaryota; kingdom Metazoa; phylum Chordata; class Mammalia; order Artiodactyla; family Balaenopteridae; genus Balaenoptera; species Balaenoptera physalus. The sequence continues at coordinate 453,370 of NW_028126148.1, forward strand.
CTGAAGTCACCCTGCCTCCTGAAGAAAGACGACCTCGTTTCTATTGCAACTAAAGCACAGTTGTTCCTGTAGCAGGGCAGGCTTTTGAAGAGGCACGGGCCCAGAGGCATAGCTAGGGCTTTCCTTGGTGAGGCCGTTCACTACATTCAGGACACCCTGCCTCGAGAAGTTGATTCGGGGAAACAACCAGTGTGTACTCTGTGTCTCTTTTGCCTTGTTAGAAACCACAGAGATGTATGCTGCCTGTGCCCATGGAAATTGGGGCATGATGGGACTAGCCTTGCTTTCCATTTGGAAAGCTCCATTCTTGCTTTCGTGAAGCTCCCTGAAATTCTCTGCTGTTGACAGACCCCTGGCCACTGTAGGCTTGGGTCTGGGAAGAAAATGAGTTTTCTCTGTCTACACACGGAGCTTCATTGGCCGCGGTGGGGCGCACCTTGCCATGCTCTAGAGCTAAAGGGAATCTCAACGTGAGTCCTTGCCTCGAGGTAAGGCCCTGAGTAGCCCTACAGAAAAGGAGGCATGCAGCTCTTTCCATTAGCTCTTAGTCGCTGTTCTGGTTTACTTTAAAGGAAGTACCCTTTTCAGGACTCCTAGGCCCCTCGGTTGAGCATCAATTTTGTTCCAAGATCTCTGAGTACCTCCACACCCCTGTAGGCCTGCTGAGCAACAACGAGGCCCATTGGTCCCTCGGAGGTCCTCTGTGTCTGCTGAGTCATGGGCAACACACTGCACTCTTTCTTGTGATATCTTGATTCACAGCACTCGCACAGGTTCAAGAGCAACGTTCAAGCAAGTTCCAACATGCCGTGGAAATCGCACTCAATCCCTAGTCTGAGCTGCACAGAGAAAAACACTAGGCTTCTCCTTCCAATCAGGACCTCCTACCTGAAGTCACCCTGCTTCCAGGAGAAAGACGGCTTGCTTTCCTTTTGCAAGTAAAGCACAGTTTTTCCTGTAGCACTGCAGGCTTTTGAAAAGGCAGGGGCCCAGAGGCCTGCCTAGGGCGTTCCTTGGTGAGGCCTCGGGCCCAGTGGCCTGGCTAGGGCGTTCCTTGGTGAGGCCGTTCACTAGATGCAGAACACCCTGCCTCGAGAAGTTGATTCAGGGAAGCAACCAGTGTGTACTCGGTGTCTCTTTTGACTCGTTAAAAACCACAGAGATGTATGCTGCCTGTGTCCATGGAAATGGGGGCATGATGGGACTAGCCTTGCTTTCCGTTTGGAAACCTCCTTTCTTGCTGCCGTGAAGCTCCCTGAAATTCTCTGCTGTTGACAGGCCTCTGGCCACTGTAGGCATGGGTCTGGGAAGAAAATGAGTTTTCCCTGGGTACACACGGAGCTATATAGGCCAGGGTGGGGCTCACCTTGCCATGCTCTAGGCCTAAAGGGAATCTCCACGTGAGTCCTTGCCTCGAGGTAAGGCCCTGAGTAGCCCTGCAGAAAGGGAGGCATGCAGCTCTTTCCATGAGCTCTTAGTGGAGGTCTGTTTTATTTTAAAGGAAGTACCCTTTTCAGGACTCCTACGGTCTTCGGGTGAGCATCATTTTTATTCCAAGATCACTGACTCCCTCCGCACCCCTGTGGGCCTGCTGAGCAGCATTGAGTCCCATACGTCCCACGGAGGCCCTCTGTGTCTGCAGAGTCTCGGGCAACACACTGTACGTTACTTCAGGAGAGCTCCGTTTCCAGAGCACTCGAACAGCATCAGAACCACATTTCTAGGCAGTCCAACATGCCCTGGAAGTCTTCGACATTGCCCTCGTCTGAGCTGCCCTGAGAAAACAGTCTGCTTAGAATTTATCAAAGACCTCGTTCCTGAAGTCACTCTATTCAAGGAGAAATACAGCATCTTACCATGCTGTGTCGCTCACAGGGCAAGAAACGTGAGAACTTGCCTCGAGGTAAGGCCATGAAATGCTATGCAGAAGCAGAGGCGTGTAGCAGTTTCCATGAGGCCGTAGTCGCTTATCTTCAGCATTTTAAAGCCAGTACGCTTTTCAGGACACCTAGGTGCCTCGCCTGGAAACCCTATTCCCTGCAAAAACACTGAGTACCCTCAGGCTCCCCTGGCCCTTCTAAGCACTATCCAGGGAAGGAGCTTTCCGACTCACAGTGTGTATGCCGAGTGTAGGGCAACACAGTGCACTCTTATTGGAACATCTTGATTTAGCCAGCATCGCACAGGTTCACGAGCACCGTTAAGCAAGTTCCAACAGGCCGTGGAAGTCGCTCTCATTCCCTAGTTTGAGCTGTACAGAGACAAACAGTAAGCTTCTCCTTCCATTCAGGACCTCCTACCTGAAGTCACCCTGCCTCCTGAAGAAAGACGACCTCGTTTCTATTGCAACTAAAGCACAGTTGTTCCTGTAGCAGGGCAGGCTTTTGAAGAGGCACGGGCCCAGAGGCATAGCTAGGGCTTTCCTTGGTGAGGCCGTTCACTACATTCAGGACACCCTGCCTCGAGAAGTTGATTCGGGGAAACAACCAGTGTGTACTCTGTGTCTCTTTTGCCTTGTTAGAAACCACAGAGATGTATGCTGCCTGTGCCCATGGAAATTGGGGCATGATGGGACTAGCCTTGCTTTCCATTTGGAAAGCTCCATTCTTGCTTTCGTGAAGCTCCCTGAAATTCTCTGCTGTTGACAGGCCCCTGGCCACTGTAGGCTTGGGTCTGGGAAGAAAATGAGTTTTCTCTGTCTACACACGGAGCTTCATTGGCCGCGGTGGGGCGCACCTTGCCATGCTCTAGAGCTAAAGGGAATCTCAACGTGAGTCCTTGCCTCGAGGTAAGGCCCTGAGTAGCCCTACAGAAAAGGAGGCATGCAGCTCTTTCCATTAGCTCTTAGTCGCTGTTCTGGTTTACTTTAAAGGAAGTACCCTTTTCAGGACTCTTAGGCCCCTCGGTTGAGCATCAATTTTATTTCAAGATCTCTGAGTACCTCCACACCCCTGTAGGCCTGCTGAGCAACAACGAGGCCCATTGGTCCCTCGGAGGTCCTCTGTGTCTGCTGAGTCATGGGCAACACACTGCACTCTTTCTTGTGATATCTTGATTCACAGCACTCGCACAGGTTCAAGAGCAACGTTCAAGCAAGTTCCAACATGCCGTGGAAATCGCACTCAATCCCTAGTCTGAGCTGCACAGAGAAAAACACTAGTCTTCTCCTTCCAATCAGGACCTCCTACCTGAAGTCACCCTGCTTCCAGGAGAAAGACGGCTTGCTTTCCTTTTGCAAGTAAAGCACAGTTTTTCCTGTAGCACTGCAGGCTTTCGAAAAGGCAGGGGCCCAGAGGCCTGCCTAGGGCGTTCCTTGGTGAGGCCTCGGGCCCAGTGGCCTGGCTAGGGCGTTCCTTGGTGAGGCCGTTCACTAGATGCAGAACACCCTGCCTCGAGAAGTTGATTCAGGGAAGCAACCAGTGTGTACTCGGTGTCTCTTTTGACTCGTTAAAAACCACAGAGATGTATGCTGCCTGTGTCCATGGAAATGGGGGCATGATAGGACTAGCCTTGCTTTCCGTTTGGAAACCTCCTTTCTTGCTGCCGTGAAGCTCCCTGAAATTCTCTGCTGTTGACAGGCCTCTGGCCACTGTAGGCATGGGTCTGGGAAGAAAATGAGTTTTCCCTGGGTACACACGGAGCTATATAGGCCAGGGTGGGGCTCACCTTGCCATGCTCTAGAGCTAAAGGGAATCTCCACGTGAGTCCTTGCCTCGAGGTAAGGCCCTGAGTAGCCCTGCAGAAAGGGAGGCATGCAGCTCTTTCCATGAGCTCTTAGTGGAGGTCTGTTTTATTTTAAAGGAAGTACCCTTTTCCGGACTCCTACGCCCTCTGGGTGAGCATCATTTTTATTCCAAGATCACTGACTCCCTCCGCACCCCTGTGGGCCTGCTGAGCAGCATTGAGTCCCATACGTCCCACGGAGGCCCTCTGTGTCTGCAGAGTCTCGGGCAACACACTGTACGTTACTTCAGGAGAGCTCCGTTTCCAGAGCACTCGAACAGCATCAGAACCACATTTCTAGGCAGTCCAACATGCCCTGGAAGTCTTCGACATTGCCCTCGTCTGAGCTGCCCTGAGAAAACAGTCTGCTTAGAATTTATCAAAGACCTCGTTCCTGAAGTCACTCTATTCAAGGAGAAATACAGCATCTTACCATGCTGTGTCGCTCACAGGGCAAGAAACGTGAGAACTTGCCTCGAGGTAAGGCCATGAAATGCTATGCAGAAGCAGAGGCGTGTAGCAGTTTCCATGAGGCCGTAGTCGCTTATCTTCAGCATTTTAAAGCCAGTACGCTTTTCAGGACACCTAGGTGCCTCGCCTGGAAACCCTATTCCCTGCAAAAACACTGAGTACCCTCAGGCTCCCCTGGCCCTTCTAAGCACTATCCAGGGAAGGAGCTTTCCGACTCACAGTGTGTATGCCGAGTGTAGGGCAACACAGTGCACTCTTATTGGAACATCTTGATTTAGCCAGCATCGCACAGGTTCACGAGCACCGTTAAGCAAGTTCCAACAGGCCGTGGAAGTCGCTCTCATTCCCTAGTTTGAGCTGTACAGAGACAAACAGTAAGCTTCTCCTTCCATTCAGGACCTCCTACCTGAAGTCACCCTGCCTCCTGAAGAAAGACGACCTCGTTTCTATTGCAACTAAAGCACAGTTGTTCCTGTAGCAGGGCAGGCTTTTGAAGAGGCACGGGCCCAGAGGCATAGCTAGGGCTTTCCTTGGTGAGGCCGTTCACTACATTCAGGACACCCTGCCTCGAGAAGTTGATTCGGGGAAACAACCAGTGTGTACTCTGTGTCTCTTTTGCCTTGTTAGAAACCACAGAGATGTATGCTGCCTGTGCCCATGGAAATTGGGGCATGATGGGACTAGCCTTGCTTTCCATTTGGAAAGCTCCATTCTTGCTTTCGTGAAGCTCCCTGAAATTCTCTGCTGTTGACAGGCCCCTGGCCACTGTAGGCTTGGGTCTGGGAAGAAAATGAGTTTTCTCTGTCTACACACGGAGCTTCATTGGCCGCGGTGGGGCGCACCTTGCCATGCTCTAGAGCTAAAGGGAATCTCAACGTGAGTCCTTGCCTCGAGGTAAGGCCCTGAGTAGCCCTACAGAAAAGGAGGCATGCAGCTCTTTCCATTAGCTCTTAGTCGCTGTTCTGGTTTACTTTAAAGGAAGTACCCTTTTCAGGACTCCTAGGCCCCTCGGTTGAGCATCAATTTTGTTCCAAGATCTCTGAATACCTCCACACCCCTGTAGGCCTGCTGAGCAACAACGAGGCCCATTGGTCCCTCGGAGGTCCTCTGTGTCTGCTGAGTCATGGGCAACACACTGCACTCTTTCTTGTGATATCTTGATTCACAGCACTCGCACAGGTTCAAGAGCAACGTTCAAGCAAGTTCCAACATGCCGTGGAAATCGCACTCAATCCCTAGTCTGAGCTGCACAGAGAAAAACACTAGTCTTCTCCTTCCAATCAGGACCTCCTACCTGAAGTCACCCTGCTTCCAGGAGAAAGACGGCTTGCTTTCCTTTTGCAAGTAAAGCACAGTTTTTCCTGTAGCACTGCAGGCTTTTGAAAAGGCAGGGGCCCAGAGGCCTGCCTAGGGCGTTCCTTGGTGAGGCCTCGGGCCCAGTGGCCTGGCTAGGGCGTTCCTGGGTGAGGCCGTTCACTAGATGCAGAACACCCTGCCTCGAGAAGTTGATTCAGGGAAGCAACCAGTGTGTACTCGGTGTCTCTTTTGACTCGTTGAAAACCACAGAGATGTATTCTGCCTGTGTCATCAGAACCACATTTCTAGGCAGTCCAACATGCCCTGGAAGTCTTCGACATTGCCCTCGTCTGAGCTGCCCTGAGAAAACAGTCTGCTTAGAATTTATCAAAGACCTCGTTCCTGAAGTCACTCTATTCAAGGAGAAATACAGCATCTTACCATGCTGTGTCGCTCACAGGGCAAGAAACGTGAGAACTTGCCTCGAGGTAAGGCCATGAAATGCTATGCAGAAGCAGAGGCGTGTAGCAGTTTCCATGAGGCCGTAGTCGCTTATCTTCAGCATTTTAAAGCCAGTACGCTTTTCAGGACACCTAGGTGCCTCGCCTGGAAACCCTATTCCCTGCAAAAACACTGAGTACCCTCAGGCTCCCCTGGCCCTTCTAAGCACTATCCAGGGAAGGAGCTTTCCGACTCACAGTGTGTATGCCGAGTGTAGGGCAACACAGTGCACTCTTATTGGAACATCTTGATTTAGCCAGCATCGCACAGGTTCACGAGCACCGTTAAGCAAGTTCCAACAGGCCGTGGAAGTCGCTCTCATTCCCTAGTTTGAGCTGTACAGAGACAAACAGTAAGCTTCTCCTTCCATTCAGGACCTCCTACCTGAAGTCACCCTGCCTCCTGAAGAAAGACGACCTCGTTTCTATTGCAACTAAAGCACAGTTGTTCCTGTAGCAGGGCAGGCTTTTGAAGAGGCACGGGCCCAGAGGCATAGCTAGGGCTTTCCTTGGTGAGGCCGTTCACTACATTCAGGACACCCTGCCTCGAGAAGTTGATTCAGGGAAACAACCAGTGTGTACTCTGTGTCTCTTTTGCCTTGTTAGAAACCACAGAGATGTATGCTGCCTGTGCCCATGGAAATTGGGGCATGATGGGACTAGCCTTGCTTTCCATTTGGAAAGCTCCATTCTTGCTTTCGTGAAGCTCCCTGAAATTCTCTGCTGTTGACAGGCCCCTGGCCACTGTAGGCTTGGGTCTGGGAAGAAAATGAGTTTTCTCTGTCTACACACGGAGCTTCATTGGCCGCGGTGGGGCGCACCTTGCCATGCTCTAGAGCTAAAGGGAATCTCAACGTGAGTCCTTGCCTCGAGGTAAGGCCCTGAGTAGCCCTACAGAAAAGGAGGCATGCAGCTCTTTCCATTAGCTCTTAGTCGCTGTTCTGGTTTACTTTAAAGGAAGTACCCTTTTCAGGACTCCTAGGCCCCTCGGTTGAGCATCAATTTTGTTCCAAGATCTCTGAATACCTCCACACCCCTGTAGGCCTGCTGAGCAACAACGAGGCCCATTGGTCCCTCGGAGGTCCTCTGTGTCTGCTGAGTCATGGGCAACACACTGCACTCTTTCTTGTGATATCTTGATTCACAGCACTCGCACAGGTTCAAGAGCAACGTTCAAGCAAGTTCCAACATGCCGTGGAAATCGCACTCAATCCCTAGTCTGAGCTGCACAGAGAAAAACACTAGGCTTCTCCTTCCAATCAGGACCTCCTACCTGAAGTCACCCTGCTTCCAGGAGAAAGACGGCTTGCTTTCCTTTTGCAAGTAAAGCACAGTTTTTCCTGTAGCACTGCAGGCTTTTGAAAAGGCAGGGGCCCAGAGGCATGCCTAGGGCGTTCCTTGGTGAGGCCTCGGGCCCAGTGGCCTGGCTAGGGCGTTCCTTGGTGAGGCCGTTCACTAGATGCAGAACACCCTGCCTCGAGAAGTTGATTCAGGGAAGCAACCAGTGTGTACTCGGTGTCTCTTTTGACTCGTTAAAAACCACAGAGATGTATGCTGCCTGTGTCCATGGAAATGGGGGCATGATGGGACTAGCCTTGCTTTCCGTTTGGAAACCTCCTTTCTTGCTGCCGTGAAGCTCCCTGAAATTCTCTGCTGTTGACAGGCCTCTGGCCACTGTAGGCATGGGTCTGGGAAGAAAATGAGTTTTCCCTGGGTACACACGGAGCTATATAGGCCAGGGTGGGGCTCACCTTGCCATGCTCTAGAGCTAAAGGGAATCTCCACGTGAGTCCTTGCCTCGAGGTAAGGCCCTGAGTAGCCCTGCAGAAAGGGAGGCATGCAGCTCTTTCCATGAGCTCTTAGTGGAGGTCTGTTTTATTTTAAAGGAAGTACCCTTTTCCGGACTCCTACGGTCTTCGGGTGAGCATCATTTTTATTCCAAGATCACTGACTCCCTCCGCACCCCTGTGGGTCTGCTGAGCAGCATTGAGTCCCATACGTCCCACGGAGGCCCTCTGTGTCTGCAGAGTCTCGGGCAACACACTGTACGTTACTTCAGGAGAGCTCCGTTTCCAGAGCACTCGAACAGCATCAGAACCACATTTCTAGGCAGTCCAACATGCCCTGGAAGTCTTCGACATTGCCCTCGTCTGAGCTGCCCTGAGAAAACAGTCTGCTTAGAATTTATCAAAGACCTCGTTCCTGAAGTCACTCTATTCAAGGAGAAATACAGCATCTTACCATGCTGTGTCGCTCACAGGGCAAGAAACGTGAGAACTTGCCTCGAGGTAAGGCCATGAAATGCTATGCAGAAGCAGAGGCGTGTAGCAGTTTCCATGAGGCCGTAGTCGCTTATCTTCAGCATTTTAAAGCCAGTACGCTTTTCAGGACACCTAGGTGCCTCGCCTGGAAACCCTATTCCCTGCAAAAACACTGAGTACCCTCAGGCTCCCCTGGCCCTTCTAAGCACTATCCAGGGAAGGAGCTTTCCGACTCACAGTGTGTATGCCGAGTGTAGGGCAACACAGTGCACTCTTATTGGAACATCTTGATTTAGCCAGCATCGCACAGGTTCACGAGCACCGTTAAGCAAGTTCCAACAGGCCGTGGAAGTCGCTCTCATTCCCTAGTTTGAGCTGTACAGAGACAAACAGTAAGCTTCTCCTTCCATTCAGGACCTCCTACCTGAAGTCACCCTGCCTCCTGAAGAAAGACGACCTCGTTTCTATTGCAACTAAAGCACAGTTGTTCCTGTAGCAGGGCAGGCTTTTGAAGAGGCACGGGCCCAGAGGCATAGCTAGGGCTTTCCTTGGTGAGGCCGTTCACTACATTCAGGACACCCTGCCTCGAGAAGTTGATTCGGGGAAACAACCAGTGTGTACTCTGTGTCTCTTTTGCCTTGTTAGAAACCACAGAGATGTATGCTGCCTGTGCCCATGGAAATTGGGGCATGATGGGACTAGCCTTGCTTTCCATTTGGAAAGCTCCATTCTTGCTTTCGTGAAGCTCCCTGAAATTCTCTGCTGTTGACAGGCCCCTGGCCACTGTAGGCTTGGGTCTGGGAAGAAAATGAGTTTTCTCTGTCTACACACGGAGCTTCATTGGCCGCGGTGGGGCGCACCTTGCCATGCTCTAGAGCTAAAGGGAATCTCAACGTGAGTCCTTGCCTCGAGGTAAGGCCCTGAGTAGCCCTACAGAAAAGGAGGCATGCAGCTCTTTCCATTAGCTCTTAGTCGCTGTTCTGGTTTACTTTAAAGGAAGTACCCTTTTCAGGACTCCTAGGCCCCTCGGTTGAGCATCAATTTTGTTCCAAGATCTCTGAGTACCTCCACACCCCTGTAGGCCTGCTGAGCAACAACGAGGCCCATTGGTCCCTCGGAGGTCCTCTGTGTCTGCTGAGTCATGGGCAACACACTGCACTCTTTCTTGTGATATCTTGATTCACAGCACTCGCACAGGTTCAAGAGCAACGTTCAAGCAAGTTCCAACATGCCGTGGAAATCGCACTCAATCCCTAGTCTGAGCTGCACAGAGAAAAACACTAGGCTTCTCCTTCCAATCAGGACCTCCTACCTGAAGTCACCCTGCTTCCAGGAGAAAGACGGCTTGCTTTCCTTTTGCAAGTAAAGCACAGTTTTTCCTGTAGCACTGCAGGCTTTTGAAAAGGCAGGGGCCCAGAGGCCTGCCTAGGGCGTTCCTTGGTGAGGCCTCGGGCCCAGTGGCCTGGCTAGGGCGTTCCTTGGTGAGGCCGTTCACTAGATGCAGAACACCCTGCCTCGAGAAGTTGATTCAGGGAAGCAACCAGTGTGTACTCGGTGTCTCTTTTGACTCGTTAAAAACCACAGAGATGTATGCTGCCTGTGTCCATGGAAATGGGGGCATGATGGGACTAGCCTTGCTTTCCGTTTGGAAACCTCCTTTCTTGCTGCCGTGAAGCTCCCTGAAATTCTCTGCTGTTGACAGGCCTCTGGCCACTGTAGGCATGGGTCTGGGAAGAAAATGAGTTTTCCCTGGGTACACACGGAGCTATATAGGCCAGGGTGGGGCTCACCTTGCCATGCTCTAGGCCTAAAGGGAATCTCCACGTGAGTCCTTGCCTCGAGGTAAGGCCCTGAGTAGCCCTGCAGAAAGGGAGGCATGCAGCTCTTTCCATGAGCTCTTAGTGGAGGTCTGTTTTATTTTAAAGGAAGTACCCTTTTCAGGACTCCTACGGTCTTCGGGTGAGCATCATTTTTATTCCAAGATCACTGACTCCCTCCGCACCCCTGTGGGCCTGCTGAGCAGCATTGAGTCCCATACGTCCCACGGAGGCCCTCTGTGTCTGCAGAGTCTCGGGCAACACACTGTACGTTACTTCAGGAGAGCTCCGTTTCCAGAGCACTCGAACAGCATCAGAACCACATTTCTAGGCAGTCCAACATGCCCTGGAAGTCTTCGACATTGCCCTCGTCTGAGCTGCCCTGAGAAAACAGTCTGCTTAGAATTTATCAAAGACCTCGTTCCTGAAGTCACTCTATTCAAGGAGAAATACAGCATCTTACCATGCTGTGTCGCTCACAGGGCAAGAAACGTGAGAACTTGCCTCGAGGTAAGGCCATGAAATGCTATGCAGAAGCAGAGGCGTGTAGCAGTTTCCATGAGGCCGTAGTCGCTTATCTTCAGCATTTTAAAGCCAGTACGCTTTTCAGGACACCTAGGTGCCTCGCCTGGAAACCCTATTCCCTGCAAAAACACTGAGTACCCTCAGGCTCCCCTGGCCCTTCTAAGCACTATCCAGGGAAGGAGCTTTCCGACTCACAGTGTGTATGCCGAGTGTAGGGCAACACAGTGCACTCTTATTGGAACATCTTGATTTAGCCAGCATCGCACAGGTTCACGAGCACCGTTAAGCAAGTTCCAACAGGCCGTGGAAGTCGCTCTCATTCCCTAGTTTGAGCTGTACAGAGACAAACAGTAAGCTTCTCCTTCCATTCAGGACCTCCTACCTGAAGTCACCCTGCCTCCTGAAGAAAGACGACCTCGTTTCTATTGCAACTAAAGCACAGTTGTTCCTGTAGCAGGGCAGGCTTTTGAAGAGGCACGGGCCCAGAGGCATAGCTAGGGCTTTCCTTGGTGAGGCCGTTCACTACATTCAGGACACCCTGCCTCGAGAAGTTGATTCGGGGAAACAACCAGTGTGTACTCTGTGTCTCTTTTGCCTTGTTAGAAACCACAGAGATGTATGCTGCCTGTGCCCATGGAAATTGGGGCATGATGGGACTAGCCTTGCTTTCCATTTGGAAAGCTCCATTCTTGCTTTCGTGAAGCTCCCTGAAATTCTCTGCTGTTGACAGGCCCCTGGCCACTGTAGGCTTGGGTCTGGGAAGAAAATGAGTTTTCTCTGTCTACACACGGAGCTTCATTGGCCGCGGTGGGGCGCACCTTGCCATGCTCTAGAGCTAAAGGGAATCTCAACGTGAGTCCTTGCCTCGAGGTAAGGCCCTGAGTAGCCCTACAGAAAAGGAGGCATGCAGCTCTTTCCATTAGCTCTTAGTCGCTGTTCTGGTTTACTTTAAAGGAAGTACCCTTTTCAGGACTCCTAGGCCCCTCGGTTGAGCATCAATTTTGTTCCAAGATCTCTGAGTACCTCCACACCCCTGTAGGCCTGCTGAGCAACAACGAGGCCCATTGGTCCCTCGGAGGTCCTCTGTGTCTGCTGAGTCATGGGCAACACACTGCACTCTTTCTTGTGATATCTTGATTCACAGCACTCGCACAGGTTCAAGAGCAACGTTCAAGCAAGTTCCAACATGCCGTGGAAATCGCACTCAATCCCTAGTCTGAGCTGCACAGAGAAAAACACTAGGCTTCTCCTTCCAATCAGGACCTCCTACCTGAAGTCACCCTGCTTCCAGGAGAAAGACGGCTTGCTTTCCTTTTGCAAGTAAAGCACAGTTTTTCCTGTAGCACTGCAGGCTTTTGAAAAGGCAGGGGCCCAGAGGCCTGCCTAGGGCGTTCCTTGGTGAGGCCTCGGGCCCAGTGGCCTGGCTAGGGCGTTCCTTGGTGAGGCCGTTCACTAGATGCAGAACACCCTGCCTCGAGAAGTTGATTCAGGGAAGCAACCAGTGTGTACTCGGTGTCTCTTTTGACTCGTTAAAAACCACAGAGATGTATGCTGCCTGTGTCCATGGAAATGGGGGCATGATGGGACTAGCCTTGCTTTCCGTTTGGAAACCTCCTTTCTTGCTGCCGTGAAGCTCCCTGAAATTCTCTGCTGTTGACAGGCCTCTGGCCACTGTAGGCATGGGTCTGGGAAGAAAATGAGTTTTCCCTGGGTACACACGGAGCTATATAGGCCAGGGTGGGGCTCACCTTGCCATGCTCTAGGCCTAAAGGGAATCTCCACGTGAGTCCTTGCCTCGAGGTAAGGCCCTGAGTAGCCCTGCAGAAAGGGAGGCATGCAGCTCTTTCCATGAGCTCTTAGTGGAGGTCTGTTTTATTTTAAAGGAAGTACCCTTTTCAGGACTCCTACGGTCTTCGGGTGAGCATCATTTTTATTCCAAGATCACTGACTCCCTCCGCACCCCTGTGGGCCTGCTGAGCAGCATTGAGTCCCATACGTCCCACGGAGGCCCTCTGTGTCTGCAGAGTCTCGGGCAACACACTGTACGTTACTTCAGGAGAGCTCCGTTTCCAGAGCACTCGAACAGCATCAGAACCACATTTCTAGGCAGTCCAACATGCCCTGGAAGTCTTCGACATTGCCCTCGTCTGAGCTGCCCTGAGAAAACAGTCTGCTTAGAATTTATCAAAGACCTCGTTCCTGAAGTCACTCTATTCAAGGAGAAATACAGCATCTTACCATGCTGTGTCGCTCACAGGGCAAGAAACGTGAGAACTTGCCTCGAGGTAAGGCCATGAAATGCTATGCAGAAGCAGAGGCGTGTAGCAGTTTCCATGAGGCCGTAGTCGCTTATCTTCAGCATTTTAAAGCCAGTACGCTTTTCAGGACACCTAGGTGCCTCGCCTGGAAACCCTATTCCCTGCAAAAACACTGAGTACCCTCAGGCTCCCCTGGCCCTTCTAAGCACTATCCAGGGAAGGAGCTTTCCGACTCACAGTGTGTATGCCGAGTGTAGGGCAACACAGTGCACTCTTATTGGAACATCTTGATTTAGCCAGCATCGCACAGGTTCACGAGCACCGTTAAGCAAGTTCCAACAGGCCGTGGAAGTCGCTCTCATTCCCTAGTTTGAGCTGTACAGAGACAAACAGTAAGCTTCTCCTTCCATTCAGGACCTCCTACCTGAAGTCACCCTGCCTCCTGAAGAAAGACGACCTCGTTTCTATTGCAACTAAAGCACAGTTGTTCCTGTAGCAGGGCAGGCTTTTGAAGAGGCACGGGCCCAGAGGCATAGCTAGGGCTTTCCTTGGTGAGGCCGTTCACTACATTCAGGACACCCTGCCTCGAGAAGTTGATTCGGGGAAACAACCAGTGTGTACTCTGTGTCTCTTTTGCCTTGTTAGAAACCACAGAGATGTATGCTGCCTGTGCCCATGGAAATTGGGGCATGATGGGACTAGCCTTGCTTTCCATTTGGAAAGCTCCATTCTTGCTTTCGTGACGCTCCCTGAAATTCTCTGCTGTTGACAGGCCCCTGGCCACTGTAGGCTTGGGTCTGGGAAGAAAATGAGTTTTCTCTGTCTACACACGGAGCTTCATTGGCCGCGGTGGGGCGCACCTTGCCATGCTCTAGAGCTAAAGGGAATCTCAACGTGAGTCCTTGCCTCGAGGTAAGGCCCTGAGTAGCCCTACAGAAAAGGAGGCATGCAGCTCTTTCCATTAGCTCTTAGTCGCTGTTCTGGTTTACTTTAAAGGAAGTACCCTTTTCAGGACTCTTAGGCCCCTCGGTTGAGCATCAATTTTATTTCAAGATCTCTGAGTACCTCCACACCCCTGTAGGCCTGCTGAGCAACAACGAGGCCCATTGGTCCCTCGGAGGTCCTCTGTGTCTGCTGAGTCATGGGCAACACACTGCACTCTTTCTTGTGATATCTTGATTCACAGCACTCGCACAGGTTCAAGAGCAACGTTCAAGCAAGTTCCAACATGCCGTGGAAATCGCACTCAATCCCTAGTCTGAGCTGCACAGAGAAAAACACTAGTCTTCTCCTTCCAATCAGGACCTCCTACCTGAAGTCACCCTGCTTCCAGGAGAAAGACGGCTTGCTTTCCTTTTGCAAGTAAAGCACAGTTTTTCCTGTAGCACTGCAGGCTTTCGAAAAGGCAGGGGCCCAGAGGCCTGCCTAGGGCGTTCCTTGGTGAGGCCTCGGGCCCAGTGGCCTGGCTAGGGCGTTCCTTGGTGAGGCCGTTCACTAGATGCAGAACACCCTGCCTCGAGAAGTTGATTCAGGGAAGCAACCAGTGTGTACTCGGTGTCTCTTTTGACTCGTTAAAAACCACAGAGATGTATGCTGCCTGTGTCCATGGAAATGGGGGCATGATAGGACTAGCCTTGCTTTCCGTTTGGAAACCTCCTTTCTTGCTGCCGTGAAGCTCCCTGAAATTCTCTGCTGTTGACAGGCCTCTGGCCACTGTAGGCATGGGTCTGGGAAGAAAATGAGTTTTCCCTGGGTACACACGGAGCTATATAGGCCAGGGTGGGGCTCACCTTGCCATGCTCTAGAGCTAAAGGGAATCTCCACGTGAGTCCTTGCCTCGAGGTAAGGCCCTGAGTAGCCCTGCAGAAAGGGAGGCATGCAGCTCTTTCCATGAGCTCTTAGTGGAGGTCTGTTTTATTTTAAAGGAAGTACCCTTTTCCGGACTCCTACGCCCTCTGGGTGAGCATCATTTTTATTCCAAGATCACTGACTCCCTCCGCACCCCTGTGGGCCTGCTGAGCAGCATTGAGTCCCATACGTCCCACGGAGGCCCTCTGTGTCTGCAGAGTCTCGGGCAACACACTGTACGTTACTTCAGGAGAGCTCCGTTTCCAGAGCACTCGAACAGCATCAGAACCACATTTCTAGGCAGTCCAACATGCCCTGGAAGTCTTCGACATTGCCCTCGTCTGAGCTGCCCTGAGAAAACAGTCTGCTTAGAATTTATCAAAGACCTCGTTCCTGAAGTCACTCTATTCAAGGAGAAATACAGCATCTTACCATGCTGTGTCGCTCACAGGGCAAGAAACGTGAGAACTTGCCTCGAGGTAAGGCCATGAAATGCTATGCAGAAGCAGAGGCGTGTAGCAGTTTCCATGAGGCCGTAGTCGCTTATCTTCAGCATTTTAAAGCCAGTACGCTTTTCAGGACACCTAGGTGCCTCGCCTGGAAACCCTATTCCCTGCAAAAACACTGAGTACCCTCAGGCTCCCCTGGCCCTTCTAAGCACTATCCAGGGAAGGAGCTTTCCGACTCACAGTGTGTATGCCGAGTGTAGGGCAACACAGTGCACTCTTATTGGAACATCTTGATTTAGCCAGCATCGCACAGGTTCACGAGCACCGTTAAGCAAGTTCCAACAGGCCGTGGAAGTCGCTCTCATTCCCTAGTTTGAGCTGTACAGAGACAAACAGTAAGCTTCTCCTTCCATTCAGGACCTCCTACCTGAAGTCACCCTGCCTCCTGAAGAAAGACGACCTCGTTTCTATTGCAACTAAAGCACAGTTGTTCCTGTAGCAGGGCAGGCTTTTGAAGAGGCACGGGCCCAGAGGCATAGCTAGGGCTTTCCTTGGTGAGGCCGTTCACTACATTCAGGACACCCTGCCTCGAGAAGTTGATTCGGGGAAACAACCAGTGTGTACTCTGTGTCTCTTTTGCCTTGTTAGAAACCACAGAGATGTATGCTGCCTGTGCCCATGGAAATTGGGGCATGATGGGACTAGCCTTGCTTTCCATTTGGAAAGCTCCATTCTTGCTTTCGTGAAGCTCCCTGAAATTCTCTGCTGTTGACAGGCCCCTGGCCACTGTAGGCTTGGGTCTGGGAAGAAAATGAGTTTTCTCTGTCTACACACGGAGCTTCATTGGCCGCGGTGGGGCGCACCTTGCCATGCTCTAGAGCTAAAGGGAATCTCAACGTGAGTCCTTGCCTCGAGGTAAGGCCCTGAGTAGCCCTACAGAAAAGGAGGCATGCAGCTCTTTCCATTAGCTCTTAGTCGCTGTTCTGGTTTACTTTAAAGGAAGTACCCTTTTCAGGACTCCTAGGCCCCTCGGTTGAGCATCAATTTTGTTCCAAGATCTCTGAATACCTCCACACCCCTGTAGGCCTGCTGAGCAACAACGAGGCCCATTGGTCCCTCGGAGGTCCTCTGTGTCTGCTGAGTCATGGGCAACACACTGCACTCTTTCTTGTGATATCTTGATTCACAGCACTCGCACAGGTTCAAGAGCAACGTTCAAGCAAGTTCCAACATGCCGTGGAAATCGCACTCAATCCCTAGTCTGAGCTGCACAGAGAAAAACACTAGTCTTCTCCTTCCAATCAGGACCTCCTACCTGAAGTCACCCTGCTTCCAGGAGAAAGACGGCTTGCTTTCCTTTTGCAAGTAAAGCACAGTTTTTCCTGTAGCACTGCAGGCTTTTGAAAAGGCAGGGGCCCAGAGGCCTGCCTAGGGCGTTCCTTGGTGAGGCCTCGGGCCCAGTGGCCTGGCTAGGGCGTTCCTGGGTGAGGCCGTTCACTAGATGCAGAACACCCTGCCTCGAGAAGTTGATTCAGGGAAGCAACCAGTGTGTACTCGGTGTCTCTTTTGACTCGTTGAAAACCACAGAGATGTATTCTGCCTGTGTCATCAGAACCACATTTCTAGGCAGTCCAACATGCCCTGGAAGTCTTCGACATTGCCCTCGTCTGAGCTGCCCTGAGAAAACAGTCTGCTTAGAATTTATCAAAGACCTCGTTCCTGAAGTCACTCTATTCAAGGAGAAATACAGCATCTTACCATGCTGTGTCGCTCACAGGGCAAGAAACGTGAGAACTTGCCTCGAGGTAAGGCCATGAAATGCTATGCAGAAGCAGAGGCGTGTAGCAGTTTCCATGAGGCCGTAGTCGCTTATCTTCAGCATTTTAAAGCCAGTACGCTTTTCAGGACACCTAGGTGCCTCGCCTGGAAACCCTATTCCCTGCAAAAACACTGAGTACCCTCAGGCTCCCCTGGCCCTTCTAAGCACTATCCAGGGAAGGAGCTTTCCGACTCACAGTGTGTATGCCGAGTGTAGGGCAACACAGTGCACTCTTATTGGAACATCTTGATTTAGCCAGCATCGCACAGGTTCACGAGCACCGTTAAGCAAGTTCCAACAGGCCGTGGAAGTCGCTCTCATTCCCTAGTTTGAGCTGTACAGAGACAAACAGTAAGCTTCTCCTTCCATTCAGGACCTCCTACCTGAAGTCACCCTGCCTCCTGAAGAAAGACGACCTCGTTTCTATTGCAACTAAAGCACAGTTGTTCCTGTAGCAGGGCAGGCTTTTGAAGAGGCACGGGCCCAGAGGCATAGCTAGGGCTTTCCTTGGTGAGGCCGTTCACTACATTCAGGACACCCTGCCTCGAGAAGTTGATTCAGGGAAACAACCAGTGTGTACTCTGTGTCTCTTTTGCCTTGTTAGAAACCACAGAGATGTATGCTGCCTGTGCCCATGGAAATTGGGGCATGATGGGACTAGCCTTGCTTTCCATTTGGAAAGCTCCATTCTTGCTTTCGTGAAGCTCCCTGAAATTCTCTGCTGTTGACAGGCCCCTGGCCACTGTAGGCTTGGGTCTGGGAAGAAAATGAGTTTTCTCTGTCTACACACGGAGCTTCATTGGCCGCGGTGGGGCGCACCTTGCCATGCTCTAGAGCTAAAGGGAATCTCAACGTGAGTCCTTGCCTCGAGGTAAGGCCCTGAGTAGCCCTACAGAAAAGGAGGCATGCAGCTCTTTCCATTAGCTCTTAGTCGCTGTTCTGGTTTACTTTAAAGGAAGTACCCTTTTCAGGACTCCTAGGCCCCTCGGTTGAGCATCAATTTTGTTCCAAGATCTCTGAATACCTCCACACCCCTGTAGGCCTGCTGAGCAACAACGAGGCCCATTGGTCCCTCGGAGGTCCTCTGTGTCTGCTGAGTCATGGGCAACACACTGCACTCTTTCTTGTGATATCTTGATTCACAGCACTCGCACAGGTTCAAGAGCAACGTTCAAGCAAGTTCCAACATGCCGTGGAAATCGCACTCAATCCCTAGTCTGAGCTGCACAGAGAAAAACACTAGGCTTCTCCTTCCAATCAGGACCTCCTACCTGAAGTCACCCTGCTTCCAGGAGAAAGACGGCTTGCTTTCCTTTTGCAAGTAAAGCACAGTTTTTCCTGTAGCACTGCAGGCTTTTGAAAAGGCAGGGGCCCAGAGGCATGCCTAGGGCGTTCCTTGGTGAGGCCTCGGGCCCAGTGGCCTGGCTAGGGCGTTCCTTGGTGAGGCCGTTCACTAGATGCAGAACACCCTGCCTCGAGAAGTTGATTCAGGGAAGCAACCAGTGTGTACTCGGTGTCTCTTTTGACTCGTTAAAAACCACAGAGATGTATGCTGCCTGTGTCCATGGAAATGGGGGCATGATGGGACTAGCCTTGCTTTCCGTTTGGAAACCTCCTTTCTTGCTGCCGTGAAGCTCCCTGAAATTCTCTGCTGTTGACAGGCCTCTGGCCACTGTAGGCATGGGTCTGGGAAGAAAATGAGTTTTCCCTGGGTACACACGGAGCTATATAGGCCAGGGTGGGGCTCACCTTGCCATGCTCTAGAGCTAAAGGGAATCTCCACGTGAGTCCTTGCCTCGAGGTAAGGCCCTGAGTAGCCCTGCAGAAAGGGAGGCATGCAGCTCTTTCCATGAGCTCTTAGTGGAGGTCTGTTTTATTTTAAAGGAAGTACCCTTTTCCGGACTCCTACGGTCTTCGGGTGAGCATCATTTTTATTCCAAGATCACTGACTCCATCCGCACCCCTGTGGGTCTGCTGAGCAGCATTGAGTCCCATACGTCCCACGGAGGCCCTCTGTGTCTGCAGAGTCTCGGGCAACACACTGTACGTTACTTCAGGAGAGCTCCGTTTCCAGAGCACTCGAACAGCATCAGAACCACATTTCTAGGCAGTCCAACATGCCCTGGAAGTCTTCGACATTGCCCTCGTCTGAGCTGCCCTGAGAAAACAGTCTGCTTAGAATTTATCAAAGACCTCGTTCCTGAAGTCACTCTATTCAAGGAGAAATACAGCATCTTACCATGCTGTGTCGCTCACAGGGCAAGAAACGTGAGAACTTGCCTCGAG
The DNA here is from genome assembly GCF_965194825.1 of Balaenoptera physalus. Taxonomy (NCBI): domain Eukaryota; kingdom Metazoa; phylum Chordata; class Mammalia; order Artiodactyla; family Balaenopteridae; genus Balaenoptera; species Balaenoptera physalus. The sequence continues at coordinate 472,623 of NW_028126148.1, forward strand.
GTAAGGCCATGAAATGCTATGCAGAAGCAGAGGCGTGTAGCAGTTTCCATGAGGCCGTAGTCGCTTATCTTCAGCATTTTAAAGCCAGTACGCTTTTCAGGACACCTAGGTGCCTCGCCTGGAAACCCTATTCCCTGCAAAAACACTGAGTACCCTCAGGCTCCCCTGGCCCTTCTAAGCACTATCCAGGGAAGGAGCTTTCCGACTCACAGTGTGTATGCCGAGTGTAGGGCAACACAGTGCACTCTTATTGGAACATCTTGATTTAGCCAGCATCGCACAGGTTCACGAGCACCGTTAAGCAAGTTCCAACAGGCCGTGGAAGTCGCTCTCATTCCCTAGTTTGAGCTGTACAGAGACAAACAGTAAGCTTCTCCTTCCATTCAGGACCTCCTACCTGAAGTCACCCTGCCTCCTGAAGAAAGACGACCTCGTTTCTATTGCAACTAAAGCACAGTTGTTCCTGTAGCAGGGCAGGCTTTTGAAGAGGCACGGGCCCAGAGGCATAGCTAGGGCTTTCCTTGGTGAGGCCGTTCACTACATTCAGGACACCCTGCCTCGAGAAGTTGATTCGGGGAAACAACCAGTGTGTACTCTGTGTCTCTTTTGCCTTGTTAGAAACCACAGAGATGTATGCTGCCTGTGCCCATGGAAATTGGGGCATGATGGGACTAGCCTTGCTTTCCATTTGGAAAGCTCCATTCTTGCTTTCGTGAAGCTCCCTGAAATTCTCTGCTGTTGACAGTCCCCTGGCCACTGTAGGCTTGGGTCTGGGAAGAAAATGAGTTTTCTCTGTCTACACACGGAGCTTCATTGGCCGCGGTGGGGCGCACCTTGCCATGCTCTAGAGCTAAAGGGAATCTCAACGTGAGTCCTTGCCTCGAGGTAAGGCCCTGAGTAGCCCTACAGAAAAGGAGGCATGCAGCTCTTTCCATTAGCTCTTAGTCGCTGTTCTGGTTTACTTTAAAGGAAGTACCCTTTTCAGGACTCCTAGGCCCCTCGGTTGAGCATCAATTTTGTTCCAAGATCTCTGAGTACCTCCACACCCCTGTAGGCCTGCTGAGCAACAACGAGGCCCATTGGTCCCTCGGAGGTCCTCTGTGTCTGCTGAGTCATGGGCAACACACTGCACTCTTTCTTGTGATATCTTGATTCACAGCACTCGCACAGGTTCAAGAGCAACGTTCAAGCAAGTTCCAACATGCCGTGGAAATCGCACTCAATCCCTAGTCTGAGCTGCACAGAGAAAAACACTAGGCTTCTCCTTCCAATCAGGACCTCCTACCTGAAGTCACCCTGCTTCCAGGAGAAAGACGGCTTGCTTTCCTTTTGCAAGTAAAGCACAGTTTTTCCTGTAGCACTGCAGGCTTTTGAAAAGGCAGGGGCCCAGAGGCCTGCCTAGGGCGTTCCTTGGTGAGGCCTCGGGCCCAGTGGCCTGGCTAGGGCGTTCCTTGGTGAGGCCGTTCACTAGATGCAGAACACCCTGCCTCGAGAAGTTGATTCAGGGAAGCAACCAGTGTGTACTCGGTGTCTCTTTTGACTCGTTAAAAACCACAGAGATGTATGCTGCCTGTGTCCATGGAAATGGGGGCATGATGGGACTAGCCTTGCTTTCCGTTTGGAAACCTCCTTTCTTGCTGCCGTGAAGCTCCCTGAAATTCTCTGCTGTTGACAGGCCTCTGGCCACTGTAGGCATGGGTCTGGGAAGAAAATGAGTTTTCCCTGGGTACACACGGAGCTATATAGGCCAGGGTGGGGCTCACCTTGCCATGCTCTAGGCCTAAAGGGAATCTCCACGTGAGTCCTTGCCTCGAGGTAAGGCCCTGAGTAGCCCTGCAGAAAGGGAGGCATGCAGCTCTTTCCATGAGCTCTTAGTGGAGGTCTGTTTTATTTTAAAGGAAGTACCCTTTTCAGGACTCCTACGGTCTTCGGGTGAGCATCATTTTTATTCCAAGATCACTGACTCCCTCCGCACTCCTGTGGGCCTGCTGAGCAGCATTGAGTCCCATACGTCCCACGGAGGCCCTCTGTGTCTGCAGAGTCTCGGGCAACACACTGTACGTTACTTCAGGAGAGCTCCGTTTCCAGAGCACTCGAACAGCATCAGAACCACATTTCTAGGCAGTCCAACATGCCCTGGAAGTCTTCGACATTGCCCTCGTCTGAGCTGCCCTGAGAAAACAGTCTGCTTAGAATTTATCAAAGACCTCGTTCCTGAAGTCACTCTATTCAAGGAGAAATACAGCATCTTACCATGCTGTGTCGCTCACAGGGCAAGAAACGTGAGAACTTGCCTCGAGGTAAGGCCGTGAAATGCTATGCAGAAGCAGAGGCGTGTAGCAGTTTCCATGAGGCCGTAGTCGCTTATCTTCAGCATTTTAAAGCCAGTACGCTTTTCAGGACACCTAGGTGCCTCGCCTGGAAACCCTATTCCCTGCAAAAACACTGAGTACCCTCAGGCTCCCCTGGCCCTTCTAAGCACTATCCAGGGAAGGAGCTTTCCGACTCACAGTGTGTATGCCGAGTGTAGGGCAACACAGTGCACTCTTATTGGAACATCTTGATTTAGCCAGCATCGCACAGGTTCACGAGCACCGTTAAGCAAGTTCCAACAGGCCGTGGAAGTCGCTCTCATTCCCTAGTTTGAGCTGTACAGAGACAAACAGTAAGCTTCTCCTTCCATTCAGGACCTCCTACCTGAAGTCACCCTGCCTCCTGAAGAAAGACGACCTCGTTTCTATTGCAACTAAAGCACAGTTGTTCCTGTAGCAGGGCAGGCTTTTGAAGAGGCACGGGCCCAGAGGCATAGCTAGGGCTTTCCTTGGTGAGGCCGTTCACTACATTCAGGACACCCTGCCTCGAGAAGTTGATTCGGGGAAACAACCAGTGTGTACTCTGTGTCTCTTTTGCCTTGTTAGAAACCACAGAGATGTATGCTGCCTGTGCCCATGGAAATTGGGGCATGATGGGACTAGCCTTGCTTTCCATTTGGAAAGCTCCATTCTTGCTTTCGTGAAGCTCCCTGAAATTCTCTGCTGTTGACAGACCCCTGGCCACTGTAGGCTTGGGTCTGGGAAGAAAATGAGTTTTCTCTGTCTACACACGGAGCTTCATTGGCCGCGGTGGGGCGCACCTTGCCATGCTCTAGAGCTAAAGGGAATCTCAACGTGAGTCCTTGCCTCGAGGTAAGGCCCTGAGTAGCCCTACAGAAAAGGAGGCATGCAGCTCTTTCCATTAGCTCTTAGTCGCTGTTCTGGTTTACTTTAAAGGAAGTACCCTTTTCAGGACTCCTAGGCCCCTCGGTTGAGCATCAATTTTGTTCCAAGATCTCTGAGTACCTCCACACCCCTGTAGGCCTGCTGAGCAACAACGAGGCCCATTGGTCCCTCGGAGGTCCTCTGTGTCTGCTGAGTCATGGGCAACACACTGCACTCTTTCTTGTGATATCTTGATTCACAGCACTCGCACAGGTTCAAGAGCAACGTTCAAGCAAGTTCCAACATGCCGTGGAAATCGCACTCAATCCCTAGTCTGAGCTGCACAGAGAAAAACACTAGGCTTCTCCTTCCAATCAGGACCTCCTACCTGAAGTCACCCTGCTTCCAGGAGAAAGACGGCTTGCTTTCCTTTTGCAAGTAAAGCACAGTTTTTCCTGTAGCACTGCAGGCTTTTGAAAAGGCAGGGGCCCAGAGGCCTGCCTAGGGCGTTCCTTGGTGAGGCCTCGGGCCCAGTGGCCTGGCTAGGGCGTTCCTTGGTGAGGCCGTTCACTAGATGCAGAACACCCTGCCTCGAGAAGTTGATTCAGGGAAGCAACCAGTGTGTACTCGGTGTCTCTTTTGACTCGTTAAAAACCACAGAGATGTATGCTGCCTGTGTCCATGGAAATGGGGGCATGATGGGACTAGCCTTGCTTTCCGTTTGGAAACCTCCTTTCTTGCTGCCGTGAAGCTCCCTGAAATTCTCTGCTGTTGACAGGCCTCTGGCCACTGTAGGCATGGGTCTGGGAAGAAAATGAGTTTTCCCTGGGTACACACGGAGCTATATAGGCCAGGGTGGGGCTCACCTTGCCATGCTCTAGGCCTAAAGGGAATCTCCACGTGAGTCCTTGCCTCGAGGTAAGGCCCTGAGTAGCCCTGCAGAAAGGGAGGCATGCAGCTCTTTCCATGAGCTCTTAGTGGAGGTCTGTTTTATTTTAAAGGAAGTACCCTTTTCAGGACTCCTACGGTCTTCGGGTGAGCATCATTTTTATTCCAAGATCACTGACTCCCTCCGCACCCCTGTGGGCCTGCTGAGCAGCATTGAGTCCCATACGTCCCACGGAGGCCCTCTGTGTCTGCAGAGTCTCGGGCAACACACTGTACGTTACTTCAGGAGAGCTCCGTTTCCAGAGCACTCGAACAGCATCAGAACCACATTTCTAGGCAGTCCAACATGCCCTGGAAGTCTTCGACATTGCCCTCGTCTGAGCTGCCCTGAGAAAACAGTCTGCTTAGAATTTATCAAAGACCTCGTTCCTGAAGTCACTCTATTCAAGGAGAAATACAGCATCTTACCATGCTGTGTCGCTCACAGGGCAAGAAACGTGAGAACTTGCCTCGAGGTAAGGCCATGAAATGCTATGCAGAAGCAGAGGCGTGTAGCAGTTTCCATGAGGCCGTAGTCGCTTATCTTCAGCATTTTAAAGCCAGTACGCTTTTCAGGACACCTAGGTGCCTCGCCTGGAAACCCTATTCCCTGCAAAAACACTGAGTACCCTCAGGCTCCCCTGGCCCTTCTAAGCACTATCCAGGGAAGGAGCTTTCCGACTCACAGTGTGTATGCCGAGTGTAGGGCAACACAGTGCACTCTTATTGGAACATCTTGATTTAGCCAGCATCGCACAGGTTCACGAGCACCGTTAAGCAAGTTCCAACAGGCCGTGGAAGTCGCTCTCATTCCCTAGTTTGAGCTGTACAGAGACAAACAGTAAGCTTCTCCTTCCATTCAGGACCTCCTACCTGAAGTCACCCTGCCTCCTGAAGAAAGACGACCTCGTTTCTATTGCAACTAAAGCACAGTTGTTCCTGTAGCAGGGCAGGCTTTTGAAGAGGCACGGGCCCAGAGGCATAGCTAGGGCTTTCCTTGGTGAGGCCGTTCACTACATTCAGGACACCCTGCCTCGAGAAGTTGATTCGGGGAAACAACCAGTGTGTACTCTGTGTCTCTTTTGCCTTGTTAGAAACCACAGAGATGTATGCTGCCTGTGCCCATGGAAATTGGGGCATGATGGGACTAGCCTTGCTTTCCATTTGGAAAGCTCCATTCTTGCTTTCGTGAAGCTCCCTGAAATTCTCTGCTGTTGACAGACCCCTGGCCACTGTAGGCTTGGGTCTGGGAAGAAAATGAGTTTTCTCTGTCTACACACGGAGCTTCATTGGCCGCGGTGGGGCGCACCTTGCCATGCTCTAGAGCTAAAGGGAATCTCAACGTGAGTCCTTGCCTCGAGGTAAGGCCCTGAGTAGCCCTACAGAAAAGGAGGCATGCAGCTCTTTCCATTAGCTCTTAGTCGCTGTTCTGGTTTACTTTAAAGGAAGTACCCTTTTCAGGACTCCTAGGCCCCTCGGTTGAGCATCAATTTTGTTCCAAGATCTCTGAGTACCTCCACACCCCTGTAGGCCTGCTGAGCAACAACGAGGCCCATTGGTCCCTCGGAGGTCCTCTGTGTCTGCTGAGTCATGGGCAACACACTGCACTCTTTCTTGTGATATCTTGATTCACAGCACTCGCACAGGTTCAAGAGCAACGTTCAAGCAAGTTCCAACATGCCGTGGAAATCGCACTCAATCCCTAGTCTGAGCTGCACAGAGAAAAACACTAGGCTTCTCCTTCCAATCAGGACCTCCTACCTGAAGTCACCCTGCTTCCAGGAGAAAGACGGCTTGCTTTCCTTTTGCAAGTAAAGCACAGTTTTTCCTGTAGCACTGCAGGCTTTTGAAAAGGCAGGGGCCCAGAGGCCTGCCTAGGGCGTTCCTTGGTGAGGCCTCGGGCCCAGTGGCCTGGCTAGGGCGTTCCTTGGTGAGGCCGTTCACTAGATGCAGAACACCCTGCCTCGAGAAGTTGATTCAGGGAAGCAACCAGTGTGTACTCGGTGTCTCTTTTGACTCGTTAAAAACCACAGAGATGTATGCTGCCTGTGTCCATGGAAATGGGGGCATGATGGGACTAGCCTTGCTTTCCGTTTGGAAACCTCCTTTCTTGCTGCCGTGAAGCTCCCTGAAATTCTCTGCTGTTGACAGGCCTCTGGCCACTGTAGGCATGGGTCTGGGAAGAAAATGAGTTTTCCCTGGGTACACACGGAGCTATATAGGCCAGGGTGGGGCTCACCTTGCCATGCTCTAGGCCTAAAGGGAATCTCCACGTGAGTCCTTGCCTCGAGGTAAGGCCCTGAGTAGCCCTGCAGAAAGGGAGGCATGCAGCTCTTTCCATGAGCTCTTAGTGGAGGTCTGTTTTATTTTAAAGGAAGTACCCTTTTCAGGACTCCTACGGTCTTCGGGTGAGCATCATTTTTATTCCAAGATCACTGACTCCCTCCGCACCCCTGTGGGCCTGCTGAGCAGCATTGAGTCCCATACGTCCCACGGAGGCCCTCTGTGTCTGCAGAGTCTCGGGCAACACACTGTACGTTACTTCAGGAGAGCTCCGTTTCCAGAGCACTCGAACAGCATCAGAACCACATTTCTAGGCAGTCCAACATGCCCTGGAAGTCTTCGACATTGCCCTCGTCTGAGCTGCCCTGAGAAAACAGTCTGCTTAGAATTTATCAAAGACCTCGTTCCTGAAGTCACTCTATTCAAGGAGAAATACAGCATCTTACCATGCTGTGTCGCTCACAGGGCAAGAAACGTGAGAACTTGCCTCGAGGTAAGGCCATGAAATGCTATGCAGAAGCAGAGGCGTGTAGCAGTTTCCATGAGGCCGTAGTCGCTTATCTTCAGCATTTTAAAGCCAGTACGCTTTTCAGGACACCTAGGTGCCTCGCCTGGAAACCCTATTCCCTGCAAAAACACTGAGTACCCTCAGGCTCCCCTGGCCCTTCTAAGCACTATCCAGGGAAGGAGCTTTCCGACTCACAGTGTGTATGCCGAGTGTAGGGCAACACAGTGCACTCTTATTGGAACATCTTGATTTAGCCAGCATCGCACAGGTTCACGAGCACCGTTAAGCAAGTTCCAACAGGCCGTGGAAGTCGCTCTCATTCCCTAGTTTGAGCTGTACAGAGACAAACAGTAAGCTTCTCCTTCCATTCAGGACCTCCTACCTGAAGTCACCCTGCCTCCTGAAGAAAGACGACCTCGTTTCTATTGCAACTAAAGCACAGTTGTTCCTGTAGCAGGGCAGGCTTTTGAAGAGGCACGGGCCCAGAGGCATAGCTAGGGCTTTCCTTGGTGAGGCCGTTCACTACATTCAGGACACCCTGCCTCGAGAAGTTGATTCAGGGAAGCAACCAGTGTGTACTCGGTGTCTCTTTTGACTCGTTAAAAACCACAGAGATGTATGCTGCCTGTGTCCATGGAAATGGGGGCATGATGGGACTAGCCTTGCTTTCCGTTTGGAAACCTCCTTTCTTGCTGCCGTGAAGCTCCCTGAAATTCTCTGCTGTTGACAGGCCTCTGGCCACTGTAGGCATGGGTCTGGGAAGAAAATGAGTTTTCCCTGGGTACACACGGAGCTATATAGGCCAGGGTGGGGCTCACCTTGCCATGCTCTAGAGCTAAAGGGAATCTCAACGTGAGTCCTTGCCTCGAGGTAAGGCCCTGAGTAGCCCTGCAGAAAGGGAGGCATGCAGCTCTTTCCATGAGCTCTTAGTGGAGGTATGTTTTATTTTAAAGGAAGTACTCTTTTCCGGACTCCTACGCCCTCTGGGTGAGCATCATTTTTATTCCAAGATCACTGACTCCCTCCGCACCCCTGTGGGCCTGCTGAGCAGCATTGAGTCCCATACGTCCCACGGAGGCCCTCTGTGTCTGCAGAGTCTCGGGCAACACACTGTACGTTACTTCAGGAGAGCTCCGTTTCCAGAGCACTCGAACAGCATCAGAACCACATTTCTAGGCAGTCCAACATGCCCTGGAAGTCTTCGACATTGCCCTCGTCTGAGCTGCCCTGAGAAAACAGTCTGCTTAGAATTTATCAAAGACCTCGTTCCTGAAGTCACTCTATTCAAGGAGAAATACAGCATCTTACCATGCTGTGTCGCTCACAGGGCAAGAAACGTGAGAACTTGCCTTGAGGTAAGGCCATGAAATGCTATGCAGAAGCAGAGGCGTGTAGCAGTTTCCATGAGGCCGTAGTCGCTTATCTTCAGCATTTTAAAGCCAGTACGCTTTTCAGGACACCTAGGTGCCTCGCCTGGAAACCCTATTCCCTGCAAAAACACTGAGTACCCTCAGGCTCCCCTGGCCCTTCTAAGCACTATCCAGGGAAGGAGCTTTCCGACTCACAGTGTGTATGCCGAGTGTAGGGCAACACAGTGCACTCTTATTGGAACATCTTGATTTAGCCAGCATCGCACAGGTTCACGAGCACCGTTAAGCAAGTTCCAACAGGCCGTGGAAGTCGCTCTCATTCCCTAGTTTGAGCTGTACAGAGACAAACAGTAAGCTTCTCCTTCCATTCAGGACCTCCTACCTGAAGTCACCCTGCCTCCTGAAGAAAGACGACCTCGTTTCTATTGCAACTAAAGCACAGTTGTTCCTGTAGCAGGGCAGGCTTTTGAAGAGGCACGGGCCCAGAGGCATAGCTAGGGCTTTCCTTGGTGAGGCCGTTCACTACATTCAGGACACCCTGCCTCGAGAAGTTGATTCAGGGAAACAACCAGTGTGTACTCTGTGTCTCTTTTGCCTTGTTAGAAACCACAGAGATGTATGCTGCCTGTGCCCATGGAAATTGGGGCATGATGGGACTAGCCTTGCTTTCCATTTGGAAAGCTCCATTCTTGCTTTCGTGAAGCTCCCTGAAATTCTCTGCTGTTGACAGGCCCCTGGCCACTGTAGGCTTGGGTCTGGGAAGAAAATGAGTTTTCTCTGTCTACACACGGAGCTTCATTGGCCGCGGTGGGGCACACCTTGCCATGCTCTAGAGCTAAAGGGAATCTCAACGTGAGTCCTTGCCTCGAGGTAAGGCCCTGAGTAGCCCTACAGAAAAGGAGGCATGCAGCTCTTTCCATTAGCTCTTAGTCGCTGTTCTGGTTTACTTTAAAGGAAGTACCCTTTTCAGGACTCCTAGGCCCCTCGGTTGAGCATCAATTTTGTTCCAAGATCTCTGAATACCTCCACACCCCTGTAGGCTTGCTGAGCAACAACGAGGCCCATTGGTCCCTCGGAGGTCCTCTGTGTCTGCTGAGTCATGGGCAACACATTGCACTCTTTCTTGTGATATCTTGATTCACAGCACTCGCACAGGTTCAAGAGCAACGTTCAAGCAAGTTCCAACATGCCGTGGAAATCGCACTCAATCCCTAGTCTGAGCTGCACAGAGAAAAACACTAGGCTTCTCCTTCCAATCAGGACCTCCTACCTGAAGTCACCCTGCTTCCAGGAGAAAGACGGCTTGCTTTCCTTTTGCAAGTAAAGCACAGTTTTTCCTGTAGCACTGCAGGCTTTTGAAAAGGCAGGGGCCCAGAGGCCTGCCTAGGGCGTTCCTTGGTGAGGCCTCGGGCCCAGTGGCCTGGCTAGGGCGTTCCTTGGTGAGGCCGTTCACTAGATGCAGAACACCCTGCCTCGAGAAGTTGATTCAGGGAAGCAACCAGTGTGTACTCGGTGTCTCTTTTGACTCGTTAAAAACCACAGAGATGTATGCTGCCTGTGTCCATGGAAATGGGGGCATGATGGGACTAGCCTTGCTTTCCGTTTGGAAACCTCCTTTCTTGCTGCCGTGAAGCTCCCTGAAATTCTCTGCTGTTGACAGGCCTCTGGCCACTGTAGGCATGGGTCTGGGAAGAAAATGAGTTTTCCCTGGGTACACACGGAGCTATATAGGCCAGGGTGGGGCTCACCTTGCCATGCTCTAGAGCTAAAGGGAATCTCCACGTGAGTCCTTGCCTCGAGGTAAGGCCCTGAGTAGCCCTGCAGAAAGGGAGGCATGCAGCTCTTTCCATGAGCTCTTAGTGGAGGTCTGTTTTATTTTAAAGGAAGTACCCTTTTCAGGACTCCTACGGTCTTCGGGTGAGCATCATTTTTATTCCAAGATCACTGACTCCCTCCGCACCCCTGTCGGTCTGCTGAGCAGCATTGAGTCCCATACGTCCCACGGAGGCCCTCTGTGTCTGCAGAGTCTCGGGCAACACACTGTACGTTACTTCAGGAGAGCTCCGTTTCCAGAGCACTCGAACAGCATCAGAACCACATTTCTAGGCAGTCCAACATGCCCTGGAAGTCTTCGACATTGCCCTCGTCTGAGCTGCCCTGAGAAAACAGTCTGCTTAGAATTTATCAAAGACCTCGTTCCTGAAGTCACTCTATTCAAGGAGAAATACAGCATCTTACCATGCTGTGTCGCTCACAGGGCAAGAAACGTGAGAACTTGCCTCGAGGTACGGCCATGAAATGCTATGCAGAAGCAGAGGCGTGTAGCAGTTTCCATGAGGCCGTAGTCGCTTATCTTCAGCATTTTAAAGCCAGTACGCTTTTCAGGACACCTAGGTGCCTCGCCTGGAAACCCTATTCCCTGCAAAAACACTGAGTACCCTCAGGCTCCCCTGGCCCTTCTAAGCACTATCCAGGGAAGGAGCTTTCCGACTCACAGTGTGTATGCCGAGTGTAGGGCAACACAGTGCACTCTTATTGGAACATCTTGATTTAGCCAGCATCGCACAGGTTCACGAGAACCGTTAAGCAAGTTCCAACAGGCCGTGGAAGTCGCTCTCATTCCCTAGTTTGAGCTGTACAGAGACAAACAGTAAGCTTCTCCTTCCATTCAGGACCTCCTACCTGAAGTCACCCTGCCTCCTGAAGAAAGACGACCTCGTTTCTATTGCAACTAAAGCACAGTTGTTCCTGTAGCAGGGCAGGCTTTTGAAGAGGCACGGGCCCAGAGGCATAGCTAGGGCTTTCCTTGGTGAGGCCGTTCACTACATTCAGGACACCCTGCCTCGAGAAGTTGATTCAGGGAAACAACCAGTGTGTACTCTGTGTCTCTTTTGCCTTGTTAGAAACCACAGAGATGTATGCTGCCTGTGCCCATGGAAATTGGGGCATGATGGGACTAGCCTTGCTTTCCATTTGGAAAGCTCCATTCTTGCTTTCGTGAAGCTCCCTGAAATTCTCTGCTGTTGACAGGCCCCTGGCCACTGTAGGCTTGGGTCTGGGAAGAAAATGAGTTTTCTCTGTCTACACACGGAGCTTCATTGGCCGCGGTGGGGCACACCTTGCCATGCTCTAGAGCTAAAGGGAATCTCAACGTGAGTCCTTGCCTCGAGGTAAGGCCCTGAGTAGCCCTACAGAAAAGGAGGCATGCAGCTCTTTCCATTAGCTCTTAGTCGCTGTTCTGGTTTACTTTAAAGGAAGTACCCTTTTCAGGACTCCTAGGCCCCTCGGTTGAGCATCAATTTTGTTCCAAGATCTCTGAATACCTCCACACCCCTGTAGGCTTGCTGAGCAACAACGAGGCCCATTGGTCCCTCGGAGGTCCTCTGTGTCTGCTGAGTCATGGGCAACACACTGCACTCTTTCTTGTGATATCTTGATTCACAGCACTCGCACAGGTTCAAGAGCAACGTTCAAGCAAGTTCCAACATGCCGTGGAAATCGCACTCAATCCCTAGTCTGAGCTGCACAGAGAAAAACACTAGGCTTCTCCTTCCAATCAGGACCTCCTACCTGAAGTCACCCTGCTTCCAGGAGAAAGACGGCTTGCTTTCCTTTTGCAAGTAAAGCACAGTTTTTCCTGTAGCACTGCAGGCTTTTGAAAAGGCAGGGGCCCAGAGGCCTGCCTAGGGCGTTCCTTGGTGAGGCCTCGGGCCCAGTGGCCTGGCTAGGGCGTTCCTTGGTGAGGCCGTTCACTAGATGCAGAACACCCTGCCTCGAGAAGTTGATTCAGGGAAGCAACCAGTGTGTACTCGGTGTCTCTTTTGACTCGTTAAAAACCACAGAGATGTATGCTGCCTGTGTCCATGGAAATGGGGGCATGATGGGACTAGCCTTGCTTTCCGTTTGGAAACCTCCTTTCTTGCTGCCGTGAAGCTCCCTGAAATTCTCTGCTGTTGACAGGCCTCTGGCCACTGTAGGCATGGGTCTGGGAAGAAAATGAGTTTTCCCTGGGTACACACGGAGCTATATAGGCCAGGGTGGGGCTCACCTTGCCATGCTCTAGAGCTAAAGGGAATCTCCACGTGAGTCCTTGCCTCGAGGTAAGGCCCTGAGTAGCCCTGCAGAAAGGGAGGCATGCAGCTCTTTCCATGAGCTCTTAGTGGAGGTCTGTTTTATTTTAAAGGAAGTACCCTTTTCAGGACTCCTACGGTCTTCGGGTGAGCATCATTTTTATTCCAAGATCACTGACTCCCTCCGCACCCCTGTCGGTCTGCTGAGCAGCATTGAGTCCCATACGTCCCACGGAGGCCCTCTGTGTCTGCAGAGTCTCGGGCAACACACTGTACGTTACTTCAGGAGAGCTCCGTTTCCAGAGCACTCGAACAGCATCAGAACCACATTTCTAGGCAGTCCAACATGCCCTGGAAGTCTTCGACATTGCCCTCGTCTGAGCTGCCCTGAGAAAACAGTCTGCTTAGAATTTATCAAAGACCTCGTTCCTGAAGTCACTCTATTCAAGGAGAAATACAGCATCTTACCATGCTGTGTCGCTCACAGGGCAAGAAACGTGAGAACTTGCCTCGAGGTACGGCCATGAAATGCTATGCAGAAGCAGAGGCGTGTAGCAGTTTCCATGAGGCCGTAGTCGCTTATCTTCAGCATTTTAAAGCCAGTACGCTTTTCAGGACACCTAGGTGCCTCGCCTGGAAACCCTATTCCCTGCAAAAACACTGAGTACCCTCAGGCTCCCCTGGCCCTTCTAAGCACTATCCAGGGAAGGAGCTTTCCGACTCACAGTGTGTATGCCGAGTGTAGGGCAACACAGTGCACTCTTATTGGAACATCTTGATTTAGCCAGCATCGCACAGGTTCACGAGCACCGTTAAGCAAGTTCCAACAGGCCGTGGAAGTCGCTCTCATTCCCTAGTTTGAGCTGTACAGAGACAAACAGTAAGCTTCTCCTTCCATTCAGGACCTCCTACCTGAAGTCACCCTGCCTCCTGAAGAAAGACGACCTCGTTTCTATTGCAACTAAAGCACAGTTGTTCCTGTAGCAGGGCAGGCTTTTGAAGAGGCACGGGCCCAGAGGCATAGCTAGGGCTTTCCTTGGTGAGGCCGTTCACTACATTCAGGACACCCTGCCTCGAGAAGTTGATTCAGGGAAACAACCAGTGTGTACTCTGTGTCTCTTTTGCCTTGTTAGAAACCACAGAGATGTATGCTGCCTGTGCCCATGGAAATTGGGGCATGATGGGACTAGCCTTGCTTTCCATTTGGAAAGCTCCATTCTTGCTTTCGTGAAGCTCCCTGAAATTCTCTGCTGTTGACAGGCCCCTGGCCACTGTAGGCTTGGGTCTGGGAAGAAAATGAGTTTTCTCTGTCTACACACGGAGCTTCATTGGCCGCGGTGGGGCGCACCTTGCCATGCTCTAGAGCTAAAGGGAATCTCAACGTGAGTCCTTGCCTCGAGGTAAGGCCCTGAGTAGCCCTACAGAAAAGGAGGCATGCAGCTCTTTCCATTAGCTCTTAGTCGCTGTTCTGGTTTACTTTAAAGGAAGTACCCTTTTCAGGACTCCTAGGCCCCTCGGTTGAGCATCAATTTTGTTCCAAGATCTCTGAATACCTCCACACCCCTGTAGGCCTGCTGAGCAACAACGAGGCCCATTGGTCCCTCGGAGGTCCTCTGTGTCTGCTGAGTCATGGGCAACACACTGCACTCTTTCTTGTGATATCTTGTTTAACAGCACTCGCACAGGTTCAAGAGCAACGTTCAAGCAAGTTCCAACATGCCGTGGAAATCGCACTCAATCCCTAGTCTGAGCTGCACAGAGAAAAACACTTGGCTTCTCCTTCCAATCAGGACCTCCTACCTGAAGTCACCCTGCTTCCAGGAGAAAGACGGCTTGCTTTCCTTTTGCAAGTAAAGCACAGTTTTTCCTGTAGCACTGCAGGCTTTTGAAAAGGCAGGGGCCCAGAGGCCTGCCTAGGGCGTTCCTTGGTGAGGCCTCGGGCCCAGTGGCCTGGCTAGGGCGTTCCTGGGTGAGGCCGTTCACTAGATGCAGAACACCCTGCCTCGAGAAGTTGATTCAGGGAAGCAACCAGTGTGTACTCGGTGTCTCTTTTGACTCGTTGAAAACCACAGAGATGTATTCTGCCTGTGTCATCAGAACCACATTTCTAGGCAGTCCAACATGCCCTGGAAGTCTTCGACATTGCCCTCGTCTGAGCTGCCCTGAGAAAACAGTCTGCTTAGAATTTATCAAAGACCTCGTTCCTGAAGTCACTCTATTCAAGGAGAAATACAGCATCTTACCATGCTGTGTCGCTCACAGGGCAAGAAACGTGAGAACTTGCCTCGAGGTAAGGCCATGAAATGCTATGCAGAAGCAGAGGCGTGTAGCAGTTTCCATGAGGCCGTAGTCGCTTATCTTCAGCATTTTAAAGCCAGTACGCTTTTCAGGACACCTAGGTGCCTCGCCTGGAAACCCTATTCCCTGCAAAAACACTGAGTACCCTCAGGCTCCCCTGGCCCTTCTAAGCACTATCCAGGGAAGGAGCTTTCCGACTCACAGTGTGTATGCCGAGTGTAGGGCAACACAGTGCACTCTTATTGGAACATCTTGATTAAGCCAGCATCGCACAGGTTCACGAGCACCGTTAAGCAAGTTCCAACAGGCCGTGGAAGTCGCTCTCATTCCCTAGTTTGAGCTGTACAGAGACAAACAGTAAGCTTCTCCTTCCATTCAGGACCTCCTACCTGAAGTCACCCTGCCTCCTGAAGAAAGACGACCTCGTTTCTATTGCAACTAAAGCACAGTTGTTCCTGTAGCAGGGCAGGCTTTTGAAGAGGCACGGGCCCAGAGGCATAGCTAGGGCTTTCCTTGGTGAGGCCGTTCACTACATTCAGGACACCCTGCCTCGAGAAGTTGATTCGGGGAAACAACCAGTGTGTACTCTGTGTCTCTTTTGCCTTGTTAGAAACCACAGAGATGTATGCTGCCTGTGCCCATGGAAATTGGGGCATGATGGGACTAGCCTTGCTTTCCATTTGGAAAGCTCCATTCTTGCTTTCGTGAAGCTCCCTGAAATTCTCTGCTGTTGACAGGCCCCTGGCCACTGTAGGCTTGGGTCTGGGAAGAAAATGAGTTTTCTCTGTCTACACACGGAGCTTCATTGGCCGCGGTGGGGCGCACCTTGCCATGCTCTAGAGCTAAAGGGAATCTCAACGTGAGTCCTTGCCTCGAGGTAAGGCCCTGAGTAGCCCTACAGAAAAGGAGGCATGCAGCTCTTTCCATTAGCTCTTAGTCGCTGTTCTGGTTTACTTTAAAGGAAGTACCCTTTTCAGGACTCCTAGGCCCCTCGGTTGAGCATCAATTTTGTTCCAAGATCTCTGAGTACCTCCACACCCCTGTAGGCCTGCTGAGCAACAACGAGGCCCATTGGTCCCTCGGAGGTCCTCTGTGTCTGCTGAGTCATGGGCAACACACTGCACTCTTTCTTGTGATATCTTGATTCACAGCACTCGCACAGGTTCAAGAGCAACGTTCAAGCAAGTTCCAACATGCCGTGGAAATCGCACTCAATCCCTAGTCTGAGCTGCACAGAGAAAAACACTAGGCTTCTCCTTCCAATCAGGACCTCCTACCTGAAGTCACCCTGCTTCCAGGAGAAAGACGGCTTGCTTTCCTTTTGCAAGTAAAGCACAGTTTTTCCTGTAGCACTGCAGGCTTTTGAAAAGGCAGGGGCCCAGAGGCCTGCCTAGGGCGTTCCTTGGTGAGGCCTCGGGCCCAGTGGCCTGGCTAGGGCGTTCCTTGGTGAGGCCGTTCACTAGATGCAGAACACCCTGCCTCGAGAAGTTGATTCAGGGAAGCAACCAGTGTGTACTCGGTGTCTCTTTTGACTCGTTAAAAACCACAGAGATGTATGCTGCCTGTGTCCATGGAAATGGGGGCATGATGGGACTAGCCTTGCTTTCCGTTTGGAAACCTCCTTTCTTGCTGCCGTGAAGCTCCCTGAAATTCTCTGCTGTTGACAGGCCTCTGGCCACTGTAGGCATGGGTCTGGGAAGAAAATGAGTTTTCCCTGGGTACACACGGAGCTATATAGGCCAGGGTGGGGCTCACCTTGCCATGCTCTAGGCCTAAAGGGAATCTCCACGTGAGTCCTTGCCTCGAGGTAAGGCCCTGAGTAGCCCTGCAGAAAGGGAGGCATGCAGCTCTTTCCATGAGCTCTTAGTGGAGGTCTGTTTTATTTTAAAGGAAGTACCCTTTTCAGGACTCCTACGGTCTTCGGGTGAGCATCATTTTTATTCCAAGATCACTGACTCCCTCCGCACCCCTGTGGGCCTGCTGAGCAGCATTGAGTCCCATACGTCCCACGGAGGCCCTCTGTGTCTGCAGTCTCGGGCAAAACACTGTACGTTACTTCAGGAGAGCTCCGTTTCCAGAGCACTCGAACAGCATCAGAACCACATTTCTAGGCAGTCCAACATGCCCTGGAAGTCTTCGACATTGCCCTCGTCTGAGCTGCCCTGAGAAAACAGTCTGCTAAGAATTTATCAAAGACCTCGTTCCTGAAGTCACTCTATTCAAGGAGAAATACAGCATCTTACCATGCTGTGTCGCTCACAGGGCAAGAAACGTGAGAACTTGCCTCGAGGTAAGGCCATGAAATGCTATGCAGAAGCAGAGGCGTGTAGCAGTTTCCATGAGGCCGTAGTCGCTTATCTTCAGCATTTTAAAGCCAGTACGCTTTTCAGGACACCTAGGTGCCTCGCCTGGAAACCCTATTCCCTGCAAAAACACTGAGTACCCTCAGGCTCCCCTGGCCCTTCTAAGCACTATCCAGGGAAGGAGCTTTCCGACTCACAGTGTGTATGCCGAGTGTAGGGCAACACAGTGCACTCTTATTGGAACATCTTGATTTAGCCAGCATCGCACAGGTTCACGAGCACCGTTAAGCAAGTTCCAACAGGCCGTGGAAGTCGCTCTCATTCCCTAGTTTGAGCTGTACAGAGACAAACAGTAAGCTTCTCCTTCCATTCAGGACCTCCTACCTGAAGTCACCCTGCCTCCTGAAGAAAGACGACCTCGTTTCTATTGCAACTAAAGCACAGTTGTTCCTGTAGCAGGGCAGGCTTTTGAAGAGGCACGGGCCCAGAGGCATAGCTAGGGCTTTCCTTGGTGAGGCCGTTCACTACATTCAGGACACCCTGCCTCGAGAAGTTGATTCAGGGAAGCAACCAGTGTGTACTCGGTGTCTCTTTTGACTCGTTAAAAACCACAGAGATGTATGCTGCCTGTGTCCATGGAAATGGGGGCATGATGGGACTAGCCTTGCTTTCCGTTTGGAAACCTCCTTTCTTGCTGCCGTGAAGCTCCCTGAAATTCTCTGCTGTTGACAGGCCTCTGGCCACTGTAGGCATGGGTCTGGGAAGAAAATGAGTTTTCCCTGGGTACACACGGAGCTATATAGGCCAGGGTGGGTCTCACCTTGCCATGCTCTAGAGCTAAAGGGAATCTCAACGTGAGTCCTTGCCTCGAGGTAAGGCCCTGAGTAGCCCTGCAGAAAGGGAGGCATGCAGCTGTTTCCATGAGCTCTTAGTGGAGGTATGTTTTATTTTAAAGGAAGTACCCTTTTCCGGACTCCTACGCCCTCTGGGTGAGCATCATTTTTATTCCAAGATCACTGACTCCCTCCGCACCCCTGTGGGCCTGCTGAGCAGCATTGAGTCCCATACGTCCCACGGAGGCCCTCTGTGTCTGCAGAGTCTCGGGCAACACACTGTACGTTACTTCAGGAGAGCTCCGTTTCCAGAGCACTCGAACAGCATCAGAACCACATTTCTAGGCAGTCCAACATGCCCTGGAAGTCTTCGACATTGCCCTCGTCTGAGCTGCCCTGAGAAAACAGTCTGCTTAGAATTTATCAAAGACCTCGTTCCTGAAGTCACTCTATTCAAGGAGAAATACAGCATCTTACCATGCTGTGTCGCTCACAGGGCAAGAAACGTGAGAACTTGCCTCGAGGTAAGGCCATGAAATGCTATGCAGAAGCAGAGGCGTGTAGCAGTTTCCATGAGGCCGTAGTCGCTTATCTTCAGCATTTTAAAGCCAGTACGCTTTTCAGGACACCTAGGTGCCTCGCCTGGAAACCCTATTCCCTGCAAAAACACTGAGTACCCTCAGGCTCCCCTGGCCCTTCTAAGCACTATCCAGGGAAGGAGCTTTCCGACTCACAGTGTGTATGCCGAGTGTAGGGCAACACAGTGCACTCTTATTGGAACATCTTGATTTAGCCAGCATCGCACAGGTTCACGAGCACCGTTAAGCAAGTTCCAACAGGCCGTGGAAGTCGCTCTCATTCCCTAGTTTGAGCTGTACAGAGACAAACAGTAAGCTTCTCCTTCCATTCAGGACCTCCTACCTGAAGTCACCCTGCCTCCTGAAGAAAGACGACCTCGTTTCTATTGCAACTAAAGCACAGTTGTTCCTGTAGCAGGGCAGGCTTTTGAAGAGGCACGGGCCCAGAGGCATAGCTAGGGCTTTCCTTGGTGAGGCCGTTCACTACATTCAGGACACCCTGCCTCGAGAAGTTGATTCAGGGAAACAACCAGTGTGTACTCTGTGTCTCTTTTGCCTTGTTAGAAACCACAGAGATGTATGCTGCCTGTGCCCATGGAAATTGGGGCATGATGGGACTAGCCTTGCTTTCCATTTGGAAAGCTCCATTCTTGCTTTCGTGAAGCTCCCTGAAACTCTCTGCTGTTGACAGGCCCCTGGCCACTGTAGGCTTGGGTCTGGGAAGAAAATGAGTTTTCTCTGTCTACACACGGAGCTTCATTGGCCGCGGTGGGGCGCACCTTGCCATGCTCTAGAGCTAAAGGGAATCTCAACGTGAGTCCTTGCCTCGAGGTAAGGCCCTGAGTAGCCCTACAGAAAAGGAGGCATGCAGCTCTTTCCATTAGCTCTTAGTCGCTGTTCTGGTTTACTTTAAAGGAAGTACCCTTTTCAGGACTCCTAGGCCCCTCGGTTGAGCATCAATTTTGTTCCAAGATCTCTGAATACCTCCACACCCCTGTAGGCCTGCTGAGCAACAACGAGGCCCATTGGTCCCTCGGAGGTCCTCTGTGTCTGCTGAGTCATGGGCAACACACTGCACTCTTTCTTGTGATAACTTGATTCACAGCACTCGCACAGGTTCAAGAGCAACGTTCAAGCAAGTTCCAACATGCCGTGGAAATCGCACTCAATCCCTAGTCTGAGCTGCACAGAGAAAAACACTAGGCTTCTCCTTCCAATCAGGACCTCCTACCTGAAGTCACCCTGCTTCCAGGAGAAAGACGGCTTGCTTTCCTTTTGCAAGTAAAGCACAGTTTTTCCTGTAGCACTGCAGGCTTTTGAAAAGGCAGGGGCCCAGAGGCATGCCTAGGGCGTTCCTTGGTGAGGCCTCGGGCCCAGTGGCCTGGCTAGGGCGTTCCTTGGTGAGGCCGTTCACTAGATGCAGAACACCCTGCCTCGAGAAGTTGATTCAGGGAAGCAACCAGTGTGTACTCGGTGTCTCTTTTGACTCGTTAAAAACCACAGAGATGTATGCTGCCTGTGTCCATGGAAATGGGGGCATGATGGGACTAGCCTTGCTTTCCGTTTGGAAACCTCCTTTCTTGCTGCCGTGAAGCTCCCTGAAATTCTCTGCTGTTGACAGGCCTCTGGCCACTGTAGGCATGGGTCTGGGAAGAAAATGAGTTTTCCCTGGGTACACACGGAGCTATATAGGCCAGGGTGGGGCTCACCTTGCCATGCTCTAGAGCTAAAGGGAATCTCCACGTGAGTCCTTGCCTCGAGGTAAGGCCCTGAGTAGCCCTGCAGAAAGGGAGGCATGCAGCTCTTTCCATGAGCTCTTAGTGGAGGTCTGTTTTATTTTAAAGGAAGTACCCTTTTCCGGACTCCTACGGTCTTCGGGTGAGCATCATTTTTATTCCAAGATCACTGACTCCCTCCGCACCCCTGTGGGTCTGCTGAGCAGCATTGAGTCCCATACGTCCCACGGAGGCCCTCTGTGTCTGCAGAGTCTCGGGCAACACACTGTACGTTACTTCAGGAGAGCTCCGTTTCCAGAGCACTCGAACAGCATCAGAACCACATTTCTAGGCAGTCCAACATGCCCTGGAAGTCTTCGACATTGCCCTCGTCTGAGCTGCCCTGAGAAAACAGTCTGCTTAGAATTTATCAAAGACCTCGTTCCTGAAGTCACTCTATTCAAGGAGAAATACAGCATCTTACCATGCTGTGTCGCTCACAGGGCAAGAAACGTGAGAACTTGCCTCGAGGTAAGGCCATGAAATGCTATGCAGAAGCAGAGGCGTGTAGCAGTTTCCATGAGGCCGTAGTCGCTTATCTTCAGCATTTTAAAGCCAGTACGCTTTTCAGGACACCTAGGTGCCTCGCCTGGAAACCCTATTCCCTGCAAAAACACTGAGTACCCTCAGGCTCCCCTGGCCCTTCTAAGCACTATCCAGGGAAGGAGCTTTCCGACTCACAGTGTGTATGCCGAGTGTAGGGCAACACAGTGCACTCTTATTGGAACATCTTGATTTAGCCAGCATCGCACAGGTTCACGAGCACCGTTAAGCAAGTTCCAACAGGCCGTGGAAGTCGCTCTCATTCCCTAGTTTGAGCTGTACAGAGACAAACAGTAAGCTTCTCCTTCCATTCAGGACCTCCTACCTGAAGTCACCCTGCCTCCTGAAGAAAGACGACCTCGTTTCTATTGCAACTAAAGCACAGTTGTTCCTGTAGCAGGGCAGGCTTTTGAAGAGGCACGGGCCCAGAGGCATAGCTAGGGCTTTCCTTGGTGAGGCCGTTCACTACATTCAGGACACCCTGCCTCGAGAAGTTGATTCAGGGAAACAACCAGTGTGTACTCTGTGTCTCTTTTGCCTTGTTAGAAACCACAGAGATGTATGCTGCCTGTGCCCATGGAAATTGGGGCATGATGGGACTAGCCTTGCTTTCCATTTGGAAAGCTCCATTCTTGCTTTCGTGAAGCTCCCTGAAATTCTCTGCTGTTGACAGGCCCCTGGCCACTGTAGGCTTGGGTCTGGGAAGAAAATGAGTTTTCTCTGTCTACACACGGAGCTTCATTGGCCGCGGTGGGGCGCACCTTGCCATGCTCTAGAGCTAAAGGGAATCTCAACGTGAGTCCTTGCCTCGAGGTAAGGCCCTGAGTAGCCCTACAGAAAAGGAGGCATGCAGCTCTTTCCATTAGCTCTTAGTCGCTGTTCTGGTTTACTTTAAAGGAAGTACCCTTTTCAGGACTCCTAGGCCCCTCGGTTGAGCATCAATTTTGTTCCAAGATCTCTGAATACCTCCACACCCCTGTAGGCCTGCTGAGCAACAACGAGGCCCATTGGTCCCTCGGAGGTCCTCTGTGTCTGCTGAGTCATGGGCAACACACTGCACTCTTTCTTGTGATATCTTGATTCACAGCACTCGCACAGGTTCAAGAGCAACGTTCAAGCAAGTTCCAACATGCCGTGGAAATCGCACTCAATCCCTAGTCTGAGCTGCACAGAGAAAAACACTAGGCTTCTCCTTCCAATCAGGACCTCCTACCTGAAGTCACCCTGCTTCCAGGAGAAAGACGGCTTGCTTTCCTTTTGCAAGTAAAGCACAGTTTTTCCTGTAGCACTGCAGGCTTTTGAAAAGGCAGGGGCCCAGAGGCATGCCTAGGGCGTTCCTTGGTGAGGCCTCGGGCCCAGTGGCCTGGCTAGGGCGTTCCTTGGTGAGGCCGTTCACTAGATGCAGAACACCCTGCCTCGAGAAGTTGATTCAGGGAAGCAACCAGTGTGTACTCGGTGTCTCTTTTGACTCGTTAAAAACCACAGAGATGTATGCTGCCTGTGTCCATGGAAATGGGGGCATGATGGGACTAGCCTTGCTTTCCGTTTGGAAACCTCCTTTCTTGCTGCCGTGAAGCTCCCTGAAATTCTCTGCTGTTGACAGGCCTCTGGCCACTGTAGGCATGGGTCTGGGAAGAAAATGAGTTTTCCCTGGGTACACACGGAGCTATATAGGCCAGGGTGGGGCTCACCTTGCCATGCTCTAGAGCTAAAGGGAATCTCCACGTGAGTCCTTGCCTCGAGGTAAGGCCCTGAGTAGCCCTGCAGAAAGGGAGGCATGCAGCTCTTTCCATGAGCTCTTAGTGGAGGTCTGTTTTATTTTAAAGGAAGTACCCTTTTCAGGACTCCTACGGTCTTCGGGTGAGCATCATTTTTATTCCAAGATCACTGACTCCCTCCGCACCCCTGTGGGTCTGCTGAGCAGCATTGAGTCCCATACGTCCCACGGAGGCCCTCTGTGTCTGCAGAGTCTCGGGCAACACACTGTACGTTACTTCAGGAGAGCTCCGTTTCCAGAGCACTCGAACAGCATCAGAACCACATTTCTAGGCAGTCCAACATGCCCTGGAAGTCTTCGACATTGCCCTCGTCTGAGCTGCCCTGAGAAAACAGTCTGCTTAGAATTTATCAAAGACCTCGTTCCTGAAGTCACTCTATTCAAGGAGAAATACAGCATCTTACCATGCTGTGTCGCTCACAGGGCAAGAAACGTGAGAACTTGCCTCGAGGTAAGGCCATGAAATGCTATGCAGAAGCAGAGGCGTGTAGCAGTTTCCATGAGGCCGTAGTCGCTTATCTTCAGCATTTTAAAGCCAGTACGCTTTTCAGGACACCTAGGTGCCTCGCCTGGAAACCCTATTCCCTGCAAAAACACTGAGTACCCTCAGGCTCCCCTGGCCCTTCTAAGCACTATCCAGGGAAGGAGCTTTCCGACTCACAGTGTGTATGCCGAGTGTAGGGCAACACAGTGCACTCTTATTGGAACATCTTGATTAAGCCAGCATCGCACAGGTTCACGAGCACCGTTAAGCAAGTTCCAACAGGCCGTGGAAGTCGCTCTCATTCCCTAGTTTGAGCTGTACAGAGACAAACAGTAAGCTTCTCCTTCCATTCAGGACCTCCTACCTGAAGTCACCCTGCCTCCTGAAGAAAGACGACCTCGTTTCTATTGCAACTAAAGCACAGTTGTTCCTGTAGCAGGGCAGGCTTTTGAAGAGGCACGGGCCCAGAGGCATAGCTAGGGCTTTCCTTGGTGAGGCCGTTCACTACATTCAGGACACCCTGCCTCGAGAAGTTGATTCGGGGAAACAACCAGTGTGTACTCTGTGTCTCTTTTGCCTTGTTAGAAACCACAGAGATGTATGCTGCCTGTGCCCATGGAAATTGGGGCATGATGGGACTAGCCTTGCTTTCCATTTGGAAAGCTCCATTCTTGCTTTCGTGAAGCTCCCTGAAATTCTCTGCTGTTGACAGGCCCCTGGCCACTGTAGGCTTGGGTCTGGGAAGAAAATGAGTTTTCTCTGTCTACACACGGAGCTTCATTGGCCGCGGTGGGGCGCACCTTGCCATGCTCTAGAGCTAAAGGGAATCTCAACGTGAGTCCTTGCCTCGAGGTAAGGCCCTGAGTAGCCCTACAGAAAAGGAGGCATGCAGCTCTTTCCATTAGCTCTTAGTCGCTGTTCTGGTTTACTTTAAAGGAAGTACCCTTTTCAGGACTCCTAGGCCCCTCGGTTGAGCATCAATTTTGTTCCAAGATCTCTGAATACCTCCACACCCCTGTAGGCCTGCTGAGCAACAACGAGGCCCATTGGTCCCTCGGAGGTCCTCTGTGTCTGCTGAGTCATGGGCAACACACTGCACTCTTTCTTGTGATATCTTGATTCACAGCACTCGCACAGGTTCAAGAGCAACGTTCAAGCAAGTTCCAACATGCCGTGGAAATCGCACTCAATCCCTAGTCTGAGCTGCACAGAGAAAAACACTAGGCTTCTCCTTCCAATCAGGACCTCCTACCTGAAGTCACCCTGCTTCCAGGAGAAAGACGGCTTGCTTTCCTTTTGCAAGTAAAGCACAGTTTTTCCTGTAGCACTGCAGGCTTTTGAAAAGGCAGGGGCCCAGAGGCATGCCTAGGGCGTTCCTTGGTGAGGCCTCGGGCCCAGTGGCCTGGCTAGGGCGTTCCTTGGTGAGGCCGTTCACTAGATGCAGAACACCCTGCCTCGAGAAGTTGATTCAGGGAAGCAACAAGTGTGTACTCGGTGTCTCTTTTGACTCGTTAAAAACCACAGAGATGTATGCTGCCTGTGTCCATGGAAATGGGGGCATGATGGGACTAGCCTTGCTTTCCGTTTGGAAACCTCCTTTCTTGCTGCCGTGAAGCTCCCTGAAATTCTCTGCTGTTGACAGGCCTCTGGCCACTGTAGGCATGGGTCTGGGAAGAAAATGAGTTTTCCCTGGGTACACACGGAGCTATATAGGCCAGGGTGGGGCTCACCTTGCCATGCTCTAGAGCTAAAGGGAATCTCCACGTGAGTCCTTGCCTCGATGTAAGGCCCTGAGTAGCCCTGCAGAAAGGGAGGCATGCAGCTCTTTCCATGAGCTCTTAGTGGAGGTCTGTTTTATTTTAAAGGAAGTACCCTTTTCAGGACTCCTACGGTCTTCGGGTGAGCATCATTTTTATTCCAAGATCACTGACTCCCTCCGCACCCCTGTGGGTCTGCTGAGCAGCATTGAGTCCCATACGTCCCACGGAGGCCCTCTGTGTCTGCAGAGTCTCGGGCAACACACTGTACGTTACTTCAGGAGAGCTCCGTTTCCAGAGCACTCGAACAGCATCAGAACCACATTTCTAGGCAGTCCAACATGCCCTGGAAGTCTTCGACATTGCCCTCGTCTGAGCTGCCCTGAGAAAACAGTCTGCTTAGAATTTATCAAAGACCTCGTTCCTGAAGTCACTCTATTCAAGGAGAAATACAGCATCTTACCATGCTGTGTCGCTCACAGGGCAAGAAACGTGAGAACTTGCCTCGAGGTAAGGCCATGAAATGCTATGCAGAAGCAGAGGCGTGTAGCAGTTTCCATGAGGCCGTAGTCGCTTATCTTCAGCATTTTAAAGCCAGTACGCTTTTCAGGACACCTAGGTGCCTCGCCTGGAAACCCTATTCCCTGCAAAAACACTGAGTACCCTCAGGCTCCCCTGGCCCTTCTAAGCACTATCCAGGGAAGGAGCTTTCCGACTCACAGTGTGTATGCCGAGTGTAGGGCAACACAGTGCACTCTTATTGGAACATCTTGATTTAGCCAGCATCGCACAGGTTCACGAGCACCGTTAAGCAAGTTCCAACAGGCCGTGGAAGTCGCTCTCATTCCCTAGTTTGAGCTGTACAGAGACAAACAGTAAGCTTCTCCTTCCATTCAGGACCTCCTACCTGAAGTCACCCTGCCTCCTGAAGAAAGACGACCTCGTTTCTATTGCAACTAAAGCACAGTTGTTCCTGTAGCAGGGCAGGCTTTTGAAGAGGCACGGGCCCAGAGGCATAGCTAGGGCTTTCCTTGGTGAGGCCGTTCACTACATTCAGGACACCCTGCCTCGAGAAGTTGATTCGGGGAAACAACCAGTGTGTACTCTGTGTCTCTTTTGCCTTGTTAGAAACCACAGAGATGTATGCTGCCTGTGCCCATGGAAATTGGGGCATGATGGGACTAGCCTTGCTTTCCATTTGGAAAGCTCCATTCTTGCTTTCGTGAAGCTCCCTGAAATTCTCTGCTGTTGACAGGCCCCTGGCCACTGTAGGCTTGGGTCTGGGAAGAAAATGAGTTTTCTCTGTCTACACACGGAGCTTCATTGGCCGCGGTGGGGCGCACCTTGCCATGCTCTAGAGCTAAAGGGAATCTCAACGTGAGTCCTTGCCTCGAGGTAAGGCCCTGAGTAGCCCTACAGAAAAGGAGGCATGCAGCTCTTTCCATTAGCTCTTAGTCGCTGTTCTGGTTTACTTTAAAGGAAGTACCCTTTTCAGGACTCCTAGGCCCCTCGGTTGAGCATCAATTTTGTTCCAAGATCTCTGAGTACCTCCACACCCCTGTAGGCCTGCTGAGCAACAACGAGGCCCATTGGTCCCTCGGAGGTCCTCTGTGTCTGCTGAGTCATGGGCAACACACTGCACTCTTTCTTGTGATATCTTGATTCACAGCACTCGCACAGGTTCAAGAGCAACGTTCAAGCAAGTTCCAACATGCCGTGGAAATCGCACTCAATCCCTAGTCTGAGCTGCACAGAGAAAAACACTAGGCTTCTCCTTCCAATCAGGACCTCCTACCTGAAGTCACCCTGCTTCCAGGAGAAAGACGGCTTGCTTTCCTTTTGCAAGTAAAGCACAGTTTTTCCTGTAGCACTGCAGGCTTTTGAAAAGGCAGGGGCCCAGAGGCCTGCCTAGGGCGTTCCTTGGTGAGGCCTCGGGCCCAGTGGCCTGGCTAGGGCGTTCCTTGGTGAGGCCGTTCACTAGATGCAGAACACCCTGCCTCGAGAAGTTGATTCAGGGAAGCAACCAGTGTGTACTCGGTGTCTCTTTTGACTCGTTAAAAACCACAGAGATGTATGCTGCCTGTGTCCATGGAAATGGGGGCATGATGGGACTAGCCTTGCTTTCCGTTTGGAAACCTCCTTTCTTGCTGCCGTGAAGCTCCCTGAAATTCTCTGCTGTTGACAGGCCTCTGGCCACTGTAGGCATGGGTCTGGGAAGAAAATGAGTTTTCCCTGGGTACACACGGAGCTATATAGGCCAGGGTGGGGCTCACCTTGCCATGCTCTAGGCCTAAAGGGAATCTCCACGTGAGTCCTTGCCTCGAGGTAAGGCCCTGAGTAGCCCTGCAGAAAGGGAGGCATGCAGCTCTTTCCATGAGCTCTTAGTGGAGGTCTGTTTTATTTTAAAGGAAGTACCCTTTTCAGGACTCCTACGGTCTTCGGGTGAGCATCATTTTTATTCCAAGATCACTGACTCCCTCCGCACCCCTGTGGGCCTGCTGAGCAGCATTGAGTCCCATACGTCCCACGGAGGCCCTCTGTGTCTGCAGAGTCTCGGGCAACACACTGTACGTTACTTCAGGAGAGCTCCGTTTCCAGAGCACTCGAACAGCATCAGAACCACATTTCTAGGCAGTCCAACATGCCCTGGAAGTCTTCGACATTGCCCTCGTCTGAGCTGCCCTGAGAAAACAGTCTGCTAAGAATTTATCAAAGACCTCGTTCCTGAAGTCACTCTATTCAAGGAGAAATACAGCATCTTACCATGCTGTGTCGCTCACAGGGCAAGAAACGTGAGAACTTGCCTCGAGGTAAGGCCATGAAATGCTATGCAGAAGCAGAGGCGTGTAGCAGTTTCCATGAGGCCGTAGTCGCTTATCTTCAGCATTTTAAAGCCAGTACGCTTTTCAGGACACCTAGGTGCCTCGCCTGGAAACCCTATTCCCTGCAAAAACACTGAGTACCCTCAGGCTCCCCTGGCCCTTCTAAGCACTATCCAGGGAAGGAGCTTTCCGACTCACAGTGTGTATGCCGAGTGTAGGGCAACACAGTGCACTCTTATTGGAACATCTTGATTTAGCCAGCATCGCACAGGTTCACGAGCACCGTTAAGCAAGTTCCAACAGGACGTGGAAGTCGCTCTCATTCCCTAGTTTGAGCTGTACAGAGACAAACAGTAAGCTTCTCCTTCCATTCAGGACCTCCTACCTGAAGTCACCCTGCCTCCTGAAGAAAGACGACCTCGTTTCTATTGCAACTAAAGCACAGTTGTTCCTGTAGCAGGGCAGGCTTTTGAAGAGGCACGGGCCCAGAGGCATAGCTAGGGCTTTCCTTGGTGAGGCCGTTCACTACATTCAGGACACCCTGCCTCGAGAAGTTGATTCAGGGAAGCAACCAGTGTGTACTCGGTGTCTCTTTTGACTCGTTAAAAACCACAGAGATGTATGCTGCCTGTGTCCATGGAAATGGGGGCATGATGGGACTAGCCTTGCTTTCCGTTTGGAAACCTCCTTTCTTGCTGCCGTGAAGCTCCCTGAAATTCTCTGCTGTTGACAGGCCTCTGGCCACTGTAGGCATGGGTCTGGGAAGAAAATGAGTTTTCCCTGGGTACACACGGAGCTATATAGGCCAGGGTGGGTCTCACCTTGCCATGCTCTAGAGCTAAAGGGAATCTCAACGTGAGTCCTTGCCTCGAGGTAAGGCCCTGAGTAGCCCTGCAGAAAGGGAGGCATGCAGCTCTTTCCATGAGCTCTTAGTGGAGGTATGTTTTATTTTAAAGGAAGTACCCTTTTCCGGACTCCTACGCCCTCTGGGTGAGCATCATTTTTATTCCAAGATCACTGACTCCCTCCGCACCCCTGTGGGCCTGCTGAGCAGCATTGAGTCCCATACGTCCCACGGAGGCCCTCTGTGTCTGCAGAGTCTCGGGCAACACACTGTACGTTACTTCAGGAGAGCTCCGTTTCCAGAGCACTCGAACAGCATCAGAACCACATTTCTAGGCAGTCCAACATGCCCTGGAAGTCTTCGACATTGCCCTCGTCTGAGCTGCCCTGAGAAAACAGTCTGCTTAGAATTTATCAAAGACCTCGTTCCTGAAGTCACTCTATTCAAGGAGAAATACAGCATCTTACCATGCTGTGTCGCTCACAGGGCAAGAAACGTGAGAACTTGCCTCGAGGTAAGGCCATGAAATGCTATGCAGAAGCAGAGGCGTGTAGCAGTTTCCATGAGGCCGTAGTCGCTTATCTTCAGCATTTTAAAGCCAGTACGCTTTTCAGGACACCTAGGTGCCTCGCCTGGAAACCCTATTCCCTGCAAAAACACTGAGTACCCTCAGGCTCCCCTGGCCCTTCTAAGCACTATCCAGGGAAGGAGCTTTCCGACTCACAGTGTGTATGCCGAGTGTAGGGCAACACAGTGCACTCTTATTGGAACATCTTGATTTAGCCAGCATCGCACAGGTTCACGAGCACCGTTAAGCAAGTTCCAACAGGCCGTGGAAGTGGCTCTCATTCCCTAGTTTGAGCTGTACAGAGACAAACAGTAAGCTTCTCCTTCCATTCAGGACCTCCTACCTGAAGTCACCCTGCCTCCTGAAGAAAGACGACCTCGTTTCTATTGCAACTAAAGCACAGTTGTTCCTGTAGCAGGGCAGGCTTTTGAAGAGGCACGGGCCCAGAGGCATAGCTAGGGCTTTCCTTGGTGAGGCCGTTCACTACATTCAGGACACCCTGCCTCGAGAAGTTGATTCAGGGAAACAACCAGTGTGTACTCTGTGTCTCTTTTGCCTTGTTAGAAACCACAGAGATGTATGCTGCCTGTGCCCATGGAAATTGGGGCATGATGGGACTAGCCTTGCTTTCCATTTGGAAAGCTCCATTCTTGCTTTCGTGAAGCTCCCTGAAACTCTCTGCTGTTGACAGGCCCCTGGCCACTGTAGGCTTGGGTCTGGGAAGAAAATGAGTTTTCTCTGTCTACACACGGAGCTTCATTGGCCGCGGTGGGGCGCACCTTGCCATGCTCTAGAGCTAAAGGGAATCTCAACGTGAGTCTTTGCCTCGAGGTAAGGCCCTGAGTAGCCCTACAGAAAAGGAGGCATGCAGCTCTTTCCATTAGCTCTTAGTCGCTGTTCTGGTTTACTTTAAAGGAAGTACCCTTTTCAGGACTCCTAGGCCCCTCGGTTGAGCATCAATTTTGTTCCAAGATCTCTGAATACCTCCACACCCCTGTAGGCCTGCTGAGCAACAACGAGGCCCATTGGTCCCTCGGAGGTCCTCTGTGTCTGCTGAGTCATGGGCAACACACTGCACTCTTTCTTGTGATATCTTGATTCACAGCACTCGCACAGGTTCAAGAGCAACGTTCAAGCAAGTTCCAACATGCCGTGGAAATCGCACTCAATCCCTAGTCTGAGCTGCACAGAGAAAAACACTAGGCTTCTCCTTCCAATCAGGACCTCCTACCTGAAGTCACCCTGCTTCCAGGAGAAAGACGGCTTGCTTTCCTTTTGCAAGTAAAGCACAGTTTTTCCTGTAGCACTGCAGGCTTTTGAAAAGGCAGGGGCCCAGAGGCCTGCCTAGGGCGTTCCTTGGTGAGGCCTCGGGCCCAGTGGCCTGGCTAGGGCGTTCCTTGGTGAGGCCGTTCACTAGATGCAGAACACCCTGCCTCGAGAAGTTGATTCAGGGAAGCAACCAGTGTGTACTCGGTGTCTCTTTTGACTCGTTAAAAACCACAGAGATGTATGCTGCCTGTGTCCATGGAAATGGGGGCATGATGGGACTAGCCTTGCTTTCCGTTTGGAAACCTCCTTTCTTGCTGCCGTGAAGCTCCCTGAAATTCTCTGCTGTTGACAGGCCTCTGGCCACTGTAGGCATGGGTCTGGGAAGAAAATGAGTTTTCCCTGGGTACACACGGAGCTATATAGGCCAGGGTGGGGCTCACCTTGCCATGCTCTAGAGCTAAAGGGAATCTCCACGTGAGTCCTTGCCTCGAGGTAAGGCCCTGAGTAGCCCTGCAGAAAGGGAGGCATGCAGCTCTTTCCATGAGCTCTTAGTGGAGGTCTGTTTTATTTTAAAGGAAGTACCCTTTTCCGGACTCCTACGGTCTTCGGGTGAGCATCATTTTTATTCCAAGATCACTGACTCCCTCCGCACCCCTGTGGGTCTGCTGAGCAGCATTGAGTCCCATACGTCCCACGGAGGCCCTCTGTGTCTGCAGAGTCTCGGGCAACACACTGTACGTTACTTCAGGAGAGCTCCGTTTCCAGAGCACTCGAACAGCATCAGAACCACATTTCTAGGCAGTCCAACATGCCCTGGAAGTCTTCGACATTGCCCTCGTCTGAGCTGCCCTGAGAAAACAGTCTGCTTAGAATTTATCAAAGACCTCGTTCCTGAAGTCACTCTATTCAAGGAGAAATACAGCATCTTACCATGCTGTGTCGCTCACAGGGCAAGAAACGTGAGAACTTGCCTCGAGGTAAGGCCATGAAATGCTATGCAGAAGCAGAGGCGTGTAGCAGTTTCCATGAGGCCGTAGTCGCTTATCTTCAGCATTTTAAAGCCAGTACGCTTTTCAGGACACCTAGGTGCCTCGCCTGGAAACCCTATTCCCTGCAAAAACACTGAGTACCCTCAGGCTCCCCTGGCCCTTCTAAGCACTATCCAGGGAAGGAGCTTTCCGACTCACAGTGTGTATGCCGAGTGTAGGGCAACACAGTGCACTCTTATTGGAACATCTTGATTAAGCCAGCATTGCACAGGTTCACGAGCACCGTTAAGCAAGTTCCAACAGGCCGTGGAAGTCGCTCTCATTCCCTAGTTTGAGCTGTACAGAGACAAACAGTAAGCTTCTCCTTCCATTCAGGACCTCCTACCTGAAGTCACCCTGCCTCCTGAAGAAAGACGACCTCGTTTCTATTGCAACTAAAGCACAGTTGTTCCTGTAGCAGGGCAGGCTTTTGAAGAGGCACGGGCCCAGAGGCATAGCTAGGGCTTTCCTTGGTGAGGCCGTTCACTACATTCAGGACACCCTGCCTCGAGAAGTTGATTCGGGGAAACAACCAGTGTGTACTCTGTGTCTCTTTTGCCTTGTTAGAAACCACAGAGATGTATGCTGCCTGTGCCCATGGAAATTGGGGCATGATGGGACTAGCCTTGCTTTCCATTTGGAAAGCTCCATTCTTGCTTTCGTGAAGCTCCCTGAAATTCTCTGCTGTTGACAGGCCCCTGGCCACTGTAGGCTTGGGTCTGGGAAGAAAATGAGTTTTCTCTGTCTACACACGGAGCTTCATTGGCCGCGGTGGGGCGCACCTTGCCATGCTCTAGAGCTAAAGGGAATCTCAACGTGAGTCCTTGCCTCGAGGTAAGGCCCTGAGTAGCCCTACAGAAAAGGAGGCATGCAGCTCTTTCCATTAGCTCTTAGTCGCTGTTCTGGTTTACTTTAAAGGAAGTACCCTTTTCAGGACTCCTAGGCCCCTCGGTTGAGCATCAATTTTGTTCCAAGATCTCTGAGTACCTCCACACCCCTGTAGGCCTGCTGAGCAACAACGAGGCCCATTGGTCCCTCGGAGGTCCTCTGTGTCTGCTGAGTCATGGGCAACACACTGCACTCTTTCTTGTGATATCTTGATTCACAGCACTCGCACAGGTTCAAGAGCAACGTTCAAGCAAGTTCCAACATGCCGTGGAAATCGCACTCAATCCCTAGTCTGAGCTGCACAGAGAAAAACACTAGGCTTCTCCTTCCAATCAGGACCTCCTACCTGAAGTCACCCTGCTTCCAGGAGAAAGACGGCTTGCTTTCCTTTTGCAAGTAAAGCACAGTTTTTCCTGTAGCACTGCAGGCTTTTGAAAAGGCAGGGGCCCAGAGGCCTGCCTAGGGCGTTCCT
The DNA here is from genome assembly GCF_965194825.1 of Balaenoptera physalus. Classification (NCBI taxonomy): domain Eukaryota; kingdom Metazoa; phylum Chordata; class Mammalia; order Artiodactyla; family Balaenopteridae; genus Balaenoptera; species Balaenoptera physalus. The sequence goes on from NW_028126148.1 coordinate 505,217, forward strand.
TGGTGAGGCCTCGGGCCCAGTGGCCTGGCTAGGGCGTTCCTTGGTGAGGCCGTTCACTAGATGCAGAACACCCTGCCTCGAGAAGTTGATTCAGGGAAGCAACCAGTGTGTACTCGGTGTCTCTTTTGACTCGTTAAAAACCACAGAGATGTATGCTGCCTGTGTCCATGGAAATGGGGGCATGATGGGACTAGCCTTGCTTTCCGTTTGGAAACCTCCTTTCTTGCTGCCGTGAAGCTCCCTGAAATTCTCTGCTGTTGACAGGCCTCTGGCCACTGTAGGCATGGGTCTGGGAAGAAAATGAGTTTTCCCTGGGTACACACGGAGCTATATAGGCCAGGGTGGGTCTCACCTTGCCATGCTCTAGAGCTAAAGGGAATCTCAACGTGAGTCCTTGCCTCGAGGTAAGGCCCTGAGTAGCCCTGCAGAAAGGGAGGCATGCAGCTCTTTCCATGAGCTCTTAGTGGAGGTATGTTTTATTTTAAAGGAAGTACCCTTTTCCGGACTCCTACGCCCTCTGGGTGAGCATCATTTTTATTCCAAGATCACTGACTCCCTCCGCACCCCTGTGGGCCTGCTGAGCAGCATTGAGTCCCATACGTCCCACGGAGGCCCTCTGTGTCTGCAGAGTCTCGGGCAACACACTGTACGTTACTTCAGGAGAGCTCCGTTTCCAGAGCACTCGAACAGCATCAGAACCACATTTCTAGGCAGTCCAACATGCCCTGGAAGTCTTCGACATTGCCCTCGTCTGAGCTGCCCTGAGAAAACAGTCTGCTTAGAATTTATCAAAGACCTCGTTCCTGAAGTCACTCTATTCAAGGAGAAATACAGCATCTTACCATGCTGTGTCGCTCACAGGGCAAGAAACGTGAGAACTTGCCTCGAGGTAAGGCCATGAAATGCTATGCAGAAGCAGAGGCGTGTAGCAGTTTCCATGAGGCCGTAGTCGCTTATCTTCAGCATTTTAAAGCCAGTACGCTTTTCAGGACACCTAGGTGCCTCGCCTGGAAACCCTATTCCCTGCAAAAACACTGAGTACCCTCAGGCTCCCCTGGCCCTTCTAAGCACTATCCAGGGAAGGAGCTTTCCGACTCACAGTGTGTATGCCGAGTGTAGGGCAACACAGTGCACTCTTATTGGAACATCTTGATTTAGCCAGCATCGCACAGGTTCACGAGCACCGTTAAGCAAGTTCCAACAGGCCGTGGAAGTGGCTCTCATTCCCTAGTTTGAGCTGTACAGAGACAAACAGTAAGCTTCTCCTTCCATTCAGGACCTCCTACCTGAAGTCACCCTGCCTCCTGAAGAAAGACGACCTCGTTTCTATTGCAACTAAAGCACAGTTGTTCCTGTAGCAGGGCAGGCTTTTGAAGAGGCACGGGCCCAGAGGCATAGCTAGGGCTTTCCTTGGTGAGGCCGTTCACTACATTCAGGACACCCTGCCTCGAGAAGTTGATTCAGGGAAACAACCAGTGTGTACTCTGTGTCTCTTTTGCCTTGTTAGAAACCACAGAGATGTATGCTGCCTGTGCCCATGGAAATTGGGGCATGATGGGACTAGCCTTGCTTTCCATTTGGAAAGCTCCATTCTTGCTTTCGTGAAGCTCCCTGAAACTCTCTGCTGTTGACAGGCCCCTGGCCACTGTAGGCTTGGGTCTGGGAAGAAAATGAGTTTTCTCTGTCTACACACGGAGCTTCATTGGCCGCGGTGGGGCGCACCTTGCCATGCTCTAGAGCTAAAGGGAATCTCAACGTGAGTCCTTGCCTCGAGGTAAGGCCCTGAGTAGCCCTACAGAAAAGGAGGCATGCAGCTCTTTCCATTAGCTCTTAGTCGCTGTTCTGGTTTACTTTAAAGGAAGTACCCTTTTCAGGACTCCTAGGCCCCTCGGTTGAGCATCAATTTTGTTCCAAGATCTCTGAGTACCTCCACACCCCTGTAGGCCTGCTGAGCAACAACGAGGCCCATTGGTCCCTCGGAGGTCCTCTGTGTCTGCTGAGTCATGGGCAACACACTGCACTCTTTCTTGTGATATCTTGATTCACAGCACTCGCACAGGTTCAAGAGCAACGTTCAAGCAAGTTCCAACATGCCGTGGAAATCGCACTCAATCCCTAGTCTGAGCTGCACAGAGAAAAACACTAGTCTTCTCCTTCCAATCAGGACCTCCTACCTGAAGTCACCCTGCTTCCAGGAGAAAGACGGCTTGCTTTCCTTTTGCAAGTAAAGCACAGTTTTTCCTGTAGCACTGCAGGCTTTCGAAAAGGCAGGGGCCCAGAGGCCTGCCTAGGGCGTTCCTTGGTGAGGCCTCGGGCCCAGTGGCCTGGCTAGGGCGTTCCTTGGTGAGGCCGTTCACTAGATGCAGAACACCCTGCCTCGAGAAGTTGATTCAGGGAAGCAACCAGTGTGTACTCGGTGTCTCTTTTGACTCGTTAAAAACCACAGAGATGTATGCTGCCTGTGTCCATGGAAATGGGGGCATGATGGGACTAGCCTTGCTTTCCGTTTGGAAACCTCCTTTCTTGCTGCCGTGAAGCTCCCTGAAATTCTCTGCTGTTGACAGGCCTCTGGCCACTGTAAGCATGGGTCTGGGAAGAAAATGAGTTTTCCCTGGGTACACACGGAGCTATATAGGCCAGGGTGGGGCTCACCTTGCCATGCTCTAGAGCTAAAGGGAATCTCCACGTGAGTCCTTGCCTCGAGGTAAGGCCCTGAGTAGCCCTGCAGAAAGGGAGGCATGCAGCTCTTTCCATGAGCTCTTAGTGGAGGTCTGTTTTATTTTAAAGGAAGTACCCTTTTCCGGACTCCTACGCCCTCTGGGTGAGCATCATTTTTATTCCAAGATCACTGACTCCCTCCGCACCCCTGTGGGCCTGCTGAGCAGCATTGAGTCCCATACGTCCCACGGAGGCCCTCTGTGTCTGCAGAGTCTCGGGCAACACACTGTACGTTACTTCAGGAGAGCTCCGTTTCCAGAGCACTCGAACAGCATCAGAACCACATTTCTAGGCAGTCCAACATGCCCTGGAAGTCTTCGACATTGCCCTCGTCTGAGCTGCCCTGAGAAAACAGTCTGCTTAGAATTTATCAAAGACCTCGTTCCTGAAGTCACTCTATTCAAGGAGAAATACAGCATCTTACCATGCTGTGTCGCTCACAGGGCAAGAAACGTGAGAACTTGCCTCGAGGTAAGGCCATGAAATGCTATGCAGAAGCAGAGGCGTGTAGCAGTTTCCATGAGGCCGTAGTCGCTTATCTTCAGCATTTTAAAGCCAGTACGCTTTTCAGGACACCTAGGTGCCTCGCCTGGAAACCCTATTCCCTGCAAAAACACTGAGTACCCTCAGGCTCCCCTGGCCCTTCTAAGCACTATCCAGGGAAGGAGCTTTCCGACTCACAGTGTGTATGCCGAGTGTAGGGCAACACAGTGCACTCTTATTGGAACATCTTGATTTAGCCAGCATCGCACAGGTTCACGAGCACCGTTAAGCAAGTTCCAACAGGCCGTGGAAGTCGCTCTCATTCCCTAGTTTGAGCTGTACAGAGACAAACAGTAAGCTTCTCCTTCCATTCAGGACCTCCTACCTGAAGTCACCCTGCCTCCTGAAGAAAGACGACCTCGTTTCTATTGCAACTAAAGCACAGTTGTTCCTGTAGCAGGGCAGGCTTTTGAAGAGGCACGGGCCCAGAGGCATAGCTAGGGCTTTCCTTGGTGAGGCCGTTCACTACATTCAGGACACCCTGCCTCGAGAAGTTGATTCAGGGAAACAACCAGTGTGTACTCTGTGTCTCTTTTGCCTTGTTAGAAACCACAGAGATGTATGCTGCCTGTGCCCATGGAAATTGGGGCATGATGGGACTAGCCTTGCTTTCCATTTGGAAAGCTCCATTCTTGCTTTCGTGAAGCTCCCTGAAATTCTCTGCTGTTGACAGGCCCCTGGCCACTGTAGGCTTGGGTCTGGGAAGAAAATGAGTTTTCTCTGTCTACACACGGAGCTTCATTGGCCGCGGTGGGGCGCACCTTGCCATGCTCTAGAGCTAAAGGGAATCTCAACGTGAGTCCTTGCCTCGAGGTAAGGCCCTGAGTAGCCCTACAGAAAAGGAGGCATGCAGCTCTTTCCATTAGCTCTTAGTCGCTGTTCTGGTTTACTTTAAAGGAAGTACCCTTTTCAGGACTCCTAGGCCCCTCGGTTGAGCATCAATTTTGTTCCAAGATCTCTGAGTACCTCCACACCCCTGTAGGCCTGCTGAGCAACAACGAGGCCCATTGGTCCCTCGGAGGTCCTCTGTGTCTGCTGAGTCATGGGCAACACACTGCACTCTTTCTTGTGATATCTTGATTCACAGCACTCGCACAGGTTCAAGAGCAACGTTCAAGCAAGTTCCAACATGCCGTGGAAATCGCACTCAATCCCTAGTCTGAGCTGCACAGAGAAAAACACTAGGCTTCTCCTTCCAATCAGGACCTCCTACCTGAAGTCACCCTGCTTCCAGGAGAAAGACGGCTTGCTTTCCTTTTGCAAGTAAAGCACAGTTTTTCCTGTAGCACTGCAGGCTTTTGAAAAGGCAGGGGCCCAGAGGCCTGCCTAGGGCGTTCCTTGGTGAGGCCTCGGGCCCAGTGGCCTGGCTAGGGCGTTCCTTGGTGAGGCCGTTCACTAGATGCAGAACACCCTGCCTCGAGAAGTTGATTCAGGGAAGCAACCAGTGTGTACTCGGTGTCTCTTTTGACTCGTTAAAAACCACAGAGATGTATGCTGCCTGTGTCCATGGAAATGGGGGCATGATGGGACTAGCCTTGCTTTCCGTTTGGAAACCTCCTTTCTTGCTGCCGTGAAGCTCCCTGAAATTCTCTGCTGTTGACAGGCCTCTGGCCACTGTAGGCATGGGTCTGGGAAGAAAATGAGTTTTCCCTGGGTACACACGGAGCTATATAGGCCAGGGTGGGGCTCACCTTGCCATGCTCTAGGCCTAAAGGGAATCTCCACGTGAGTCCTTGCCTCGAGGTAAGGCCCTGAGTAGCCCTGCAGAAAGGGAGGCATGCAGCTCTTTCCATGAGCTCTTAGTGGAGGTCTGTTTTATTTTAAAGGAAGTACCCTTTTCAGGACTCCTACGGTCTTCGGGTGAGCATCATTTTTATTCCAAGATCACTGACTCCCTCCGCACCCCTGTGGGCCTGCTGAGCAGCATTGAGTCCCATACGTCCCACGGAGGCCCTCTGTGTCTGCAGAGTCTCGGGCAACACACTGTACGTTACTTCAGGAGAGCTCCGTTTCCAGAGCACTCGAACAGCATCAGAACCACATTTCTAGGCAGTCCAACATGCCCTGGAAGTCTTCGACATTGCCCTCGTCTGAGCTGCCCTGAGAAAACAGTCTGCTTAGAATTTATCAAAGACCTCGTTCCTGAAGTCACTCTATTCAAGGAGAAATACAGCATCTTACCATGCTGTGTCGCTCACAGGGCAAGAAACGTGAGAACTTGCCTCGAGGTAAGGCCATGAAATGCTATGCAGAAGCAGAGGCGTGTAGCAGTTTCCATGAGGCCGTAGTCGCTTATCTTCAGCATTTTAAAGCCAGTACGCTTTTCAGGACACCTAGGTGCCTCGCCTGGAAACCCTATTCCCTGCAAAAACACTGAGTACCCTCAGGCTCCCCTGGCCCTTCTAAGCACTATCCAGGGAAGGAGCTTTCCGACTCACAGTGTGTATGCCGAGTGTAGGGCAACACAGTGCACTCTTATTGGAACATCTTGATTTAGCCAGCATCGCACAGGTTCACGAGCACCGTTAAGCAAGTTCCAACAGGCCGTGGAAGTCGCTCTCATTCCCTAGTTTGAGCTGTACAGAGACAAACAGTAAGCTTCTCCTTCCATTCAGGACCTCCTACCTGAAGTCACCCTGCCTCCTGAAGAAAGACGACCTCGTTTCTATTGCAACTAAAGCACAGTTGTTCCTGTAGCAGGGCAGGCTTTTGAAGAGGCACGGGCCCAGAGGCATAGCTAGGGCTTTCCTTGGTGAGGCCGTTCACTACATTCAGGACACCCTGCCTCGAGAAGTTGATTCGGGGAAACAACCAGTGTGTACTCTGTGTCTCTTTTGCCTTGTTAGAAACCACAGAGATGTATGCTGCCTGTGCCCATGGAAATTGGGGCATGATGGGACTAGCCTTGCTTTCCATTTGGAAAGCTCCATTCTTGCTTTCGTGAAGCTCCCTGAAATTCTCTGCTGTTGACAGACCCCTGGCCACTGTAGGCTTGGGTCTGGGAAGAAAATGAGTTTTCTCTGTCTACACACGGAGCTTCATTGGCCGCGGTGGGGCGCACCTTGCCATGCTCTAGAGCTAAAGGGAATCTCAACGTGAGTCCTTGCCTCGAGGTAAGGCCCTGAGTAGCCCTACAGAAAAGGAGGCATGCAGCTCTTTCCATTAGCTCTTAGTCGCTGTTCTGGTTTACTTTAAAGGAAGTACCCTTTTCAGGACTCCTAGGCCCCTCGGTTGAGCATCAATTTTGTTCCAAGATCTCTGAGTACCTCCACACCCCTGTAGGCCTGCTGAGCAACAACGAGGCCCATTGGTCCCTCGGAGGTCCTCTGTGTCTGCTGAGTCATGGGCAACACACTGCACTCTTTCTTGTGATATCTTGATTCACAGCACTCGCACAGGTTCAAGAGCAACGTTCAAGCAAGTTCCAACATGCCGTGGAAATCGCACTCAATCCCTAGTCTGAGCTGCACAGAGAAAAACACTAGGCTTCTCCTTCCAATCAGGACCTCCTACCTGAAGTCACCCTGCTTCCAGGAGAAAGACGGCTTGCTTTCCTTTTGCAAGTAAAGCACAGTTTTTCCTGTAGCACTGCAGGCTTTTGAAAAGGCAGGGGCCCAGAGGCCTGCCTAGGGCGTTCCTTGGTGAGGCCTCGGGCCCAGTGGCCTGGCTAGGGCGTTCCTTGGTGAGGCCGTTCACTAGATGCAGAACACCCTGCCTCGAGAAGTTGATTCAGGGAAGCAACCAGTGTGTACTCGGTGTCTCTTTTGACTCGTTAAAAACCACAGAGATGTATGCTGCCTGTGTCCATGGAAATGGGGGCATGATGGGACTAGCCTTGCTTTCCGTTTGGAAACCTCCTTTCTTGCTGCCGTGAAGCTCCCTGAAATTCTCTGCTGTTGACAGGCCTCTGGCCACTGTAGGCATGGGTCTGGGAAGAAAATGAGTTTTCCCTGGGTACACACGGAGCTATATAGGCCAGGGTGGGGCTCACCTTGCCATGCTCTAGAGCTAAAGGGAATCTCCACGTGAGTCCTTGCCTCGAGGTAAGGCCCTGAGTAGCCCTGCAGAAAGGGAGGCATGCAGCTCTTTCCATGAGCTCTTAGTGGAGGTCTGTTTTATTTTAAAGGAAGTACCCTTTTCAGGACTCCTACGGTCTTCGGGTGAGCATCATTTTTATTCCAAGATCACTGACTCCCTCCGCACCCCTGTGGGCCTGCTGAGCAGCATTGAGTCCCATACGTCCCACGGAGGCCCTCTGTGTCTGCAGAGTCTCGGGCAACACACTGTACGTTACTTCAGGAGAGCTCCGTTTCCAGAGCACTCGAACAGCATCAGAACCACATTTCTAGGCAGTCCAACATGCCCTGGAAGTCTTCGACATTGCCCTCGTCTGAGCTGCCCTGAGAAAACAGTCTGCTTAGAATTTATCAAAGACCTCGTTCCTGAAGTCACTCTATTCAAGGAGAAATACAGCATCTTACCATGCTGTGTCGCTCACAGGGCAAGAAACGTGAGAACTTGCCTCGAGGTAAGGCCATGAAATGCTATGCAGAAGCAGAGGCGTGTAGCAGTTTCCATGAGGCCGTAGTCGCTTATCTTCAGCATTTTAAAGCCAGTACGCTTTTCAGGACACCTAGGTGCCTCGCCTGGAAACCCTATTCCCTGCAAAAACACTGAGTACCCTCAGGCTCCCCTGGCCCTTCTAAGCACTATCCAGGGAAGGAGCTTTCCGACTCACAGTGTGTATGCCGAGTGTAGGGCAACACAGTGCACTCTTATTGGAACATCTTGATTTAGCCAGCATCGCACAGGTTCACGAGCACCGTTAAGCAAGTTCCAACAGGCCGTGGAAGTCGCTCTCATTCCCTAGTTTGAGCTGTACAGAGACAAACAGTAAGCTTCTCCTTCCATTCAGGACCTCCTACCTGAAGTCACCCTGCCTCCTGAAGAAAGACGACCTCGTTTCTATTGCAACTAAAGCACAGTTGTTCCTGTAGCAGGGCAGGCTTTTGAAGAGGCACGGGCCCAGAGGCATAGCTAGGGCTTTCCTTGGTGAGGCCGTTCACTACATTCAGGACACCCTGCCTCGAGAAGTTGATTCGGGGAAACAACCAGTGTGTACTCTGTGTCTCTTTTGCCTTGTTAGAAACCACAGAGATGTATGCTGCCTGTGCCCATGGAAATTGGGGCATGATGGGACTAGCCTTGCTTTCCATTTGGAAAGCTCCATTCTTGCTTTCGTGAAGCTCCCTGAAATTCTCTGCTGTTGACAGACCCCTGGCCACTGTAGGCTTGGGTCTGGGAAGAAAATGAGTTTTCTCTGTCTACACACGGAGCTTCATTGGCCGCGGTGGGGCGCACCTTGCCATGCTCTAGAGCTAAAGGGAATCTCAACGTGAGTCCTTGCCTCGAGGTAAGGCCCTGAGTAGCCCTACAGAAAAGGAGGCATGCAGCTCTTTCCATTAGCTCTTAGTCGCTGTTCTGGTTTACTTTAAAGGAAGTACCCTTTTCAGGACTCCTAGGCCCCTCGGTTGAGCATCAATTTTGTTCCAAGATCTCTGAGTACCTCCACACCCCTGTAGGCCTGCTGAGCAACAACGAGGCCCATTGGTCCCTCGGAGGTCCTCTGTGTCTGCTGAGTCATGGGCAACACACTGCACTCTTTCTTGTGATATCTTGATTCACAGCACTCGCACAGGTTCAAGAGCAACGTTCAAGCAAGTTCCAACATGCCGTGGAAATCGCACTCAATCCCTAGTCTGAGCTGCACAGAGAAAAACACTAGGCTTCTCCTTCCAATCAGGACCTCCTACCTGAAGTCACCCTGCTTCCAGGAGAAAGACGGCTTGCTTTCCTTTTGCAAGTAAAGCACAGTTTTTCCTGTAGCACTGCAGGCTTTTGAAAAGGCAGGGGCCCAGAGGCCTGCCTAGGGCGTTCCTTGGTGAGGCCTCGGGCCCAGTGGCCTGGCTAGGGCGTTCCTTGGTGAGGCCGTTCACTAGATGCAGAACACCCTGCCTCGAGAAGTTGATTCAGGGAAGCAACCAGTGTGTACTCGGTGTCTCTTTTGACTCGTTAAAAACCACAGAGATGTATGCTGCCTGTGTCCATGGAAATGGGGGCATGATGGGACTAGCCTTGCTTTCCGTTTGGAAACCTCCTTTCTTGCTGCCGTGAAGCTCCCTGAAATTCTCTGCTGTTGACAGGCCTCTGGCCACTGTAGGCATGGGTCTGGGAAGAAAATGAGTTTTCCCTGGGTACACACGGAGCTATATAGGCCAGGGTGGGGCTCACCTTGCCATGCTCTAGGCCTAAAGGGAATCTCCACGTGAGTCCTTGCCTCGAGGTAAGGCCCTGAGTAGCCCTGCAGAAAGGGAGGCATGCAGCTCTTTCCATGAGCTCTTAGTGGAGGTCTGTTTTATTTTAAAGGAAGTACCCTTTTCAGGACTCCTACGGTCTTCGGGTGAGCATCATTTTTATTCCAAGATCACTGACTCCCTCCGCACCCCTGTGGGCCTGCTGAGCAGCATTGAGTCCCATACGTCCCACGGAGGCCCTCTGTGTCTGCAGAGTCTCGGGCAACACACTGTACGTTACTTCAGGAGAGCTCCGTTTCCAGAGCACTCGAACAGCATCAGAACCACATTTCTAGGCAGTCCAACATGCCCTGGAAGTCTTCGACATTGCCCTCGTCTGAGCTGCCCTGAGAAAACAGTCTGCTTAGAATTTATCAAAGACCTCGTTCCTGAAGTCACTCTATTCAAGGAGAAATACAGCATCTTACCATGCTGTGTCGCTCACAGGGCAAGAAACGTGAGAACTTGCCTCGAGGTAAGGCCATGAAATGCTATGCAGAAGCAGAGGCGTGTAGCAGTTTCCATGAGGCCGTAGTCGCTTATCTTCAGCATTTTAAAGCCAGTACGCTTTTCAGGACACCTAGGTGCCTCGCCTGGAAACCCTATTCCCTGCAAAAACACTGAGTACCCTCAGGCTCCCCTGGCCCTTCTAAGCACTATCCAGGGAAGGAGCTTTCCGACTCACAGTGTGTATGCCGAGTGTAGGGCAACACAGTGCACTCTTATTGGAACATCTTGATTTAGCCAGCATCGCACAGGTTCACGAGCACCGTTAAGCAAGTTCCAACAGGCCGTGGAAGTCGCTCTCATTCCCTAGTTTGAGCTGTACAGAGACAAACAGTAAGCTTCTCCTTCCATTCAGGACCTCCTACCTGAAGTCACCCTGCCTCCTGAAGAAAGACGACCTCGTTTCTATTGCAACTAAAGCACAGTTGTTCCTGTAGCAGGGCAGGCTTTTGAAGAGGCACGGGCCCAGAGGCATAGCTAGGGCTTTCCTTGGTGAGGCCGTTCACTACATTCAGGACACCCTACCTCGAGAAGTTGATTCGGGGAAACAACCAGTGTGTACTCTGTGTCTCTTTTGCCTTGTTAGAAACCACAGAGATGTATGCTGCCTGTGCCCATGGAAATTGGGGCATGATGGGACTAGCCTTGCTTTCCATTTGGAAAGCTCCATTCTTGCTTTCGTGAAGCTCCCTGAAATTCTCTGCTGTTGACAGGCCCCTGGCCACTGTAGGCTTGGGTCTGGGAAGAAAATGAGTTTTCTCTGTCTACACACGGAGCTTCATTGGCCGCGGTGGGGCGCACCTTGCCATGCTCTAGAGCTAAAGGGAATCTCAACGTGAGTCCTTGCCTCGAGGTAAGGCCCTGAGTAGCCCTACAGAAAAGGAGGCATGCAGCTCTTTCCATTAGCTCTTAGTCGCTGTTCTGGTTTACTTTAAAGGAAGTACCCTTTTCAGGACTCCTAGGCCCCTCGGTTGAGCATCAATTTTGTTCCAAGATCTCTGAGTACCTCCACACCCCTGTAGGCCTGCTGAGCAACAACGAGGCCCATTGGTCCCTCGGAGGTCCTCTGTGTCTGCTGAGTCATGGGCAACACACTGCACTCTTTCTTGTGATATCTTGATTCACAGCACTCGCACAGGTTCAAGAGCAACGTTCAAGCAAGTTCCAACATGCCGTGGAAATCGCACTCAATCCCTAGTCTGAGCTGCACAGAGAAAAACACTAGGCTTCTCCTTCCAATCAGGACCTCCTACCTGAAGTCACCCTGCTTCCAGGAGAAAGACGGCTTGCTTTCCTTTTGCAAGTAAAGCACAGTTTTTCCTGTAGCACTGCAGGCTTTTGAAAAGGCAGGGGCCCAGAGGCCTGCCTAGGGCGTTCCTTGGTGAGGCCTCGGGCCCAGTGGCCTGGCTAGGGCGTTCCTTGGTGAGGCCGTTCACTAGATGCAGAACACCCTGCCTCGAGAAGTTGATTCAGGGAAGCAACCAGTGTGTACTCGGTGTCTCTTTTGACTCGTTAAAAACCACAGAGATGTATGCTGCCTGTGTCCATGGAAATGGGGGCATGATGGGACTAGCCTTGCTTTCCGTTTGGAAACCTCCTTTCTTGCTGCCGTGAAGCTCCCTGAAATTCTCTGCTGTTGACAGGCCTCTGGCCACTGTAGGCATGGGTCTGGGAAGAAAATGAGTTTTCCCTGGGTACACACGGAGCTATATAGGCCAGGGTGGGGCTCACCTTGCCATGCTCTAGGCCTAAAGGGAATCTCCACGTGAGTCCTTGCCTCGAGGTAAGGCCCTGAGTAGCCCTGCAGAAAGGGAGGCATGCAGCTCTTTCCATGAGCTCTTAGTGGAGGTCTGTTTTATTTTAAAGGAAGTACCCTTTTCAGGACTCCTACGGTCTTCGGGTGAGCATCATTTTTATTCCAAGATCACTGACTCCCTCCGCACCCCTGTGGGCCTGCTGAGCAGCATTGAGTCCCATACGTCCCACGGAGGCCCTCTGTGTCTGCAGAGTCTCGGGCAACACACTGTACGTTACTTCAGGAGAGCTCCGTTTCCAGAGCACTCGAACAGCATCAGAACCACATTTCTAGGCAGTCCAACATGCCCTGGAAGTCTTCGACATTGCCCTCGTCTGAGCTGCCCTGAGAAAACAGTCTGCTTAGAATTTATCAAAGACCTCGTTCCTGAAGTCACTCTATTCAAGGAGAAATACAGCATCTTACCATGCTGTGTCGCTCACAGGGCAAGAAACGTGAGAACTTGCCTCGAGGTAAGGCCATGAAATGCTATGCAGAAGCAGAGGCGTGTAGCAGTTTCCATGAGGCCGTAGTCGCTTATCTTCAGCATTTTAAAGCCAGTACGCTTTTCAGGACACCTAGGTGCCTCGCCTGGAAACCCTATTCCCTGCAAAAACACTGAGTACCCTCAGGCTCCCCTGGCCCTTCTAAGCACTATCCAGGGAAGGAGCTTTCCGACTCACAGTGTGTATGCCGAGTGTAGGGCAACACAGTGCACTCTTATTGGAACATCTTGATTTAGCCAGCATCGCACAGGTTCACGAGCACCGTTAAGCAAGTTCCAACAGGCCGTGGAAGTCGCTCTCATTCCCTAGTTTGAGCTGTACAGAGACAAACAGTAAGCTTCTCCTTCCATTCAGGACCTCCTACCTGAAGTCACCCTGCCTCCTGAAGAAAGACGACCTCGTTTCTATTGCAACTAAAGCACAGTTGTTCCTGTAGCAGGGCAGGCTTTTGAAGAGGCACGGGCCCAGAGGCATAGCTAGGGCTTTCCTTGGTGAGGCCGTTCACTACATTCAGGACACCCTGCCTCGAGAAGTTGATTCGGGGAAACAACCAGTGTGTACTCTGTGTCTCTTTTGCCTTGTTAGAAACCACAGAGATGTATGCTGCCTGTGCCCATGGAAATTGGGGCATGATGGGACTAGCCTTGCTTTCCATTTGGAAAGCTCCATTCTTGCTTTCGTGAAGCTCCCTGAAATTCTCTGCTGTTGACAGACCCCTGGCCACTGTAGGCTTGGGTCTGGGAAGAAAATGAGTTTTCTCTGTCTACACACGGAGCTTCATTGGCCGCGGTGGGGCGCACCTTGCCATGCTCTAGAGCTAAAGGGAATCTCAACGTGAGTCCTTGCCTCGAGGTAAGGCCCTGAGTAGCCCTACAGAAAAGGAGGCATGCAGCTCTTTCCATTAGCTCTTAGTCGCTGTTCTGGTTTACTTTAAAGGAAGTACCCTTTTCAGGACTCCTAGGCCCCTCGGTTGAGCATCAATTTTGTTCCAAGATCTCTGAGTACCTCCACACCCCTGTAGGCCTGCTGAGCAACAACGAGGCCCATTGGTCCCTCGGAGGTCCTCTGTGTCTGCTGAGTCATGGGCAACACACTGCACTCTTTCTTGTGATATCTTGATTCACAGCACTCGCACAGGTTCAAGAGCAACGTTCAAGCAAGTTCCAACATGCCGTGGAAATCGCACTCAATCCCTAGTCTGAGCTGCACAGAGAAAAACACTAGGCTTCTCCTTCCAATCAGGACCTCCTACCTGAAGTCACCCTGCTTCCAGGAGAAAGACGGCTTGCTTTCCTTTTGCAAGTAAAGCACAGTTTTTCCTGTAGCACTGCAGGCTTTTGAAAAGGCAGGGGCCCAGAGGCCTGCCTAGGGCGTTCCTTGGTGAGGCCTCGGGCCCAGTGGCCTGGCTAGGGCGTTCCTTGGTGAGGCCGTTCACTAGATGCAGAACACCCTGCCTCGAGAAGTTGATTCAGGGAAGCAACCAGTGTGTACTCGGTGTCTCTTTTGACTCGTTAAAAACCACAGAGATGTATGCTGCCTGTGTCCATGGAAATGGGGGCATGATGGGACTAGCCTTGCTTTCCGTTTGGAAACCTCCTTTCTTGCTGCCGTGAAGCTCCCTGAAATTCTCTGCTGTTGACAGGCCTCTGGCCACTGTAGGCATGGGTCTGGGAAGAAAATGAGTTTTCCCTGGGTACACACGGAGCTATATAGGCCAGGGTGGGGCTCACCTTGCCATGCTCTAGGCCTAAAGGGAATCTCCACGTGAGTCCTTGCCTCGAGGTAAGGCCCTGAGTAGCCCTGCAGAAAGGGAGGCATGCAGCTCTTTCCATGAGCTCTTAGTGGAGGTCTGTTTTATTTTAAAGGAAGTACCCTTTTCAGGACTCCTACGGTCTTCGGGTGAGCATCATTTTTATTCCAAGATCACTGACTCCCTCCGCACCCCTGTGGGCCTGCTGAGCAGCATTGAGTCCCATACGTCCCACGGAGGCCCTCTGTGTCTGCAGAGTCTCGGGCAACACACTGTACGTTACTTCAGGAGAGCTCCGTTTCCAGAGCACTCGAACAGCATCAGAACCACATTTCTAGGCAGTCCAACATGCCCTGGAAGTCTTCGACATTGCCCTCGTCTGAGCTGCCCTGAGAAAACAGTCTGCTTAGAATTTATCAAAGACCTCGTTCCTGAAGTCACTCTATTCAAGGAGAAATACAGCATCTTACCATGCTGTGTCGCTCACAGGGCAAGAAACGTGAGAACTTGCCTCGAGGTAAGGCCATGAAATGCTATGCAGAAGCAGAGGCGTGTAGCAGTTTCCATGAGGCCGTAGTCGCTTATCTTCAGCATTTTAAAGCCAGTACGCTTTTCAGGACACCTAGGTGCCTCGCCTGGAAACCCTATTCCCTGCAAAAACACTGAGTACCCTCAGGCTCCCCTGGCCCTTCTAAGCACTATCCAGGGAAGGAGCTTTCCGACTCACAGTGTGTATGCCGAGTGTAGGGCAACACAGTGCACTCTTATTGGAACATCTTGATTTAGCCAGCATCGCACAGGTTCACGAGCACCGTTAAGCAAGTTCCAACAGGCCGTGGAAGTCGCTCTCATTCCCTAGTTTGAGCTGTACAGAGACAAACAGTAAGCTTCTCCTTCCATTCAGGACCTCCTACCTGAAGTCACCCTGCCTCCTGAAGAAAGACGACCTCGTTTCTATTGCAACTAAAGCACAGTTGTTCCTGTAGCAGGGCAGGCTTTTGAAGAGGCACGGGCCCAGAGGCATAGCTAGGGCTTTCCTTGGTGAGGCCGTTCACTACATTCAGGACACCCTGCCTCGAGAAGTTGATTCGGGGAAACAACCAGTGTGTACTCTGTGTCTCTTTTGCCTTGTTAGAAACCACAGAGATGTATGCTGCCTGTGCCCATGGAAATTGGGGCATGATGGGACTAGCCTTGCTTTCCATTTGGAAAGCTCCATTCTTGCTTTCGTGAAGCTCCCTGAAATTCTCTGCTGTTGACAGGCCCCTGGCCACTGTAGGCTTGGGTCTGGGAAGAAAATGAGTTTTCTCTGTCTACACACGGAGCTTCATTGGCCGCGGTGGGGCGCACCTTGCCATGCTCTAGAGCTAAAGGGAATCTCAACGTGAGTCCTTGCCTCGAGGTAAGGCCCTGAGTAGCCCTACAGAAAAGGAGGCATGCAGCTCTTTCCATTAGCTCTTAGTCGCTGTTCTGGTTTACTTTAAAGGAAGTACCCTTTTCAGGACTCCTAGGCCCCTCGGTTGAGCATCAATTTTGTTCCAAGATCTCTGAGTACCTCCACACCCCTGTAGGCCTGCTGAGCAACAACGAGGCCCATTGGTCCCTCGGAGGTCCTCTGTGTCTGCTGAGTCATGGGCAACACACTGCACTCTTTCTTGTGATATCTTGATTCACAGCACTCGCACAGGTTCAAGAGCAACGTTCAAGCAAGTTCCAACATGCCGTGGAAATCGCACTCAATCCCTAGTCTGAGCTGCACAGAGAAAAACACTAGGCTTCTCCTTCCAATCAGGACCTCCTACCTGAAGTCACCCTGCTTCCAGGAGAAAGACGGCTTGCTTTCCTTTTGCAAGTAAAGCACAGTTTTTCCTGTAGCACTGCAGGCTTTTGAAAAGGCAGGGGCCCAGAGGCCTGCCTAGGGCGTTCCTTGGTGAGGCCTCGGGCCCAGTGGCCTGGCTAGGGCGTTCCTTGGTGAGGCCGTTCACTAGATGCAGAACACCCTGCCTCGAGAAGTTGATTCAGGGAAGCAACCAGTGTGTACTCGGTGTCTCTTTTGACTCGTTAAAAACCACAGAGATGTATGCTGCCTGTGTCCATGGAAATGGGGGCATGATGGGACTAGCCTTGCTTTCCGTTTGGAAACCTCCTTTCTTGCTGCCGTGAAGCTCCCTGAAATTCTCTGCTGTTGACAGGCCTCTGGCCACTGTAGGCATGGGTCTGGGAAGAAAATGAGTTTTCCCTGGGTACACACGGAGCTATATAGGCCAGGGTGGGGCTCACCTTGCCATGCTCTAGGCCTAAAGGGAATCTCCACGTGAGTCCTTGCCTCGAGGTAAGGCCCTGAGTAGCCCTGCAGAAAGGGAGGCATGCAGCTCTTTCCATGAGCTCTTAGTGGAGGTCTGTTTTATTTTAAAGGAAGTACCCTTTTCAGGACTCCTACGGTCTTCGGGTGAGCATCATTTTTATTCCAAGATCACTGACTCCCTCCGCACCCCTGTGGGCCTGCTGAGCAGCATTGAGTCCCATACGTCCCACGGAGGCCCTCTGTGTCTGCAGAGTCTCGGGCAACACACTGTACGTTACTTCAGGAGAGCTCCGTTTCCAGAGCACTCGAACAGCATCAGAACCACATTTCTAGGCAGTCCAACATGCCCTGGAAGTCTTCGACATTGCCCTCGTCTGAGCTGCCCTGAGAAAACAGTCTGCTTAGAATTTATCAAAGACCTCGTTCCTGAAGTCACTCTATTCAAGGAGAAATACAGCATCTTACCATGCTGTGTCGCTCACAGGGCAAGAAACGTGAGAACTTGCCTCGAGGTAAGGCCATGAAATGCTATGCAGAAGCAGAGGCGTGTAGCAGTTTCCATGAGGCCGTAGTCGCTTATCTTCAGCATTTTAAAGCCAGTACGCTTTTCAGGACACCTAGGTGCCTCGCCTGGAAACCCTATTCCCTGCAAAAACACTGAGTACCCTCAGGCTCCCCTGGCCCTTCTAAGCACTATCCAGGGAAGGAGCTTTCCGACTCACAGTGTGTATGCCGAGTGTAGGGCAACACAGTGCACTCTTATTGGAACATCTTGATTTAGCCAGCATCGCACAGGTTCACGAGCACCGTTAAGCAAGTTCCAACAGGCCGTGGAAGTCGCTCTCATTCCCTAGTTTGAGCTGTACAGAGACAAACAGTAAGCTTCTCCTTCCATTCAGGACCTCCTACCTGAAGTCACCCTGCCTC
This sequence comes from Balaenoptera physalus, assembly GCF_965194825.1. Lineage (NCBI taxonomy): Eukaryota > Metazoa > Chordata > Mammalia > Artiodactyla > Balaenopteridae > Balaenoptera > Balaenoptera physalus. The sequence continues at coordinate 522,621 of NW_028126148.1, forward strand.
CTGAAGAAAGACGACCTCGTTTCTATTGCAACTAAAGCACAGTTGTTCCTGTAGCAGGGCAGGCTTTTGAAGAGGCACGGGCCCAGAGGCATAGCTAGGGCTTTCCTTGGTGAGGCCGTTCACTACATTCAGGACACCCTGCCTCGAGAAGTTGATTCGGGGAAACAACCAGTGTGTACTCTGTGTCTCTTTTGCCTTGTTAGAAACCACAGAGATGTATGCTGCCTGTGCCCATGGAAATTGGGGCATGATGGGACTAGCCTTGCTTTCCATTTGGAAAGCTCCATTCTTGCTTTCGTGAAGCTCCCTGAAATTCTCTGCTGTTGACAGACCCCTGGCCACTGTAGGCTTGGGTCTGGGAAGAAAATGAGTTTTCTCTGTCTACACACGGAGCTTCATTGGCCGCGGTGGGGCGCACCTTGCCATGCTCTAGAGCTAAAGGGAATCTCAACGTGAGTCCTTGCCTCGAGGTAAGGCCCTGAGTAGCCCTACAGAAAAGGAGGCATGCAGCTCTTTCCATTAGCTCTTAGTCGCTGTTCTGGTTTACTTTAAAGGAAGTACCCTTTTCAGGACTCCTAGGCCCCTCGGTTGAGCATCAATTTTGTTCCAAGATCTCTGAGTACCTCCACACCCCTGTAGGCCTGCTGAGCAACAACGAGGCCCATTGGTCCCTCGGAGGTCCTCTGTGTCTGCTGAGTCATGGGCAACACACTGCACTCTTTCTTGTGATATCTTGATTCACAGCACTCGCACAGGTTCAAGAGCAACGTTCAAGCAAGTTCCAACATGCCGTGGAAATCGCACTCAATCCCTAGTCTGAGCTGCACAGAGAAAAACACTAGGCTTCTCCTTCCAATCAGGACCTCCTACCTGAAGTCACCCTGCTTCCAGGAGAAAGACGGCTTGCTTTCCTTTTGCAAGTAAAGCACAGTTTTTCCTGTAGCACTGCAGGCTTTTGAAAAGGCAGGGGCCCAGAGGCCTGCCTAGGGCGTTCCTTGGTGAGGCCTCGGGCCCAGTGGCCTGGCTAGGGCGTTCCTTGGTGAGGCCGTTCACTAGATGCAGAACACCCTGCCTCGAGAAGTTGATTCAGGGAAGCAACCAGTGTGTACTCGGTGTCTCTTTTGACTCGTTAAAAACCACAGAGATGTATGCTGCCTGTGTCCATGGAAATGGGGGCATGATGGGACTAGCCTTGCTTTCCGTTTGGAAACCTCCTTTCTTGCTGCCGTGAAGCTCCCTGAAATTCTCTGCTGTTGACAGGCCTCTGGCCACTGTAGGCATGGGTCTGGGAAGAAAATGAGTTTTCCCTGGGTACACACGGAGCTATATAGGCCAGGGTGGGGCTCACCTTGCCATGCTCTAGGCCTAAAGGGAATCTCCACGTGAGTCCTTGCCTCGAGGTAAGGCCCTGAGTAGCCCTGCAGAAAGGGAGGCATGCAGCTCTTTCCATGAGCTCTTAGTGGAGGTCTGTTTTATTTTAAAGGAAGTACCCTTTTCAGGACTCCTACGGTCTTCGGGTGAGCATCATTTTTATTCCAAGATCACTGACTCCCTCCGCACCCCTGTGGGCCTGCTGAGCAGCATTGAGTCCCATACGTCCCACGGAGGCCCTCTGTGTCTGCAGAGTCTCGGGCAACACACTGTACGTTACTTCAGGAGAGCTCCGTTTCCAGAGCACTCGAACAGCATCAGAACCACATTTCTAGGCAGTCCAACATGCCCTGGAAGTCTTCGACATTGCCCTCGTCTGAGCTGCCCTGAGAAAACAGTCTGCTTAGAATTTATCAAAGACCTCGTTCCTGAAGTCACTCTATTCAAGGAGAAATACAGCATCTTACCATGCTGTGTCGCTCACAGGGCAAGAAACGTGAGAACTTGCCTCGAGGTAAGGCCATGAAATGCTATGCAGAAGCAGAGGCGTGTAGCAGTTTCCATGAGGCCGTAGTCGCTTATCTTCAGCATTTTAAAGCCAGTACGCTTTTCAGGACACCTAGGTGCCTCGCCTGGAAACCCTATTCCCTGCAAAAACACTGAGTACCCTCAGGCTCCCCTGGCCCTTCTAAGCACTATCCAGGGAAGGAGCTTTCCGACTCACAGTGTGTATGCCGAGTGTAGGGCAACACAGTGCACTCTTATTGGAACATCTTGATTTAGCCAGCATCGCACAGGTTCACGAGCACCGTTAAGCAAGTTCCAACAGGCCGTGGAAGTCGCTCTCATTCCCTAGTTTGAGCTGTACAGAGACAAACAGTAAGCTTCTCCTTCCATTCAGGACCTCCTACCTGAAGTCACCCTGCCTCCTGAAGAAAGACGACCTCGTTTCTATTGCAACTAAAGCACAGTTGTTCCTGTAGCAGGGCAGGCTTTTGAAGAGGCACGGGCCCAGAGGCATAGCTAGGGCTTTCCTTGGTGAGGCCGTTCACTACATTCAGGACACCCTGCCTCGAGAAGTTGATTCGGGGAAACAACCAGTGTGTACTCTGTGTCTCTTTTGCCTTGTTAGAAACCACAGAGATGTATGCTGCCTGTGCCCATGGAAATTGGGGCATGATGGGACTAGCCTTGCTTTCCATTTGGAAAGCTCCATTCTTGCTTTCGTGAAGCTCCCTGAAATTCTCTGCTGTTGACAGGCCCCTGGCCACTGTAGGCTTGGGTCTGGGAAGAAAATGAGTTTTCTCTGTCTACACACGGAGCTTCATTGGCCGCGGTGGGGCGCACCTTGCCATGCTCTAGAGCTAAAGGGAATCTCAACGTGAGTCCTTGCCTCGAGGTAAGGCCCTGAGTAGCCCTACAGAAAAGGAGGCATGCAGCTCTTTCCATTAGCTCTTAGTCGCTGTTCTGGTTTACTTTAAAGGAAGTACCCTTTTCAGGACTCCTAGGCCCCTCGGTTGAGCATCAATTTTGTTCCAAGATCTCTGAGTACCTCCACACCCCTGTAGGCCTGCTGAGCAACAACGAGGCCCATTGGTCCCTCGGAGGTCCTCTGTGTCTGCTGAGTCATGGGCAACACACTGCACTCTTTCTTGTGATATCTTGATTCACAGCACTCGCACAGGTTCAAGAGCAACGTTCAAGCAAGTTCCAACATGCCGTGGAAATCGCACTCAATCCCTAGTCTGAGCTGCACAGAGAAAAACACTAGGCTTCTCCTTCCAATCAGGACCTCCTACCTGAAGTCACCCTGCTTCCAGGAGAAAGACGGCTTGCTTTCCTTTTGCAAGTAAAGCACAGTTTTTCCTGTAGCACTGCAGGCTTTTGAAAAGGCAGGGGCCCAGAGGCCTGCCTAGGGCGTTCCTTGGTGAGGCCTCGGGCCCAGTGGCCTGGCTAGGGCGTTCCTTGGTGAGGCCGTTCACTAGATGCAGAACACCCTGCCTCGAGAAGTTGATTCAGGGAAGCAACCAGTGTGTACTCGGTGTCTCTTTTGACTCGTTAAAAACCACAGAGATGTATGCTGCCTGTGTCCATGGAAATGGGGGCATGATGGGACTAGCCTTGCTTTCCGTTTGGAAACCTCCTTTCTTGCTGCCGTGAAGCTCCCTGAAATTCTCTGCTGTTGACAGGCCTCTGGCCACTGTAGGCATGGGTCTGGGAAGAAAATGAGTTTTCCCTGGGTACACACGGAGCTATATAGGCCAGGGTGGGGCTCACCTTGCCATGCTCTAGGCCTAAAGGGAATCTCCACGTGAGTCCTTGCCTCGAGGTAAGGCCCTGAGTAGCCCTGCAGAAAGGGAGGCATGCAGCTCTTTCCATGAGCTCTTAGTGGAGGTCTGTTTTATTTTAAAGGAAGTACCCTTTTCAGGACTCCTACGGTCTTCGGGTGAGCATCATTTTTATTCCAAGATCACTGACTCCCTCCGCACCCCTGTGGGCCTGCTGAGCAGCATTGAGTCCCATACGTCCCACGGAGGCCCTCTGTGTCTGCAGAGTCTCGGGCAACACACTGTACGTTACTTCAGGAGAGCTCCGTTTCCAGAGCACTCGAACAGCATCAGAACCACATTTCTAGGCAGTCCAACATGCCCTGGAAGTCTTCGACATTGCCCTCGTCTGAGCTGCCCTGAGAAAACAGTCTGCTTAGAATTTATCAAAGACCTCGTTCCTGAAGTCACTCTATTCAAGGAGAAATACAGCATCTTACCATGCTGTGTCGCTCACAGGGCAAGAAACGTGAGAACTTGCCTCGAGGTAAGGCCATGAAATGCTATGCAGAAGCAGAGGCGTGTAGCAGTTTCCATGAGGCCGTAGTCGCTTATCTTCAGCATTTTAAAGCCAGTACGCTTTTCAGGACACCTAGGTGCCTCGCCTGGAAACCCTATTCCCTGCAAAAACACTGAGTACCCTCAGGCTCCCCTGGCCCTTCTAAGCACTATCCAGGGAAGGAGCTTTCCGACTCACAGTGTGTATGCCGAGTGTAGGGCAACACAGTGCACTCTTATTGGAACATCTTGATTTAGCCAGCATCGCACAGGTTCACGAGCACCGTTAAGCAAGTTCCAACAGGCCGTGGAAGTCGCTCTCATTCCCTAGTTTGAGCTGTACAGAGACAAACAGTAAGCTTCTCCTTCCATTCAGGACCTCCTACCTGAAGTCACCCTGCCTCCTGAAGAAAGACGACCTCGTTTCTATTGCAACTAAAGCACAGTTGTTCCTGTAGCAGGGCAGGCTTTTGAAGAGGCACGGGCCCAGAGGCATAGCTAGGGCTTTCCTTGGTGAGGCCGTTCACTACATTCAGGACACCCTGCCTCGAGAAGTTGATTCGGGGAAACAACCAGTGTGTACTCTGTGTCTCTTTTGCCTTGTTAGAAACCACAGAGATGTATGCTGCCTGTGCCCATGGAAATTGGGGCATGATGGGACTAGCCTTGCTTTCCATTTGGAAAGCTCCATTCTTGCTTTCGTGAAGCTCCCTGAAATTCTCTGCTGTTGACAGGCCCCTGGCCACTGTAGGCTTGGGTCTGGGAAGAAAATGAGTTTTCTCTGTCTACACACGGAGCTTCATTGGCCGCGGTGGGGCGCACCTTGCCATGCTCTAGAGCTAAAGGGAATCTCAACGTGAGTCCTTGCCTCGAGGTAAGGCCCTGAGTAGCCCTACAGAAAAGGAGGCATGCAGCTCTTTCCATTAGCTCTTAGTCGCTGTTCTGGTTTACTTTAAAGGAAGTACCCTTTTCAGGACTCCTAGGCCCCTCGGTTGAGCATCAATTTTGTTCCAAGATCTCTGAGTACCTCCACACCCCTGTAGGCCTGCTGAGCAACAACGAGGCCCATTGGTCCCTCGGAGGTCCTCTGTGTCTGCTGAGTCATGGGCAACACACTGCACTCTTTCTTGTGATATCTTGATTCACAGCACTCGCACAGGTTCAAGAGCAACGTTCAAGCAAGTTCCAACATGCCGTGGAAATCGCACTCAATCCCTAGTCTGAGCTGCACAGAGAAAAACACTAGGCTTCTCCTTCCAATCAGGACCTCCTACCTGAAGTCACCCTGCTTCCAGGAGAAAGACGGCTTGCTTTCCTTTTGCAAGTAAAGCACAGTTTTTCCTGTAGCACTGCAGGCTTTTGAAAAGGCAGGGGCCCAGAGGCCTGCCTAGGGCGTTCCTTGGTGAGGCCTCGGGCCCAGTGGCCTGGCTAGGGCGTTCCTTGGTGAGGCCGTTCACTAGATGCAGAACACCCTGCCTCGAGAAGTTGATTCAGGGAAGCAACCAGTGTGTACTCGGTGTCTCTTTTGACTCGTTAAAAACCACAGAGATGTATGCTGCCTGTGTCCATGGAAATGGGGGCATGATGGGACTAGCCTTGCTTTCCGTTTGGAAACCTCCTTTCTTGCTGCCGTGAAGCTCCCTGAAATTCTCTGCTGTTGACAGGCCTCTGGCCACTGTAGGCATGGGTCTGGGAAGAAAATGAGTTTTCCCTGGGTACACACGGAGCTATATAGGCCAGGGTGGGGCTCACCTTGCCATGCTCTAGGCCTAAAGGGAATCTCCACGTGAGTCCTTGCCTCGAGGTAAGGCCCTGAGTAGCCCTGCAGAAAGGGAGGCATGCAGCTCTTTCCATGAGCTCTTAGTGGAGGTCTGTTTTATTTTAAAGGAAGTACCCTTTTCAGGACTCCTACGGTCTTCGGGTGAGCATCATTTTTATTCCAAGATCACTGACTCCCTCCGCACCCCTGTGGGCCTGCTGAGCAGCATTGAGTCCCATACGTCCCACGGAGGCCCTCTGTGTCTGCAGAGTCTCGGGCAACACACTGTACGTTACTTCAGGAGAGCTCCGTTTCCAGAGCACTCGAACAGCATCAGAACCACATTTCTAGGCAGTCCAACATGCCCTGGAAGTCTTCGACATTGCCCTCGTCTGAGCTGCCCTGAGAAAACAGTCTGCTTAGAATTTATCAAAGACCTCGTTCCTGAAGTCACTCTATTCAAGGAGAAATACAGCATCTTACCATGCTGTGTCGCTCACAGGGCAAGAAACGTGAGAACTTGCCTCGAGGTAAGGCCATGAAATGCTATGCAGAAGCAGAGGCGTGTAGCAGTTTCCATGAGGCCGTAGTCGCTTATCTTCAGCATTTTAAAGCCAGTACGCTTTTCAGGACACCTAGGTGCCTCGCCTGGAAACCCTATTCCCTGCAAAAACACTGAGTACCCTCAGGCTCCCCTGGCCCTTCTAAGCACTATCCAGGGAAGGAGCTTTCCGACTCACAGTGTGTATGCCGAGTGTAGGGCAACACAGTGCACTCTTATTGGAACATCTTGATTTAGCCAGCATCGCACAGGTTCACGAGCACCGTTAAGCAAGTTCCAACAGGCCGTGGAAGTCGCTCTCATTCCCTAGTTTGAGCTGTACAGAGACAAACAGTAAGCTTCTCCTTCCATTCAGGACCTCCTACCTGAAGTCACCCTGCCTCCTGAAGAAAGACGACCTCGTTTCTATTGCAACTAAAGCACAGTTGTTCCTGTAGCAGGGCAGGCTTTTGAAGAGGCACGGGCCCAGAGGCATAGCTAGGGCTTTCCTTGGTGAGGCCGTTCACTACATTCAGGACACCCTGCCTCGAGAAGTTGATTCAGGGAAACAACCAGTGTGTACTCTGTGTCTCTTTTGCCTTGTTAGAAACCACAGAGATGTATGCTGCCTGTGCCCATGGAAATTGGGGCATGATGGGACTAGCCTTGCTTTCCATTTGGAAAGCTCCATTCTTGCTTTCGTGAAGCTCCCTGAAATTCTCTGCTGTTGACAGGCCCCTGGCCACTGTAGGCTTGGGTCTGGGAAGAAAATGAGTTTTCTCTGTCTACACACGGAGCTTCATTGGCCGCGGTGGGCCGCACCTTGCCATGCTCTAGAGCTAAAGGGAATCTCAACGTGAGTCCTTGCCTCGAGGTAAGGCCCTGAGTAGCCCTACAGAAAAGGAGGCATGCAGCTCTTTCCATTAGCTCTTAGTCGCTGTTCTGGTTTACTTTAAAGGAAGTACCCTTTTCAGGACTCCTAGGCCCCTCGGTTGAGCATCAATTTTGTTCCAAGATCTCTGAGTACCTCCACACCCCTGTAGGCCTGCTGAGCAACAACGAGGCCCATTGGTCCCTCGGAGGTCCTCTGTGTCTGCTGAGTCATGGGCAACACACTGCACTCTTTCTTGTGATATCTTGATTCACAGCACTCGCACAGGTTCAAGAGCAACGTTCAAGCAAGTTCCAAAATGCCGTGGAAATCGCACTCAATCCCTAGTCTGAGCTGCACAGAGAAAAACACTAGGCTTCTCCTTCCAATCAGGACCTCCTACCTGAAGTCACCCTGCTTCCAGGAGAAAGACGGCTTGCTTTCCTTTTGCAAGTAAAGCACAGTTTTTCCTGTAGCACTGCAGGCTTTTGAAAAGGCAGGGGCCCAGAGGCCTGCCTAGGGCGTTCCTTGGTGAGGCCTCGGGCCCAGTGGCCTGGCTAGGGCGTTCCTTGGTGAGGCCGTTCACTACATTCAGGACACCCTGCCTCGAGAAGTTGATTCAGGGAAGCAACCAGTGTGTACTCGGTGTCTCTTTTGACTCGTTAAAAACCACAGAGATGTATGCTGCCTGTGTCCATGGAAATGGGGGCATGATGGGACTAGCCTTGCTTTCCGTTTGGAAACCTCCTTTCTTGCTGCCGTGAAGCTCCCTGAAATTCTCTGCTGTTGACAGGCCTCTGGCCACTGTAGGCATGGGTCTGGGACGAAAATGAGTTTTCCCTGGGTACACACGGAGCTATATAGGCCAGGGTGGGGCTCACCTTGCCATGCTCTAGAGCTAAAGGGAATCTCCACGTGAGTCCTTGCCTCGAGGTAAGGCCCTGAGTAACCCTGCAGAAAGGGAGGCATGCAGCTCTTTCCATGAGCTCTTAGTGGAGGTCTGTTTTATTTTAAAGGAAGTACCCTTTTCAGGACTCCTACGGTCTTCGGGTGAGCATCATTTTTATTCCAAGATCACTGACTCCCTCCGCACCCCTGTGGGCCTGCTGAGCAGCATTGAGTCCCATACGTCCCACGGAGGCCCTCTGTGTCTGCAGAGTCTCGGGCAACACACTGTACGTTACTTCAGGAGAGCTCCGTTTCCAGAGCACTCGAACAGCATCAGAACCACATTTCTAGGCAGTCCAACATGCCCTGGAAGTCTTCGACATTGCCCTCGTCTGAGCTGCCCTGAGAAAACAGTCTGCTTAGAATTTATCAAAGACCTCGTTCCTGAAGTCACTCTATTCAAGGAGAAATACAGCATCTTACCATGCTGTGTCGCTCACAGGGCAAGAAACGTGAGAACTTGCCTCGAGGTAAGGCCATGAAATGCTATGCAGAAGCAGAGGCGTGTAGCAGTTTCCATGAGGCCGTAGTCGCTTATCTTCAGCATTTTAAAGCCAGTACGCTTTTCAGGACACCTAGGTGCCTCGCCTGGAAACCCTATTCCCTGCAAAAACACTGAGTACCCTCAGGCTCCCCTGGCCCTTCTAAGCACTATCCAGGGAAGGAGCTTTCCGACTCACAGTGTGTATGCCGAGTGTAGGGCAACACAGTGCACTCTTATTGGAACATCTTGATTTAGCCAGCATCGCACAGGTTCACGAGCACCGTTAAGCAAGTTCCAACAGGCCGTGGAAGTCGCTCTCATTCCCTAGTTTGAGCTGTACAGAGACAAACAGTAAGCTTCTCCTTCCATTCAGGACCTCCTACCTGAAGTCACCCTGCCTCCTGAAGAAAGACGACCTCGTTTCTATTGCAACTAAAGCACAGTTGTTCCTGTAGCAGGGCAGGCTTTTGAAGAGGCACGGGCCCAGAGGCATAGCTAGGGCTTTCCTTGGTGAGGCCGTTCACTACATTCAGGACACCCTGCCTCGAGAAGTTGATTCAGGGAAACAACCAGTGTGTACTCTGTGTCTCTTTTGCCTTGTTAGAAACCACAGAGATGTATGCTGCCTGTGCCCATGGAAATTGGGGCATGATGGGACTAGCCTTGCTTTCCATTTGGAAAGCTCCATTCTTGCTTTCGTGAAGCTCCCTGAAATTCTCTGCTGTTGACAGGCCCCTGGCCACTGTAGGCTTGGGTCTGGGAAGAAAATGAGTTTTCTCTGTCTACACACGGAGCTTCATTGGCCGCGGTGGGGCACACCTTGCCATGCTCTAGAGCTAAAGGGAATCTCAACGTGAGTCCTTGCCTCGAGGTAAGGCCCTGAGTAGCCCTACAGAAAAGGAGGCATGCAGCTCTTTCCATTAGCTCTTAGTCGCTGTTCTGGTTTACTTTAAAGGAAGTACCCTTTTCAGGACTCCTAGGCCCCTCGGTTGAGCATCAATTTTGTTCCAAGATCTCTGAATACCTCCACACCCCTGTAGGCTTGCTGAGCAACAACGAGGCCCATTGGTCCCTCGGAGGTCCTCTGTGTCTGCTGAGTCATGGGCAACACATTGCACTCTTTCTTGTGATATCTTGATTCACAGCACTCGCACAGGTTCAAGAGCAACGTTCAAGCAAGTTCCAACATGCCGTGGAAATCGCACTCAATCCCTAGTCTGAGCTGCACAGAGAAAAACACTAGGCTTCTCCTTCCAATCAGGACCTCCTACCTGAAGTCACCCTGCTTCCAGGAGAAAGACGGCTTGCTTTCCTTTTGCAAGTAAAGCACAGTTTTTCCTGTAGCACTGCAGGCTTTTGAAAAGGCAGGGGCCCAGAGGCCTGCCTAGGGCGTTCCTTGGTGAGGCCTCGGGCCCAGTGGCCTGGCTAGGGCGTTCCTTGGTGAGGCCGTTCACTAGATGCAGAACACCCTGCCTCGAGAAGTTGATTCAGGGAAGCAACCAGTGTGTACTCGGTGTCTCTTTTGACTCGTTAAAAACCACAGAGATGTATGCTGCCTGTGTCCATGGAAATGGGGGCATGATGGGACTAGCCTTGCTTTCCGTTTGGAAACCTCCTTTCTTGCTGCCGTGAAGCTCCCTGAAATTCTCTGCTGTTGACAGGCCTCTGGCCACTGTAGGCATGGGTCTGGGAAGAAAATGAGTTTTCCCTGGGTACACACGGAGCTATATAGGCCAGGGTGGGGCTCACCTTGCCATGCTCTAGAGCTAAAGGGAATCTCCACGTGAGTCCTTGCCTCGAGGTAAGGCCCTGAGTAGCCCTGCAGAAAGGGAGGCATGCAGCTCTTTCCATGAGCTCTTAGTGGAGGTCTGTTTTATTTTAAAGGAAGTACCCTTTTCAGGACTCCTACGGTCTTCGGGTGAGCATCATTTTTATTCCAAGATCACTGACTCCCTCCGCACCCCTGTCGGTCTGCTGAGCAGCATTGAGTCCCATACGTCCCACGGAGGCCCTCTGTGTCTGCAGAGTCTCGGGCAACACACTGTACGTTACTTCAGGAGAGCTCCGTTTCCAGAGCACTCGAACAGCATCAGAACCACATTTCTAGGCAGTCCAACATGCCCTGGAAGTCTTCGACATTGCCCTCGTCTGAGCTGCCCTGAGAAAACAGTCTGCTTAGAATTTATCAAAGACCTCGTTCCTGAAGTCACTCTATTCAAGGAGAAATACAGCATCTTACCATGCTGTGTCGCTCACAGGGCAAGAAACGTGAGAACTTGCCTCGAGGTACGGCCATGAAATGCTATGCAGAAGCAGAGGCGTGTAGCAGTTTCCATGAGGCCGTAGTCGCTTATCTTCAGCATTTTAAAGCCAGTACGCTTTTCAGGACACCTAGGTGCCTCGCCTGGAAACCCTATTCCCTGCAAAAACACTGAGTACCCTCAGGCTCCCCTGGCCCTTCTAAGCACTATCCAGGGAAGGAGCTTTCCGACTCACAGTGTGTATGCCGAGTGTAGGGCAACACAGTGCACTCTTATTGGAACATCTTGATTTAGCCAGCATCGCACAGGTTCACGAGAACCGTTAAGCAAGTTCCAACAGGCCGTGGAAGTCGCTCTCATTCCCTAGTTTGAGCTGTACAGAGACAAACAGTAAGCTTCTCCTTCCATTCAGGACCTCCTACCTGAAGTCACCCTGCCTCCTGAAGAAAGACGACCTCGTTTCTATTGCAACTAAAGCACAGTTGTTCCTGTAGCAGGGCAGGCTTTTGAAGAGGCACGGGCCCAGAGGCATAGCTAGGGCTTTCCTTGGTGAGGCCGTTCACTACATTCAGGACACCCTGCCTCGAGAAGTTGATTCAGGGAAACAACCAGTGTGTACTCTGTGTCTCTTTTGCCTTGTTAGAAACCACAGAGATGTATGCTGCCTGTGCCCATGGAAATTGGGGCATGATGGGACTAGCCTTGCTTTCCATTTGGAAAGCTCCATTCTTGCTTTCGTGAAGCTCCCTGAAATTCTCTGCTGTTGACAGGCCCCTGGCCACTGTAGGCTTGGGTCTGGGAAGAAAATGAGTTTTCTCTGTCTACACACGGAGCTTCATTGGCCGCGGTGGGGCACACCTTGCCATGCTCTAGAGCTAAAGGGAATCTCAACGTGAGTCCTTGCCTCGAGGTAAGGCCCTGAGTAGCCCTACAGAAAAGGAGGCATGCAGCTCTTTCCATTAGCTCTTAGTCGCTGTTCTGGTTTACTTTAAAGGAAGTACCCTTTTCAGGACTCCTAGGCCCCTCGGTTGAGCATCAATTTTGTTCCAAGATCTCTGAATACCTCCACACCCCTGTAGGCTTGCTGAGCAACAACGAGGCCCATTGGTCCCTCGGAGGTCCTCTGTGTCTGCTGAGTCATGGGCAACACACTGCACTATTTCTTGTGATATCTTGATTCACAGCACTCGCACAGGTTCAAGAGCAACGTTCAAGCAAGTTCCAACATGCCGTGGAAATCGCACTCAATCCCTAGTCTGAGCTGCACAGAGAAAAACACTAGGCTTCTCCTTCCAATCAGGACCTCCTACCTGAAGTCACCCTGCTTCCAGGAGAAAGACGGCTTGCTTTCCTTTTGCAAGTAAAGCACAGTTTTTCCTGTAGCACTGCAGGCTTTTGAAAAGGCAGGGGCCCAGAGGCCTGCCTAGGGCGTTCCTTGGTGAGGCCTCGGGCCCAGTGGCCTGGCTAGGGCGTTCCTTGGTGAGGCCGTTCACTAGATGCAGAACACCCTGCCTCGAGAAGTTGATTCAGGGAAGCAACCAGTGTGTACTCGGTGTCTCTTTTGACTCGTTAAAAACCACAGAGATGTATGCTGCCTGTGTCCATGGAAATGGGGGCATGATGGGACTAGCCTTGCTTTCCGTTTGGAAACCTCCTTTCTTGCTGCCGTGAAGCTCCCTGAAATTCTCTGCTGTTGACAGGCCTCTGGCCACTGTAGGCATGGGTCTGGGAAGAAAATGAGTTTTCCCTGGGTACACACGGAGCTATATAGGCCAGGGTGGGGCTCACCTTGCCATGCTCTAGAGCTAAAGGGAATCTCCACGTGAGTCCTTGCCTCGAGGTAAGGCCCTGAGTAGCCCTGCAGAAAGGGAGGCATGCAGCTCTTTCCATGAGCTCTTAGTGGAGGTCTGTTTTATTTTAAAGGAAGTACCCTTTTCAGGACTCCTACGGTCTTCGGGTGAGCATCATTTTTATTCCAAGATCACTGACTCCCTCCGCACCCCTGTCGGTCTGCTGAGCAGCATTGAGTCCCATACGTCCCACGGAGGCCCTCTGTGTCTGCAGAGTCTCGGGCAACACACTGTACGTTACTTCAGGAGAGCTCCGTTTCCAGAGCACTCGAACAGCATCAGAACCACATTTCTAGGCAGTCCAACATGCCCTGGAAGTCTTCGACATTGCCCTCGTCTGAGCTGCCCTGAGAAAACAGTCTGCTTAGAATTTATCAAAGACCTCGTTCCTGAAGTCACTCTATTCAAGGAGAAATACAGCATCTTACCATGCTGTGTCGCTCACAGGGCAAGAAACGTGAGAACTTGCCTCGAGGTACGGCCATGAAATGCTATGCAGAAGCAGAGGCGTGTAGCAGTTTCCATGAGGCCGTAGTCGCTTATCTTCAGCATTTTAAAGCCAGTACGCTTTTCAGGACACCTAGGTGCCTCGCCTGGAAACCCTATTCCCTGCAAAAACACTGAGTACCCTCAGGCTCCCCTGGCCCTTCTAAGCACTATCCAGGGAAGGAGCTTTCCGACTCACAGTGTGTATGCCGAGTGTAGGGCAACACAGTGCACTCTTATTGGAACATCTTGATTTAGCCAGCATCGCACAGGTTCACGAGCACCGTTAAGCAAGTTCCAACAGGCCGTGGAAGTCGCTCTCATTCCCTAGTTTGAGCTGTACAGAGACAAACAGTAAGCTTCTCCTTCCATTCAGGACCTCCTACCTGAAGTCACCCTGCCTCCTGAAGAAAGACGACCTCGTTTCTATTGCAACTAAAGCACAGTTGTTCCTGTAGCAGGGCAGGCTTTTGAAGAGGCACGGGCCCAGAGGCATAGCTAGGGCTTTCCTTGGTGAGGCCGTTCACTACATTCAGGACACCCTGCCTCGAGAAGTTGATTCAGGGAAACAACCAGTGTGTACTCTGTGTCTCTTTTGCCTTGTTAGAAACCACAGAGATGTATGCTGCCTGTGCCCATGGAAATTGGGGCATGATGGGACTAGCCTTGCTTTCCATTTGGAAAGCTCCATTCTTGCTTTCGTGAAGCTCCCTGAAATTCTCTGCTGTTGACAGGCCCCTGGCCACTGTAGGCTTGGGTCTGGGAAGAAAATGAGTTTTCTCTGTCTACACACGGAGCTTCATTGGCCGCGGTGGGGCGCACCTTGCCATGCTCTAGAGCTAAAGGGAATCTCAACGTGAGTCCTTGCCTCGAGGTAAGGCCCTGAGTAGCCCTACAGAAAAGGAGGCATGCAGCTCTTTCCATTAGCTCTTAGTCGCTGTTCTGGTTTACTTTAAAGGAAGTACCCTTTTCAGGACTCCTAGGCCCCTCGGTTGAGCATCAATTTTGTTCCAAGATCTCTGAATACCTCCACACCCCTGTAGGCCTGCTGAGCAACAACGAGGCCCATTGGTCCCTCGGAGGTCCTCTGTGTCTGCTGAGTCATGGGCAACACACTGCACTCTTTCTTGTGATATCTTGTTTAACAGCACTCGCACAGGTTCAAGAGCAACGTTCAAGCAAGTTCCAACATGCCGTGGAAATCGCACTCAATCCCTAGTCTGAGCTGCACAGAGAAAAACACTTGGCTTCTCCTTCCAATCAGGACCTCCTACCTGAAGTCACCCTGCTTCCAGGAGAAAGACGGCTTGCTTTCCTTTTGCAAGTAAAGCACAGTTTTTCCTGTAGCACTGCAGGCTTTTGAAAAGGCAGGGGCCCAGAGGCCTGCCTAGGGCGTTCCTTGGTGAGGCCTCGGGCCCAGTGGCCTGGCTAGGGCGTTCCTGGGTGAGGCCGTTCACTAGATGCAGAACACCCTGCCTCGAGAAGTTGATTCAGGGAAGCAACCAGTGTGTACTCGGTGTCTCTTTTGACTCGTTGAAAACCACAGAGATGTATTCTGCCTGTGTCATCAGAACCACATTTCTAGGCAGTCCAACATGCCCTGGAAGTCTTCGACATTGCCCTCGTCTGAGCTGCCCTGAGAAAACAGTCTGCTTAGAATTTATCAAAGACCTCGTTCCTGAAGTCACTCTATTCAAGGAGAAATACAGCATCTTACCATGCTGTGTCGCTCACAGGGCAAGAAACGTGAGAACTTGCCTCGAGGTAAGGCCATGAAATGCTATGCAGAAGCAGAGGCGTGTAGCAGTTTCCATGAGGCCGTAGTCGCTTATCTTCAGCATTTTAAAGCCAGTACGCTTTTCAGGACACCTAGGTGCCTCGCCTGGAAACCCTATTCCCTGCAAAAACACTGAGTACCCTCAGGCTCCCCTGGCCCTTCTAAGCACTATCCAGGGAAGGAGCTTTCCGACTCACAGTGTGTATGCCGAGTGTAGGGCAACACAGTGCACTCTTATTGGAACATCTTGATTTAGCCAGCATCGCACAGGTTCACGAGCACCGTTAAGCAAGTTCCAACAGGCCGTGGAAGTCGCTCTCATTCCCTAGTTTGAGCTGTACAGAGACAAACAGTAAGCTTCTCCTTCCATTCAGGACCTCCTACCTGAAGTCACCCTGCCTCCTGAAGAAAGACGACCTCGTTTCTATTGCAACTAAAGCACAGTTGTTCCTGTAGCAGGGCAGGCTTTTGAAGAGGCACGGGCCCAGAGGCATAGCTAGGGCTTTCCTTGGTGAGGCCGTTCACTACATTCAGGACACCCTGCCTCGAGAAGTTGATTCAGGGAAACAACCAGTGTGTACTCTGTGTCTCTTTTGCCTTGTTAGAAACCACAGAGATGTATGCTGCCTGTGCCCATGGAAATTGGGGCATGATGGGACTAGCCTTGCTTTCCATTTGGAAAGCTCCATTCTTGCTTTCGTGAAGCTCCCTGAAATTCTCTGCTGTTGACAGGCCCCTGGCCACTGTAGGCTTGGGTCTGGGAAGAAAATGAGTTTTCTCTGTCTACACACGGAGCTTCATTGGCCGCGGTGGGGCGCACCTTGCCATGCTCTAGAGCTAAAGGGAATCTCAACGTGAGTCCTTGCCTCGAGGTAAGGCCCTGAGTAGCCCTACAGAAAAGGAGGCATGCAGCTCTTTCCATTAGCTCTTAGTCGCTGTTCTGGTTTACTTTAAAGGAAGTACCCTTTTCAGGACTCCTAGGCCCCTCGGTTGAGCATCAATTTTGTTCCAAGATCTCTGAATACCTCCACACCCCTGTAGGCCTGCTGAGCAACAACGAGGCCCATTGGTCCCTCGGAGGTCCTCTGTGTCTGCTGAGTCATGGGCAACACACTGCACTCTTTCTTGTGATATCTTGATTCACAGCACTCGCACAGGTTCAAGAGCAACGTTCAAGCAAGTTCCAACATGCCGTGGAAATCGCACTCAATCCCTAGTCTGAGCTGCACAGAGAAAAACACTAGGCTTCTCCTTCCAATCAGGACCTCCTACCTGAAGTCACCCTGCTTCCAGGAGAAAGACGGCTTGCTTTCCTTTTGCAAGTAAAGCACAGTTTTTCCTGTAGCACTGCAGGCTTTTGAAAAGGCAGGGGCCCAGAGGCATGCCTAGGGCGTTCCTTGGTGAGGCCTCGGGCCCAGTGGCCTGGCTAGGGCGTTCCTTGGTGAGGCCGTTCACTAGATGCAGAACACCCTGCCTCGAGAAGTTGATTCAGGGAAGCAACCAGTGTGTACTCGGTGTCTCTTTTGACTCGTTAAAAACCACAGAGATGTATGCTGCCTGTGTCCATGGAAATGGGGGCATGATGGGACTAGCCTTGCTTTCCGTTTGGAAACCTCCTTTCTTGCTGCCGTGAAGCTCCCTGAAATTCTCTGCTGTTGACAGGCCTCTGGCCACTGTAGGCATGGGTCTGGGAAGAAAATGAGTTTTCCCTGGGTACACACGGAGCTATATAGGCCAGGGTGGGGCTCACCTTGCCATGCTCTAGAGCTAAAGGGAATCTCCACGTGAGTCCTTGCCTCGAGGTAAGGCCCTGAGTAGCCCTGCAGAAAGGGAGGCATGCAGCTCTTTCCATGAGCTCTTAGTGGAGGTCTGTTTTATTTTAAAGGAAGTACCCTTTTCAGGACTCCTACGGTCTTCGGGTGAGCATCATTTTTATTCCAAGATCACTGACTCCCTCCGCACCCCTGTGGGTCTGCTGAGCAGCATTGAGTCCCATACGTCCCACGGAGGCCCTCTGTGTCTGCAGAGTCTCGGGCAACACACTGTACGTTACTTCAGGAGAGCTCCGTTTCCAGAGCACTCGAACAGCATCAGAACCACATTTCTAGGCAGTCCAACATGCCCTGGAAGTCTTCGACATTGCCCTCGTCTGAGCTGCCCTGAGAAAACAGTCTGCTTAGAATTTATCAAAGACCTCGTTCCTGAAGTCACTCTATTCAAGGAGAAATACAGCATCTTACCATGCTGTGTCGCTCACAGGGCAAGAAACGTGAGAACTTGCCTCGAGGTAAGGCCATGAAATGCTATGCAGAAGCAGAGGCGTGTAGCAGTTTCCATGAGGCCGTAGTCGCTTATCTTCAGCATTTTAAAGCCAGTACGCTTTTCAGGACACCTAGGTGCCTCGCCTGGAAACCCTATTCCCTGCAAAAACACTGAGTACCCTCAGGCTCCCCTGGCCCTTCTAAGCACTATCCAGGGAAGGAGCTTTCCGACTCACAGTGTGTATGCCGAGTGTAGGGCAACACAGTGCACTCTTATTGGAACATCTTGATTAAGCCAGCATCGCACAGGTTCACGAGCACCGTTAAGCAAGTTCCAACAGGCCGTGGAAGTCGCTCTCATTCCCTAGTTTGAGCTGTACAGAGACAAACAGTAAGCTTCTCCTTCCATTCAGGACCTCCTACCTGAAGTCACCCTGCCTCCTGAAGAAAGACGACCTCGTTTCTATTGCAACTAAAGCACAGTTGTTCCTGTAGCAGGGCAGGCTTTTGAAGAGGCACGGGCCCAGAGGCATAGCTAGGGCTTTCCTTGGTGAGGCCGTTCACTACATTCAGGACACCCTGCCTCGAGAAGTTGATTCGGGGAAACAACCAGTGTGTACTCTGTGTCTCTTTTGCCTTGTTAGAAACCACAGAGATGTATGCTGCCTGTGCCCATGGAAATTGGGGCATGATGGGACTAGCCTTGCTTTCCATTTGGAAAGCTCCATTCTTGCTTTCGTGAAGCTCCCTGAAATTCTCTGCTGTTGACAGGCCCCTGGCCACTGTAGGCTTGGGTCTGGGAAGAAAATGAGTTTTCTCTGTCTACACACGGAGCTTCATTGGCCGCGGTGGGGCGCACCTTGCCATGCTCTAGAGCTAAAGGGAATCTCAACGTGAGTCCTTGCCTCGAGGTAAGGCCCTGAGTAGCCCTACAGAAAAGGAGGCATGCAGCTCTTTCCATTAGCTCTTAGTCGCTGTTCTGGTTTACTTTAAAGGAAGTACCCTTTTCAGGACTCCTAGGCCCCTCGGTTGAGCATCAATTTTGTTCCAAGATCTCTGAATACCTCCACACCCCTGTAGGCCTGCTGAGCAACAACGAGGCCCATTGGTCCCTCGGAGGTCCTCTGTGTCTGCTGAGTCATGGGCAACACACTGCACTCTTTCTTGTGATATCTTGATTCACAGCACTCGCACAGGTTCAAGAGCAACGTTCAAGCAAGTTCCAACATGCCGTGGAAATCGCACTCAATCCCTAGTCTGAGCTGCACAGAGAAAAACACTAGGCTTCTCCTTCCAATCAGGACCTCCTACCTGAAGTCACCCTGCTTCCAGGAGAAAGACGGCTTGCTTTCCTTTTGCAAGTAAAGCACAGTTTTTCCTGTAGCACTGCAGGCTTTTGAAAAGGCAGGGGCCCAGAGGCATGCCTAGGGCGTTCCTTGGTGAGGCCTCGGGCCCAGTGGCCTGGCTAGGGCGTTCCTTGGTGAGGCCGTTCACTAGATGCAGAACACCCTGCCTCGAGAAGTTGATTCAGGGAAGCAACCAGTGTGTACTCGGTGTCTCTTTTGACTCGTTAAAAACCACAGAGATGTATGCTGCCTGTGTCCATGGAAATGGGGGCATGATGGGACTAGCCTTGCTTTCCGTTTGGAAACCTCCTTTCTTGCTGCCGTGAAGCTCCCTGAAATTCTCTGCTGTTGACAGGCCTCTGGCCACTGTAGGCATGGGTCTGGGAAGAAAATGAGTTTTCCCTGGGTACACACGGAGCTATATAGGCCAGGGTGGGGCTCACCTTGCCATGCTCTAGAGCTAAAGGGAATCTCCACGTGAGTCCTTGCCTCGAGGTAAGGCCCTGAGTAGCCCTGCAGAAAGGGAGGCATGCAGCTCTTTCCATGAGCTCTTAGTGGAGGTCTGTTTTATTTTAAAGGAAGTACCCTTTTCAGGACTCCTACGGTCTTCGGGTGAGCATCATTTTTATTCCAAGATCACTGACTCCCTCCGCACCCCTGTGGGTCTGCTGAGCAGCATTGAGTCCCATACGTCCCACGGAGGCCCTCTGTGTCTGCAGAGTCTCGGGCAACACACTGTACGTTACTTCAGGAGAGCTCCGTTTCCAGAGCACTCGAACAGCATCAGAACCACATTTCTAGGCAGTCCAACATGCCCTGGAAGTCTTCGACATTGCCCTCGTCTGAGCTGCCCTGAGAAAACAGTCTGCTTAGAATTTATCAAAGACCTCGTTCCTGAAGTCACTCTATTCAAGGAGAAATACAGCATCTTACCATGCTGTGTCGCTCACAGGGCAAGAAACGTGAGAACTTGCCTCGAGGTAAGGCCATGAAATGCTATGCAGAAGCAGAGGCGTGTAGCAGTTTCCATGAGGCCGTAGTCGCTTATCTTCAGCATTTTAAAGCCAGTACGCTTTTCAGGACACCTAGGTGCCTCGCCTGGAAACCCTATTCCCTGCAAAAACACTGAGTACCCTCAGGCTCCCCTGGCCCTTCTAAGCACTATCCAGGGAAGGAGCTTTCCGACTCACAGTGTGTATGCCGAGTGTAGGGCAACACAGTGCACTCTTATTGGAACATCTTGATTTAGCCAGCATCGCACAGGTTCACGAGCACCGTTAAGCAAGTTCCAACAGGCCGTGGAAGTCGCTCTCATTCCCTAGTTTGAGCTGTACAGAGACAAACAGTAAGCTTCTCCTTCCATTCAGGACCTCCTACCTGAAGTCACCCTGCCTCCTGAAGAAAGACGACCTCGTTTCTATTGCAACTAAAGCACAGTTGTTCCTGTAGCAGGGCAGGCTTTTGAAGAGGCACGGGCCCAGAGGCATAGCTAGGGCTTTCCTTGGTGAGGCCGTTCACTACATTCAGGACACCCTGCCTCGAGAAGTTGATTCGGGGAAACAACCAGTGTGTACTCTGTGTCTCTTTTGCCTTGTTAGAAACCACAGAGATGTATGCTGCCTGTGCCCATGGAAATTGGGGCATGATGGGACTAGCCTTGCTTTCCATTTGGAAAGCTCCATTCTTGCTTTCGTGAAGCTCCCTGAAATTCTCTGCTGTTGACAGGCCCCTGGCCACTGTAGGCTTGGGTCTGGGAAGAAAATGAGTTTTCTCTGTCTACACACGGAGCTTCATTGGCCGCGGTGGGGCGCACCTTGCCATGCTCTAGAGCTAAAGGGAATCTCAACGTGAGTCCTTGCCTCGAGGTAAGGCCCTGAGTAGCCCTACAGAAAAGGAGGCATGCAGCTCTTTCCATTAGCTCTTAGTCGCTGTTCTGGTTTACTTTAAAGGAAGTACCCTTTTCAGGACTCCTAGGCCCCTCGGTTGAGCATCAATTTTGTTCCAAGATCTCTGAGTACCTCCACACCCCTGTAGGCCTGCTGAGCAACAACGAGGCCCATTGGTCCCTCGGAGGTCCTCTGTGTCTGCTGAGTCATGGGCAACACACTGCACTCTTTCTTGTGATATCTTGATTCACAGCACTCGCACAGGTTCAAGAGCAACGTTCAAGCAAGTTCCAACATGCCGTGGAAATCGCACTCAATCCCTAGTCTGAGCTGCACAGAGAAAAACACTAGGCTTCTCCTTCCAATCAGGACCTCCTACCTGAAGTCACCCTGCTTCCAGGAGAAAGACGGCTTGCTTTCCTTTTGCAAGTAAAGCACAGTTTTTCCTGTAGCACTGCAGGCTTTTGAAAAGGCAGGGGCCCAGAGGCCTGCCTAGGGCGTTCCTTGGTGAGGCCTCGGGCCCAGTGGCCTGGCTAGGGCGTTCCTTGGTGAGGCCGTTCACTAGATGCAGAACACCCTGCCTCGAGAAGTTGATTCAGGGAAGCAACCAGTGTGTACTCGGTGTCTCTTTTGACTCGTTAAAAACCACAGAGATGTATGCTGCCTGTGTCCATGGAAATGGGGGCATGATGGGACTAGCCTTGCTTTCCGTTTGGAAACCTCCTTTCTTGCTGCCGTGAAGCTCCCTGAAATTCTCTGCTGTTGACAGGCCTCTGGCCACTGTAGGCATGGGTCTGGGAAGAAAATGAGTTTTCCCTGGGTACACACGGAGCTATATAGGCCAGGGTGGGGCTCACCTTGCCATGCTCTAGGCCTAAAGGGAATCTCCACGTGAGTCCTTGCCTCGAGGTAAGGCCCTGAGTAGCCCTGCAGAAAGGGAGGCATGCAGCTCTTTCCATGAGCTCTTAGTGGAGGTCTGTTTTATTTTAAAGGAAGTACCCTTTTCAGGACTCCTACGGTCTTCGGGTGAGCATCATTTTTATTCCAAGATCACTGACTCCCTCCGCACCCCTGTGGGCCTGCTGAGCAGCATTGAGTCCCATACGTCCCACGGAGGCCCTCTGTGTCTGCAGAGTCTCGGGCAACACACTGTACGTTACTTCAGGAGAGCTCCGTTTCCAGAGCACTCGAACAGCATCAGAACCACATTTCTAGGCAGTCCAACATGCCCTGGAAGTCTTCGACATTGCCCTCGTCTGAGCTGCCCTGAGAAAACAGTCTGCTAAGAATTTATCAAAGACCTCGTTCCTGAAGTCACTCTATTCAAGGAGAAATACAGCATCTTACCATGCTGTGTCGCTCACAGGGCAAGAAACGTGAGAACTTGCCTCGAGGTAAGGCCATGAAATGCTATGCAGAAGCAGAGGCGTGTAGCAGTTTCCATGAGGCCGTAGTCGCTTATCTTCAGCATTTTAAAGCCAGTACGCTTTTCAGGACACCTAGGTGCCTCGCCTGGAAACCCTATTCCCTGCAAAAACACTGAGTACCCTCAGGCTCCCCTGGCCCTTCTAAGCACTATCCAGGGAAGGAGCTTTCCGACTCACAGTGTGTATGCCGAGTGTAGGGCAACACAGTGCACTCTTATTGGAACATCTTGATTTAGCCAGCATCGCACAGGTTCACGAGCACCGTTAAGCAAGTTCCAACAGGACGTGGAAGTCGCTCTCATTCCCTAGTTTGAGCTGTACAGAGACAAACAGTAAGCTTCTCCTTCCATTCAGGACCTCCTACCTGAAGTCACCCTGCCTCCTGAAGAAAGACGACCTCGTTTCTATTGCAACTAAAGCACAGTTGTTCCTGTAGCAGGGCAGGCTTTTGAAGAGGCACGGGCCCAGAGGCATAGCTAGGGCTTTCCTTGGTGAGGCCGTTCACTACATTCAGGACACCCTGCCTCGAGAAGTTGATTCAGGGAAGCAACCAGTGTGTACTCGGTGTCTCTTTTGACTCGTTAAAAACCACAGAGATGTATGCTGCCTGTGTCCATGGAAATGGGGGCATGATGGGACTAGCCTTGCTTTCCGTTTGGAAACCTCCTTTCTTGCTGCCGTGAAGCTCCCTGAAATTCTCTGCTGTTGACAGGCCTCTGGCCACTGTAGGCATGGGTCTGGGAAGAAAATGAGTTTTCCCTGGGTACACACGGAGCTATATAGGCCAGGGTGGGTCTCACCTTGCCATGCTCTAGAGCTAAAGGGAATCTCAACGTGAGTCCTTGCCTCGAGGTAAGGCCCTGAGTAGCCCTGCAGAAAGGGAGGCATGCAGCTCTTTCCATGAGCTCTTAGTGGAGGTATGTTTTATTTTAAAGGAAGTACCCTTTTCCGGACTCCTACGCCCTCTGGGTGAGCATCATTTTTATTCCAAGATCACTGACTCCCTCCGCACCCCTGTGGGCCTGCTGAGCAGCATTGAGTCCCATACGTCCCACGGAGGCCCTCTGTGTCTGCAGAGTCTCGGGCAACACACTGTACGTTACTTCAGGAGAGCTCCGTTTCCAGAGCACTCGAACAGCATCAGAACCACATTTCTAGGCAGTCCAACATGCCCTGGAAGTCTTCGACATTGCCCTCGTCTGAGCTGCCCTGAGAAAACAGTCTGCTTAGAATTTATCAAAGACCTCGTTCCTGAAGTCACTCTATTCAAGGAGAAATACAGCATCTTACCATGCTGTGTCGCTCACAGGGCAAGAAACGTGAGAACTTGCCTCGAGGTAAGGCCATGAAATGCTATGCAGAAGCAGAGGCGTGTAGCAGTTTCCATGAGGCCGTAGTCGCTTATCTTCAGCATTTTAAAGCCAGTACGCTTTTCAGGACACCTAGGTGCCTCGCCTGGAAACCCTATTCCCTGCAAAAACACTGAGTACCCTCAGGCTCCCCTGGCCCTTCTAAGCACTATCCAGGGAAGGAGCTTTCCGACTCACAGTGTGTATGCCGAGTGTAGGGCAACACAGTGCACTCTTATTGGAACATCTTGATTTAGCCAGCATCGCACAGGTTCACGAGCACCGTTAAGCAAGTTCCAACAGGCCGTGGAAGTGGCTCTCATTCCCTAGTTTGAGCTGTACAGAGACAAACAGTAAGCTTCTCCTTCCATTCAGGACCTCCTACCTGAAGTCACCCTGCCTCCTGAAGAAAGACGACCTCGTTTCTATTGCAACTAAAGCACAGTTGTTCCTGTAGCAGGGCAGGCTTTTGAAGAGGCACGGGCCCAGAGGCATAGCTAGGGCTTTCCTTGGTGAGGCCGTTCACTACATTCAGGACACCCTGCCTCGAGAAGTTGATTCAGGGAAACAACCAGTGTGTACTCTGTGTCTCTTTTGCCTTGTTAGAAACCACAGAGATGTATGCTGCCTGTGCCCATGGAAATTGGGGCATGATGGGACTAGCCTTGCTTTCCATTTGGAAAGCTCCATTCTTGCTTTCGTGAAGCTCCCTGAAACTCTCTGCTGTTGACAGGCCCCTGGCCACTGTAGGCTTGGGTCTGGGAAGAAAATGAGTTTTCTCTGTCTACACACGGAGCTTCATTGGCCGCGGTGGGGCGCACCTTGCCATGCTCTAGAGCTAAAGGGAATCTCAACGTGAGTCTTTGCCTCGAGGTAAGGCCCTGAGTAGCCCTACAGAAAAGGAGGCATGCAGCTCTTTCCATTAGCTCTTAGTCGCTGTTCTGGTTTACTTTAAAGGAAGTACCCTTTTCAGGACTCCTAGGCCCCTCGGTTGAGCATCAATTTTGTTCCAAGATCTCTGAATACCTCCACACCCCTGTAGGCCTGCTGAGCAACAACGAGGCCCATTGGTCCCTCGGAGGTCCTCTGTGTCTGCTGAGTCATGGGCAACACACTGCACTCTTTCTTGTGATATCTTGATTCACAGCACTCGCACAGGTTCAAGAGCAACGTTCAAGCAAGTTCCAACATGCCGTGGAAATCGCACTCAATCCCTAGTCTGAGCTGCACAGAGAAAAACACTAGGCTTCTCCTTCCAATCAGGACCTCCTACCTGAAGTCACCCTGCTTCCAGGAGAAAGACGGCTTGCTTTCCTTTTGCAAGTAAAGCACAGTTTTTCCTGTAGCACTGCAGGCTTTTGAAAAGGCAGGGGCCCAGAGGCCTGCCTAGGGCGTTCCTTGGTGAGGCCTCGGGCCCAGTGGCCTGGCTAGGGCGTTCCTTGGTGAGGCCGTTCACTAGATGCAGAACACCCTGCCTCGAGAAGTTGATTCAGGGAAGCAACCAGTGTGTACTCGGTGTCTCTTTTGACTCGTTAAAAACCACAGAGATGTATGCTGCCTGTGTCCATGGAAATGGGGGCATGATGGGACTAGCCTTGCTTTCCGTTTGGAAACCTCCTTTCTTGCTGCCGTGAAGCTCCCTGAAATTCTCTGCTGTTGACAGGCCTCTGGCCACTGTAGGCATGGGTCTGGGAAGAAAATGAGTTTTCCCTGGGTACACACGGAGCTATATAGGCCAGGGTGGGGCTCACCTTGCCATGCTCTAGAGCTAAAGGGAATCTCCACGTGAGTCCTTGCCTCGAGGTAAGGCCCTGAGTAGCCCTGCAGAAAGGGAGGCATGCAGCTCTTTCCATGAGCTCTTAGTGGAGGTCTGTTTTATTTTAAAGGAAGTACCCTTTTCCGGACTCCTACGGTCTTCGGGTGAGCATCATTTTTATTCCAAGATCACTGACTCCCTCCGCACCCCTGTGGGTCTGCTGAGCAGCATTGAGTCCCATACGTCCCACGGAGGCCCTCTGTGTCTGCAGAGTCTCGGGCAACACACTGTACGTTACTTCAGGAGAGCTCCGTTTCCAGAGCACTCGAACAGCATCAGAACCACATTTCTAGGCAGTCCAACATGCCCTGGAAGTCTTCGACATTGCCCTCGTCTGAGCTGCCCTGAGAAAACAGTCTGCTTAGAATTTATCAAAGACCTCGTTCCTGAAGTCACTCTATTCAAGGAGAAATACAGCATCTTACCATGCTGTGTCGCTCACAGGGCAAGAAACGTGAGAACTTGCCTCGAGGTAAGGCCATGAAATGCTATGCAGAAGCAGAGGCGTGTAGCAGTTTCCATGAGGCCGTAGTCGCTTATCTTCAGCATTTTAAAGCCAGTACGCTTTTCAGGACACCTAGGTGCCTCGCCTGGAAACCCTATTCCCTGCAAAAACACTGAGTACCCTCAGGCTCCCCTGGCCCTTCTAAGCACTATCCAGGGAAGGAGCTTTCCGACTCACAGTGTGTATGCCGAGTGTAGGGCAACACAGTGCACTCTTATTGGAACATCTTGATTAAGCCAGCATTGCACAGGTTCACGAGCACCGTTAAGCAAGTTCCAACAGGCCGTGGAAGTCGCTCTCATTCCCTAGTTTGAGCTGTACAGAGACAAACAGTAAGCTTCTCCTTCCATTCAGGACCTCCTACCTGAAGTCACCCTGCCTCCTGAAGAAAGACGACCTCGTTTCTATTGCAACTAAAGCACAGTTGTTCCTGTAGCAGGGCAGGCTTTTGAAGAGGCACGGGCCCAGAGGCATAGCTAGGGCTTTCCTTGGTGAGGCCGTTCACTACATTCAGGACACCCTGCCTCGAGAAGTTGATTCGGGGAAACAACCAGTGTGTACTCTGTGTCTCTTTTGCCTTGTTAGAAACCACAGAGATGTATGCTGCCTGTGCCCATGGAAATTGGGGCATGATGGGACTAGCCTTGCTTTCCATTTGGAAAGCTCCATTCTTGCTTTCGTGAAGCTCCCTGAAATTCTCTGCTGTTGACAGGCCCCTGGCCACTGTAGGCTTGGGTCTGGGAAGAAAATGAGTTTTCTCTGTCTACACACGGAGCTTCATTGGCCGCGGTGGGGCGCACCTTGCCATGCTCTAGAGCTAAAGGGAATCTCAACGTGAGTCCTTGCCTCGAGGTAAGGCCCTGAGTAGCCCTACAGAAAAGGAGGCATGCAGCTCTTTCCATTAGCTCTTAGTCGCTGTTCTGGTTTACTTTAAAGGAAGTACCCTTTTCAGGACTCCTAGGCCCCTCGGTTGAGCATCAATTTTGTTCCAAGATCTCTGAGTACCTCCACACCCCTGTAGGCCTGCTGAGCAACAACGAGGCCCATTGGTCCCTCGGAGGTCCTCTGTGTCTGCTGAGTCATGGGCAACACACTGCACTCTTTCTTGTGATATCTTGATTCACAGCACTCGCACAGGTTCAAGAGCAACGTTCAAGCAAGTTCCAACATGCCGTGGAAATCGCACTCAATCCCTAGTCTGAGCTGCACAGAGAAAAACACTAGGCTTCTCCTTCCAATCAGGACCTCCTACCTGAAGTCACCCTGCTTCCAGGAGAAAGACGGCTTGCTTTCCTTTTGCAAGTAAAGCACAGTTTTTCCTGTAGCACTGCAGGCTTTTGAAAAGGCAGGGGCCCAGAGGCCTGCCTAGGGCGTTCCTTGGTGAGGCCTCGGGCCCAGTGGCCTGGCTAGGGCGTTCCTTGGTGAGGCCGTTCACTAGATGCAGAACACCCTGCCTCGAGAAGTTGATTCAGGGAAGCAACCAGTGTGTACTCGGTGTCTCTTTTGACTCGTTAAAAACCACAGAGATGTATGCTGCCTGTGTCCATGGAAATGGGGGCATGATGGGACTAGCCTTGCTTTCCGTTTGGAAACCTCCTTTCTTGCTGCCGTGAAGCTCCCTGAAATTCTCTGCTGTTGACAGGCCTCTGGCCACTGTAGGCATGGGTCTGGGAAGAAAATGAGTTTTCCCTGGGTACACACGGAGCTATATAGGCCAGGGTGGGGCTCACCTTGCCATGCTCTAGGCCTAAAGGGAATCTCCACGTGAGTCCTTGCCTCGAGGTAAGGCCCTGAGTAGCCCTGCAGAAAGGGAGGCATGCAGCTCTTTCCATGAGCTCTTAGTGGAGGTCTGTTTTATTTTAAAGGAAGTACCCTTTTCAGGACTCCTACGGTCTTCGGGTGAGCATCATTTTTATTCCAAGATCACTGACTCCCTCCGCACCCCTGTGGGCCTGCTGAGCAGCATTGAGTCCCATACGTCCCACGGAGGCCCTCTGTGTCTGCAGAGTCTCGGGCAACACACTGTACGTTACTTCAGGAGAGCTCCGTTTCCAGAGCACTCGAACAGCATCAGAACCACATTTCTAGGCAGTCCAACATGCCCTGGAAGTCTTCGACATTGCCCTCGTCTGAGCTGCCCTGAGAAAACAGTCTGCTAAGAATTTATCAAAGACCTCGTTCCTGAAGTCACTCTATTCAAGGAGAAATACAGCATCTTACCATGCTGTGTCGCTCACAGGGCAAGAAACGTGAGAACTTGCCTCGAGGTAAGGCCATGAAATGCTATGCAGAAGCAGAGGCGTGTAGCAGTTTCCATGAGGCCGTAGTCGCTTATCTTCAGCATTTTAAAGCCAGTACGCTTTTCAGGACACCTAGGTGCCTCGCCTGGAAACCCTATTCCCTGCAAAAACACTGAGTACCCTCAGGCTCCCCTGGCCCTTCTAAGCACTATCCAGGGAAGGAGCTTTCCGACTCACAGTGTGTATGCCGAGTGTAGGGCAACACAGTGCACTCTTATTGGAACATCTTGATTTAGCCAGCATCGCACAGGTTCACGAGCACCGTTAAGCAAGTTCCAACAGGACGTGGAAGTCGCTCTCATTCCCTAGTTTGAGCTGTACAGAGACAAACAGTAAGCTTCTCCTTCCATTCAGGACCTCCTACCTGAAGTCACCCTGCCTCCTGAAGAAAGACGACCTCGTTTCTATTGCAACTAAAGCACAGTTGTTCCTGTAGCAGGGCAGGCTTTTGAAGAGGCACGGGCCCAGAGGCATAGCTAGGGCTTTCCTTGGTGAGGCCGTTCACTACATTCAGGACACCCTGCCTCGAGAAGTTGATTCAGGGAAGCAACCAGTGTGTACTCGGTGTCTCTTTTGACTCGTTAAAAACCACAGAGATGTATGCTGCCTGTGTCCATGGAAATGGGGGCATGATGGGACTAGCCTTGCTTTCCGTTTGGAAACCTCCTTTCTTGCTGCCGTGAAGCTCCCTGAAATTCTCTGCTGTTGACAGGCCTCTGGCCACTGTAGGCATGGGTCTGGGAAGAAAATGAGTTTTCCCTGGGTACACACGGAGCTATATAGGCCAGGGTGGGTCTCACCTTGCCATGCTCTAGAGCTAAAGGGAATCTCAACGTGAGTCCTTGCCTCGAGGTAAGGCCCTGAGTAGCCCTGCAGAAAGGGAGGCATGCAGCTCTTTCCATGAGCTCTTAGTGGAGGTATGTTTTATTTTAAAGGAAGTACCCTTTTCCGGACTCCTACGCCCTCTGGGTGAGCATCATTTTTATTCCAAGATCACTGACTCCCTCCGCACCCCTGTGGGCCTGCTGAGCAGCATTGAGTCCCATACGTCCCACGGAGGCCCTCTGTGTCTGCAGAGTCTCGGGCAACACACTGTACGTTACTTCAGGAGAGCTCCGTTTCCAGAGCACTCGAACAGCATCAGAACCACATTTCTAGGCAGTCCAACATGCCCTGGAAGTCTTCGACATTGCCCTCGTCTGAGCTGCCCTGAGAAAACAGTCTGCTTAGAATTTATCAAAGACCTCGTTCCTGAAGTCACTCTATTCAAGGAGAAATACAGCATCTTACCATGCTGTGTCGCTCACAGGGCAAGAAACGTGAGAACTTGCCTCGAGGTAAGGCCATGAAATGCTATGCAGAAGCAGAGGCGTGTAGCAGTTTCCATGAGGCCGTAGTCGCTTATCTTCAGCATTTTAAAGCCAGTACGCTTTTCAGGACACCTAGGTGCCTCGCCTGGAAACCCTATTCCCTGCAAAAACACTGAGTACCCTCAGGCTCCCCTGGCCCTTCTAAGCACTATCCAGGGAAGGAGCTTTCCGACTCACAGTGTGTATGCCGAGTGTAGGGCAACACAGTGCACTCTTATTGGAACATCTTGATTTAGCCAGCATCGCACAGGTTCACGAGCACCGTTAAGCAAGTTCCAACAGGCCGTGGAAGTGGCTCTCATTCCCTAGTTTGAGCTGTACAGAGACAAACAGTAAGCTTCTCCTTCCATTCAGGACCTCCTACCTGAAGTCACCCTGCCTCCTGAAGAAAGACGACCTCGTTTCTATTGCAACTAAAGCACAGTTGTTCCTGTAGCAGGGCAGGCTTTTGAAGAGGCACGGGCCCAGAGGCATAGCTAGGGCTTTCCTTGGTGAGGCCGTTCACTACATTCAGGACACCCTGCCTCGAGAAGTTGATTCAGGGAAACAACCAGTGTGTACTCTGTGTCTCTTTTGCCTTGTTAGAAACCACAGAGATGTATGCTGCCTGTGCCCATGGAAATTGGGGCATGATGGGACTAGCCTTGCTTTCCATTTGGAAAGCTCCATTCTTGCTTTCGTGAAGCTCCCTGAAACTCTCTGCTGTTGACAGGCCCCTGGCCACTGTAGGCTTGGGTCTGGGAAGAAAATGAGTTTTCTCTGTCTACACACGGAGCTTCATTGGCCGCGGTGGGGCGCACCTTGCCATGCTCTAGAGCTAAAGGGAATCTCAACGTGAGTCTTTGCCTCGAGGTAAGGCCCTGAGTAGCCCTACAGAAAAGGAGGCATGCAGCTCTTTCCATTAGCTCTTAGTCGCTGTTCTGGTTTACTTTAAAGGAAGTACCCTTTTCAGGACTCCTAGGCCCCTCGGTTGAGCATCAATTTTGTTCCAAGATCTCTGAATACCTCCACACCCCTGTAGGCCTGCTGAGCAACAACGAGGCCCATTGGTCCCTCGGAGGTCCTCTGTGTCTGCTGAGTCATGGGCAACACACTGCACTCTTTCTTGTGATATCTTGATTCACAGCACTCGCACAGGTTCAAGAGCAACGTTCAAGCAAGTTCCAACATGCCGTGGAAATCGCACTCAATCCCTAGTCTGAGCTGCACAGAGAAAAACACTAGGCTTCTCCTTCCAATCAGGACCTC
Source organism: Balaenoptera physalus (assembly GCF_965194825.1). Classification (NCBI taxonomy): domain Eukaryota; kingdom Metazoa; phylum Chordata; class Mammalia; order Artiodactyla; family Balaenopteridae; genus Balaenoptera; species Balaenoptera physalus. Next base: position 553,302 of record NW_028126148.1, read on the forward strand.
CTACCTGAAGTCACCCTGCTTCCAGGAGAAAGACGGCTTGCTTTCCTTTTGCAAGTAAAGCACAGTTTTTCCTGTAGCACTGCAGGCTTTTGAAAAGGCAGGGGCCCAGAGGCCTGCCTAGGGCGTTCCTTGGTGAGGCCTCGGGCCCAGTGGCCTGGCTAGGGCGTTCCTTGGTGAGGCCGTTCACTAGATGCAGAACACCCTGCCTCGAGAAGTTGATTCAGGGAAGCAACCAGTGTGTACTCGGTGTCTCTTTTGACTCGTTAAAAACCACAGAGATGTATGCTGCCTGTGTCCATGGAAATGGGGGCATGATGGGACTAGCCTTGCTTTCCGTTTGGAAACCTCCTTTCTTGCTGCCGTGAAGCTCCCTGAAATTCTCTGCTGTTGACAGGCCTCTGGCCACTGTAGGCATGGGTCTGGGAAGAAAATGAGTTTTCCCTGGGTACACACGGAGCTATATAGGCCAGGGTGGGGCTCACCTTGCCATGCTCTAGAGCTAAAGGGAATCTCCACGTGAGTCCTTGCCTCGAGGTAAGGCCCTGAGTAGCCCTGCAGAAAGGGAGGCATGCAGCTCTTTCCATGAGCTCTTAGTGGAGGTCTGTTTTATTTTAAAGGAAGTACCCTTTTCCGGACTCCTACGGTCTTCGGGTGAGCATCATTTTTATTCCAAGATCACTGACTCCCTCCGCACCCCTGTGGGTCTGCTGAGCAGCATTGAGTCCCATACGTCCCACGGAGGCCCTCTGTGTCTGCAGAGTCTCGGGCAACACACTGTACGTTACTTCAGGAGAGCTCCGTTTCCAGAGCACTCGAACAGCATCAGAACCACATTTCTAGGCAGTCCAACATGCCCTGGAAGTCTTCGACATTGCCCTCGTCTGAGCTGCCCTGAGAAAACAGTCTGCTTAGAATTTATCAAAGACCTCGTTCCTGAAGTCACTCTATTCAAGGAGAAATACAGCATCTTACCATGCTGTGTCGCTCACAGGGCAAGAAACGTGAGAACTTGCCTCGAGGTAAGGCCATGAAATGCTATGCAGAAGCAGAGGCGTGTAGCAGTTTCCATGAGGCCGTAGTCGCTTATCTTCAGCATTTTAAAGCCAGTACGCTTTTCAGGACACCTAGGTGCCTCGCCTGGAAACCCTATTCCCTGCAAAAACACTGAGTACCCTCAGGCTCCCCTGGCCCTTCTAAGCACTATCCAGGGAAGGAGCTTTCCGACTCACAGTGTGTATGCCGAGTGTAGGGCAACACAGTGCACTCTTATTGGAACATCTTGATTAAGCCAGCATTGCACAGGTTCACGAGCACCGTTAAGCAAGTTCCAACAGGCCGTGGAAGTCGCTCTCATTCCCTAGTTTGAGCTGTACAGAGACAAACAGTAAGCTTCTCCTTCCATTCAGGACCTCCTACCTGAAGTCACCCTGCCTCCTGAAGAAAGACGACCTCGTTTCTATTGCAACTAAAGCACAGTTGTTCCTGTAGCAGGGCAGGCTTTTGAAGAGGCACGGGCCCAGAGGCATAGCTAGGGCTTTCCTTGGTGAGGCCGTTCACTACATTCAGGACACCCTGCCTCGAGAAGTTGATTCGGGGAAACAACCAGTGTGTACTCTGTGTCTCTTTTGCCTTGTTAGAAACCACAGAGATGTATGCTGCCTGTGCCCATGGAAATTGGGGCATGATGGGACTAGCCTTGCTTTCCATTTGGAAAGCTCCATTCTTGCTTTCGTGAAGCTCCCTGAAATTCTCTGCTGTTGACAGGCCCCTGGCCACTGTAGGCTTGGGTCTGGGAAGAAAATGAGTTTTCTCTGTCTACACACGGAGCTTCATTGGCCGCGGTGGGGCGCACCTTGCCATGCTCTAGAGCTAAAGGGAATCTCAACGTGAGTCCTTGCCTCGAGGTAAGGCCCTGAGTAGCCCTACAGAAAAGGAGGCATGCAGCTCTTTCCATTAGCTCTTAGTCGCTGTTCTGGTTTACTTTAAAGGAAGTACCCTTTTCAGGACTCCTAGGCCCCTCGGTTGAGCATCAATTTTGTTCCAAGATCTCTGAGTACCTCCACACCCCTGTAGGCCTGCTGAGCAACAACGAGGCCCATTGGTCCCTCGGAGGTCCTCTGTGTCTGCTGAGTCATGGGCAACACACTGCACTCTTTCTTGTGATATCTTGATTCACAGCACTCGCACAGGTTCAAGAGCAACGTTCAAGCAAGTTCCAACATGCCGTGGAAATCGCACTCAATCCCTAGTCTGAGCTGCACAGAGAAAAACACTAGGCTTCTCCTTCCAATCAGGACCTCCTACCTGAAGTCACCCTGCTTCCAGGAGAAAGACGGCTTGCTTTCCTTTTGCAAGTAAAGCACAGTTTTTCCTGTAGCACTGCAGGCTTTTGAAAAGGCAGGGGCCCAGAGGCCTGCCTAGGGCGTTCCTTGGTGAGGCCTCGGGCCCAGTGGCCTGGCTAGGGCGTTCCTTGGTGAGGCCGTTCACTAGATGCAGAACACCCTGCCTCGAGAAGTTGATTCAGGGAAGCAACCAGTGTGTACTCGGTGTCTCTTTTGACTCGTTAAAAACCACAGAGATGTATGCTGCCTGTGTCCATGGAAATGGGGGCATGATGGGACTAGCCTTGCTTTCCGTTTGGAAACCTCCTTTCTTGCTGCCGTGAAGCTCCCTGAAATTCTCTGCTGTTGACAGGCCTCTGGCCACTGTAGGCATGGGTCTGGGAAGAAAATGAGTTTTCCCTGGGTACACACGGAGCTATATAGGCCAGGGTGGGTCTCACCTTGCCATGCTCTAGAGCTAAAGGGAATCTCAACGTGAGTCCTTGCCTCGAGGTAAGGCCCTGAGTAGCCCTGCAGAAAGGGAGGCATGCAGCTCTTTCCATGAGCTCTTAGTGGAGGTATGTTTTATTTTAAAGGAAGTACCCTTTTCCGGACTCCTACGCCCTCTGGGTGAGCATCATTTTTATTCCAAGATCACTGACTCCCTCCGCACCCCTGTGGGCCTGCTGAGCAGCATTGAGTCCCATACGTCCCACGGAGGCCCTCTGTGTCTGCAGAGTCTCGGGCAACACACTGTACGTTACTTCAGGAGAGCTCCGTTTCCAGAGCACTCGAACAGCATCAGAACCACATTTCTAGGCAGTCCAACATGCCCTGGAAGTCTTCGACATTGCCCTCGTCTGAGCTGCCCTGAGAAAACAGTCTGCTTAGAATTTATCAAAGACCTCGTTCCTGAAGTCACTCTATTCAAGGAGAAATACAGCATCTTACCATGCTGTGTCGCTCACAGGGCAAGAAACGTGAGAACTTGCCTCGAGGTAAGGCCATGAAATGCTATGCAGAAGCAGAGGCGTGTAGCAGTTTCCATGAGGCCGTAGTCGCTTATCTTCAGCATTTTAAAGCCAGTACGCTTTTCAGGACACCTAGGTGCCTCGCCTGGAAACCCTATTCCCTGCAAAAACACTGAGTACCCTCAGGCTCCCCTGGCCCTTCTAAGCACTATCCAGGGAAGGAGCTTTCCGACTCACAGTGTGTATGCCGAGTGTAGGGCAACACAGTGCACTCTTATTGGAACATCTTGATTTAGCCAGCATCGCACAGGTTCACGAGCACCGTTAAGCAAGTTCCAACAGGCCGTGGAAGTGGCTCTCATTCCCTAGTTTGAGCTGTACAGAGACAAACAGTAAGCTTCTCCTTCCATTCAGGACCTCCTACCTGAAGTCACCCTGCCTCCTGAAGAAAGACGACCTCGTTTCTATTGCAACTAAAGCACAGTTGTTCCTGTAGCAGGGCAGGCTTTTGAAGAGGCACGGGCCCAGAGGCATAGCTAGGGCTTTCCTTGGTGAGGCCGTTCACTACATTCAGGACACCCTGCCTCGAGAAGTTGATTCAGGGAAACAACCAGTGTGTACTCTGTGTCTCTTTTGCCTTGTTAGAAACCACAGAGATGTATGCTGCCTGTGCCCATGGAAATTGGGGCATGATGGGACTAGCCTTGCTTTCCATTTGGAAAGCTCCATTCTTGCTTTCGTGAAGCTCCCTGAAACTCTCTGCTGTTGACAGGCCCCTGGCCACTGTAGGCTTGGGTCTGGGAAGAAAATGAGTTTTCTCTGTCTACACACGGAGCTTCATTGGCCGCGGTGGGGCGCACCTTGCCATGCTCTAGAGCTAAAGGGAATCTCAACGTGAGTCCTTGCCTCGAGGTAAGGCCCTGAGTAGCCCTACAGAAAAGGAGGCATGCAGCTCTTTCCATTAGCTCTTAGTCGCTGTTCTGGTTTACTTTAAAGGAAGTACCCTTTTCAGGACTCCTAGGCCCCTCGGTTGAGCATCAATTTTGTTCCAAGATCTCTGAGTACCTCCACACCCCTGTAGGCCTGCTGAGCAACAACGAGGCCCATTGGTCCCTCGGAGGTCCTCTGTGTCTGCTGAGTCATGGGCAACACACTGCACTCTTTCTTGTGATATCTTGATTCACAGCACTCGCACAGGTTCAAGAGCAACGTTCAAGCAAGTTCCAACATGCCGTGGAAATCGCACTCAATCCCTAGTCTGAGCTGCACAGAGAAAAACACTAGTCTTCTCCTTCCAATCAGGACCTCCTACCTGAAGTCACCCTGCTTCCAGGAGAAAGACGGCTTGCTTTCCTTTTGCAAGTAAAGCACAGTTTTTCCTGTAGCACTGCAGGCTTTCGAAAAGGCAGGGGCCCAGAGGCCTGCCTAGGGCGTTCCTTGGTGAGGCCTCGGGCCCAGTGGCCTGGCTAGGGCGTTCCTTGGTGAGGCCGTTCACTAGATGCAGAACACCCTGCCTCGAGAAGTTGATTCAGGGAAGCAACCAGTGTGTACTCGGTGTCTCTTTTGACTCGTTAAAAACCACAGAGATGTATGCTGCCTGTGTCCATGGAAATGGGGGCATGATGGGACTAGCCTTGCTTTCCGTTTGGAAACCTCCTTTCTTGCTGCCGTGAAGCTCCCTGAAATTCTCTGCTGTTGACAGGCCTCTGGCCACTGTAAGCATGGGTCTGGGAAGAAAATGAGTTTTCCCTGGGTACACACGGAGCTATATAGGCCAGGGTGGGGCTCACCTTGCCATGCTCTAGAGCTAAAGGGAATCTCCACGTGAGTCCTTGCCTCGAGGTAAGGCCCTGAGTAGCCCTGCAGAAAGGGAGGCATGCAGCTCTTTCCATGAGCTCTTAGTGGAGGTCTGTTTTATTTTAAAGGAAGTACCCTTTTCCGGACTCCTACGCCCTCTGGGTGAGCATCATTTTTATTCCAAGATCACTGACTCCCTCCGCACCCCTGTGGGCCTGCTGAGCAGCATTGAGTCCCATACGTCCCACGGAGGCCCTCTGTGTCTGCAGAGTCTCGGGCAACACACTGTACGTTACTTCAGGAGAGCTCCGTTTCCAGAGCACTCGAACAGCATCAGAACCACATTTCTAGGCAGTCCAACATGCCCTGGAAGTCTTCGACATTGCCCTCGTCTGAGCTGCCCTGAGAAAACAGTCTGCTTAGAATTTATCAAAGACCTCGTTCCTGAAGTCACTCTATTCAAGGAGAAATACAGCATCTTACCATGCTGTGTCGCTCACAGGGCAAGAAACGTGAGAACTTGCCTCGAGGTAAGGCCATGAAATGCTATGCAGAAGCAGAGGCGTGTAGCAGTTTCCATGAGGCCGTAGTCGCTTATCTTCAGCATTTTAAAGCCAGTACGCTTTTCAGGACACCTAGGTGCCTCGCCTGGAAACCCTATTCCCTGCAAAAACACTGAGTACCCTCAGGCTCCCCTGGCCCTTCTAAGCACTATCCAGGGAAGGAGCTTTCCGACTCACAGTGTGTATGCCGAGTGTAGGGCAACACAGTGCACTCTTATTGGAACATCTTGATTTAGCCAGCATCGCACAGGTTCACGAGCACCGTTAAGCAAGTTCCAACAGGCCGTGGAAGTCGCTCTCATTCCCTAGTTTGAGCTGTACAGAGACAAACAGTAAGCTTCTCCTTCCATTCAGGACCTCCTACCTGAAGTCACCCTGCCTCCTGAAGAAAGACGACCTCGTTTCTATTGCAACTAAAGCACAGTTGTTCCTGTAGCAGGGCAGGCTTTTGAAGAGGCACGGGCCCAGAGGCATAGCTAGGGCTTTCCTTGGTGAGGCCGTTCACTACATTCAGGACACCCTGCCTCGAGAAGTTGATTCAGGGAAACAACCAGTGTGTACTCTGTGTCTCTTTTGCCTTGTTAGAAACCACAGAGATGTATGCTGCCTGTGCCCATGGAAATTGGGGCATGATGGGACTAGCCTTGCTTTCCATTTGGAAAGCTCCATTCTTGCTTTCGTGAAGCTCCCTGAAATTCTCTGCTGTTGACAGGCCCCTGGCCACTGTAGGCTTGGGTCTGGGAAGAAAATGAGTTTTCTCTGTCTACACACGGAGCTTCATTGGCCGCGGTGGGGCGCACCTTGCCATGCTCTAGAGCTAAAGGGAATCTCAACGTGAGTCCTTGCCTCGAGGTAAGGCCCTGAGTAGCCCTACAGAAAAGGAGGCATGCAGCTCTTTCCATTAGCTCTTAGTCGCTGTTCTGGTTTACTTTAAAGGAAGTACCCTTTTCAGGACTCCTAGGCCCCTCGGTTGAGCATCAATTTTGTTCCAAGATCTCTGAGTACCTCCACACCCCTGTAGGCCTGCTGAGCAACAACGAGGCCCATTGGTCCCTCGGAGGTCCTCTGTGTCTGCTGAGTCATGGGCAACACACTGCACTCTTTCTTGTGATATCTTGATTCACAGCACTCGCACAGGTTCAAGAGCAACGTTCAAGCAAGTTCCAACATGCCGTGGAAATCGCACTCAATCCCTAGTCTGAGCTGCACAGAGAAAAACACTAGTCTTCTCCTTCCAATCAGGACCTCCTACCTGAAGTCACCCTGCTTCCAGGAGAAAGACGGCTTGCTTTCCTTTTGCAAGTAAAGCACAGTTTTTCCTGTAGCACTGCAGGCTTTTGAAAAGGCAGGGGCCCAGAGGCCTGCCTAGGGCGTTCCTTGGTGAGGCCTCGGGCCCAGTGGCCTGGCTAGGGCGTTCCTTGGTGAGGCCGTTCACTAGATGCAGAACACCCTGCCTCGAGAAGTTGATTCAGGGAAGCAACCAGTGTGTACTCGGTGTCTCTTTTGACTCGTTAAAAACCACAGAGATGTATGCTGCCTGTGTCCATGGAAATGGGGGCATGATGGGACTAGCCTTGCTTTCCGTTTGGAAACCTCCTTTCTTGCTGCCGTGAAGCTCCCTGAAATTCTCTGCTGTTGACAGGCCTCTGGCCACTGTAGGCATGGGTCTGGGAAGAAAATGAGTTTTCCCTGGGTACACACGGAGCTATATAGGCCAGGGTGGGGCTCACCTTGCCATGCTCTAGAGCTAAAGGGAATCTCCACGTGAGTCCTTGCCTCGAGGTAAGGCCCTGAGTAGCCCTGCAGAAAGGGAGGCATGCAGCTCTTTCCATGAGCTCTTAGTGGAGGTCTGTTTTATTTTAAAGGAAGTACCCTTTTCAGGACTCCTACGGTCTTCGGGTGAGCATCATTTTTATTCCAAGATCACTGACTCCCTCCGCACCCCTGTGGGCCTGCTGAGCAGCATTGAGTCCCATACGTCCCACGGAGGCCCTCTGTGTCTGCAGAGTCTCGGGCAACACACTGTACGTTACTTCAGGAGAGCTCCGTTTCCAGAGCACTCGAACAGCATCAGAACCACATTTCTAGGCAGTCCAACATGCCCTGGAAGTCTTCGACATTGCCCTCGTCTGAGCTGCCCTGAGAAAACAGTCTGCTTAGAATTTATCAAAGACCTCGTTCCTGAAGTCACTCTATTCAAGGAGAAATACAGCATCTTACCATGCTGTGTCGCTCACAGGGCAAGAAACGTGAGAACTTGCCTCGAGGTAAGGCCATGAAATGCTATGCAGAAGCAGAGGCGTGTAGCAGTTTCCATGAGGCCGTAGTCGCTTATCTTCAGCATTTTAAAGCCAGTACGCTTTTCAGGACACCTAGGTGCCTCGCCTGGAAACCCTATTCCCTGCAAAAACACTGAGTACCCTCAGGCTCCCCTGGCCCTTCTAAGCACTATCCAGGGAAGGAGCTTTCCGACTCACAGTGTGTATGCCGAGTGTAGGGCAACACAGTGCACTCTTATTGGAACATCTTGATTTAGCCAGCATCGCACAGGTTCACGAGCACCGTTAAGCAAGTTCCAACAGGCCGTGGAAGTCGCTCTCATTCCCTAGTTTGAGCTGTACAGAGACAAACAGTAAGCTTCTCCTTCCATTCAGGACCTCCTACCTGAAGTCACCCTGCCTCCTGAAGAAAGACGACCTCGTTTCTATTGCAACTAAAGCACAGTTGTTCCTGTAGCAGGGCAGGCTTTTGAAGAGGCACGGGCCCAGAGGCATAGCTAGGGCTTTCCTTGGTGAGGCCGTTCACTACATTCAGGACACCCTGCCTCGAGAAGTTGATTCAGGGAAACAACCAGTGTGTACTCTGTGTCTCTTTTGCCTTGTTAGAAACCACAGAGATGTATGCTGCCTGTGCCCATGGAAATTGGGGCATGATGGGACTAGCCTTGCTTTCCATTTGGAAAGCTCCATTCTTGCTTTCGTGAAGCTCCCTGAAATTCTCTGCTGTTGACAGGCCCCTGGCCACTGTAGGCTTGGGTCTGGGAAGAAAATGAGTTTTCTCTGTCTACACACGGAGCTTCATTGGCCGCGGTGGGGCGCACCTTGCCATGCTCTAGAGCTAAAGGGAATCTCAACGTGAGTCCTTGCCTCGAGGTAAGGCCCTGAGTAGCCCTACAGAAAAGGAGGCATGCAGCTCTTTCCATTAGCTCTTAGTCGCTGTTCTGGTTTACTTTAAAGGAAGTACCCTTTTCAGGACTCCTAGGCCCCTCGGTTGAGCATCAATTTTGTTCCAAGATCTCTGAGTACCTCCACACCCCTGTAGGCCTGCTGAGCAACAACGAGGCCCATTGGTCCCTCGGAGGTCCTCTGTGTCTGCTGAGTCATGGGCAACACACTGCACTCTTTCTTGTGATATCTTGATTCACAGCACTCGCACAGGTTCAAGAGCAACGTTCAAGCAAGTTCCAACATGCCGTGGAAATCGCACTCAATCCCTAGTCTGAGCTGCACAGAGAAAAACACTAGGCTTCTCCTTCCAATCAGGACCTCCTACCTGAAGTCACCCTGCTTCCAGGAGAAAGACGGCTTGCTTTCCTTTTGCAAGTAAAGCACAGTTTTTCCTGTAGCACTGCAGGCTTTTGAAAAGGCAGGGGCCCAGAGGCCTGCCTAGGGCGTTCCTTGGTGAGGCCTCGGGCCCAGTGGCCTGGCTAGGGCGTTCCTTGGTGAGGCCGTTCACTAGATGCAGAACACCCTGCCTCGAGAAGTTGATTCAGGGAAGCAACCAGTGTGTACTCGGTGTCTCTTTTGACTCGTTAAAAACCACAGAGATGTATGCTGCCTGTGTCCATGGAAATGGGGGCATGATGGGACTAGCCTTGCTTTCCGTTTGGAAACCTCCTTTCTTGCTGCCGTGAAGCTCCCTGAAATTCTCTGCTGTTGACAGGCCTCTGGCCACTGTAGGCATGGGTCTGGGAAGAAAATGAGTTTTCCCTGGGTACACACGGAGCTATATAGGCCAGGGTGGGTCTCACCTTGCCATGCTCTAGAGCTAAAGGGAATCTCAACGTGAGTCCTTGCCTCGAGGTAAGGCCCTGAGTAGCCCTGCAGAAAGGGAGGCATGCAGCTCTTTCCATGAGCTCTTAGTGGAGGTATGTTTTATTTTAAAGGAAGTACCCTTTTCCGGACTCCTACGCCCTCTGGGTGAGCATCATTTTTATTCCAAGATCACTGACTCCCTCCGCACCCCTGTGGGCCTGCTGAGCAGCATTGAGTCCCATACGTCCCACGGAGGCCCTCTGTGTCTGCAGAGTCTCGGGCAACACACTGTACGTTACTTCAGGAGAGCTCCGTTTCCAGAGCACTCGAACAGCATCAGAACCACATTTCTAGGCAGTCCAACATGCCCTGGAAGTCTTCGACATTGCCCTCGTCTGAGCTGCCCTGAGAAAACAGTCTGCTTAGAATTTATCAAAGACCTCGTTCCTGAAGTCACTCTATTCAAGGAGAAATACAGCATCTTACCATGCTGTGTCGCTCACAGGGCAAGAAACGTGAGAACTTGCCTCGAGGTAAGGCCATGAAATGCTATGCAGAAGCAGAGGCGTGTAGCAGTTTCCATGAGGCCGTAGTCGCTTATCTTCAGCATTTTAAAGCCAGTACGCTTTTCAGGACACCTAGGTGCCTCGCCTGGAAACCCTATTCCCTGCAAAAACACTGAGTACCCTCAGGCTCCCCTGGCCCTTCTAAGCACTATCCAGGGAAGGAGCTTTCCGACTCACAGTGTGTATGCCGAGTGTAGGGCAACACAGTGCACTCTTATTGGAACATCTTGATTTAGCCAGCATCGCACAGGTTCACGAGCACCGTTAAGCAAGTTCCAACAGGCCGTGGAAGTGGCTCTCATTCCCTAGTTTGAGCTGTACAGAGACAAACAGTAAGCTTCTCCTTCCATTCAGGACCTCCTACCTGAAGTCACCCTGCCTCCTGAAGAAAGACGACCTCGTTTCTATTGCAACTAAAGCACAGTTGTTCCTGTAGCAGGGCAGGCTTTTGAAGAGGCACGGGCCCAGAGGCATAGCTAGGGCTTTCCTTGGTGAGGCCGTTCACTACATTCAGGACACCCTGCCTCGAGAAGTTGATTCAGGGAAACAACCAGTGTGTACTCTGTGTCTCTTTTGCCTTGTTAGAAACCACAGAGATGTATGCTGCCTGTGCCCATGGAAATTGGGGCATGATGGGACTAGCCTTGCTTTCCATTTGGAAAGCTCCATTCTTGCTTTCGTGAAGCTCCCTGAAACTCTCTGCTGTTGACAGGCCCCTGGCCACTGTAGGCTTGGGTCTGGGAAGAAAATGAGTTTTCTCTGTCTACACACGGAGCTTCATTGGCCGCGGTGGGGCGCACCTTGCCATGCTCTAGAGCTAAAGGGAATCTCAACGTGAGTCCTTGCCTCGAGGTAAGGCCCTGAGTAGCCCTACAGAAAAGGAGGCATGCAGCTCTTTCCATTAGCTCTTAGTCGCTGTTCTGGTTTACTTTAAAGGAAGTACCCTTTTCAGGACTCCTAGGCCCCTCGGTTGAGCATCAATTTTGTTCCAAGATCTCTGAGTACCTCCACACCCCTGTAGGCCTGCTGAGCAACAACGAGGCCCATTGGTCCCTCGGAGGTCCTCTGTGTCTGCTGAGTCATGGGCAACACACTGCACTCTTTCTTGTGATATCTTGATTCACAGCACTCGCACAGGTTCAAGAGCAACGTTCAAGCAAGTTCCAACATGCCGTGGAAATCGCACTCAATCCCTAGTCTGAGCTGCACAGAGAAAAACACTAGTCTTCTCCTTCCAATCAGGACCTCCTACCTGAAGTCACCCTGCTTCCAGGAGAAAGACGGCTTGCTTTCCTTTTGCAAGTAAAGCACAGTTTTTCCTGTAGCACTGCAGGCTTTCGAAAAGGCAGGGGCCCAGAGGCCTGCCTAGGGCGTTCCTTGGTGAGGCCTCGGGCCCAGTGGCCTGGCTAGGGCGTTCCTTGGTGAGGCCGTTCACTAGATGCAGAACACCCTGCCTCGAGAAGTTGATTCAGGGAAGCAACCAGTGTGTACTCGGTGTCTCTTTTGACTCGTTAAAAACCACAGAGATGTATGCTGCCTGTGTCCATGGAAATGGGGGCATGATGGGACTAGCCTTGCTTTCCGTTTGGAAACCTCCTTTCTTGCTGCCGTGAAGCTCCCTGAAATTCTCTGCTGTTGACAGGCCTCTGGCCACTGTAAGCATGGGTCTGGGAAGAAAATGAGTTTTCCCTGGGTACACACGGAGCTATATAGGCCAGGGTGGGGCTCACCTTGCCATGCTCTAGAGCTAAAGGGAATCTCCACGTGAGTCCTTGCCTCGAGGTAAGGCCCTGAGTAGCCCTGCAGAAAGGGAGGCATGCAGCTCTTTCCATGAGCTCTTAGTGGAGGTCTGTTTTATTTTAAAGGAAGTACCCTTTTCCGGACTCCTACGCCCTCTGGGTGAGCATCATTTTTATTCCAAGATCACTGACTCCCTCCGCACCCCTGTGGGCCTGCTGAGCAGCATTGAGTCCCATACGTCCCACGGAGGCCCTCTGTGTCTGCAGAGTCTCGGGCAACACACTGTACGTTACTTCAGGAGAGCTCCGTTTCCAGAGCACTCGAACAGCATCAGAACCACATTTCTAGGCAGTCCAACATGCCCTGGAAGTCTTCGACATTGCCCTCGTCTGAGCTGCCCTGAGAAAACAGTCTGCTTAGAATTTATCAAAGACCTCGTTCCTGAAGTCACTCTATTCAAGGAGAAATACAGCATCTTACCATGCTGTGTCGCTCACAGGGCAAGAAACGTGAGAACTTGCCTCGAGGTAAGGCCATGAAATGCTATGCAGAAGCAGAGGCGTGTAGCAGTTTCCATGAGGCCGTAGTCGCTTATCTTCAGCATTTTAAAGCCAGTACGCTTTTCAGGACACCTAGGTGCCTCGCCTGGAAACCCTATTCCCTGCAAAAACACTGAGTACCCTCAGGCTCCCCTGGCCCTTCTAAGCACTATCCAGGGAAGGAGCTTTCCGACTCACAGTGTGTATGCCGAGTGTAGGGCAACACAGTGCACTCTTATTGGAACATCTTGATTTAGCCAGCATCGCACAGGTTCACGAGCACCGTTAAGCAAGTTCCAACAGGCCGTGGAAGTCGCTCTCATTCCCTAGTTTGAGCTGTACAGAGACAAACAGTAAGCTTCTCCTTCCATTCAGGACCTCCTACCTGAAGTCACCCTGCCTCCTGAAGAAAGACGACCTCGTTTCTATTGCAACTAAAGCACAGTTGTTCCTGTAGCAGGGCAGGCTTTTGAAGAGGCACGGGCCCAGAGGCATAGCTAGGGCTTTCCTTGGTGAGGCCGTTCACTACATTCAGGACACCCTGCCTCGAGAAGTTGATTCAGGGAAACAACCAGTGTGTACTCTGTGTCTCTTTTGCCTTGTTAGAAACCACAGAGATGTATGCTGCCTGTGCCCATGGAAATTGGGGCATGATGGGACTAGCCTTGCTTTCCATTTGGAAAGCTCCATTCTTGCTTTCGTGAAGCTCCCTGAAATTCTCTGCTGTTGACAGGCCCCTGGCCACTGTAGGCTTGGGTCTGGGAAGAAAATGAGTTTTCTCTGTCTACACACGGAGCTTCATTGGCCGCGGTGGGGCGCACCTTGCCATGCTCTAGAGCTAAAGGGAATCTCAACGTGAGTCCTTGCCTCGAGGTAAGGCCCTGAGTAGCCCTACAGAAAAGGAGGCATGCAGCTCTTTCCATTAGCTCTTAGTCGCTGTTCTGGTTTACTTTAAAGGAAGTACCCTTTTCAGGACTCCTAGGCCCCTCGGTTGAGCATCAATTTTGTTCCAAGATCTCTGAGTACCTCCACACCCCTGTAGGCCTGCTGAGCAACAACGAGGCCCATTGGTCCCTCGGAGGTCCTCTGTGTCTGCTGAGTCATGGGCAACACACTGCACTCTTTCTTGTGATATCTTGATTCACAGCACTCGCACAGGTTCAAGAGCAACGTTCAAGCAAGTTCCAACATGCCGTGGAAATCGCACTCAATCCCTAGTCTGAGCTGCACAGAGAAAAACACTAGTCTTCTCCTTCCAATCAGGACCTCCTACCTGAAGTCACCCTGCTTCCAGGAGAAAGACGGCTTGCTTTCCTTTTGCAAGTAAAGCACAGTTTTTCCTGTAGCACTGCAGGCTTTTGAAAAGGCAGGGGCCCAGAGGCCTGCCTAGGGCGTTCCTTGGTGAGGCCTCGGGCCCAGTGGCCTGGCTAGGGCGTTCCTTGGTGAGGCCGTTCACTAGATGCAGAACACCCTGCCTCGAGAAGTTGATTCAGGGAAGCAACCAGTGTGTACTCGGTGTCTCTTTTGACTCGTTAAAAACCACAGAGATGTATGCTGCCTGTGTCCATGGAAATGGGGGCATGATGGGACTAGCCTTGCTTTCCGTTTGGAAACCTCCTTTCTTGCTGCCGTGAAGCTCCCTGAAATTCTCTGCTGTTGACAGGCCTCTGGCCACTGTAGGCATGGGTCTGGGAAGAAAATGAGTTTTCCCTGGGTACACACGGAGCTATATAGGCCAGGGTGGGGCTCACCTTGCCATGCTCTAGAGCTAAAGGGAATCTCCACGTGAGTCCTTGCCTCGAGGTAAGGCCCTGAGTAGCCCTGCAGAAAGGGAGGCATGCAGCTCTTTCCATGAGCTCTTAGTGGAGGTCTGTTTTATTTTAAAGGAAGTACCCTTTTCAGGACTCCTACGGTCTTCGGGTGAGCATCATTTTTATTCCAAGATCACTGACTCCCTCCGCACCCCTGTGGGCCTGCTGAGCAGCATTGAGTCCCATACGTCCCACGGAGGCCCTCTGTGTCTGCAGAGTCTCGGGCAACACACTGTACGTTACTTCAGGAGAGCTCCGTTTCCAGAGCACTCGAACAGCATCAGAACCACATTTCTAGGCAGTCCAACATGCCCTGGAAGTCTTCGACATTGCCCTCGTCTGAGCTGCCCTGAGAAAACAGTCTGCTTAGAATTTATCAAAGACCTCGTTCCTGAAGTCACTCTATTCAAGGAGAAATACAGCATCTTACCATGCTGTGTCGCTCACAGGGCAAGAAACGTGAGAACTTGCCTCGAGGTAAGGCCATGAAATGCTATGCAGAAGCAGAGGCGTGTAGCAGTTTCCATGAGGCCGTAGTCGCTTATCTTCAGCATTTTAAAGCCAGTACGCTTTTCAGGACACCTAGGTGCCTCGCCTGGAAACCCTATTCCCTGCAAAAACACTGAGTACCCTCAGGCTCCCCTGGCCCTTCTAAGCACTATCCAGGGAAGGAGCTTTCCGACTCACAGTGTGTATGCCGAGTGTAGGGCAACACAGTGCACTCTTATTGGAACATCTTGATTTAGCCAGCATCGCACAGGTTCACGAGCACCGTTAAGCAAGTTCCAACAGGCCGTGGAAGTCGCTCTCATTCCCTAGTTTGAGCTGTACAGAGACAAACAGTAAGCTTCTCCTTCCATTCAGGACCTCCTACCTGAAGTCACCCTGCCTCCTGAAGAAAGACGACCTCGTTTCTATTGCAACTAAAGCACAGTTGTTCCTGTAGCAGGGCAGGCTTTTGAAGAGGCACGGGCCCAGAGGCATAGCTAGGGCTTTCCTTGGTGAGGCCGTTCACTACATTCAGGACACCCTGCCTCGAGAAGTTGATTCAGGGAAACAACCAGTGTGTACTCTGTGTCTCTTTTGCCTTGTTAGAAACCACAGAGATGTATGCTGCCTGTGCCCATGGAAATTGGGGCATGATGGGACTAGCCTTGCTTTCCATTTGGAAAGCTCCATTCTTGCTTTCGTGAAGCTCCCTGAAATTCTCTGCTGTTGACAGGCCCCTGGCCACTGTAGGCTTGGGTCTGGGAAGAAAATGAGTTTTCTCTGTCTACACACGGAGCTTCATTGGCCGCGGTGGGGCGCACCTTGCCATGCTCTAGAGCTAAAGGGAATCTCAACGTGAGTCCTTGCCTCGAGGTAAGGCCCTGAGTAGCCCTACAGAAAAGGAGGCATGCAGCTCTTTCCATTAGCTCTTAGTCGCTGTTCTGGTTTACTTTAAAGGAAGTACCCTTTTCAGGACTCCTAGGCCCCTCGGTTGAGCATCAATTTTGTTCCAAGATCTCTGAGTACCTCCACACCCCTGTAGGCCTGCTGAGCAACAACGAGGCCCATTGGTCCCTCGGAGGTCCTCTGTGTCTGCTGAGTCATGGGCAACACACTGCACTCTTTCTTGTGATATCTTGATTCACAGCACTCGCACAGGTTCAAGAGCAACGTTCAAGCAAGTTCCAACATGCCGTGGAAATCGCACTCAATCCCTAGTCTGAGCTGCACAGAGAAAAACACTAGTCTTCTCCTTCCAATCAGGACCTCCTACCTGAAGTCACCCTGCTTCCAGGAGAAAGACGGCTTGCTTTCCTTTTGCAAGTAAAGCACAGTTTTTCCTGTAGCACTGCAGGCTTTTGAAAAGGCAGGGGCCCAGAGGCCTGCCTAGGGCGTTCCTTGGTGAGGCCTCGGGCCCAGTGGCCTGGCTAGGGCGTTCCTTGGTGAGGCCGTTCACTAGATGCAGAACACCCTGCCTCGAGAAGTTGATTCAGGGAAGCAACCAGTGTGTACTCGGTGTCTCTTTTGACTCGTTAAAAACCACAGAGATGTATGCTGCCTGTGTCCATGGAAATGGGGGCATGATGGGACTAGCCTTGCTTTCCGTTTGGAAACCTCCTTTCTTGCTGCCGTGAAGCTCCCTGAAATTCTCTGCTGTTGACAGGCCTCTGGCCACTGTAGGCATGGGTCTGGGAAGAAAATGAGTTTTCCCTGGGTACACACGGAGCTATATAGGCCAGGGTGGGGCTCACCTTGCCATGCTCTAGAGCTAAAGGGAATCTCCACGTGAGTCCTTGCCTCGAGGTAAGGCCCTGAGTAGCCCTGCAGAAAGGGAGGCATGCAGCTCTTTCCATGAGCTCTTAGTGGAGGTCTGTTTTATTTTAAAGGAAGTACCCTTTTCAGGACTCCTACGGTCTTCGGGTGAGCATCATTTTTATTCCAAGATCACTGACTCCCTCCGCACCCCTGTGGGTCTGCTGAGCAGCATTGAGTCCCATACGTCCCACGGAGGCCCTCTGTGTCTGCAGAGTCTCGGGCAACACACTGTACGTTACTTCAGGAGAGCTCCGTTTCCAGAGCACTCGAACAGCATCAGAACCACATTTCTAGGCAGTCCAACATGCCCTGGAAGTCTTCGACATTGCCCTCGTCTGAGCTGCCCTGAGAAAACAGTCTGCTTAGAATTTATCAAAGACCTCGTTCCTGAAGTCACTCTATTCAAGGAGAAATACAGCATCTTACCATGCTGTGTCGCTCACAGGGCAAGAAACGTGAGAACTTGCCTCGAGGTAAGGCCATGAAATGCTATGCAGAAGCAGAGGCGTGTAGCAGTTTCCATGAGGCCGTAGTCGCTTATCTTCAGCATTTTAAAGCCAGTACGCTTTTCAGGACACCTAGGTGCCTCGCCTGGAAACCCTATTCCCTGCAAAAACACTGAGTACCCTCAGGCTCCCCTGGCCCTTCTAAGCACTATCCAGGGAAGGAGCTTTCCGACTCACAGTGTGTATGCCGAGTGTAGGGCAACACAGTGCACTCTTATTGGAACATCTTGATTTAGCCAGCATCGCACAGGTTCACGAGCACCGTTAAGCAAGTTCCAACAGGCCGTGGAAGTCGCTCTCATTCCCTAGTTTGAGCTGTACAGAGACAAACAGTAAGCTTCTCCTTCCATTCAGGACCTCCTACCTGAAGTCACCCTGCCTCCTGAAGAAAGACGACCTCGTTTCTATTGCAACTAAAGCACAGTTGTTCCTGTAGCAGGGCAGGCTTTTGAAGAGGCACGGGCCCAGAGGCATAGCTAGGGCTTTCCTTGGTGAGGCCGTTCACTACATTCAGGACACCCTGCCTCGAGAAGTTGATTCAGGGAAACAACCAGTGTGTACTCTGTGTCTCTTTTGCCTTGTTAGAAACCACAGAGATGTATGCTGCCTGTGCCCATGGAAATTGGGGCATGATGGGACTAGCCTTGCTTTCCATTTGGAAAGCTCCATTCTTGCTTTCGTGAAGCTCCCTGAAATTCTCTGCTGTTGACAGGCCCCTGGCCACTGTAGGCTTGGGTCTGGGAAGAAAATGAGTTTTCTCTGTCTACACACGGAGCTTCATTGGCCGCGGTGGGGCGCACCTTGCCATGCTCTAGAGCTAAAGGGAATCTCAACGTGAGTCCTTGCCTCGAGGTAAGGCCCTGAGTAGCCCTACAGAAAAGGAGGCATGCAGCTCTTTCCATTAGCTCTTAGTCGCTGTTCTGGTTTACTTTAAAGGAAGTACCCTTTTCAGGACTCCTAGGCCCCTCGGTTGAGCATCAATTTTGTTCCAAGATCTCTGAATACCTCCACACCCCTGTAGGCCTGCTGAGCAACAACGAGGCCCATTGGTCCCTCGGAGGTCCTCTGTGTCTGCTGAGTCATGGGCAACACACTGCACTCTTTCTTGTGATATCTTGATTCACAGCACTCGCACAGGTTCAAGAGCAACGTTCAAGCAAGTTCCAACATGCCGTGGAAATCGCACTCAATCCCTAGTCTGAGCTGCACAGAGAAAAACACTAGGCTTCTCCTTCCAATCAGGACCTCCTACCTGAAGTCACCCTGCTTCCAGGAGAAAGACGGCTTGCTTTCCTTTTGCAAGTAAAGCACAGTTTTTCCTGTAGCACTGCAGGCTTTTGAAAAGGCAGGGGCCCAGAGGCATGCCTAGGGCGTTCCTTGGTGAGGCCTCGGGCCCAGTGGCCTGGCTAGGGCGTTCCTTGGTGAGGCCGTTCACTAGATGCAGAACACCCTGCCTCGAGAAGTTGATTCAGGGAAGCAACCAGTGTGTACTCGGTGTCTCTTTTGACTCGTTAAAAACCACAGAGATGTATGCTGCCTGTGTCCATGGAAATGGGGGCATGATGGGACTAGCCTTGCTTTCCGTTTGGAAACCTCCTTTCTTGCTGCCGTGAAGCTCCCTGAAATTCTCTGCTGTTGACAGGCCTCTGGCCACTGTAGGCATGGGTCTGGGAAGAAAATGAGTTTTCCCTGGGTACACACGGAGCTATATAGGCCAGGGTGGGGCTCACCTTGCCATGCTCTAGAGCTAAAGGGAATCTCCACGTGAGTCCTTGCCTCGAGGTAAGGCCCTGAGTAGCCCTGCAGAAAGGGAGGCATGCAGCTCTTTCCATGAGCTCTTAGTGGAGGTCTGTTTTATTTTAAAGGAAGTACCCTTTTCAGGACTCCTACGGTCTTCGGGTGAGCATCATTTTTATTCCAAGATCACTGACTCCCTCCGCACCCCTGTGGGTCTGCTGAGCAGCATTGAGTCCCATACGTCCCACGGAGGCCCTCTGTGTCTGCAGAGTCTCGGGCAACACACTGTACGTTACTTCAGGAGAGCTCCGTTTCCAGAGCACTCGAACAGCATCAGAACCACATTTCTAGGCAGTCCAACATGCCCTGGAAGTCTTCGACATTGCCCTCGTCTGAGCTGCCCTGAGAAAACAGTCTGCTTAGAATTTATCAAAGACCTCGTTCCTGAAGTCACTCTATTCAAGGAGAAATACAGCATCTTACCATGCTGTGTCGCTCACAGGGCAAGAAACGTGAGAACTTGCCTCGAGGTAAGGCCATGAAATGCTATGCAGAAGCAGAGGCGTGTAGCAGTTTCCATGAGGCCGTAGTCGCTTATCTTCAGCATTTTAAAGCCAGTACGCTTTTCAGGACACCTAGGTGCCTCGCCTGGAAACCCTATTCCCTGCAAAAACACTGAGTACCCTCAGGCTCCCCTGGCCCTTCTAAGCACTATCCAGGGAAGGAGCTTTCCGACTCACAGTGTGTATGCCGAGTGTAGGGCAACACAGTGCACTCTTATTGGAACATCTTGATTAAGCCAGCATCGCACAGGTTCACGAGCACCGTTAAGCAAGTTCCAACAGGCCGTGGAAGTCGCTCTCATTCCCTAGTTTGAGCTGTACAGAGACAAACAGTAAGCTTCTCCTTCCATTCAGGACCTCCTACCTGAAGTCACCCTGCCTCCTGAAGAAAGACGACCTCGTTTCTATTGCAACTAAAGCACAGTTGTTCCTGTAGCAGGGCAGGCTTTTGAAGAGGCACGGGCCCAGAGGCATAGCTAGGGCTTTCCTTGGTGAGGCCGTTCACTACATTCAGGACACCCTGCCTCGAGAAGTTGATTCGGGGAAACAACCAGTGTGTACTCTGTGTCTCTTTTGCCTTGTTAGAAACCACAGAGATGTATGCTGCCTGTGCCCATGGAAATTGGGGCATGATGGGACTAGCCTTGCTTTCCATTTGGAAAGCTCCATTCTTGCTTTCGTGAAGCTCCCTGAAATTCTCTGCTGTTGACAGGCCCCTGGCCACTGTAGGCTTGGGTCTGGGAAGAAAATGAGTTTTCTCTGTCTACACACGGAGCTTCATTGGCCGCGGTGGGGCGCACCTTGCCATGCTCTAGAGCTAAAGGGAATCTCAACGTGAGTCCTTGCCTCGAGGTAAGGCCCTGAGTAGCCCTACAGAAAAGGAGGCATGCAGCTCTTTCCATTAGCTCTTAGTCGCTGTTCTGGTTTACTTTAAAGGAAGTACCCTTTTCAGGACTCCTAGGCCCCTCGGTTGAGCATCAATTTTGTTCCAAGATCTCTGAATACCTCCACACCCCTGTAGGCCTGCTGAGCAACAACGAGGCCCATTGGTCCCTCGGAGGTCCTCTGTGTCTGCTGAGTCATGGGCAACACACTGCACTCTTTCTTGTGATATCTTGATTCACAGCACTCGCACAGGTTCAAGAGCAACGTTCAAGCAAGTTCCAACATGCCGTGGAAATCGCACTCAATCCCTAGTCTGAGCTGCACAGAGAAAAACACTAGGCTTCTCCTTCCAATCAGGACCTCCTACCTGAAGTCACCCTGCTTCCAGGAGAAAGACGGCTTGCTTTCCTTTTGCAAGTAAAGCACAGTTTTTCCTGTAGCACTGCAGGCTTTTGAAAAGGCAGGGGCCCAGAGGCATGCCTAGGGCGTTCCTTGGTGAGGCCTCGGGCCCAGTGGCCTGGCTAGGGCGTTCCTTGGTGAGGCCGTTCACTAGATGCAGAACACCCTGCCTCGAGAAGTTGATTCAGGGAAGCAACCAGTGTGTACTCGGTGTCTCTTTTGACTCGTTAAAAACCACAGAGATGTATGCTGCCTGTGTCCATGGAAATGGGGGCATGATGGGACTAGCCTTGCTTTCCGTTTGGAAACCTCCTTTCTTGCTGCCGTGAAGCTCCCTGAAATTCTCTGCTGTTGACAGGCCTCTGGCCACTGTAGGCATGGGTCTGGGAAGAAAATGAGTTTTCCCTGGGTACACACGGAGCTATATAGGCCAGGGTGGGGCTCACCTTGCCATGCTCTAGAGCTAAAGGGAATCTCCACGTGAGTCCTTGCCTCGAGGTAAGGCCCTGAGTAGCCCTGCAGAAAGGGAGGCATGCAGCTCTTTCCATGAGCTCTTAGTGGAGGTCTGTTTTATTTTAAAGGAAGTACCCTTTTCAGGACTCCTACGGTCTTCGGGTGAGCATCATTTTTATTCCAAGATCACTGACTCCCTCCGCACCCCTGTGGGTCTGCTGAGCAGCATTGAGTCCCATACGTCCCACGGAGGCCCTCTGTGTCTGCAGAGTCTCGGGCAACACACTGTACGTTACTTCAGGAGAGCTCCGTTTCCAGAGCACTCGAACAGCATCAGAACCACATTTCTAGGCAGTCCAACATGCCCTGGAAGTCTTCGACATTGCCCTCGTCTGAGCTGCCCTGAGAAAACAGTCTGCTTAGAATTTATCAAAGACCTCGTTCCTGAAGTCACTCTATTCAAGGAGAAATACAGCATCTTACCATGCTGTGTCGCTCACAGGGCAAGAAACGTGAGAACTTGCCTCGAGGTAAGGCCATGAAATGCTATGCAGAAGCAGAGGCGTGTAGCAGTTTCCATGAGGCCGTAGTCGCTTATCTTCAGCATTTTAAAGCCAGTACGCTTTTCAGGACACCTAGGTGCCTCGCCTGGAAACCCTATTCCCTGCAAAAACACTGAGTACCCTCAGGCTCCCCTGGCCCTTCTAAGCACTATCCAGGGAAGGAGCTTTCCGACTCACAGTGTGTATGCCGAGTGTAGGGCAACACAGTGCACTCTTATTGGAACATCTTGATTTAGCCAGCATCGCACAGGTTCACGAGCACCGTTAAGCAAGTTCCAACAGGCCGTGGAAGTCGCTCTCATTCCCTAGTTTGAGCTGTACAGAGACAAACAGTAAGCTTCTCCTTCCATTCAGGACCTCCTACCTGAAGTCACCCTGCCTCCTGAAGAAAGACGACCTCGTTTCTATTGCAACTAAAGCACAGTTGTTCCTGTAGCAGGGCAGGCTTTTGAAGAGGCACGGGCCCAGAGGCATAGCTAGGGCTTTCCTTGGTGAGGCCGTTCACTACATTCAGGACACCCTGCCTCGAGAAGTTGATTCGGGGAAACAACCAGTGTGTACTCTGTGTCTCTTTTGCCTTGTTAGAAACCACAGAGATGTATGCTGCCTGTGCCCATGGAAATTGGGGCATGATGGGACTAGCCTTGCTTTCCATTTGGAAAGCTCCATTCTTGCTTTCGTGAAGCTCCCTGAAATTCTCTGCTGTTGACAGGCCCCTGGCCACTGTAGGCTTGGGTCTGGGAAGAAAATGAGTTTTCTCTGTCTACACACGGAGCTTCATTGGCCGCGGTGGGGCGCACCTTGCCATGCTCTAGAGCTAAAGGGAATCTCAACGTGAGTCCTTGCCTCGAGGTAAGGCCCTGAGTAGCCCTACAGAAAAGGAGGCATGCAGCTCTTTCCATTAGCTCTTAGTCGCTGTTCTGGTTTACTTTAAAGGAAGTACCCTTTTCAGGACTCCTAGGCCCCTCGGTTGAGCATCAATTTTGTTCCAAGATCTCTGAGTACCTCCACACCCCTGTAGGCCTGCTGAGCAACAACGAGGCCCATTGGTCCCTCGGAGGTCCTCTGTGTCTGCTGAGTCATGGGCAACACACTGCACTCTTTCTTGTGATATCTTGATTCACAGCACTCGCACAGGTTCAAGAGCAACGTTCAAGCAAGTTCCAACATGCCGTGGAAATCGCACTCAATCCCTAGTCTGAGCTGCACAGAGAAAAACACTAGGCTTCTCCTTCCAATCAGGACCTCCTACCTGAAGTCACCCTGCTTCCAGGAGAAAGACGGCTTGCTTTCCTTTTGCAAGTAAAGCACAGTTTTTCCTGTAGCACTGCAGGCTTTTGAAAAGGCAGGGGCCCAGAGGCCTGCCTAGGGCGTTCCTTGGTGAGGCCTCGGGCCCAGTGGCCTGGCTAGGGCGTTCCTTGGTGAGGCCGTTCACTAGATGCAGAACACCCTGCCTCGAGAAGTTGATTCAGGGAAGCAACCAGTGTGTACTCGGTGTCTCTTTTGACTCGTTAAAAACCACAGAGATGTATGCTGCCTGTGTCCATGGAAATGGGGGCATGATGGGACTAGCCTTGCTTTCCGTTTGGAAACCTCCTTTCTTGCTGCCGTGAAGCTCCCTGAAATTCTCTGCTGTTGACAGGCCTCTGGCCACTGTAGGCATGGGTCTGGGAAGAAAATGAGTTTTCCCTGGGTACACACGGAGCTATATAGGCCAGGGTGGGGCTCACCTTGCCATGCTCTAGGCCTAAAGGGAATCTCCACGTGAGTCCTTGCCTCGAGGTAAGGCCCTGAGTAGCCCTGCAGAAAGGGAGGCATGCAGCTCTTTCCATGAGCTCTTAGTGGAGGTCTGTTTTATTTTAAAGGAAGTACCCTTTTCAGGACTCCTACGGTCTTCGGGTGAGCATCATTTTTATTCCAAGATCACTGACTCCCTCCGCACCCCTGTGGGCCTGCTGAGCAGCATTGAGTCCCATACGTCCCACGGAGGCCCTCTGTGTCTGCAGAGTCTCGGGCAACACACTGTACGTTACTTCAGGAGAGCTCCGTTTCCAGAGCACTCGAACAGCATCAGAACCACATTTCTAGGCAGTCCAACATGCCCTGGAAGTCTTCGACATTGCCCTCGTCTGAGCTGCCCTGAGAAAACAGTCTGCTAAGAATTTATCAAAGACCTCGTTCCTGAAGTCACTCTATTCAAGGAGAAATACAGCATCTTACCATGCTGTGTCGCTCACAGGGCAAGAAACGTGAGAACTTGCCTCGAGGTAAGGCCATGAAATGCTATGCAGAAGCAGAGGCGTGTAGCAGTTTCCATGAGGCCGTAGTCGCTTATCTTCAGCATTTTAAAGCCAGTACGCTTTTCAGGACACCTAGGTGCCTCGCCTGGAAACCCTATTCCCTGCAAAAACACTGAGTACCCTCAGGCTCCCCTGGCCCTTCTAAGCACTATCCAGGGAAGGAGCTTTCCGACTCACAGTGTGTATGCCGAGTGTAGGGCAACACAGTGCACTCTTATTGGAACATCTTGATTTAGCCAGCATCGCACAGGTTCACGAGCACCGTTAAGCAAGTTCCAACAGGACGTGGAAGTCGCTCTCATTCCCTAGTTTGAGCTGTACAGAGACAAACAGTAAGCTTCTCCTTCCATTCAGGACCTCCTACCTGAAGTCACCCTGCCTCCTGAAGAAAGACGACCTCGTTTCTATTGCAACTAAAGCACAGTTGTTCCTGTAGCAGGGCAGGCTTTTGAAGAGGCACGGGCCCAGAGGCATAGCTAGGGCTTTCCTTGGTGAGGCCGTTCACTACATTCAGGACACCCTGCCTCGAGAAGTTGATTCAGGGAAGCAACCAGTGTGTACTCGGTGTCTCTTTTGACTCGTTAAAAACCACAGAGATGTATGCTGCCTGTGTCCATGGAAATGGGGGCATGATGGGACTAGCCTTGCTTTCCGTTTGGAAACCTCCTTTCTTGCTGCCGTGAAGCTCCCTGAAATTCTCTGCTGTTGACAGGCCTCTGGCCACTGTAGGCATGGGTCTGGGAAGAAAATGAGTTTTCCCTGGGTACACACGGAGCTATATAGGCCAGGGTGGGTCTCACCTTGCCATGCTCTAGAGCTAAAGGGAATCTCAACGTGAGTCCTTGCCTCGAGGTAAGGCCCTGAGTAGCCCTGCAGAAAGGGAGGCATGCAGCTCTTTCCATGAGCTCTTAGTGGAGGTATGTTTTATTTTAAAGGAAGTACCCTTTTCCGGACTCCTACGCCCTCTGGGTGAGCATCATTTTTATTCCAAGATCACTGACTCCCTCCGCACCCCTGTGGGCCTGCTGAGCAGCATTGAGTCCCATACGTCCCACGGAGGCCCTCTGTGTCTGCAGAGTCTCGGGCAACACACTGTACGTTACTTCAGGAGAGCTCCGTTTCCAGAGCACTCGAACAGCATCAGAACCACATTTCTAGGCAGTCCAACATGCCCTGGAAGTCTTCGACATTGCCCTCGTCTGAGCTGCCCTGAGAAAACAGTCTGCTTAGAATTTATCAAAGACCTCGTTCCTGAAGTCACTCTATTCAAGGAGAAATACAGCATCTTACCATGCTGTGTCGCTCACAGGGCAAGAAACGTGAGAACTTGCCTCGAGGTAAGGCCATGAAATGCTATGCAGAAGCAGAGGCGTGTAGCAGTTTCCATGAGGCCGTAGTCGCTTATCTTCAGCATTTTAAAGCCAGTACGCTTTTCAGGACACCTAGGTGCCTCGCCTGGAAACCCTATTCCCTGCAAAAACACTGAGTACCCTCAGGCTCCCCTGGCCCTTCTAAGCACTATCCAGGGAAGGAGCTTTCCGACTCACAGTGTGTATGCCGAGTGTAGGGCAACACAGTGCACTCTTATTGGAACATCTTGATTTAGCCAGCATCGCACAGGTTCACGAGCACCGTTAAGCAAGTTCCAACAGGCCGTGGAAGTGGCTCTCATTCCCTAGTTTGAGCTGTACAGAGACAAACAGTAAGCTTCTCCTTCCATTCAGGACCTCCTACCTGAAGTCACCCTGCCTCCTGAAGAAAGACGACCTCGTTTCTATTGCAACTAAAGCACAGTTGTTCCTGTAGCAGGGCAGGCTTTTGAAGAGGCACGGGCCCAGAGGCATAGCTAGGGCTTTCCTTGGTGAGGCCGTTCACTACATTCAGGACACCCTGCCTCGAGAAGTTGATTCAGGGAAACAACCAGTGTGTACTCTGTGTCTCTTTTGCCTTGTTAGAAACCACAGAGATGTATGCTGCCTGTGCCCATGGAAATTGGGGCATGATGGGACTAGCCTTGCTTTCCATTTGGAAAGCTCCATTCTTGCTTTCGTGAAGCTCCCTGAAACTCTCTGCTGTTGACAGGCCCCTGGCCACTGTAGGCTTGGGTCTGGGAAGAAAATGAGTTTTCTCTGTCTACACACGGAGCTTCATTGGCCGCGGTGGGGCGCACCTTGCCATGCTCTAGAGCTAAAGGGAATCTCAACGTGAGTCTTTGCCTCGAGGTAAGGCCCTGAGTAGCCCTACAGAAAAGGAGGCATGCAGCTCTTTCCATTAGCTCTTAGTCGCTGTTCTGGTTTACTTTAAAGGAAGTACCCTTTTCAGGACTCCTAGGCCCCTCGGTTGAGCATCAATTTTGTTCCAAGATCTCTGAATACCTCCACACCCCTGTAGGCCTGCTGAGCAACAACGAGGCCCATTGGTCCCTCGGAGGTCCTCTGTGTCTGCTGAGTCATGGGCAACACACTGCACTCTTTCTTGTGATATCTTGATTCACAGCACTCGCACAGGTTCAAGAGCAACGTTCAAGCAAGTTCCAACATGCCGTGGAAATCGCACTCAATCCCTAGTCTGAGCTGCACAGAGAAAAACACTAGGCTTCTCCTTCCAATCAGGACCTCCTACCTGAAGTCACCCTGCTTCCAGGAGAAAGACGGCTTGCTTTCCTTTTGCAAGTAAAGCACAGTTTTTCCTGTAGCACTGCAGGCTTTTGAAAAGGCAGGGGCCCAGAGGCCTGCCTAGGGCGTTCCTTGGTGAGGCCTCGGGCCCAGTGGCCTGGCTAGGGCGTTCCTTGGTGAGGCCGTTCACTAGATGCAGAACACCCTGCCTCGAGAAGTTGATTCAGGGAAGCAACCAGTGTGTACTCGGTGTCTCTTTTGACTCGTTAAAAACCACAGAGATGTATGCTGCCTGTGTCCATGGAAATGGGGGCATGATGGGACTAGCCTTGCTTTCCGTTTGGAAACCTCCTTTCTTGCTGCCGTGAAGCTCCCTGAAATTCTCTGCTGTTGACAGGCCTCTGGCCACTGTAGGCATGGGTCTGGGAAGAAAATGAGTTTTCCCTGGGTACACACGGAGCTATATAGGCCAGGGTGGGGCTCACCTTGCCATGCTCTAGAGCTAAAGGGAATCTCCACGTGAGTCCTTGCCTCGAGGTAAGGCCCTGAGTAGCCCTGCAGAAAGGGAGGCATGCAGCTCTTTCCATGAGCTCTTAGTGGAGGTCTGTTTTATTTTAAAGGAAGTACCCTTTTCCGGACTCCTACGGTCTTCGGGTGAGCATCATTTTTATTCCAAGATCACTGACTCCCTCCGCACCCCTGTGGGTCTGCTGAGCAGCATTGAGTCCCATACGTCCCACGGAGGCCCTCTGTGTCTGCAGAGTCTCGGGCAACACACTGTACGTTACTTCAGGAGAGCTCCGTTTCCAGAGCACTCGAACAGCATCAGAACCACATTTCTAGGCAGTCCAACATGCCCTGGAAGTCTTCGACATTGCCCTCGTCTGAGCTGCCCTGAGAAAACAGTCTGCTTAGAATTTATCAAAGACCTCGTTCCTGAAGTCACTCTATTCAAGGAGAAATACAGCATCTTACCATGCTGTGTCGCTCACAGGGCAAGAAACGTGAGAACTTGCCTCGAGGTAAGGCCATGAAATGCTATGCAGAAGCAGAGGCGTGTAGCAGTTTCCATGAGGCC
The DNA here is from genome assembly GCF_965194825.1 of Balaenoptera physalus. NCBI lineage: Eukaryota > Metazoa > Chordata > Mammalia > Artiodactyla > Balaenopteridae > Balaenoptera > Balaenoptera physalus. The sequence continues at coordinate 581,047 of NW_028126148.1, forward strand.
GTAGTCGCTTATCTTCAGCATTTTAAAGCCAGTACGCTTTTCAGGACACCTAGGTGCCTCGCCTGGAAACCCTATTCCCTGCAAAAACACTGAGTACCCTCAGGCTCCCCTGGCCCTTCTAAGCACTATCCAGGGAAGGAGCTTTCCGACTCACAGTGTGTATGCCGAGTGTAGGGCAACACAGTGCACTCTTATTGGAACATCTTGATTAAGCCAGCATTGCACAGGTTCACGAGCACCGTTAAGCAAGTTCCAACAGGCCGTGGAAGTCGCTCTCATTCCCTAGTTTGAGCTGTACAGAGACAAACAGTAAGCTTCTCCTTCCATTCAGGACCTCCTACCTGAAGTCACCCTGCCTCCTGAAGAAAGACGACCTCGTTTCTATTGCAACTAAAGCACAGTTGTTCCTGTAGCAGGGCAGGCTTTTGAAGAGGCACGGGCCCAGAGGCATAGCTAGGGCTTTCCTTGGTGAGGCCGTTCACTACATTCAGGACACCCTGCCTCGAGAAGTTGATTCGGGGAAACAACCAGTGTGTACTCTGTGTCTCTTTTGCCTTGTTAGAAACCACAGAGATGTATGCTGCCTGTGCCCATGGAAATTGGGGCATGATGGGACTAGCCTTGCTTTCCATTTGGAAAGCTCCATTCTTGCTTTCGTGAAGCTCCCTGAAATTCTCTGCTGTTGACAGGCCCCTGGCCACTGTAGGCTTGGGTCTGGGAAGAAAATGAGTTTTCTCTGTCTACACACGGAGCTTCATTGGCCGCGGTGGGGCGCACCTTGCCATGCTCTAGAGCTAAAGGGAATCTCAACGTGAGTCCTTGCCTCGAGGTAAGGCCCTGAGTAGCCCTACAGAAAAGGAGGCATGCAGCTCTTTCCATTAGCTCTTAGTCGCTGTTCTGGTTTACTTTAAAGGAAGTACCCTTTTCAGGACTCCTAGGCCCCTCGGTTGAGCATCAATTTTGTTCCAAGATCTCTGAGTACCTCCACACCCCTGTAGGCCTGCTGAGCAACAACGAGGCCCATTGGTCCCTCGGAGGTCCTCTGTGTCTGCTGAGTCATGGGCAACACACTGCACTCTTTCTTGTGATATCTTGATTCACAGCACTCGCACAGGTTCAAGAGCAACGTTCAAGCAAGTTCCAACATGCCGTGGAAATCGCACTCAATCCCTAGTCTGAGCTGCACAGAGAAAAACACTAGGCTTCTCCTTCCAATCAGGACCTCCTACCTGAAGTCACCCTGCTTCCAGGAGAAAGACGGCTTGCTTTCCTTTTGCAAGTAAAGCACAGTTTTTCCTGTAGCACTGCAGGCTTTTGAAAAGGCAGGGGCCCAGAGGCCTGCCTAGGGCGTTCCTTGGTGAGGCCTCGGGCCCAGTGGCCTGGCTAGGGCGTTCCTTGGTGAGGCCGTTCACTAGATGCAGAACACCCTGCCTCGAGAAGTTGATTCAGGGAAGCAACCAGTGTGTACTCGGTGTCTCTTTTGACTCGTTAAAAACCACAGAGATGTATGCTGCCTGTGTCCATGGAAATGGGGGCATGATGGGACTAGCCTTGCTTTCCGTTTGGAAACCTCCTTTCTTGCTGCCGTGAAGCTCCCTGAAATTCTCTGCTGTTGACAGGCCTCTGGCCACTGTAGGCATGGGTCTGGGAAGAAAATGAGTTTTCCCTGGGTACACACGGAGCTATATAGGCCAGGGTGGGTCTCACCTTGCCATGCTCTAGAGCTAAAGGGAATCTCAACGTGAGTCCTTGCCTCGAGGTAAGGCCCTGAGTAGCCCTGCAGAAAGGGAGGCATGCAGCTCTTTCCATGAGCTCTTAGTGGAGGTATGTTTTATTTTAAAGGAAGTACCCTTTTCCGGACTCCTACGCCCTCTGGGTGAGCATCATTTTTATTCCAAGATCACTGACTCCCTCCGCACCCCTGTGGGCCTGCTGAGCAGCATTGAGTCCCATACGTCCCACGGAGGCCCTCTGTGTCTGCAGAGTCTCGGGCAACACACTGTACGTTACTTCAGGAGAGCTCCGTTTCCAGAGCACTCGAACAGCATCAGAACCACATTTCTAGGCAGTCCAACATGCCCTGGAAGTCTTCGACATTGCCCTCGTCTGAGCTGCCCTGAGAAAACAGTCTGCTTAGAATTTATCAAAGACCTCGTTCCTGAAGTCACTCTATTCAAGGAGAAATACAGCATCTTACCATGCTGTGTCGCTCACAGGGCAAGAAACGTGAGAACTTGCCTCGAGGTAAGGCCATGAAATGCTATGCAGAAGCAGAGGCGTGTAGCAGTTTCCATGAGGCCGTAGTCGCTTATCTTCAGCATTTTAAAGCCAGTACGCTTTTCAGGACACCTAGGTGCCTCGCCTGGAAACCCTATTCCCTGCAAAAACACTGAGTACCCTCAGGCTCCCCTGGCCCTTCTAAGCACTATCCAGGGAAGGAGCTTTCCGACTCACAGTGTGTATGCCGAGTGTAGGGCAACACAGTGCACTCTTATTGGAACATCTTGATTTAGCCAGCATCGCACAGGTTCACGAGCACCGTTAAGCAAGTTCCAACAGGCCGTGGAAGTGGCTCTCATTCCCTAGTTTGAGCTGTACAGAGACAAACAGTAAGCTTCTCCTTCCATTCAGGACCTCCTACCTGAAGTCACCCTGCCTCCTGAAGAAAGACGACCTCGTTTCTATTGCAACTAAAGCACAGTTGTTCCTGTAGCAGGGCAGGCTTTTGAAGAGGCACGGGCCCAGAGGCATAGCTAGGGCTTTCCTTGGTGAGGCCGTTCACTACATTCAGGACACCCTGCCTCGAGAAGTTGATTCAGGGAAACAACCAGTGTGTACTCTGTGTCTCTTTTGCCTTGTTAGAAACCACAGAGATGTATGCTGCCTGTGCCCATGGAAATTGGGGCATGATGGGACTAGCCTTGCTTTCCATTTGGAAAGCTCCATTCTTGCTTTCGTGAAGCTCCCTGAAACTCTCTGCTGTTGACAGGCCCCTGGCCACTGTAGGCTTGGGTCTGGGAAGAAAATGAGTTTTCTCTGTCTACACACGGAGCTTCATTGGCCGCGGTGGGGCGCACCTTGCCATGCTCTAGAGCTAAAGGGAATCTCAACGTGAGTCCTTGCCTCGAGGTAAGGCCCTGAGTAGCCCTACAGAAAAGGAGGCATGCAGCTCTTTCCATTAGCTCTTAGTCGCTGTTCTGGTTTACTTTAAAGGAAGTACCCTTTTCAGGACTCCTAGGCCCCTCGGTTGAGCATCAATTTTGTTCCAAGATCTCTGAGTACCTCCACACCCCTGTAGGCCTGCTGAGCAACAACGAGGCCCATTGGTCCCTCGGAGGTCCTCTGTGTCTGCTGAGTCATGGGCAACACACTGCACTCTTTCTTGTGATATCTTGATTCACAGCACTCGCACAGGTTCAAGAGCAACGTTCAAGCAAGTTCCAACATGCCGTGGAAATCGCACTCAATCCCTAGTCTGAGCTGCACAGAGAAAAACACTAGTCTTCTCCTTCCAATCAGGACCTCCTACCTGAAGTCACCCTGCTTCCAGGAGAAAGACGGCTTGCTTTCCTTTTGCAAGTAAAGCACAGTTTTTCCTGTAGCACTGCAGGCTTTCGAAAAGGCAGGGGCCCAGAGGCCTGCCTAGGGCGTTCCTTGGTGAGGCCTCGGGCCCAGTGGCCTGGCTAGGGCGTTCCTTGGTGAGGCCGTTCACTAGATGCAGAACACCCTGCCTCGAGAAGTTGATTCAGGGAAGCAACCAGTGTGTACTCGGTGTCTCTTTTGACTCGTTAAAAACCACAGAGATGTATGCTGCCTGTGTCCATGGAAATGGGGGCATGATGGGACTAGCCTTGCTTTCCGTTTGGAAACCTCCTTTCTTGCTGCCGTGAAGCTCCCTGAAATTCTCTGCTGTTGACAGGCCTCTGGCCACTGTAAGCATGGGTCTGGGAAGAAAATGAGTTTTCCCTGGGTACACACGGAGCTATATAGGCCAGGGTGGGGCTCACCTTGCCATGCTCTAGAGCTAAAGGGAATCTCCACGTGAGTCCTTGCCTCGAGGTAAGGCCCTGAGTAGCCCTGCAGAAAGGGAGGCATGCAGCTCTTTCCATGAGCTCTTAGTGGAGGTCTGTTTTATTTTAAAGGAAGTACCCTTTTCCGGACTCCTACGCCCTCTGGGTGAGCATCATTTTTATTCCAAGATCACTGACTCCCTCCGCACCCCTGTGGGCCTGCTGAGCAGCATTGAGTCCCATACGTCCCACGGAGGCCCTCTGTGTCTGCAGAGTCTCGGGCAACACACTGTACGTTACTTCAGGAGAGCTCCGTTTCCAGAGCACTCGAACAGCATCAGAACCACATTTCTAGGCAGTCCAACATGCCCTGGAAGTCTTCGACATTGCCCTCGTCTGAGCTGCCCTGAGAAAACAGTCTGCTTAGAATTTATCAAAGACCTCGTTCCTGAAGTCACTCTATTCAAGGAGAAATACAGCATCTTACCATGCTGTGTCGCTCACAGGGCAAGAAACGTGAGAACTTGCCTCGAGGTAAGGCCATGAAATGCTATGCAGAAGCAGAGGCGTGTAGCAGTTTCCATGAGGCCGTAGTCGCTTATCTTCAGCATTTTAAAGCCAGTACGCTTTTCAGGACACCTAGGTGCCTCGCCTGGAAACCCTATTCCCTGCAAAAACACTGAGTACCCTCAGGCTCCCCTGGCCCTTCTAAGCACTATCCAGGGAAGGAGCTTTCCGACTCACAGTGTGTATGCCGAGTGTAGGGCAACACAGTGCACTCTTATTGGAACATCTTGATTTAGCCAG